>NW_027185655.1:18044738-18064547 GCF_028583685.1 Petaurus breviceps papuanus | reverse complement strand
CTTCCTTCCTTCCTTCCTTCCTTCCTTCCTTCCTTCCTTCCTTCCTTTCTTCCTTCCTTCCTTCCTTCCTTCCTTCCTTCCTTCCTTCCTTCCTTCCTTCCTTCCTTCCTTCCTTCCTTCCTTCCTTCCTTCCTTCCTTCCTTTCCTTCTTTCTTTCTCTCTCCTTCCTTCCTTTTATTTTTATTTCTTTTTTTAAAAAGAATATATTTGGGGACAGCTAGGTGGCTCAGTGAGTAGAGCATTGGCCCTGGAGTCAGGAGAACCTGAGTTCAAATCTGACCTCAGACACTTAACACCAAAAAACTAGCTGTGTGACACTGGGCAAGTCACTTAACCCCAATTGCCATATAAAAATATAAAAAAAATAGAATATATTTCTCTCTTAAAATTTTCTAGGTACTGTTCCTAGTTCTGTATTCTGGGTCCAAAAAGAACAAGTTTGTCCCTCCCCAACATGTGCTTCAAATATTTGAAGCTATCATGCCCTCCCTGCCCTGAGTCCCCTTTTCTAAAGCCAAACAGCCCCACATCGTTTAATTGGTTCACATTGGAGATGAACTATTGCTCTCTTCTCAACATTTAATTTATCAACATTCTTCTTAAATCGCATAACTGAACAGAACATTCCAAATTTGGTCTGTCAAGGGTAGAGTTATCTTCCTCAACCAAGAACCACTTTCTCCATGCTTTTGAACTCATTTGATATCTGCTAAGTTCAGCAACCATGGAGCAGTTGAAACCAAGTTGATCTTAGAGTAAGTCCAGGATTCAGATTCTCATTCTGACACATACTGATGGTGTGACAAGTTATTTGAGCAAGTTACTGAATCTCAGTGTCTGAAGCAACTAACCTTCTTCTGCTTCCCCTGGCTTCCTTTAAGTTCTAAGTAAAATTCCACTTTCTATAAAAATTCTTTCTTGACTCTCCTAAAGTCCAATGCCTTCCTTTTTATTATTTCTAAGTAATCTTATATATGGGTTTTGTTTTGTTTTACTTTTTTGGAGGGGGGAAAGTAGGACAATTGGGGCTAAGTGACTTTGCCCAAGTCACATGGCTAGTAAGTGTTAAGTGTCTGAGGCCAAATTTGAAGTCAGGTCTTCCTGACTCCAGGACTAGTGCTCTATTCACTGTGCCACCTAGCTGCCTCCTTATATATGCTTTTTTTAGTACGTAGTTGACTGCATGTCATCTGCCTCATTAGCCTATGAGCTTTTTGGTTTTTCCCTTTCTTTATATTCATCAGTTTAGCAGAGGGATTGGCATACATATAGCAGATATTTCATAAATGTTACTTGGGGCGGCTAGTTGGTGCAGTGAGTAGAGCACCCACCCTGGAGTCAGGAGGACCTGAGTTCAGATGTGACCTTAGACACTTGACACAAAAAAACTAGGCATGTGACCTTGCAAAAGTCACAACCCCAACTGCCCTCCCCTCTCCAAAAAGCAAAAAAAAAATGTTGATTTGACTTGGTTATATCTCTGTTGTTTCCTTTTTTAATAAATAGGAAACATTTACATGGACAGAAAAACCCAGTTGTAATATTAAACAAAAAAAAAATACCTACCAGTTTAAAGGTTCCTAAAGCATGACAAGTCAGTCAACAGTATTTGGGGGGTATCCGCTATATGAAGGATACTCCCAGAATTCAAGTCCCTCTCTTTAAAGAGTGTTGGGGAAACATAACAAGCAAACAAGAAGAGTTGAGGGGGAAAGTCACAAAGAAATATAGTACTTTGTAAATAAACTACATAATACATTAAGTGATGATGAATGTACACAAATCAGGATCAAAATTCAATGTGGTTGATTAAGGCAGAGTTCCTAGAACAACTCAAGACTGAACCTGATTTTTAAGGAAGAAAAGGGCATGGATTAGAAAGAGGCTGGGAAAGTCTTCCAAGCGCTTTCAAAGACATGGATGAAGCATACAGTTCACTGAAAAAAGGCTGCCTCATTGACTATTAAGTTTAATCCCCACTGTTAAAACATATAGCAGTCCAGGCACTATGGTGTATTCTCAATGTAGATACTGATCTTTTGTTTTTCATTAATAATACATGGGAGCAGTATCTGAGAGCTTATCTATAATTTATATATCTGTTTCAAAGCATAGTCATTCAAGCATTATATATTCATATAGAAAAGTCTTCCTCTTTTATTTGAGGTTATTTTTATAGGAAATATATTAAGATGTTATCATCCACCCTGCAAAGAGGAATAAAGTGACTCTGAGTTTGACAATCCTCCAGAAGGTAGACATGCCCTGAATACTTATAGCTGGCAGTAGCAGCTCCCAGGTTCCAGATAGAAAATTGACCAAGGCTCTTCTCTCACTGGAGATGGATTTAAAAGAGCAAGAAGGCTGCCTGTGTGCTTGGTGATTTATATCCAGGACCAAAAATAATTTGATGGGGAAAAATTAAATAAGGAGAAAGGCAGAAGTGTTTATTTGCTTAGCTTAGATGTTTGTGGGTTTTGCCTGGGAAAGCTGTGAAATAATTATTGGAGTAATGTACTCCTGCAAAATCCTTCAACAAGGACTTTGTGTAAAAGCTCAATTTAACTTGAGTATAAATTTACATTCAGAGTGTAAATGCCCTAACCAATAAGGTCATTTACTTATTAGAATTATAGACCCATTAATATATTATTGCAATTAAAGAAAAGGACTGCCTAGTATACATTTTGTCCTTAATATGCTTTACATATTACTTATGTGGAGGAAGATAAGGTAAGATATAACACAAAACTGAGAAGTGATGAGAAAGAGAAAAAAAAAGCTCAGAGAAAAAGATGGAGAAGTAAAAACTAACCCAACTAACATGTAAGCACCTAATTTGTCTTAATGCCATTGAAATAACTACAAGTACTACACCACTACTAGGACCTTCTATTGTCAATCATTACAGTCATTAAGAATCTGTAACATATTGAGGTTAGAATTGATTTTTAAAATGTATTTTTCTATGACGTGCAATGAATGGAAAGTCTATTGGACTTAGAGTCAAATGACCTTGGTTTTTGTCCAAAGGTCAACACTTACTGACTATAACAGCGGTTAAATATCTTCAATTCAAACTAATATGAGTAGAAAAATGACTCCTTTTTTTTCAAGAGAGAATGGAGTTACCCATCAGATGTCTAGTGGAGGGACAACATATATGACAGAAAAATAAAGATAACAAATGAGAAAATATAGAATCTTCATTATATTAAAATTTAGAAGCTTCAGCCTTAACAAAATCAATGCAACTGAAATAAGAGGAAGAACTTCAAAGTGGAAAAAAACTCTGCATCAAATATTTCTAATAAAAATCTAATATTCAAAATATATAGGAAATTGACACAAACATATGAGTCTGATACTTATTTCTCAATTTAAATTCAATTTATAAATTTAAAATAAATTCAAAAGTTATGAAGTAATACCAATAATAGAAAGTGATGAAGAAAATATAAATAACACATATTACACTTAAAAATATGTCCTACATGAATGTTTTTTTATTGAGAGTTGATTGTTAAGTGTTTACCAGCACATCCCCACGAACAGCTTATCATGAGATTTTGAAAAACAAATGAGTGTTTTATCTTTCTCATTTAGCAAACACAATAAAATTCTACCATATAGAGTTTTACTAATTATCTTTTTCAATATAAAATTTCCTTATGTATTTTTTTCTTTAAGAGTTAGAAAGATTTAATAAAAGGAATATTTAAGTTTTCTCTATTGTAGACTTCTCATCATATATGGATGATTACTTGTATGGATGCCATGATATTTGTTGGCAAATATTGAATGAGGATATTGTTTATAATTTATAGTGTAGTTTCTTTCTTGTATCAGTTGAAAACACACTTTTAGACCTCTCTGGAATTATGAGGGTTGATTTTTAAAAATATCCTTAAACATAATGAATTTTATTCTTTTCCTTAATTGTAAATTCGTGTCTTTAGATTTTAAATATGTTTTGTTTGTACAACAAATTGGTGGGTTCTGCTTTCTTATACCTTCAACCATTCTCTCCTTTTTCATCATCTTGTATAATTGATGCATATTCAGAGTTAAAATTGCTAAGTTTTGTTTCCCTCTATCAATAGCTATAGTATAGCTGCAAGTCAAATTCCTTAATTATTTAGTATTATTTTCATTTTTAAGTTGCCCTCCTAGTGCTGACAGGAACACAAAATTCTCCTCATCTACCACCACACATCACCCCTAACTTTTTTTTTAAGCAGTTGGAGTTAATTAACTTGGTCAAGGTTACATGGCCAGATATTTCTGGGTGTGGTACTAAGTATCTGAGCCTAGATTCGATCCCCAGGTTATCCCAACACTGGGGCCAGTGCTCTTACTTGCTGTGTTACCTGGCCACCCCACACCCCCAACTATTAATTTGAATGGCATTCATCTGTGAAGTCCTTTAAAAAAATAAACTCATTTCTTTACCTACCCTATTCCTTTTCCCATCTAACTGAAACCATTGGATGTAGTAGCCTTTCATGGGCTTTGCACATAGCGCTCCTTTAATGATTCTTATACAAAGTAAAACTTCCAGAACAAAACAACAAAACAAAAAAAAACTTGACACCCTGCTTTGCCCAAAGCAAATGAAAGGCATTCCATACATTTGCCCTTGCTTCCTGCTCCACAGGATTATAGAAAGGCAAACAATATAATTTTGTGTAAATCACTCAAACTTTCTTGTCCTCAGCTTCCTCATGTGCAAAATGAAGAACTTCCACCACATTATCATGGGAAAGAGCTCTTACAGATCTAAAATTTCTCTGATTTTTAGAGATATTGGGTTGACTGCTGTTCTTTGAGTCAAGAAGATATTGGTCCAAGATCACCCTTCAACACTTGAACAATGAGCATGGCATTTATATTTAGTGAAACCCAGTGTTTTTATCTGTAAAGTGGAGGTAATAATGCCTACCTCATAAAGTTTTTGTGAAATTCAAGTGAGATAATGTTGGTGCTATCTCTATGTAGGTTATCTTTATTCTACAATTCTAAGTACCACAAAATCAACAGAAACACAAAGTAATCAAAGTTATCTTGTTGGAAGAATCAGTGAAGACAGCATGAAGAAGCTAGAATTTGATGTGGGCAGTGAAGAATTTTGACCAGTGGATGTGTGGTGGAGAGGAAGAACACATACCACTTTGAAAGAACAGCATGGGCAAAGGAGTTAAAAAGCAACAGGTATATTCAAGGAACAGCTAGTAGTCTTGTGTCTATCTGACTGGGAAATGAGATGCTAGTGGAGGAAGAGTAGGACAGGTCAATATGTAAAGGTCTTTCAATGAACTTTAGGTTTAGGAGCTTGAATTTAATTTCATAGGCAATGGGGGACCATTAGAAGATTCTGAGCAAGAGGGTAGTAGGATTTGAGCTGTTTTTTGGAAAGTTTAATATGGCAACATTCCAAAGAATAGATTGAGGCAGCGAGGTAGAGACATGAATAGAGTGCTGGACTGTATGGAGGAAAGCATGAGTTCTCATCTGCCCTATGGTATTTGCTAGGTAGATTAGTCTAAGCAAGTCACTTAACCTTTGTAACCCTGCTTTATCATGGTGGAGGGGGCTCTGTAGGTCAGTGAAATTATGAGCTATGTCATGCAGGCTGCCCAAGATGGGCATGCTGGAGATTTCTTACAAAAGGTGAATCCCTGGAGAATGAAATGACAAAGCCCGTCAGTATTTTTGCCAAGAAAACCCCATGGTAAGTATTAAAGTGATAAAACATATGACCTCAGAAATGAGCTCCTCAGGTCAGAAGGTGTCCAACAGCTACTGGGGAAGAATGGAGGATAAGGACACATAAATCTAGTACTAATGCAGTGACTGGGCCAAAGCTGAAAGGATGCTCAGCTGCAGATATCTCTGGTGATGAAAGGAAGTCTGATGTTATAAAGATCAATATTTCATAATAACCTGGAATGCAAGATCTATGAACCAAGAAAAGCTGGATGCAGTCAAACAGGATGAAAGATTAAACATTGACATCTTGGATATTGGTGGTATCCAAGAACTTAAATGGATAAGAACGGGTAAATTTAACTGAGGTGATCATTTCACATACTGCTGTGGACAAGAGTCTCTTAGAACAAATGGAGTAGCCTCATAGCCAATGAAAGGGTAAGAAAAGCTGTACTGGGGTATATTCTCAAAACTGACACAATGATATCTGATTAAATTCAACATCACAGTATAAGGGCTATGGGATTTAAAGATCTCCCATGCCCCATGGACGTGCTGACATAGCAGAACAAGAGAAAGTGAAAACCAAACGAACGGTCCTTCCGGTGGGAGGTGGGGGGCGGTTGCTTTTTTTTTTTTTTGAGTTAGAACTCCTGCTGAGGACTGCCAGGGGCCAGAGCTGCTGGGAGCGTGCTTCCAGGACGCTGGGTGGTTGCTGTGAGTGGGGAGAGGAGGACCTTTGCCTGAGGTAGCCTGTTCTGTTTTAAAGGCTTGAAAATGTGGGTGCTTTCTACTTTATCTACCTGTGCCAATATCATAACTACTCTGATGGCTTTCACTTTCTGGTTTGGGGACTCAGTCTTTTGGTATCTTAATAAATTTTCTAGTTTATTTCCCCATATGGCAAACCTGACGTATTTTGTGATGGATAATTATATCAGCATATTTGTAATCTCTATAGGCATTGTGAATATGGCATTGCTGATACACACAGTGATACTAGTATATGATCCAATCTTTAGGTTCGTCTGTGGTACAGTGAATAGAGTGACACGTTTGGAGTCAGGGAGACCTGAATTCCAATCCAGCCTCAGGGACCTACCAGTTACGTGACCTTGTTAGGTCGCTTAATCCTGTTTTCCTTAGTTTCTTCATCTGCAAAATGAGCTGGAGAAGGAATGGCAAACCACTCCAGCATCTTTGCAAAGAAAACCCTAAATGAAGTTCAAAGAATCAGACACAACTAAACAACAACCACAAAAATGCTGCAACCAATTGCTCTAAAGAGGCCAAAGTTGATCAATTCTATGAATAGTCTTCTAGACTAGAAATAACACCAAATAATATTACATACATCATAAAGCATTAGAATGATAAAGTAGGAAATCAAAAGACAATTGGAATAAGAGCAAGTTTGACCTTGGAGTACAAAATTAAGCAGCAGGAAAGAAATTAATAGAGTTTTAACGAGATAACTCACTGGTCACAGCAAACATTCTTTTTCCACAAAGCAAAAGGCATGAATATTGCCATATGGTTAATATAAAAATCAGACTGATTATATATTTTGCAGCCAAAGGTGGAGATGTTCTATACAATCAGTTAAAGAAAGTCCTGTACCTCACAGCTTTTTATTGAAAAATTTAGATTTGAATTGAAGAACGTAGGGAAAACTATCAGATCACATAGATATGGCCTAAATTTCATCCCTTATAAATATGAAGTGGAGGTTATGAGTAGATTTAAGGGATTAGACCTGGTAGAAAAAGTACCTGAAGAACAGGGGGTTCACAGTATTGTATAAGAAGAAACAACAATAAACATTCCAAAGAAAAGAAGAGCAAGAAAGCAAAATGATTGTATGATGAGGCTTTGCAAATAGCTGAGGAAAGAAAGAAAGCAAAAGGGAAAGGAGAGAGGCAAAGGCATACGCGACTGAATACAGAGTTCCAAAGAATAGCAAGGAGAGATTAGATTTTCTCAAATGAGCAATACAAAGAAATAGAATGAAACAATAGAATAGGGAAGACGAGATCTCTTAAAGAAAATTAGAGATATCAAAGGAAAGTTTTATGCAAAAATTGGCATGAGAAAAGACAACAAAAATTGTAGGGACTTAACAGAAGCAGAAAATATTAAGAAGAGGTGGCAAGGGGGTGGCCAGGTAGCACAGCGAGTAAGAGCACCGGCTCCAGTGTTGGGACAACCTGGAGATCGAATCCCAAGCTCAGACACTTAGCACCCACCCAGAAACACCTGGCCGTGTAACCTTGAGCAAGTTACTTAACCCCGATTGCTTTAAAAAAAGAAAAAGAAAAGAAAAGGTGGCAAGAATATAGAGAGTACAAAAAAGTTCTTAACATCATCAAAACCATGATGGTGTGGTTGCTGATCTAAAGGTAGATATCCTGGGGAAAGAAGGCAAGTGGACTTTAGGAAGCACTACTAATAATTGGAGGTGATGGAAATCCAGCTGAACTACTAGCCATCTGAAAAGATGATACTTTTAAAATGTGCTCAATATGGAAGCCAATTTGGAAAACACAGCAGTGGCCACAAGATTGGAAAAGATCAAATCCCAGTCCTAAAAAGGCAGTGCTAAGGAATGTGCAGAGAAGGTACTGATCTTCATTTGTAGGGGAGGTTTCTTCATCCAGGGAATTTCTAATAGCAATGGAACCACAGATCTCATTCCTATCCTTGTCCCTAAAACATGTAAACAAATAACTATAATACAGGGTAATATGTGGCACACATAAAAGAGGGATCTCCAAAAATGCTGAGTTGAAATGGGAGAGATTATTGTTATCTCATAAGATCAGGGTTGAAATAATTGAGGAAGTGGTTTCTCATTTAGTCTTGAAGAAAGGGAAGATTTGACCAAAAATATTTACTACAAAATTATTGTTCAATTTTTTAATAGTGTTTGATTCTCTGTGACAGTATTTAGTTTTTTGTTTTTTTTTTGGCAAAGATACTGTAGTGGTTTGCCATTTCCTTCTCCAGCTCATTTTACAGATGAGTAAACTGAGGCAAACAGGGTTAAGTGATTTTCCCAGGGTCACAAAGCTAGTAAGTGACTGGAGTTAGATTTGAACTCATGATGATGTGTCTTCCTAAGTCAGGGTCTAGCACTCTACCACTTTACCACGTTTTACTTACTACTACTTAAAAGCTGCCTTTTACTACGATATACACCTAGACATAAATTATTTTTTGGATTTGAGCTCAATAGCTCAAACTCAAAACGTCAATAACAAAGTCCCTGAAATGTATATGGAGACACAGGTCCTTCCTTGCATCCAACCTACCTTGGTGATCTACCCAATGAAACCAGAGCCTTATCTTCTGAAGTTCCCACCTTGGCTCAAAAAACCTTAGACTCTCTTCCAATAATCTACAACTTTTCTGCTGTTACTACCACTACCTGATGCTTTCTCATTCAATAACAGGCTTATTTCTTCCCTTCCTCAACCACCCCATTCCCCAACACTTGCTTTTTCTTCAATCACGATCTGTGCCCTGGATATGGAATTTCATAGGAAATGAAGTCCTTGCTATCAATCAGTATGTCACTCAGTCAATAAATATGTATTTAGCACTGTCTTGCCTCAAGTATCTCACAATCTAATGGGAAAGATAATATTAAAAGAATATGAAAATCTTGAGAGGGGGACAAAAAGGGTGACTGACTGAAGCAGGATAAGTATAACATGGTGGGAAGTGATGACATGACTACCTTGGGTAGCCCCCATAAATAGAGGGGCAATGCCATTGTCCTCTCTCTACCCTCTCCAGTTAGAGGTTGGTTTGGACTCCCAGGCAGCAGTTGAGAGTGTCTAGGAGGTATGACTTTTTAAGTTGTTGTGATCTTGTTAAATAATGAGATTCTGGAACTTAGGATATAGTACAGAGATGTACAGCTCAGTGGGAAATGATGAGATGTCTACAAAATATGTCTGCTACATTAAGGTTCTTTCTAGAATTCCTTCACAACATATATTTAAGTCTTAGAGCCTCAAAAATGTTTCCTCATTCTTTGCAAAGTAAAGATCATACTTACATTCCAGTAAATTCATTAAAGAACTTGAAAGATGATGGCATTCTTTCCATTTTGCAAAGGTGACAGGATGGATGAACTCTGCATGATGTCTAGCAAGAGAATGGAGATGAGCCATCCTTCCTTCTTGCATCCCACCAGGTAGCCTAATTGGGCCACAGTAGGGTTCAAAAGAAATTCTCTTAAAGAATTCATGGTTAGTGTGCAAAGGGTTCCTCACAAAATTAGGCATAAATTGTAAATAATCTACAGGACAGGAGGAAAAAGAAGTGTCAGATACATAGGAAAGAAACTATATTCCTTTTGACATTCCTTTCTGCATTTCTAACACCTGTATTTCTTGACTATGATTCTTCTCATACTTATTTTTAAATCTTGATTATTTAGTGAAATTTTCTTTGGATTAAATTCTATGTAATCAATTCTGTGAAAAAAAGATGTTTTGCCAATACTTTTGCTATTCTGATGTGTACTTCTAGGTATAGCTAAGTGCCACCATAGTGCATAGAACGTTGGGTCTGCAATCAGGAAACCTCTTCCTGAGTTCAAATCTGGCCTCAGAAACTTGCTACCTGTGAGATACTTGGAAAGTCACTTAACCTTGTTTGCCTCAGTTTCCTCATCTGAAAAAAAAAATTAGCTGGAAAAGAAAGTTGAGAACCACCAAAGAAAATTGCAACCAGAGGGCTGTACTATATCATATCTTTGCAAAGAAAATTCAGATGGAGACATGAAGGGTTGGACATAGAAAAATGACCAAACATCTGAACTTCTAGCAGGTTCATGTCTGATTTGCCATGGCTTGTAGATTTGGTTTAATAGGAAATGTAAATTCTATGTGTTCTATACAGTATCTATCCTGTGGCACTTGATGGTGTGTGTGGCAAATGCTCTCCCCCTCCCCTTTTAGCTTTTGACCCAGTACAGAACCCCAGTTCATAGAACTTGTCCTCCATACCAGAATAATGAGTTACACCCATAGTTGTAGCACATTATCTTGACTTCTCTTCCTGTTGCAATTTTTCTCTGGCCACTTCCTGCTATTATCTCCCTCTTTTAACTTCTCAACTTATGTTGGGTCACTTCACTCTCATGTAATTATATATAAAAGAACTTCTTTGGAACATTGTTACCTAGAAAATGAACTAACATATCCTACCTCAGATACTTACTAAGCTGTGCCTTCCACCCTGGGCAAATCACATACCCCGTCTGGGCCTCCTTTCCAGATGAGAGGACTGGACTTCCTGACCTCTAAGATCCCTTCCAGCTTCAAATCTATGACCCTATAGCCTCTATTATTTGCTAGAAAATTTCAGATTTTTCAGATGAGGTCCTCTGTTACTATAAGAGACTCTCCATCCCTCCTCTGTTCCATTTGGCACAAAAGTCGGTGAAATTTCCCTGTTATTAAGGAAAGATTAAGTTCAAAGTACTTGTTTTTTAACTTTTTCTTCTTTTTAAATTATGAACTTAGTTATCAACAAATACTAACATTTCAACATGCAAATAATATGTTCTATTATGCAGTTGAAATATGCCCAAGGAACTCAGTGATGGGGACAGTGGCACTTTTAGACATCACTACAGTACTGTTGGGGAAACCAGACCATATTTACATGAAACAGGAAAGCCAAATAGATCACTTTTCCAAACTTTAGTTTCATCAAGGATTGGATTAAATTTCATATCTCTCTCTATCTACACACACGCATGCATTAATACATGTGTACATATACATATACACACATGTGCATATATACACATATTTATATGTAGGGATATGCATACATATTAATGTACATTTATAATATATGCACACATTCATACATATATACATACATTAAATCTTTCACTTTTTTAACTGACATGTGATTTTATTTTTTTTCTTTTTTCAAATACTTTATTAACTTCTGATTTACATCATTCATTTCCACCACATTTTGAGTTACACATTTTCTCCATGGTTTTCCCCTACCCACCACCCCAATATATCAGTCCCACAGGATATCCCCTCCTCCAATCTGCTCTCTCCATATCTTCTCTCATACCCCCTTTGACTTTTCCATTAGGGCATGGTGGATCTCTATGCCCCAGTGCCTGTATATCTTATTTTCCAATTACATGTAAAATAGTATTATTAATTGTATATATATATATATATGTATATATATATATATATTTGATTTTAAAACTTTGAATTCTAGATTCATTCCCTTCCTCCCTTGTCACCCACCCTTACTGGAAAGATAAGCAGTCCAGTATAGGTTGTACATGTGTAGCTTATGAAAAACATTAACATAGTTAGTATATTGTAAAAGACTGATTATATTTCCCTCCCTCCTATCCCACCTCCCACTATTTCTATTCTCTGCTTTGATCCTGTCCCTTTTTCAAAAGTGGGTGCTTCCAAATTCCCTCCCCCCAGCCCGCCCTCCCTTCCATCATCCCCCTTCTCATCCCTTTCTCCCCTACTCTCCTGTAGGGTGAGATACTCTATTTAGAGTCCATGCCATTCCCTCCCCAAGCCAAATTCAATGAAAATAAGGTTTACCCATTCCCTTTTGCCTTCCTATTTTTCCCCTCCATTGTAACCATTTTCCCTTGCCTCTTCTATATGAGATAGCTGACCCCATTCTGTCTCTCCCCTTCTCCTCTCATTATATTCCTCTGTCACCTCTTAATTTCACCTTTTAAGTATCATCCCTTCCTATTAAATTGGTCCTGTGCCCTCTATCTATGTCTACCTATAAACATATATACACACATTCACATATGAATTCATTCGCCCATATACCCTCCGATATAGACATATATATTCCCTTCAACTATTTTAATACTGAGAAAAGTTTCCTCAGTTACAATTGTCATTTTTCCATGGAGCAATATTAATAATTTCACTTTGATAAGTTCCTTATGGTTTCTTTTCCTTGTTTACCTTCTCATGCTTCTCTTGCTTCTTGTATCTGAATGTCAAATTTTCTATTCGACTCTGTTTTTTTTTTTTCTCAACAAGAATGCTTGAAAGTCCTCTATTCCATGGAATGACCATATTTTCCCCTGAAACATGATACTCAGTTTTGCTGACTAGGTGATTCTTGGTTTTAGTCCCAGCTCCTTTGCCCTCTGGAATATCATATTCCAAGCCCTTCAATCCCTCAGTGTTGAAGCTGTCAGATCCTGGGTTATCCTGATTGTGTTTCCACAATATTCAAATTGTGTCTTCCTGGCTGTTTGTAATATTCTCTCCTTGATCTGGGAATTTCAGAACCTGGATGTACTATTCCTAGGAGTCTTCTTTTGGGGATTTTTTCAGGAGGTGATCGGTACATTCTTTCAAGATATATTTTGCCCTCTGGT
Organism: Petaurus breviceps papuanus; assembly: GCF_028583685.1. Taxonomy (NCBI): domain Eukaryota; kingdom Metazoa; phylum Chordata; class Mammalia; order Diprotodontia; family Petauridae; genus Petaurus; species Petaurus breviceps. Next base: position 18,051,418 of record NW_027185655.1, on the reverse strand, counting down.
TCTACAACATCAGGGAAGTTTCCCTTGAGAATTTCTTGGAGGATAATTTCTAGGTTCTTTCTTTGATCATGGCTTTCAGTCAGTCCAATAATTTTAAAATTATCTCTTCTCAATTTATTTTCTAGGTCAATGGTTTTTTGACATGCAATTTTATTAGTAATTTCAAGCTAGGAAGCTCCTTCTATCAGCTCAGGTTGGTTAATACTCTGTCATTTACAGCTGCATAGCTAGTATGTTAGAGGTGAGTAATTCTGAGTCTGAACCTTTATTCATTATGGCACTGCCTTTAACATTAAAAGTATTTTGGTAAAAAAAAAAAGATGTATGGGAAAAGAGCCCTATAATAGATGTAATGATCCCAGTCTATCCATAATGTTCAGTGGTTTCCCATTGTCTATAAGATAAAGCCCAAAATTCCTCTTGGGTTATGGCCCATCCAAGTTCTTATCCCAATTCCCACCCTAATAGATTAGTTTCAAGTACTAGATGAAGGCTAGCTACAACTCCCCTTCATAGCTCTAGGTGTACCAATGAGAAGTCAGGGATGATTCTTTTAAGCCATTGGACCAAGCCACTACCAAGTATTGCAATTCAAAGGTTGTCACAAGAGTATATTAGACTTGACTTCAACTGGTTTTGAGTACCAACTATGACACTTCATAGGTATATGATGCTGCGCAAGTTGCCTGATATTCCATGGATAAGGAGCTGTTACCTGTTTCTCTCCCAGTTCCCCAGGTTAAAAAAACAAAACAAAATAAAACTGGAGTTTCAGTGTATTTTGTTGTTGTATGTATGTGCTAAGTAAGCAAGTATGGATCCTCTTTAAATTTAACCATAGTTCCCATGTCTTTGTACACATAAACAATTTTTTTTTTTTGCAAATGATACATATACACTTAAGACAAATGTGTTTTTTTCCGCATTTCTCTCTTTAGACATAGGAATTCTTATTTATTCAATAAACTTTTCTGATTGTCATGTCTTTATAAGTGTGGACATTCCATATTATTAAATAATGAAGAAATGCACACATAGAAAGTGTGATTTCTCAATTTTTTTTGTTTTTTCAGTGTACCTCATTATTTTGGAGTATAAGAAATTTAGCATTGTTAGATTTTTTTCAGTTTACTATTCCTTTTGCAATAATGTAATATTCTTCATTGTCTTGACTTTTCTATTTTGAATTTATCTCCTGTAATCATTGTTACTCTTTTTTGAACTGGCTACTTCTTGATAAATTATATATGTGTGTGTGTGTGTGTGTCAAGCTTATATAGTCTTAGTCTTAATGTAATTTTGTTTTAAATGTGTTTAGTGTTACATTTCACAGATTTAACTTATTCCTCTCTCCACCCTGACCTACCTTCAACCTCAAAACCAATAGAAAGTTATCACTTTGAGGACTCTTTCTTTCCTTAGCCTCTCCTTTAAAAAATAGATTTTGTTATTCTTACATCACATATTTTCCAAATATATCCCTCCCCTCCATTAATTATCCTTAAACTTTTAAATCTGTCACTCATTTTTCTTAATTTCAAAATTACTATGACACATGTAATTTTCACCAGATTGTAATCTCAAGGGGAAACCTATCTCATCTGGTGGGTAGTATTTCTGTACACAACAGGAATTTAATGTTTACTGAACTGAGTTGAAGCCAATACAATACTGTTAAATTTCTCTTTTAGAGGTTTGTAAACTTTGCTTTATAATCACAACTATCATTATCAATATGTTTTAAGAACCTTTTGTTGAATATCTTTAGCTGCTTAATCACCTAAAGGAAGCATTGCAGCACCTCTCTATACTTAGTTCTTTTCAGTTGAAGTCCTTTGTAACAGAATTCTTTCAAGGGTTGAAACTTTTCAAGTGTTATTCTTCTGCCTTCCAAAAAGAAGGCTAAGGTTTGGTGGAAAGTTGATTCTATGAACCAACCCCACATCTCTTAGCTTTAAGTATTTATATTCTTAATCAATTGTCTTATTCTTCTGTTGTTTATCTGTAAAATCTTATGAAATACTATTTAGTACTTTCTGATACATGATTTGTTCTTTTTTGAAGTTTTAGGTGATTTTTTTATACCTTGTACTTTTGGGGGTTTGATGCACCTTGGAGACTTGAATTTTTGTTTTCTTCTTGTTAGGATTCTGATTTTTTTTCTAATTGTACTGTGTTATTAATTTTGGGAAATTTTTTTGAATTATTTCTTTAGGTCTTTTTTTTCCTTCTCATTGCCCTTGGAGAGCTAATTGTTATTAAGTTTTGGTCTCCTCAGGATTAGTCATTTTCCTGCATTGCTACTGATTGGTTTTCTAGGTCTGTTATATTCCAAGCATATTCTTCCACTTGCTTTTTGTTATCCATTCTTTTTCCTTTTTCTTTTTGTCCTACTACATAATATCTCATTTTTTTACCTGTTTCTACCAGTATTTTATCTATGATGATATTCACGTTTTGTGTAATTTACCCTTATTTCCTTACATGTTTCTTTCATTGACATCATGTCTTCTTTCAGTTCCTTTAGACTACCTAGTATCCAAAACAGTTGATCCCTTGGCATTTCTTGAGATGCTGTTGGTACTGCTTCAGCAGAGTAAAGCATTTTTTGGATTAATGCGGAATCCAAATTAAACTTAGAAATGAATATTCTCTCAAATGCTTTGTATATGTTTGTAGTAGTATTTTCACTGTAACTGGTTTATCACCTTAGAGTTCCTGGCCTTGTGGTCTGGCCTTGGCCGGACTTCCCCAAGGGCTTGAAGGAAAATTGCTGTGCCTCATCTCAACATCCTGGACAGGACCCGACTTCAGCATACCACCTTTTTTATGTTTATTTTTAAAGCCATTTCCTCATACCAGCCTCTTTCTGAGATAAGACCACGAGATCATTGAGATGCTGGATGTACCTCAAATATCTTCCAGTCCAATCCTCTCAATTTGTGAACGAAGTGACTGAGGTTAAGAAAAGGTAGATGCCTTGCCCAAGGTCACATGGGTGGCAGAGTTGGGATTTGAACCCAAATCCTCTAACTCTAAAGCCAGTGTCCTCTTTCCATTGTGCCACCTGTATCAGGCCAGGAGGTTATTCATTTTTAACAATAATTAATGCTGGTTGAGCTTAATTCTGACATGGGACAATTTGGCTAAAATAATGTCCACAAGGAGATTAAAATAATGTAAGCTCTTTGGAGGCAGTGCAGTAAATGTTTCATCTTTAACTTAGCTAGCAGGTGCTCTCAAATCGATGGAGGCAGTGTGCCTTGTGGAGGGAGATCTGTTTTACCATGTCAGGAAGATTCAAGTTCTGACATCACTTAAACTCACAGCGCTCTTGGCAACTCTGCAATGGATGTAGTCTAAGACTTAGTACTCAGGTTAGGGGGCAGGGCTGTGCAATGGAAAGTGACTGGGATGTGGAGTGAGAGACTGGGTTGGATTCCTCCTTCACTCACTTCCTAAATGCATAGTTTAGCTACGTCATCTCATCTCTAAAATGAAGTCTTATGACTCTCAGTTTCTTATTCTCTAATTTACAGGTATAAATGGCATTCATATAAGAGTCCCTATGCTATTGACTCAACAGCTTGCATTAAAGTTTGGTTATGTGTGTACATGTTATATGCACATGTGTATGTATGTGCATGTTATTCATATGTGTATGCATATATAGAGTATGTGTATGTTTGTATGTGTGTATATATACACAGGACAGTGTATACACATACATATATACATGTATGCATATATACATACACACATATATACATACATTAATACATATGATACATATATGTATTAACAACTAATGTAGTGCCTTGCCATATTAGGTGCTTAAGAAATGTTTGTTGAGTTTTTTTTCTTCTAAAAATATTTCCTCTGTTAACAAGCATATATTTTCTTCTTCCCACTCAACTAGAAAAGAAAGAAAAAATATAGCCCTTATTACAAATAGGCATAGTGAAGCAAAAGGAATTCCAATATTGACCATTTCCAAAAACGTGTCTCATTCTATTTATTCCGTCATTCCTCTTCCAGGAGGTAGGTAAAATTCTTCATCATCAGCCCTCTGGAATCATGGGTAATCATTGAATTGATCTCCTTTCTTAAGACCTTCAAAGTTCTTTGTCTTTACAATGGCGTTGTTAGAGCAGAAATTGTTCTCTTGGCTATGCTAGCCTGCTCTTCATCAGATGATGCAAGTCTTTCCCAATTTCTCTGAAACTATGCCTTTCATCATTTCTTACACAACAATAATATTTTATTATAGTCATATGCATTAATTTGTTCAGCCACTCTATCAATGATGGACACCCTTTTAAATTCCCAATTCTTTCTCCCCACAAAAAGAGTAATTTTCAATACTTTTTCCTCCTCTATTATTTTCCTCATTCTTTGATCTAGGTTGTACTAGGTTATACTCGATACTAGATAATAGGCTTCGTGGTGATGTCATCGAGTCAAGGGGTATGTATATTTTAGTAACTGTGCATAATCCCAAATTGCTTTTTAGAATAACTGTTCTAATCCACAATTTCAACAGCTTGTTTTTGTTTTATATAGGCAAATCAGTAAGAAAGCCAAATTATGGTTGGGACAGAGGAACTAACCTCAAAACTAGTAAAAAAAAAAAAAAAAACAGTGTATGAGGAATCCTGGCCAAGTCACAGAAGCCCTAAATGTCCTTGGCAATTCTTTAAGACTGAGTTGCATAGTAGGTGCAGGCCTGCCCCATTAAAGGGAATCACTTTATCTAGGAGTACCTTAGATCAGTGAAATCACAAGCTCAACTCTTATCCCCCAAATTTCCTACATCCTGTCATCTCTGATGAAATGTAAGGTCTTTGAGGGCGGGGCTAATCATTGAAGGTCTTTGTAGCCACATCAATTTGATAGGTTTCAGGATTGGAAGCTCCTGTTCCAAATCGCCCCGATTTTTATATAATGAAACTGAGGCCCGAATGAGTGAAGTGACTTTCCCAAGGTCACACAAGTGATAAATGGCAGAGTCTCACGTCTCAGGACTCTCAAGTTCAGCACCCCCTTCAACTTCACCTTGGTGGGGCAGAAGACAAAGCAGACATTAGTTAATACAGAAAGGTGAGCCAAGTGCGGACGAGTAAAACAGAGAAAGGAGAAACTTGTGGAAGGAAGAGAAAAGGAGGAAGGAGCTTTGAGTGGGAGGTGTAGGATGCCTGTTAAGGGTGGGGGGCAGTTTCACTTCTGCAAAGAAGGAGGCGCAGGGGATCTGAGAGGGGCTGGAGCGCTAGGGCCGGGCTTCCGGAGAAGCCAGCAGCCGGTCCAGGGCCCCCTGCGGCGCCAGGGGCGGAGCGCAGAACAGCTAGGCTGAGCGCACAAGGAAGCTCTCTCCAGGCCGGTTCCCACGGCTCCAGGAGAGACATCGCAGGTTCTCCGTCCCTAAACTCCGCTCCAGCGCATCACCGTGCTGCGCTGCGCTCCGCTCCAAGAGAAGCCCCAGCGGCAACATGGAGCCCTCAGGTGGGTTCGTGGGCTCTCCAGAGAGCGCAAGGAGTGGAAAGTTTGCTCCCTCGGGGTTAGGGATAGCTTGGGGTCATTGGCCATGTATTGGGAAACACAGTAACTGTGGTCTAAGCCCCTGACACTCGCCTGAGGCTCGGCATTTTCTCCTCCAGCACAGCCCAGGAGGCTAGGTCTGTCCTCTGGCTTTCAGCCCTCGCTTCGGGACATAGTGGAAAAGCCACAGTTTGTAATTGAAAGGTCTGGGTTCAAATTCTGAAGCTACTAAGCACTAGTCCAGTGATTCTTAACCTGAGGTTCTGGACACTAAAAAAAAAAAAAAAATCACTATGCTCGGTGTCTTTAGTCTCCCTATGTATTTTGTTTTATACATTTAAAAATATTACTCTGAGAAGGGGTCCGTGATATGACAAAAGGTTAAAAACTGTTTCAGTACTGCTCAGCCGAGAATAAACGCTTCATGTTTTCTTTCTCATTCATTCATTCACTACCCTTTTGACTTTCTGGATAACCTTGCGCAAGTCATGAAACCTGTCAGCCTCAGTTTCCTCATTCTGACGTTGCTTTAGGAGATTCATTCCAGCTTGAATCTAGAGGGCTTGGAGGAGATGTAGCAGAGACTCTTATTAGAAAGCTAGGTTGGCCCTCTCAGCATCAAGCACAGGGCCTGGCACAGAGTAGGTGCTTTATAAATGCTAGGTGGTTCACTGGTTGCTTCTGCTGCGAATTCAGCAGACTGGCAGTGTTATTCTGATCTCCAAGGAATCCTCCACAATCTTAGGAAGATTTATGGAGAATCATGGTGCATCTGAGTTGCTGCTAGACCTTTCCTTTACCAATAAATAACGAAATACATGATATATAAGCGTTACACTCCCTCTTTCTCCCTCCCTCTTTCTCCCTCCCTCTTTCCTCCTCCTCCTCCTCCTCTTCCTCCTCCTCCTCCTCCTCCTCCTCATCCTCCTCCTCCTCCTTCTCCTTCTTCTGTTTCTCCTTCTCCTCTTCCTCCTCTTCCTCCCCCTCCTTTCTCTCTCTGTCTCTCTCTGTGTCTCTCTGTCTCTCTCTCCTTGTCTCTCTGTCTCTATCTCTGTCTTTCTGTCTCTGTCTCACTGTCTCTGTCTCTGTCTCTCTTTCTCTCTCTGTCTCTGTCTCTCTGTCAATGTCTCTCTGTCTCTCCCTGT
>NW_027185655.1:18025221-18044728 GCF_028583685.1 Petaurus breviceps papuanus | reverse complement strand
TCTCTCTGTCTCTGTCTCTCTGTCAATGTCTCTCTGTCTCTCCCTGTCTGTCTCTCTGTCTCTGTCTGTCTGTGTGTCTGTGTGTCTGTCTTTGTGTCTGTCTGTGTGTGTGTGTGTGTCTGTCTGTCTCTCTCCTTAATTCACTTATGGAAGAAAATCCTTGACTTTGCTGATGCAGGGACAGAATCCTATAAATAAAATAATTAAATCATTTCACAATTTGGGGTGAAGAATCAATTTAAAACAAGGAAAGAGATAGAACTTACATTCAAAAGGGTCATTGTCCACAGTTCAGTTTTCAGCGAACTGAGACCATGGACAATTTCTTCAATCTGTATAGAAAATATCAGAGGGGGCGGCTAGGTGGCACAGTGAGTAAAGTGCTGGCCCTGGAGTCAGGAGGACCCGAGTTCGGTTCTGGCATCAGACACTTAACACACACACACACACACACACACACACACACACAAAGTATCCATGTAACCTTGGGCAAGTTACTTAACACCAACTGCCCTCCCAAAAAGGCAAAAAAAAAAAAAAAACTGAACAAACAAAAAAAAATATGGGAGGAAGAGAATGGGGATCTTCATGAAATAAATTAAAAGTAAATCGAAATTCAACATGTGAATTACGTTCTTGAATTAGATGAGATTATTTGTAACATGCTTATAAATACCTGCAGAGACTATTCAGATTTGTGCCTTACACACAAATGGGGTGTTGTCCCCCTTAAGGGGCACCTGGGGTATCAGAAGAAATCTTTTTTTTTTTTCCAGAGACCTACCAGCCCTGCCTCACTGATATTTCACATGCTCTATAATGATTTCTGGGGCACCTAATAGTTCATAATTCCCACATAAAGCTTGACTGAGACAAATATGCTTTGGGATTAAGCTGCCTGAAGAAATACCCTGTTGTGAAAAGCAACCATTTCTTTCTGAAGAAATTAGATTAACTTTCTAGACCTACATCACTAGAGCTTTCTACCTATTTGGGGTTGAAAAGATTTCATTTTGGCTTTTACCTTCCTTGGTTAGTTTTTAAGAATGCTTTAAAAAATTAAAAGTAGGTGTAAGGTTTCTCTTTTATTTGAATAGAAACATCTGATAAGATCATAGATAGAGGACTGGGAGATATCTCAGAGGCCAGGTAACGCAATCCCTTCATGAAAAAATGGAAAATAAGCAATAATCATAGCTCATATATATATATATATATATATAGTGCTTTAAGATTTACAAAGCACTTTATGTAAGTTACGTCATATATGATAAACTCTATATCAACCCTGTGAGGTAAGGGCTATTATTATCCCCATTTTTTAGATGGAAACATCCAGCCCAAGGGAGGACAGTCAGTGACTTGGCCAGATCACCAGTAAGTTGTCCTCCCTAATAAGTGTCTTTAGGCCACCAGGGCCAATATTTTGTCCACAATATTACATAGCTGTATCCATCCAAGTTATGTCTAAATGAAAAATGGAATGCAAAAATAAGACTTGCTTTAATATAAGTTGTAATTCTTTGAAACTTTCTGACTTTGCCATGCTGGGTCTAGAGTAACACATCCTGAAGAGTGGCCATGCCTCTGAACTTTGACCTTCTTCATACTCTGCTTTAGAAACTTGATCAAAAGAAAAATGAAGCATGTTTTAACTTGGGGATTTAAGTGGTGCAGTGGATTGTGTGACAGGTGTGGAGTCAGGAAGACTTGGGTTCAAATGTGACCTCAGACACTTACTAACTGTGTGACCCTGGGCAAGTCACTTTACCCTGTTTGTCTCCATTTCCACATCTGTAAAATGAACTGGGGAAGGAAATGGTAAACCACTCCAGTATCTCTGCTAAGAAAACCCCAGATGGAGGCCACAAAGAATGGGACACAATTAAACAACAACATAATTTTGTTCAGGCAGCTGCCTTGACTAAATTAGGAAGAGAACTGCCAAACTTCTACTTAATGTCAAGGGGATGCTATGGAGCCCCTGATTCTTTCCAAAAGTGCTGGAGGGTCTTGAACCAAATTTTATTTTGTGTTACATCACTCCTATCTAATTTTTCTCCCTCCCATTCAGTACAGTGAAAAATTAATTGCTTCAATAACTTCCTTATTTGGTTGGTATTTTAGCCAAACACCCTCATATGAGCTGTATTCTGAATATTAATATAGAATCCCTAATTTGAATCCTATATTCTCTTAGTAGATAATTTATTTAATGAATTCATTACTTATATTCTTCTTCTGAGACTTTTGAGAGATTTTGACCTTGCTTCAGAAGTAGTCTGAATTATACTTAATTTTTTAAAAAAGATCTAAGAATTCTTTTGTCTTCCATCATAAATCTATGAACAGTCTTTTCAACTTATACAAAACAATCCTGTAATGTAATCACAAAATAACAAATATAGCCTTTCTTAGATAAATTTACTATTTTTTCTAATATGTTGCTGATTTCTAATGAACAGTTCCATGTAGTGTCAAATATGTTTGTAAAGGATGGCATTATGTTTTTGAGGCTGCCTTTTTGTTTAACTAGTCTGAGGGAGAGATTTTAGGGGAAAGGTCACTGAGCCTACACTTCAGGGGAATTCAGAAGAGGAATAAGTTGGGAGTGGGACTGAGTTCTGTTTTGTACATATTGGTTTTGAGATTTTTACAAGAGATCAATTTGAAACTGTCTAGTAGGTATAAATGATGTGGGGCTGTAGTTCAGGAGACTAGGACTGTCTCACATACATATAGACCTGTGGGTCATCTGCATAGAGATCACTAAACTCATGAAAGCTGATGAGGTCTCTAAGTGAGAGGATATAGGGAAAAAAGAGAAGTGGACTCAGGATAGAACTTTGCTATGCAGCCTCAATAAGTGGCATGAAATGAATAGATCTTGAAATCATGTATCCGTTCATTATGGAAAATTTTATGGAACTGTTTAGTCTTCTGTCCAACACAGTAAAAGACTGGGAGCTTTTCAGTTATTCTAAAAAATCAACAAGCATTTATAAAGTCCCTACTATGAGATGGAGAAGGAAATTGCAACCATTTCAGTATCTTTGCCAAGAAAACCCCAAATAGGATCACAACAAGTTGGACATGATTGAAATGATGGAACAGCAACAATGTGCCAGGCACCATCATAGGCTCCAAGAACATTATCAGAAAAATGAAATAATCCCTGACCTTATGTAGTTTAGATTTTATTGGCAAAGTATGTATACACACAAACACAATCACACACACACACACACATATATACACACACACACATATATGTATGTGTGTGTGTGCACACGTGGCAGTAATGGAGATAGGGAGCATTAGCAACTAAGGGATTAAGGAAGCCTTGGAGAAAGTCATCTGATCACCCTGATGAGAAATGTAAATATTCCAACAATTAAAATCATTAAAAGAAAATCCTTGTCCAGTGGCAAAAGAGAAAGGAGAGAGGAAGAAGGATAGACAGGGGGAAAATAGGTTGGAGAGAAATTTTAAAAAAGTTAGTAATCATATCTGTGAATATGAATGGGATGAACTCACCCATAAAATAGAAGTAGGCAGTAGAAAGGATTAGAAATCACTATCCTACAATTTGTTGTTTATAAAAAACAAACTTGAAGCAGAGAGACACATACAGAGTAAAGAAAAGAAAATGGAGCAAAATTTATTATACTTCAGCTGAAGGGGAAAAAAAGCAGGTATAGCAATCATGTTCTCAGACAAAGCAAATTTAAAAATAGATCTAAGTAAAAGAACAAAAGTAGTTCCACTACATTTTGCTAAGAAATGCCATAGACAATGAAGTAATATCAATATTAATCATATATTTACCAAATGGTATAGCATCCAGATTCTTAAAGGAAAAGTTAAATGAATTATAAGAGGAAATAAAAAATAAAGCTATACAAGTGAGGGAACTTTAACATTCCCCTCTCAGAACTAGATACATATAACTAAAAAAATAAATAAGGAACTTTAAAGAGATGAACTGAATTTTAGAAAAGTTAGATATGATTGACCATTGTTGAAAATGGAATGGGAATGCAAAGGAAAACACCTTTTTGGGGGCAGACTCAAGATGGGGGAGTAAACAGGACCTTCGCATGGCTTCAGCTCTCACTACCTCCAATCCATGTAAAAGGGGACTCTGAACAAACTTTGGAGCTACAGAACCCACAAAATGACACAGAGAAGCTAACCTCCTGCTGAGGACAGCCCCACAGGCAGGCAGGTAGCAGCCAGCACAGCACTCTGGGAGCCCAGCCCAGCTCCATGCCCAAGTTTTAGCCCCAAGGTGGGCCTAACCAGCCACCAGCTGGAGGGACCCCAGATCACCAGCAGCTGTGGTGGTCCAGAATTATCAACACATAGAAGCTAAGGACAAAGTGAGAGGTCAGTGCAGTGTGGACTTTGGGACCCAGTAGTTGGGAGTGCATTGGCTTTTGCCCCCAGAGCAAGAAGCTGCTGAGGGCTGGGTGCAGCCACCTTCATGTGACAGCTTCACCTCCTGGACTGCAGACTGAAGGGGGCTAAGCGACCAGTCCAAGGGGTATTCGCTCTTGCTTTAACCTGCTTGGATCTGGATTGCAGTCTAGGGTGGAGATCCTGGGGTGTGTGACCAGCTTGCCAGAGCATGTGGAGGCTTCAGAGAGGGCACCCAACTAATATCTCCGGCAGCTGAGAAAACCCCAGCATTTGGTACGAAGCTCCCCTGTCTGGTAGCAGAGTCCTACTGTGGCAAAAAAGACCAAAAGACAAGTAACTGAGTGGCAACATGACAATGCAAAGGAAGCAAAGCAAACATAAGAATTAAACATTAGACTCCTATTTTGGGGACAAAAAGGATCAAAAAGCATGGAACAGGAGGAAGACATTGGAGTTAGAACTCCTGCACCAAAAGCTTCAAAGGAAAATACGAGCTGGTTACAGGCCATAGAGGACCTTAAGAAACAGATAAGAGGAGTGCTAGAAAAATTGGGAAGAGAAATGAGAAAGATGCAAAAAAATTACAAAATGAGAGTCAACAGCCTGACTGAGGAAAGTCACACCTTAAAAAATACACTAACAAGGGGCGGACAGGTGGCTCAGTGAGTAAGAGCACCAGCCCCAGAGTCGGGATGACCTGGATCAGATCCGGGCTCTGATACTTATCACCACACGCAGAAATCACTGGCCGTGTAACCTTGAGCAAGTTACTTAACACTGATTGCTTTTAAAAAAAATAGACTAACAAATGGCAAAAGAGGCTCAAAAAGGCAATGAGGAGAAGAATGCCTAAAAAAGCCAAATTCGCAAGATGGAAAAAGAATCTCAAAAATTCACAGAGGAGAATCATTCAGAATTAGATTGGAGCAAATGGAAACTAATGACTATATGAGCGATCAAGATTCTCATAAACAGATCCAAACAAATGAAAGAATAGAAGGTAATGTGACATATCTCATTGGAAAAACCACTGACCTGGAAAATAGATCCAGGAGAGATAATTTTAAAATGATTGGACTTCCTGAAAGCCATGATGAAAGAAAGAACCTAGAAATCATCTTCCAAGAAATTCTCAAGGAAAAAGTGCCCTGATGTTTTAGAACCAGAGGGCAAAATAGAGGTTGAAAGAATCCACTGATCACCTCCTGAAAAAGATCCCCAAAATAAAACTCCTAGGCATATTATAGCCAGGTTGTGAAATTCCCAGATCAGGGAGAGAATATCACAAAGAGCCAGGAAGACACAATTTGAATATTGTGGGAAGACAATCAGGATAACTCAGGATCTGGCAGCTTCTATACTGAAGGATCGAAAGGCTTGGAATATGATGTTTCAGAGGGCAAAGGAGCTGGTATTAAAACCAAGAATCACCTACCCAGCAAAACTGAGTATCATGTTTCAGGGGAAAATATGGTCATTCAGTGCAATAGAGGACTTTCAAGCATTCTTGCTGAAAAAACTAGAGTTGAATAGAAAATTTGACATGCAGATACAGGAAGCAAGAGAAGCATGAGAAGGCAAACAGGGAAAAGATATCATAAGGAACTTATCAAAGCTGAACTATTAACATTCCTAAATGATAATTGTAACTGATGAAACTTTTCCAGTATGAAAATATTTGAGAGGAATAGAAATATACATATATGTCTATATTGGAGGGTATACAGGTGTATGAATACATATGTTAATGTGTGTATATATGTGTACAAGTATACATAGATAGAGGGCACAGGACCAATTTAATAGGAAGGGATAATAGTTAAAAGTGAAATTAAGAGGTGAGAGAGGAATATAATGAAAGGAGATGGGGAGAGACAGAATGGGGTAAACTATCTCAAATAGAAGAGGCAAGGGAAAAAGGTTATAATGGAGAGGAAGAATAGGAAGGCAAAAGAGAATGGGTCAACTTTATTCTCTTTGTATTTGGCTCTGGGAGGGAATGAAATACAAACTATGGGAGAGTAGGGGGAAGGGGATGAAAGGGGGGATGATGGAAGGGAGGGCAGTCTGGGGGGAAGGAAAGTTGGAAGCATCCACTTTTGAAAAAGGGACGGGATCAAAGTAGAGAATAGAACAAGCAGGAGGTGGGATAGGAGGGAGGGAAATATAATCAGTCTTTTACAATATATCTACTATATTAATGTTTTTCATTACCTACACATGTACAACCTATACTGATCTGCTTATCTTCCCAATAAGGGTGGGTGACAAGGGAGGAAGGGAGTCAATCTGGAATTCAAAGTTTTAAAATCAAATGTTTAAATATACATATATATATGTACTATTATTAATATTATTTTACATGTAGTTGGGAAATAAGATATACAGGCACTGGGGCATAGAGATGCACTATTCTCTACTGGAAAAGGTTAAGGGCGTATGGGAGAAGATATGGTAGAGAGCAGATTGGAGGAGGGCTTATCCTGTGGGACTGCTATTTTGGGGTGGTGGATAGGAGAAAAACGGAGAAAATTTTTAACTCAAAATCTGACAGAAATGAATCATGTAAATAAGTTAATAAAGCATTTGAAAAGTAAAAAAAAAAAGCTTCTGAGTCTTTTACTCAAAATACAGTGTCCTTAATTTGGCATTTTGTACCCTTAACAGCCTGGTTCCAACCTGTCTGTTTGGAGTGATTACATAGTGCCCCCTTCACATAACCTGCCTCCATTCATTCTCTGTTCAGGTCAAACTCACCTACATGCATGATATTTTATCTTTATCCTTTTTGTCTTTTTACAAAAGGTGTCTCCAATACCTGGGATGCTTTCTCTTCTAAGCTTTTGGAGTCTCTAGTCCACTTTAAGAAACTCAAGAGACACTTTCTTCAAGAGATCTTTCTGGATTCTCAAAATTGTAATTTCTTACTGTCATTACTGTATTCGTTTTTTTTTTACACAGGGCTATAATTAAACACTAGATCTGTGATTTAACTGATATAGAGTACTTCCACAAGAGGGAACTTTCTTTTACCAATATACATCTGCCCTCTGCCTCTGAATAATTTAAAAACGTTGCCTCTAACATTGATTGATTAAGTGACTTGCTGAGTGTCAGTCAGTTATCATGTGTCAGGGAGAGTACTTGTACCACTTTCTTCATACTGGCTTAAAATCCTGACATCTGTATACTACATCACTTAGCCTCTCTTATTTATATGTATCCTGTATTTACTTGTCTGTGGATATTTTGTATTTTCCCCTAAGTAGAATATAAATTCCCTAGAACCTAGAAGTGTCTTGCAAATAGTAAGGTAATATACATGATTGTTGATTGATTGACTTAAGAAAGGTTAAAGATGGTTTTGTAATGCTATTTCATTAGTAAGGTATTGTTACATAGAATGGGATAGGGATAAAGACTGAATCTGTGGTTTCATTTGTATAGAAAACCAGCCTACATATTTATATGTGACAATTACATGAGAGAGGTAAAAAATTAGTGTTATGGGACCATATTTGGTCCACTATTCATTAGTGCTTTCCATATGTCAGAACATTGCAATGTGGAAAGCCTTTTTTTTTATCAACAGAGTTATAATGATGGTAGGGAAATTTGGGCTTTGCACTAGATGTGACAAATTTAGATAGGAGTGATCATGAGGGGAGCATTTACGGTCCATGTGGAATGAATCAAACATGAGGAGGGGTAGGACAGGCTTCATCCCCCTGCCATGGTTTGGGAAAATCAAAGCCAGGCATACCCTCTTCATTTGTGGTTCCAACATCCTTCCCACCCTAGCCAAGGTTAGCAAGGATGTATGTGGATGAGAATGGCAGAACGTACTCAATCTTGAAACTTCCCTATGTGAAATTAATTGCCTACCTTGAGAGTAAGGAAGGCAACATTGTGTTGTTCTGCTTCTAAGACATAATCTCCTACTGTTTGACTTAGTCATCTAGGCCCATCCCTTAGATGGATAAAAGACTTGGCTAGAGTTGGATCCAGGACCAGGCAACTATCAGATTCCTATCAGCATCAAGTGTCTATTTTCATTAACTTCCAAACCCTCCTGCCTAGAAATCTGATCCTCTTGTTTCTGTGGTTACCCAAAAACAAAAGGAGGAACTG
This sequence comes from Petaurus breviceps papuanus, assembly GCF_028583685.1. NCBI lineage: Eukaryota > Metazoa > Chordata > Mammalia > Diprotodontia > Petauridae > Petaurus > Petaurus breviceps. Next base: position 18,036,175 of record NW_027185655.1, on the reverse strand, counting down.
GCATCAAGGCTATTTTGAGCACTGGGAATATTCCATATGGGTCCATAAGAATTCCTTTCATTCAAATCTATATGAACTGATGCAGAGTGAAGTGAGAAGAACCAGGAAGATAATATGTACAGTAAAAATGGTATTGTAAAGGAAGAAAAATATCGAAAAAATTAAGAATTCTGATCAATGACTAACCACAACTCCTGGGAAATAGGGAAGCAATGATGAAACAAGTTGTCTGCTGCTTGATAGAGCTGATGAACACAAACATGGAAGGAGAAGGATATTTTGGGGCTCAATGGAATTTGCTGAAATGTGAATTTACTATGCTTATTTATTTTGAATTTTTTGTTTCTCTTTATTTTCATTTTGAAAGGGATTTTGGTAGGATAAGGAGGACTAGGAATAATATTGCCAAAATAAAAGAATGGAAATATGAGGCATTAAAGCATTTAAAAGAAAATGCTCAGAGGAGAACAGAAGAAACTTTAGAAGGAAGACATCCAAGCAGGATATCTTTGCAAGTAAAAGATCAAGCCAGGTAACCATTGGTGGTCTTGTTGTTGAATGTTCTTTGTCAGTGCTTCATGGTTTCCTTGAAGGCCCTGAGAGCATTGTTATAATTGCTGGCCCCAGTTTCCATGCTTCCATGGGCCTTGAGTTTGCTCAATTTGTTAAACAAGACTGCAAGAAACACTTCATCTGGGGGTGACTAGGTGGTGCAGTGTATTGAGCACCAACCCTAGAGTCACAAAGACCTGAGTTCAAATCCGGCCTCAGACACTTATTAGCTGTTTGACCTTGTGCAAGTCACTTAAGCCCAATTGCCCTGCCTTCTCCCCTCCAAAAAACAAGCAAGCAAACAAAGAAAAAGAAACATTTCATCTTGTCCAGCATATCAAGGAAAAAACCTGGAATTTTTAATGATCCAAAGAACTGGGGAGATGAAGAAACAGTCAAATCAGTCTCTGTGAAACTGTGAAGAATTAAAGTATATAAAGGTATCTCCTGCTGCAATGGAGAAATATGCTTCTGACTGGAACAGGAGGCCAAATGACAAAGATTGCCAATGTCAAGAGTAGAATGATAAGTCAGGTGTTTGGATATAGATGCTTTAGATAAAGTTGTTCAGGAAAGAAGTGATGCTCTGACGTTTCTTTAGATGGTCAAGAAAAGTCAAGAGTAGGTACCTGTAAAAAAAAGACATTTTTGTGTGTTATCTGGCACAAACACTATGGTACCTAAACAAAATATAGAACAACAACAAAAACATTCTTTGCCATGGCATCTGTGGAACAGTGTGTCAGATTGAGGCTTGCAAAGAACTTATGTGATAATGCCAAGAAGAAAAATTGAAAGAGAAAGAAAAAAAGTTTCCAAACACGTGTACTTGAAACCCTCAAACGAAATCTAACCAAGGATACAGTAACAAATCTTAATCTGACAGCTTCTTTTCCTAGTTCTATTACTGCCTAGTAAATTTAACTTTTTTATTGAAGTTATAACTTAAGGCTTGTAAATATATAAAAGTAAACTCATGATAAGCGGTTTCTTTAAAAATACGATCTCAATCTTTACTTATGAAGTTTGGATATAGCATATGTTTCTGCCAAAAAAAAGTTACAAAGAAGTTGAATTTATTATCTAATTATATATCTAATAGTGATTCACAATTTTATACACGATCGTCTTTTGGTTCACTTTGTATGTGGAAATGTTCTCTGCTGTTTATTAAATGCAGAAGAAAAAATTAAAAAGTGTAAAGTAAAAAAGGAGTGCCATTCTTTCTTTCTCTGCCTCCCCTCATACCTCTCCCCCATCCCTTCATCCATACCAACTATTGTGGTTAGACCACTTGGTCACTCACTTCTTTGACTGGGTTAAGTTAGTAGATTAGTTTCTCCTTTGATCTTCTTCCAGCCTCAGAGAGGGTTCTGGCTCTTTGCCCTCTCCTTGGTTCAAGCTTCACCATCTTTTTGAGTGGGTAGAAATTAGTGGCTAGATCCACGACAGCATGGAGACAATGATAGCGGAGGAAAGAGAGGGTGGAGAATGTTAAAACTGAAGGACCTCCTCTTCCCCTCATATTTAACTAGCAGCTTCTTCACCATATTTAACTGGCAACAGAAGGCCTAACCAACACCTAGTTGACATGAATAATTATTAAAAATTGAAAATTAACTTCCTATACATGATTTCTCTTTCATAGCCCCTCCTATAACAAAGTAGTCACCACATGTTGCCTATATTTCTCCCTCTGCTCTCTCCTGTTTCTTTTCCTTCCAGTATCCTTTTCTGGATGATCTTCCATGTACTTCCTCTTAACCACCAGTGACCTACAAGGTTATTTGCTTAGCCTTTTTATTCCCTCTGTGAAAAACCTTATCTCACTGACCTCATCAGCTGCTATATGTTCAGTTATCATCACTTTGCATACAATTCCCTGACCCAAACCTACTCCCCCTCTTGTCCCAGTTTCACATTAACTGTTGGACACCTTCATTTGGATGCCCACAGACATCCTAAACCCATCATATCCAACGTGGAAGTCGTTACTCCCCACCCTACCCCCCTGACCCATATGTCCTTATTTTGGGTCAGAGCGCTATCATTCTTATAGATATCGAGGTTACAACCTCCCTTGTATCCTTCACTCCTCCCTCACCATCACTCTTCATATCCAACCATTTGCCAAGTCATGTAGGTTCTATTTCTATGATGTCTCATATCTCTCCCATTTTCTCTATATACATTGCCACTATCCTAGTTCAGAACCTTACCACTTTCTATTTGGACTAAAGTAATAGCTTTCCATTTGGAACCTGAATATTCCATTTTGTCCCTTCCCTTCATGCAACTTAGTAATCTTTCTAAAGTACAAATCTGACCGTAGCATTCACCTTCTCACCTGTAGTTCTAGTACTGTCAGAAAAGACATAGAAAATCAATTTCCTCAAGTCCCCTCTCCCCAAAAACATACAGACTTCAGAATTAGATGATTAGTTGGAACTAAGCAAGCCATTTCTAGTCATCTGTACACTCAGCCACATGCAGAAGTAAATTCTATATGTTCCTAATATAGTTTTGTGAAGGCGAATAGGCTGTGATTTCTTTATTTAAACTCTCTTTCCAAGTACTTTTTTCTCAGGAAATTCATTCTCATAGTCATTAGGACTTAATTGGAACATATAGGCTTTATATTGAAAATGTGGAAAGGAATGTCTAATCTGGTTTGAGTTTCAGTGATTTAGTGGTACACTATACAAGTATGTATTCAAATAGTTTTAAACAATGCAAAGAAGAAATCCCTGTCTTTAAGGATTAAACAGATATTTTAAAAACATGTGACTGACGTGCTTACAAAATCATCATTTTGTGACTGTAAAAACATATTTTGGTTCTTAAATCTACCCCATCAGTCATCTATTGATATCATTTTAGAAATAATATAGAAACCTATCATAGCAATGTCCAACATTATGAAATAAAGATGGTCTTCAAACAACGGGGCTACTTTTAAAATCTTAGATTCTTTGTTTTTGTAACATTTTTTGTACATACTCAAAACATGTCTCAACCTTATTTTGTAGGAAATTTTGAAAGAACCAGAGTCAGGTGTATATTTTGCTAGCTAACATATGACTCCATGAGCCTATTATGAATTACTTCTATCTTACCTCTTTTCCTTTATATCTCCCAATGGTCACCTTAATAAAATTTCCTTTACATTGTTCACTGAGACAATTGATGTTGCAGAAATATTTCAAATGAACTTAACATGTAGAAGGAAACATTTTTTGTACTTATGCAATGTGAAGATTTGTTTTGTTTTATTTTGTGTATTTGTTACAAGAATTTTGTTTTTGGGGAGGGGGAAGGAAAGAAAATAAATTCTTGTTAAATGACACAAAATGTAAAGACAATTATATTGAAGACACTATTTGTGTCAATGCATTTGCAGTTTTTGTTCTCTGAAATTTAATAGCCTACAACAGGGGTGGGGAACAAGCAGCCTCAAGGCCACATGTCACCTTCCCATGGGTATAGTCTTTTTCCTGAGTCCAAGTTTTACCAAGCAAATCATTTTATTAAGGGGATTTGTTCTGTGAAGTTTGGATTCTGTGAAAGGGCCACACTTGAAGACCTGGATATTCACATGTGACCATGAGGTCTCAGCTTCCCCACCCCCTGGCCTAGAATTTTATTTACGTGAGGTCCTTGCTTTTTTGTTGTAATGTATTCCTGCAAACTATTGTTGAAAAGATGTCAGAGAGCATTTTCCCTTAAGAATAATAACATAGATAGAGGTTATGTTCCTGTTCTTGGTTTTGGTATCAAATAAGTCTTAGATATGAGTAGAAATGTAGGTGACTCTGTGGCACAGTGGAGAGAGGACTGAACCTGGCATCAGGATGAACTGAATTAAAGTCTAGTCTCATAGACTTCGAGCTCTGTGACCCTGATTAAGTCATTTAATCATTGTCTGCCTCATCTGTCAAATCTGGATAATAACAGCATTGACTTCCTAGGGTTGTTATGAGATCAAATTTGTTAAAATTCATAAAGAATTTTTCAAACCTTAAAGCATCATATAAATAAAATTAATTTTATTTTATGAAATCAAAGATACAAGAACAATAAATCTCCAGAACAATTGAAATTTTTATGCTATAATAATTATATACTTAATCTACCTAAAGCTAGAATATTATGAATAATAAATAATAATTAAATATTTAATCAACAGTTTTGCTTTCCTTCTTCAATTTAGGCAAACTTTTTTGGAAGGAATAAGTATAACAATTCAGATGGCCTTTAAAAAGGCTTATCTTTAAAAACTTGATAAAGGATATCATGACTACTATAATTTCCTCTTGATAAATTTCCATACCGTAAGGATAGGCACTGAGAATCATTCCATTGTATTCCGTTAGGATATATCTTTTTAATAACAATTATAAAATCTCAATGTTTGAAGTCTTTACTAAGAATTTTATTTGTAGGTTTGGGGATGAGAAATTCTTCTGTTTTTTCTCATTTTTTCTGTTCTTTCCTCCTTCTCCCATACCAACAGCAAAATCAGTGACAGTTTGGAAAGAAGCAAAGTGATCACAAAAGTGCTGCTGAAAGTGTGTGTGTGTGTGTGTGTGTGTGTGTGTGGTGTATTGTGCAGTGTGTGTTTGTGTCTGTTTGGAGGGGACATTGCGTTCAGATAAAGAGTACTGACACTCATACTTTATACTGGTGATCGTCAGCACTAGTTGTGAACTCATCATAAGGACATATATCTGAAAGCTTTTAAAATGCTACCTATGGGGCCACCACCTATTTCCCCTTTTTACTTCTATAAGGCTTTGTTCATCTTCATTTGGGGAATCTAGCTGAAGACATTCTCCTATGAGTGAGTATCAGTGGCAAGAAAGAACAATTAAAAAGAAAAGAGTCTTACAAAAAAGTAAGATCTTGGTTTGAATCATGCCTTGTACATGATTCCAACTCTATGACTAACTCTGCCTCCTAATATCACTTTCCTTATCTGTCAAATTGTCAATAAGATAAATGTATAGAGCATTTTTTTCAAAGCATTCTTTTAATATCAACTATTATAAATAATTGAAGGACCAGAATTCAACAAAATCTCAACTGACCAATCCGTGGCAATTAAAGCAGTGAATTTTCACATCGTAGCATGAAAATTTTAATTTTGAAGTAACAATATTTGTTTATAATTATTTGTATTTGAAGTGTATTTATGCAGGAGGAATAATAATAAAATTATTTAAAATACTAAAATTATAAAAAACAACAATAAAATAAAGTAATAGAAAATAAAACAAAATAAAAATAATACAAAAATTTTATATACCTGGTCCTTAAGAATGAGAGATATAATGTAACTAGTGTCAATATTTGGAGCCTTGAAGACCAGAATTCAAATCCTTATTTTACATCCACTTGATAATGGGTAAGACATTTCACCACTCAGCTGTCCCAGGCAAATCTCAAGACTCTTAAGAGGCAGAGCAGATGTTGATCTGGAATGTACCTTAATCTGAGGTTCATGAATTTGTTTTCAAAATTATATTGATGACTATATTTCAATATAATGACTTCTTTTATAATTCTATATGTATCTAATATTTTTCATTCTAAAACAATATTCTGAGTTGGGGTCCACAGATTTCAGTAGAATGCCAAAGAGATCCAGAATCTCTCTGGTAGAGAGAATTCTCAAAGCTGATGAAATCACAGGTCAGATCAATATATACATACACACTTACACCTACATACATTCATATACACATATCCTGTAAATGTATTATTTATAAAGTTTTGAGAGGACATTTAAATAACTCATACTTTGTCAAAGTGTTACCAATTATTCTCACTAATAAGAATAAAAGTACCTGAACCTTTTGTTCAAAACTTCTTTTTACTTTTAGATATTAGGTAATTGATTTTTGAGTTGGTCTTATATTTTTAAGTTTACATTTACTACTAATCAGCATATCTTTTTTTGTTTGTTTTTTTGATTTTTGGTTTTTTGTGCTTTTTGGAGGGCAATTGGGTTTAAGTAACTTGCCCAAGGTCATACAGCTAGGTTGTTTGGTTGTGTGTGTTAAGTGTCTGACTCCAGGGCCACCACTCTACTCACTGCACCACCTAGCCTCGCCTTAATCAGCGTATCTCACTGCACATCAGAAGACTTGTCACATACATACCGGATGGCTTAATATATATAGCATGCTTTCTTTAGTTTTCCTTTTCTCCACTCCTCTTGATTTATAATGGAGGAATTGTTTAGCTTTCTTTTAAGAGCCCTTTTAGACATCATCAGGCTTTCTCTCTGTGAATAATGAATTGAAGATGAAGGTATTGTGATCTTACAAACTAGAATCAATCAGAGATCACAGCATAACCTATAAACTTAGTATTATAGGAATTAGGAATGAGAAAGGTCAGAGTTTTACAGGTTATGTTGAAAGGTTCACATCCTCATATCATGAATAATATAAGAGAATTGATAAGAGAATCAGAAAGCACTGGACATAGTGAGCACAAAATAACATCACACATACAAAAAAAGAAATTGATTATATTTTAGCATATAGGAAATGACTCATTGTTGATATGGAAGCCATTCTTGAGTCAACTCTTGGTATATATTCAAACCACCGACTTGTAGAAAAGATTAAAATTAGCACAGACTTAGAAAAAATATAAATGGGATAAATGAAATGTAATTAGAACAGCTCTATCCAGTTCTATTTAAATGTTATTGATAAAAATAGCATGTGAATGAGAAAGACTCTATGTCTGAAGCACACTCTAACTTTATTTTTCTTGAGTTTTTTTCCTAAGTTTTCTTTTACAACATGATGAATATGAATATGTTTTGCATGACTACACATATATAACATCTTTAAAATTGCTTGCCTTCTGAATGATGCAGAGGGGAGGGTGGAAGGGAGAGAATGTAGAATTCCAAGTTTTAAAAATGAATGTTAAAAATTGTTTTTATATGTAACTGGGAAAAAATAAAATACTAAGTAAATTTAAAAGAAAAAAAAGGATTTATGTAACACTACAATAATCTCATGCAGAAGTTTAGCTTGGGTAAATCATTTGCCATCACCAAGAGACCAAAATGTGATTTAGTGAAACTCTTGACATAATTGCTAAGTAGAGAAATATGGTAATCAAGGACAATACAAATTTAGAGCATAAACTTATTTTTAAAATCTTACAGAAAAGGATGATGGAATATTGTGAGCAATATTGTCACCTAAGACCGAAGCAATTGAGGATAAAACCAATTTAAAGAAAGCTTTGGTGAGAGAGCCATCTAAGAAAAGTCATTTTGAAGGCATTTCAGTATAAAAATGGAAGGAAGATAAAATGCAGAAGAAAAATGGAAAGGAGCTGCAAAGATTTTATATATATTTTAAACCATCAGGAGCAGTAGTGTCCAGGACATTTCTAACATCATAGTCCTAGAGGTATTAGAGTCAAGTTAATATTTATTTAAATAAATTATTTAAAATATTTGAACAAAATGAGATGAATTGGACACATTGCAAATACAAGGGATTTTGATACTGACAACCTCAATGCTCTACTGATATTCTCCTGCTGTCTAGTTAAAGTGAGAACACTGTCTCCAGCATGTTGGATGGATATCCTGTGTTGTACTTATGTGGGGCATGGACAGGACTTATAAAGGATAGGCAGGTGTGGATGAGTTGTAATCTAGATAAGGTCAAGGAGGTATGCTGGCAAGAAATGATGATGGGGAAAATTGCAGTGAAGAAGGAGAGGAAGAGAAAGGAGAGTATAGGTTGCTAGCTTGCTTCTGTAAAAAGATCATGAAAACTGACTTTGTGATCATAATGTTGTGATTGTCAGAGTTGATGATTTAAGGATAGAACTGATGATCTGATGTGAATGATCAATTGACCTCTTTTTGTGTAGAATAAAAAAATTAGTGTAAATTGTTGCTTTATTTTCTATAAGAATGCAATCCGTGCCTTATTAACAAAAGAACAGTCATTATCGTCTCAAATAATAGAATATATGAGTTGCAGGATAGAGAAAAATATAGCATAATTACATTAAGATAATATCTACTTCAGGTAAGATAATTTTAGTCAAGGTTTTACTGTTACACAGTTTTCCTTTTTACTTCTTTTTAAAATTTTGCTCAGACCCAAGTTGTGTAAATTATTTCACCTTTATTATGCATGAACATCATGCAACCACATAAATGTTAACAGCTTCTAAAGAAATTTAACTATCAGTTTCAGTCATGCAGAAGAGCAGCCTGAGAAAATGTGCTCCTCCCCTTGTGTTTAGCCATTTTTTCAGAGCTTTCCTCCTCCTTATCCCCTCTCTCCCACTATAGTTGGATCAGTTCAACAAACATTTATCAAGCATCTATCCCTGAATCACAGAATTTATATTTTAGAGGGGAATTCAGCAGTCATTTAATCTAAACTATAAACAAAAGGAATCACCTCTACAACATGCTCAGCAAATGATAGTTCAGTTTCTACTTGAAGATACCACCCTTTGAGACACTCCATTTCACTTTAGGACAGTTCTAATTGTCAGGAAGGTTTTCCTAATATCAAGACTAAATTGTACTCTTTCTTTAAAATTTCCTCTTTCTACTCCTAATTCTGCCCTTTGGGCCCAAACTGAACAAGTCTAATCTTGGCTTCACTTGACAGTCTACAAATAAAAGAGACTGCTCTCATATCACCCTAGTCTCCTTTTTTTCCAGGGTAAACTACATCCTTCCATTGACATTTATATGCTATATACTCACGGTCTTCCGTCATCCTTGTGTTTCTCTTCAGGATACTCTATAACTTTATAAGATTTATCTTTTTTTTGGTACCAAAGTATATGACTTTACATTTATCTCTACTGAATTTCATCTTATTAGATTACACTCAATATTCTAGCCTATCAAGAATTTTTGGGATACTGACTGTCTTCCGGTATTACCCATCCTTCCTGGTTTTGTATCATCTGCCAATTTGATGAGCATACTGTCTATTCCTTTAATTGCTAGCCACATAATTGGTAACAATGTGTTACAGCACATGGCCCAATACCAATGCCTACAGTACTCCGCTGAAGACCTCCAGTCACATTGACATTGAACATCAATAACTACTTACATCCCATGTAGCAGGCAATATGTAAGAACTTAGAGTTACAGATACAAAAATAAAACTTTCTAACTTGGAGATGCAATAATATACTATACACACAGATAAACAATAGAAGGCAATAAATGCAAGTCAATAGTTTAGTTAGGAGATAGCCAGGAGCTTATTTCTCCCTTTTTCTAAAAATTATTGGTTCCCTTTAACTTTCACTGAGCCTAATAATTCAATAATAATAAACTAAAAATTTAGCTTGTTAAAGATTTTTTTCTAGATACTTAATAAAAGCTGTACTAGCTAGCTAAGCTGAAGTACTATTAGAATCAGCATATAAGTCAAAACAAATGCAGTAGGCATTTATGAAGATTCTTTCCATTAGAATCTGAGCCCTTCTGAAAAGAGTTGGGCAGTCCTTTGTCCTTCCCATGTTCTTCACAGATGAAGAGCCCAGGGTACATGCCTATTTGAAAGCAAAACAAATCTGTGGACAGGGATTGCTAAGGCAGACACACACACAGAGGTGAATATGGATATGATGACTGAGAAATGTATCCTGTTAATCATAGAACAGGGGAAAAGAAAGGAATTTTGGAGTTAACCCAGGGAGACATCATGATCTGGTGGCTCTTTGTGGATTTCCATGGACCTACAGGATTGAAATCTGATCCATATGGATGGAGACCAAGCAATCACCAGAATCAGAGAGAACACAGACCATAGAGAGATAGAGGGGATCAATTAACATTAAACCAGTCTTAAGATCCTTTTCATAGAAGATGTGAGGTAGAGATTTGACCTATTGGTACCATAAATTTTGTCAGAATAGAAATTGAACCTTTAAATGGGGTTGAGGGTGAAAGAAACAACAGTCACTGGAAGATGGAAACAATAGTCATTGAAAGTTGTGATCTTGAAAGCCATAGAAGTCTCTGAGCCTCAGTTTACTTATCTGTAAAAATAAGGTGGTAACATAAACTTAGATACCTTCTGTGATCCCTTTTCACTATAAATCTTCTGTGGACCCCTTGCTAGCCTTGGGCATGAGTCCCTTTCTCCTCTTTGCATGGCTTTTCTGATTTGCAAGAAAAATGGAGACCCAGGGTGGCTAGGTGGTGCAGTGAGTAGAGAACCAGCCCTAGAGTCAGGAGGACCTGGATTCGGATCCAACTTCAGACACTTACACAAAAACTAGCCGTGTGACCTTGGGCAAGTCACTTAACCCCAATTGCCCTCCAAAAAAGCAAAGAGAGAGAGAGAGAGAGAGAGAGAGAGAGAGAGAGAGAGAGAGA
>NW_027185655.1:17966416-18025121 GCF_028583685.1 Petaurus breviceps papuanus | reverse complement strand
GATGGAGACCCTTGGCTGCAAGTTCAGATGAGCCAAGGTTTCTGGCCATCTGGAACAGGAAAAAAAAATTTTAATGGATATTTTCTCAATCAACCTGGAATTTCACTTTCTTTTCCAAATGCATTTCCTTCTTTTGTCACTATCAACTTTCACTCTTATTTTTTAAAGGAATTTAGAGAGCAGAATACAGTTATCTCCCTTTGCAACCCATTAAGATCCTTTCACTTTTCTGACTTGAGATAATATTGAATGCTAATCCTGTTTTTGTAACATCCTATCTTTGTGTAACATTTCATCCCAATTTGTTTGGTGTCATCTACATATTTTATGAGCCCTGTCTCTTGTCCCATCATCCTACTCAGCATAATAGTGCAAAAATATACCCAGGGATCTCAAAGATAATTTCATTTCACTCCTTCTCCTTTCCCCCAACCTTTCTGGCCCATTAATGTTTCTAAAGAAACAGTTATATTTTATGCAATTTATGATTTTCAGCTGAAAAATATCATCCCTTAGTACTTCCCAGGCATTTAGAATTTTATAATTTTTTGTTTGCACAGTAGGGTGAGAAAGAAAGAGTTAAATTAAAAACATAGTAGACATTCATGCTTGGGAGTTTTTTTTTGAAATCTGAAGTAGAAAATGCCCCAATAGTAATGATCTAGTTAGTGTATGCATGTGTGAATGTGTACAGATAGTGCTGGATAGATGTTCTTATATGCTAGGTAGGCGTAGAACATCAGGGATTCACAGTAACTATAAAATTGCACTGCTGCTTTAAAATAATTTTTTAAAAGTTTTATTGATTTATATGATTTGGAGTTTCTTCTGTTAGGAAAAACAATTTAAAAGTACTTGATTCATTGTTTTGTTTTTTAATCATTGTGACTTCCCTTCACTCTCCAGATCCTTCCTTTGTCACATAGAAAAACAGTTAAGGAAAGCAAACGTTCACTGTAACCACAACTGATAGCTCATGAAAATTTCAGGTCTGTCGTTTGCTACCTATTTAATGAAAGGAAGGAAGTGTATTTCATCATTCAATTTCTAGAACTGAGCCATTGCATGTAATCTGAATTCTGATATTTTTTGTGTATGTTATTGTAGATGTTGTATGTTTTCCTTTTTCCTACTTTCTCCACTTCATATCAGTCCATATTCTCTTTTAAAAAGAATACAACACAGTCATTTCAGCCTTCCAAACTGCCCCTTCTTTTTGACAAAGAAAAATCATTAAACAGAAACATGAAATATAGTGATTGCATCCATGTGCAGGATGCTGCCCTGATAGTCCCCCACTTCTTTGCTGTGATAAGGAGGTATGTTTCATTTCCAGTTCATTTTTCAAATGTTCTAGAGATTAATTTATGTTGTTTTAGTCATTATGTTTATTCTTCCCTTGGTTCAGCTCATTTTATTCCGTATCAATCCATAACAAATCATCCTATATTTCCTATGAATCAATGTAGTCATCACTGCTTTCTGAAAAATAATATTCAGTTACATTCATATAGCCCTTTTTTCTCAAACATTCCCCAAGTGATAAGCTCCTTCTTTGTTTCCATGTCTTTGCCTCCGTAAAGAATACCGTCATATATAAGGAGTTAGATATATAATCAGACCTTAGAGTCTGTCTTGAATTCCCATGTGGTATGTACTTAGAAGCAGGATCTCTGAGTCGAAGGGACAATTTAATCACTTTTCTTGCCCAATTCCAAATGGATGAATAAAAGTTTTCAACTACAACTGCTCGTGGTGGATGATATTGACATAAACAATTTCTTCCGAGCCACTTCTTGTTTTCCTCAGCAGTCCAAAGAAGTCATCTCCACCCCCCCCCCCCCCAACAAGGATTGATGTTCTTAGGCTGATCAGACATGGGCTATCTCTTTCAGTTGCCTCCGGGTTTTGCTAATCTACTTTTTCCACTGATATACTTTTCTGCTTTATTTCCAAACCAATTCCTAGTAGTTTTGATGTCTGTTTTCTGATTCTTTGAGGTCTAGTATTGCTGTGACCATATCATGGGGACCTTTTCGTATCATTTCCCTTCAGATATTTGACCTTTTGATTTCTTTAATTTTTTCCTCTTTTTATTTTTTTTTAATTTACATCATTCATTTCCACAAGATTTTAAGTTACAAATTTTCTCCCCAATTTTCCCTACCCACCACCCCAAAAGAGCCTTCCCACTGGATATCCCCTTCCCCAATCTGCTCTCTCCTATATCTTCCCCCATTCTCCCTTCAACTCTCCAGTAGGGAACAGTGGATCTCTATGCCCCAGTGCCTGCATGTCTCATTTCCCATTTACATGTAAAATAATGAAAATTTTATATATATATATATATATATATATATATATATATATATTTAACATCTGATTTTCAAACTTTTGATTCCATATTATTTCCCTTCCTCCCTTGTCACCCACTTTCACTGAAAAGATAATCAATTCAATATAGGTTGTACATGTGTAGTTATGCAAAAGATTTCCATGGTGGATATATTATGGAAGACTGACAATATTTACCTCTATCCTTTCCCACCCCCACTTGTTCTATTCTCTACTTTGATCTGTTCCCTTTTCAAAAGTGGGTGCTTCCAACTTCCCTCCCCCCCAGCCTGTGCTCTCTTCCATTATCCCCCCTTTCTTCCCCTTCCCCTCTACTCTCCTGTAGGGTAAGATACCCTATTTACTGTGTATGTCATTCCCTCCCTAAGTCAAATTCAATGAGGATAATGTTGACTCATTTCCTTTTGCCTTCCTGTTCTACCCCTCCATTGCAACCATTTTCCCTTGCCTCTTCTATATGACAAAATTTACCCCATTCTGTGTCTCCCCATCTCTTCTCATTATATTCTTCTCTCACCTCTTAATTTCACCTTTTAAGTATCATCTCATCCTATTCAATTGGTCCCGTGGCCGTTTTCTATGTATAACTGTAGACATACACACACACTCATATATGTATTCATATGCCCATATGCCCTCCTATATAGACATATATATGTATGTATACACACATATATATTTCTATTCTCTTCAACTATTCTTATACTGAGAAATGTTTCATAAATTACAATTATCATTCTTCCATGTAGGATTTTAAGTAGTTCAACTTTGACAAGTTCCTTATGATTTCCTTTCCCTGTTTCCCTTCCCAAGCTTCTCTTGCTTCTTGTATCTTAATGTCAAATTTTCTATTTAACTCTGGTTTTTCCATGAAGAATGTCCTCTATTCCAGGGGCAGCTAAGTGGCACAGTGAATAGAGCACTGGCCCTGGAGTCAGGAGCAGAGCTGAATTCAAATCCGGCCTCAGGCACTTAACACAAAAATTAGCCATATGACCTTGGGCAAGTCACTTAACCACAATTGCCCTCCAAAAAGCAAAAAGAAAAAAAAAAGAAAGTCCTCTATTCCACTGAATGACCATATTTTACTCTGAAACATGATACTCAATTTTGCTGGGAAGGTGATTCTTGGTTTTAATCCCAGCTCCTTTGACCTCCAAAATATCATATTCCAAGCCCTTCAATCCCTCAATGTAGAAGCTGCCAGGTCCTGAGTTATCCTGATTGTGTTTCCACAATATTGAAATTCTTTCTTCCTGGCTGCTTGTAATATTTTCTCCTTGATCTGGGAACTCCAGAACCTGGCTATAACATTCCTAGGAGTTTTCTTTTGGGGATCTTTTTCAGGAGGTGATTGGTGAACTCTTTCAACCTCTATTTTGCCCTCTACTTTTAAAACAACAGGGCAATTTTCCTTGAGAATTTCTTGAAGGATGATTTCTAGGTTCTTTTTTGATCATGGCTTTCATGTAGTCCAAAAATTTTTAAATCATCTCTCTTGCATCTGTTTTCCAGGTGAGTGTTTTTTTTTCCAATGAGATATTTCACATTGTCATCTATTTTTTCATTTCTTTGGATGTGTTTTATAGTATCTTGATTTCTCGTAAAGTCACTAGCTTCCATTTGTTCAAATCTAACTCTGAAGGAATGATACTCTTCAGTGAACTTTTGAGATTCTTTTTCCATCTGATTTGGCATTTTAAGCATTCTTCTCCTCATTACCTTTTTGAGCATTTTGCCATCTGAGTTAGTCTATTTTTTAAGGTATTATTTTTTTCAGTCAGGTTGTTGACTCTGATTTTTTAATTTTCTTGCATTGTTCTCATTTCCCTTCCAATATTTCCTCCATTTCTCTTATTTGATTTTCAAAATCCTTTTTAAGCTGCTCTATAGCCTGTAACCAGCTCATATTTTTTGGTAGCTTTTGGTGTAGGAGTTCTGACTTTGCTGCCGTCCTTCTGTTCCATGCTTTGATACTTTTTGTCCACAAAATAGCAGTATAATGTTGGGTTACTCTGCTTGCTTTGCTTTCTTTGCCTGGTCATGTTGCCACTCAATTACTTGACTTTTGGGCTTTTTGCCACAGTAGAACTCTGCTACCAGAAACAGGAGTTTATCCCAAATGCTGGAGTTTTCACAGCTTCTGGAGGTATTAGTTGGGTACCCTCTCTAAAGCCTTCTCACATTCTGGGAGACTGCTCATGCATCCCAGAACCTCCACCCTAGACTGCAATCCAGATCCAAGCAGGTTAAAGCAAGAGCAATTACCCCTCAGACTGATCGCTTGGTCTCCTACAATCTGTAGACCAGGAGCTGAAGCTGCCACGTGGTGGCAGCTGCATGGCCACAGTGTCTCAGCAGCTTCTTCCTCTGAGGGCAAAGACCAGATTGTCCTCTGAATTCCCAGGTCCCAAAGTCCACACTGCACTGACCTCTCACTTTGTCCTTGGAATCTCTGGGTTGATAGTTCTGGAAACCACCACAGCTGCTGGTGAGCTGAAGTCCCTCCTGTTGGTGGCTGGTCAGGCCACCCTTGGGCTAAGACCTCTACCTCGAGCAGGGCTGGGGTTGGTTCCCAGAGAACTGTTCTGGTCTCTTGCTGGCAGCTTGCCAGGATGTCCTCAGCAGAAGGTTAGCTTCTCTGTGTCATTTTGTGGTTTCTGTAGCTCAAAGTTTGTCTAGAGTCATTTTTTACATGAATTGCAGGAGGTGGGAGCCGGAGCTGCGAGGAAGTCCTGTTTCTACCCTGCCATCTTGACTCCACCCTCTGACTTTTTGATTTTCTAAATGAAATTTAATCTTCTATATGGTTCTAGAAAGTATCCCTACAGTAATTTGATTGGTATAGCATAACATGTCGAAGTTCCTTTATACAATAATATAGTTTTATTACAAATTAAGGAATCAACCACTATCAACAAATATCTCTCCAATTGTTTTACTTCTGTTGCTTATTTTTGCTGTTTTGTTTTCTTAGATGATTTTTCTTTCTGTTTTTTTAAGCAATTGGGGTTAAGTAACTTGCTCAAGGTTACATGGCCAGTTATTTCTGGGTGTGGTGCTAAGTATCTGACCCCGGATTTGATCCCCAGGTCATCCCGACACTGGAGCTGGTGCTCTTACTCGCTGTGCTACCTGGCCACCCCCTTAGATGGTTTTTCAATGCTAATTTACATTTGCAAAGTATTTTCAGTTGGATTTATATAGAGTGCTATGTATCTATCTGTTTCTACAGCTACATGTCTCTCTCTTTAAAGGAATAATACTTTATATATATATATATATGTATATATAATATATATATGTATGTATGTATATTTATTACCCATTTTTAGCCTCACATAGCCCTCTGAATTCTCTTAGATGTTCTAATGCCAAATAATTTAAATAGATTCACAGTCTTAATGCTATGGATATTAACACAAATCTTATAGAAACTGTAACTGATATGTACTTACCTGATGTGTGACCATTGCCCCTAAGGTTGCTTAGAAAGTCCACTCCATATTCTTTGAGCTTTCTTGGAATTGTTCTATGCCATTAGGTAACCCTTACTCTTGCAACACGACCTCCTTTAAATGTCTTTACTTCATAATTCCTTATTTGCAAAGTGTTGTAGCTTACTAGTGTCTAGAGTTACCTTTCTACAGCTATTGAAATAAGATTTTAATTAAAGATACCAATTTGTATAAAGGAAGATGGGGACCCAGATTAGATGACTTGGTAGAAGCAAATTGGATAACCATCAATTGGGAAACAGCTGAAAAAAAATCTATAGCAAATGAATGTAATGGAATATTATTGTGTGATTCAGACATATTCAAAGAGAAGGTTTGCATTAACTTATGCAGAATGAGATGAGTGGCTCCTAAGTGACATCAGGACTTCAACTCAAGCTGTCTGCTTTAAGTACAGTGATTTTTTTACTTTATCCTGTCTCTCAAATCATTAGGGATGATGTTTTCTCGAAAGAGTAAAAAAAAAAGCTCCATACCTTGTCTGATTTAGCTTGTCTGTGTGCCATTGGGTTGAGGACTGAGCCAATCATCCAGGTAATTTAAATCTAAATCTCAACTTTCACTCCAAATATAAAACTGAGGCAAGTTCTTTTTTAGCTTGAATCATATGTACATAAAGTACTTCAGTTCTTTCGTGAATAAAGATGTATTATTTTTAATTTCAAGGAACTAATATTTTTGCATTCTATCATGCCATATTTAACTTTCTTCCTAGTTTTTAAACTATTTATTCAGTATAATAGGGATAGTTTTAGCCATATGTTATGATCAAATAATTCAGTCCTTGGAAATGGTTTTACAGAGTTACTCTATGGGATATTCAGGAAGAATTACCACCTCTGGTGTGAGAAATTTCTGAACCCTTTGCAAGGCTACTCATCCATTTTTGGCATCTATGTGTCATTCAATTATCACCTATGACTCCAAGAAGCTGTAACATGCATGGAGGCCTCACCATGGTAAAACTGTCTTAGTAAATGGGCTGAAACAGGATGAAGGTAACAGTCAGTAACAATAGTCAAAGTACTCAAAGTATAGTCTGTCAATTATTCAGCAAAGTCTAAGTATTATACACAAAACCCTCCACCCCTTAGGTCACTAGTAAACTATAATTCCATGATTACTCAGTAAGCAAAGAGAGATCTTTTCTTCATCCTGACTTGGGGCCTGTTCTCAGATTCCCTGGATCCCCTTCCATGGTCCCCAATTCTACCTGGGTTCAATGGCAGACAGCTCCCAGTTCCTTGACCAGTGGAAGACTTTGAGACTACTGATTAGGTGACTAATTGAGTTAATCAACACTTTGCCCCATGAGTGGAAGACTTTGACTGTGTACTTTGATACTACTGAAAAGTGACTGATTGAATTAACTTAAGAGTGACTATTTTGTGACTGATAGAATTAACTTTAGAGTGACTATTTTACTTTGAGACTATGATGTGAATATTATATTGTGATTTTCTGTGATAAATTGAAATACGGTGAATGCTGTATTTTGAATTATGCTGTACCTTGATTTTCAATGGATGTTTTGCTTTTGTTATGAAATAGAGTTATGACTATGCTGAGTAATCAGAACCTAAAAAAGCTATTCACAGTAGCAATTCTTCTAGAGAGCTTCTATGCATGGCATTACATATACTAATTAAGATGTAATAATTTCAAGAAAGTAGTGTGATATAAAGCAAATCAATAAAGACTTTCATCATTGTTATATTAAACTATATTAAATAAAAGAGGCATCATTATGTTTTTGTTATGTTGCTTATCTTATTAATTGTGACAGTTATTTTCCTAATCTCGAATCGTCCTTTCACCTCTACTGTGAATCCAACTAAATCATAGTGAAGCATTTTCTTTATGTATTTGTATATTATTTTTGAGAGGATTTTACTTTGGCTTGAATGTTCAATAATAAAATAGGTCTTTAGTTTTCTTTCTTTGATTTGTAACTACATGGTTTGGGACAATTTTTGTTCCCTTAAAAAATTTCTGTCTGTCTCTGTCTCTCTGTCTCTGTCTCTCTCTCTGTGTCTCTCTCTGTCTCTCTCTCTATATATAATTATTATTATATAAAATTATGTTATATATTATATATACATATAATTAAATATATATATTTAATTTAATGTTTGTTTTTAGTTTACAAAATTCATTTCCACAAGATTTTGAGTTACAAACTTTCTCCCCATCTTTCCCCTACCCACCACCCCAGAACAGAGATCCCACTGTATACCTCATCCCCCAATCTTCTCTCTCCTATATCCTCTATTCCCACTCCAACTTTCCAGTAGGGGAAGATGGATCTCCATACTCCAGTGCCTATATATCTTATTTCCCAGTGCATGTAAAATAATGATGATGATGATGATAATGATAAATAATTTTAAAACATTTTATTTTAAAACTTTGAATTCCAGATTCTTTCTCTTCTTCCCTTGTCACCCACCCTTACTGGGAAGATGTAAGCAATTCAATATAGGTTGTACATATGTAGTTACATAAAACATTTTCATGGTGGATGTACTGTGAAAGACTGACTATATTTCCCTCCATTATATCCCGCCCCCCACTTGTTCTATTTTCTACTTTGACCCTGTCCCTTTACAAAAGCGTGTGCCTCTAACTACCCTTCCCCCCATCTACCCTCCCATATATCACCACCCCTCTTATTCTCTACCCCCTACTTTCCTATAGGGTAAGATAACCAATTTAGTGTGTATGTTATGACCTCCTTAAGCCAAATTCAGTGAGAGTAAGGTTGACCCATCCCCTTTTGCCTTCCTGTTCTTCCCCTCCATTGTAACAGTTTTCCCTTGCCTCTTTTATATGAGATAATATTCTCTATTCTGTCTCTGCTTATCTCCTCTCATTATTTTCCTCTCATCTCTTAATTTTATTTTTTACATATCAACCCTTCCTATTCAATTGATCCTGTGCCCTCTGTCTATGCGTACCTGTATACATATATATAATACACACACTCACACTCACATATGCATTCATACACTCATATACCCTCCTATATAGACATATATATGTATGTATACATATGTGTATATATACATTATATATATACACACATTTATATTCCCTTCAACTATTCTTATATTGAGAAAAGTTTCATAAGTTACAATTATCATTTTTCCATGTAGGAATGTAAATAGTTCAACTTTTATAAGTTCCTTATGATTTCTTTTCCCTATTTACCTTCTCATATTCTCTTGCTTCTTGTATCCGAATGTCAAATTTTCTATTCACCTCTGGTTTTTACACCAAGAATGCTTGAAAGTCATCTATTTCATTGAATGAGCATATGTTCCCCTGAAACATGATACTCAGTTTTGCTGGGGAGGTGATTTTTGGTTTTAATCCCAGCTCCTTTGACCTCTGGAATATCATATTCCAAGCCCTTCAATCCCTTAATGTAGAAGCTGCTAGATCTTGTGTTATCCTGATTGTGTTTCCACAATATTTAAATTTTTTCTTCTTGGCTGCTTGTAATATTTTCTCCTTGATCTGGGAACTTTGGAACCTGGCCATAACATTCCTAGGAGTTTTCCTTTTGGGATCTTTTTAAAGAGGTGATCAGTGAATTGTTTCAACCTCTATTTTGCCCTCTGGTTCTAAAATATCAGGACAATTTTCCTTGAGAATTTCTTGAAGGATGATTTCTAGGTTGTTTTGTTGTTGTTGTTGTTGTTTTATCATGGCGTTCAGGTAGTCCAATAACTTTAAATTATCTCTCCTGGATCTATTTTTCAGGTCAACGGTTTTTCCAATAACATATTTCATGTTACTTTCTATATTTTCATTTGTTGGGATATGTTTAATTATATCTTGAGTTCTCATGAAGTCGTTAGCTTCCATTTCCTCCAATCTAATTCTGAAGGAATGATTCTCTTCAGTGAGCTTATGAAATTCTTTTTCCATCTTGCAAATTTGGCTTTTTAAGGCATTCTTCTCCTCATTGGGTTTTTGGGCCTCCTTTGCCATTTGAATTAGTCTGTTTTTTAAGGTGTTATTTTCTTCAGTCAGGTTGTTGACTCTCTTTTCATGATTCTCTTGCATAATTCTCATTTCTCTTCCCAATTTTTCCTCCACTTCTCTTACTTGGTTTTCAGAATCCTTCTTGAACTCCTCCTCTATGGCCTGTGACCAATTTATATTTTCCTTGGAAGCTTTTGTTGCAGAAGTTCTGATTTCATTGTTTTTCTCTCATTCCATGTTTTGATTTTTTGTCCCCAAAAGAGGAATCTAAGGTTTGACTTCTTTGCTTGCTTTTCTTCCTTTGCTTTTTCATGTTGCCACTCAATTACTTGATTTTTGAGCTTTTGGCCACAGTAGAGATCTGCTTTGAGAGAGAAGAGCTTTCTCCCCAAATGCTGGGGTTTCCACAGCTGCTTGAGCTATTAGTTGACTGCCCTTTTTGAAGCCTCCACAGGCTCTGGCACCTGGTCACACACCCCAAGACCTCCACCCTAGACAGCAATCCATATCCAAGCAGGTTAAAGCAAGTGCGATTACCCCTCAGAAAGGTTGCTTGGTCCCCACATGATCTACAGTCCACAAGCTCCAAAACTGCCATCAGGTGGCAGCTGTATGGCCATGGCACCTCTGCTGCTTCTTGCCTTCTCTCTCCAGGGGCAGAGGCCAGAGCACATTCTCGGTCCCCCTGTTCCCACAAAGTCCTCATTGACCTTTTACTTTGTTTTTCTCATTTATGGATTGATAATTCTGGAAACCTCCACAACTGCTGGTGATCCACTCTCCCAAAATCTGCTCTGGCCTCTACTGGTTGAGGCTGCAGGGCTAAAACCACAGGCTCATGTGGGCCTGAGCTCAGCTCCCAGTGTGCTACAATGGACCCTTCCTGCCAGGCTGCTGGGCTGCCTTCAGCAGGAAATTTCTTTCTGTCTCTTTGTGGGTTCTGTAGCTCTAAAGTTTCTTTAGAGAAATATTTATAGGTATTTTATAGTTATTTGAGGTGGTTATGGGGGTAGCTCATGGAGTTTCCCTGCCTTTAAGCCACCATCTTGGCTCTGCCCCTTTCTGTCTATATTTTTCATTATAACATGTTCAGGATAAGAATTGATTATTCTTTATATGTTAGTATTTGCTTAGAAATCCTTCTGGCCAAGAAAGATTTTCCTCATGTTGTATAATTTGCTAATATTTTCCTTGATTTCATTTTCCAAAATTGAATTGTTTGAGATTTATATTTGTTTTGTTGGCATGAGTATCTTATTTTTTTAAATTGATACTTATTCATTTGTTTGAATTCTCAGTTTGTTGACATATCGTTTTTATTGTTATTCACAAGAATTCTGTTTTTTGTTGTAAACTATATATAACTTGTTGATTTTAATTTTAATATTTTAATTATTTTCTTATTTATTTTAACTTAAAGTTTTTTAATTTTGTTAGTATTTTTAAAACAACTTTTGCTTATCAAGATAATTTTATTTTAAAGTTTCTATTCTGTAATTTTCAAAAAATATTTTTACCTTTTATTAGGGTTATTTCATTTATTTTTATATATTTTAGTAGTGTGTTAAATTCACACACCCTCCTTTTTTAAAATTTTGTTTTTGTTAGTTTTAAGAGATTAATATTTTCCTGAGAAATGCTTATCTACTTATCATGAAATATTATTTCATTACTACCATGATCTACATAATAACTATTGCTTCTATGATTTATTCTTTGACCTCATCATTATTCAGTAACTCATTATCTAGCCTCCAACTATATATATATATATCTTTGGCCCATATTTCCTTCAGTGACAATTATTTTGTGGTTATAAAGTATGTCTTTATTGTATGTAACTTCTTTTTTACCTTTGTTAATCATTGTTTTTATTTTATTTTATTTACTTTTTGAAGTGGGGAAGGTAGGGCAATTGAGATTAATGAAAGTGTGTCTTTATTGTATGTAACATTTTTGTTACACTTTTTATCATTGTTTTTCTTTTCTTTTCTTTATTTTTTTAAAGGGGGAAGGTAGGGTAATTGAGGTTAAGTGACTTTCCAAAAGTCCCATGGCTAGTTTTTGTGTTGAGTGTCTAAGGTTGGATTTGAACTCAGGCCCTCCTGACACCAGGGCCGGTGCTCTATTCAGTCTGCCAACTCTCCTCCCCTTTTATCATTTTTTTAAGCTTCCCCATATGGTCATTTTACTAAAAGTGCTTTGGGATGATGAGACTATGTCTATTCTTTCATGTTCCAAATGTTAAGTTGCCATAGGTCAGTTAGTTCATATTTTTCCAAAAAAAATTATTCAGATCTATATTTTCCTTCTTGTTGAGCTTTCTCTTGGATTTATCCATTTTTAAAAGTGTACATTAAATTCCCTTACTTTGTAATCAATCCCTTTTTGTAGTCTAATTTTCTTTCAGGAAGTTAGATTCTATACTGTTTGTGGCATATATATTTAATATAGTTATATTTTCATTGTCTATTGTTCCTTTTGTATGATGTAGTTTCCTTATTTATCTCTTTACTATTACTTTTATTTTTTTTCCTCATCTAAAATCATGATTGGAACTCTCTTTTATTCCTTCTTTTTTTTCTTCTTTGTATACATCTATATCTTTTTTATCTTCTTTTTTGGGGGAAATTAGTAGATTATTGCATTTTTTTTAAAAATGAAATCTATTCCTACCTTCATTCTTTTTATTGGGAAATTTAATCCACTTTTATTTAAAGTTAGAATAAAGTTGTGCTATTAAATAACCATCATTTGTTTCTCTTCTTGAGGGACATTGTTTTTTGTTTTTCTTTTGCATTTCCATAGCCCATGAATGCCTGTTATGACATGCCCTCTCACACCATCAGGGTCAATTTAATCTGTGTGAGTTCCCATTTAGGACACTGTTGCAAAGAGATTATGACACCATTTTAGCTGGATTTATTCACTACCTTTCTCAGTTCTATTGATTTGGGCTCTGTCCTCCTTTCTAAGATTTTTTTCAGGCTCTCTGCTGAACCCTAGGCCAGTAGGGATTGCTTCATTCTTTGTATTTGTATCTCTTTTGCCTCATACAGTACCTGGTACTAGATAATTGTTATTTGATTGGGTTGGAAAGGGGTTGGAGAAAAGTCCTTAGGAACAATGAAGGCAGTAGAAAGTCCTGGATTTGGAGCCAGAGAACCCAAGTTGAAATTTTGGCTTTGCCTCTCACTAACTGCAACATTGAGTTGGTCCCTTAATTTCTCTGTTTCCTTACCTGAAAGATGAGAGTTGGACAAGCAAACCATGAAAGTCCCTTTTGTTTTTATATATTAACCTACAACAATTATATCTCTTCTTGTTGCCTATTTCTTCCTGTGCTAAATGTTTAAAATTAATACTTAATTAGGCGTTCATTATGGCTCCACAATTGTCTCTTATGCTCTGTACTCTTGCAAAGCTTCCCTCTTCCATTTCTCTCCAGCCTCAAGACTGATCTGTTTCAAAAACCTCCACGTGACATGGGAACCACTTCCCCTCTAAGACATGGGTTCTTAATCATCTTTGTATTATGGATCCCTTTGACAGTCTGGTGAAACCTATTGACTTTCTCAGAATTATGTGTTTTTTAACTGCAAAATATAAAATGTATAGGATAACAAATGGACATAAGATATTGCAATACAATTTTCAATTAAAAAAACAAGTTAGTAGAGGTAAATATCTGCTTGTAAAAACAATAAAAATAAATTTAGAGACCCCAGGTTAAGAATGCCTGATCTAGGACCTTACTGAGGATTTAACTCCAAAAATTGATGCCTAAACTCTAGTTACTGAGGGGGAGGTAGAGTTGCTCAGGTCAACAAGGGGTGGAGGATTGTGCCAGGCAAATATAAAAATACCAGGAGCAAGGGACTGGTGACTTAATCTTCAATTATTCCTTTCCTATGAGAACACTTTGTAACAGTCATTTTCCATTTTCCACTTCCTGTTGTTGTTGAATTTGCTCCAATTGGAAATAATTTTGTAGCTTTCCCAGATGGAATGTGTTCTCTATCCCAAGTGGCCACTTGCTATGCCAGAAGGTTTTGAAGGTTTTTCAGCTGGTGGTCCTTGTCAGAATTTGAACTCCAGTTAAGAACCTAGAATCAAATTCACACCATGATGAAGTAGCAGAGTAGGAATTCTGGTGAAGTTTTATTGTATTACCTTGCTTAAATAGCTTAAGCTGCTGTCTTCATTAGGCCCATACAAACTCAGGGGAGTCTCCAAAGGGTCAATTAGTTTTATCCTGAAAAGTATTTTAAATTTGCAAAATGTATGAGAAAATGATTACTATTATTCCTGCCTCCCTAAAAGATTGTTTCTTTAAAACTAGTGTTTTACAATCTGTCTTAATCACCACTAGATTACAGCCTTGATGATCTTAAACACACTAATGCTTCTGTTCATTAAAAAGAGAGTTTTCCTAGCATTTAATTTTACATTTGCTACTTTTGTGATTTCTTTAACCCCAAAGAAACCTTGAAGACAGCAGTACTTTTGATCCCTTTTATTGGTAAGCTCATTAGAAGTGCAAAGGCTAATATTTTTATTTCTTTTTTTTACATTAATAGCCAATAAGAAAAGCAACTCCTGTTTTATTCAACTCCAGTCAACAGGTATTTATTAAGAGCCTACTAGGTACCAGATACTGTGCTATAGACTGAGATTTCAAAGAAAGCTTTAAAAAAAAGACAATCTGTTCTCAAAGAGTTCACTGTCTAATGGGGGAGAAAAGATGCAAACAACTACAAGATATAAAAAGAATAAATTAGAGATAATTAACTGAGACAAGGCACTGGCATTAAGGTGGTCTCTGCAGGCTTCGTTTAGAAAGTGAAATTTTAACTGAGATTTGAAGGAAGTCCAGAATTATTGTCCAAATTTACTTTTTAAAATTCAGAGGCAATCAGCTTTTTTTTTTCTGAAAGACAATTTGGCTTGCAGAGAACAGTTAAAGCATAACTTTTAAGGAATTACAGCAGGTTTTCATTACCACTCTTTGTTTTTAAAGTTATTGACATTGATCCTGTTCTTTAAGATTTACACAACATCTTACCTTCAATGTTATTGACATCTTCATCATGTAACTGAGAAAGTTGAGACTCAGAGACATTATGTGGGTCTCCCATGATCCCACAGTGGGTACTCATCAGAACTAGAGGAGCTCATGGCTAGAAGCCTCCCTCAACTCCTTTTGGTTCTATCTAGTACCTTAATTACTTTCTATTTATCTTGCTTTGTGGGTATTTACACACACACACACACACACACACACACACACATATTAGATTGTAAGCTCCTTTAGGACAGAGACTGTCATTTGCCATCCCCAATATTTAGCAAAGCGCCTGGAATACAATATGTGCTTAGTAAATGTTTATTGGTTGATTAATGCTTTGCCTACAGTACTGAACCTTACTGATATATATTTTGGCTACTTAGTTAATATTATTCTTTTTTTTAAGCAATTGGGGTTAAGTAACTTGCTCAAGGCTACACAGCCAGGTGTTTCTGGGCAGGTGCTATGTTTCTGAGCCTGGATTCAATCCCCAGGTCATCCTGACACTGGGGCCGGTGCTCTTACTCGCTGTGCTACCACCCAGTTAATATCATTCTTGAGTTTCTTGAAGTGTTACAAAATATAATTTTGCTTTTCCATCAGAATAGCCTGAGAGTTGAGGGTTCTGCAATTGGTAACCAAATCTAGAATATGTCTTTAGAGGTAAACCTTACCCTTGAGTAGAAGATCCCTTTTAACATCACATCCATCAGACTAGCTAAAATGAAAGAAGAGAAAAATGGTAAATTCTGGAGGGGATATGGGAAAATGGGTACACTAATGCACTGTTGGTGGAATTGTGAATTAGTCCAACCATTCTGAAGAACAGTATGGAACTTTGCCCAAAGGACTATAAAACTGTACATAGTCTTAGACTCAGCAACACTGCTACTAAGTCTATATTTCAAAGAGATAAAATGAAAGGATCCATATGTACAAAAATACTTATTATAGCTCTTCTTGTGGTAACAAAGAATTGGAAACTGAGGGGATGCCCATCAATTGGGGAATGGATGGACAAGTTATGGCATATGATTATGATGGATGCTATTGTGTTTTAAGAAATGGTGAAGAGGATGGTTTCAGAAAACCTGGGAACACTTACATGACTTGATGCAAAGTGAAGTGAATAGAACCAGAATAATAACATGCATTATAACAGCATTAATGTCATGATGATAATCAAATGCAACAGGCTTCACAATTGTGATCAATATAATGACTCAAAATAATTCCAAAGATCTCATGATGAAAAATGCTATCCAACTCTAAATAGAGAATGTATGGACTCTAAATATAGGTTGACACATCATATTTTCTCTATTTTTCTTTCTTTATTTTCTTTGCAACACAACTAATGTGAAAGTATATGTTGCAATTTTGCATGGGGGGGGGGAGAAGAAGAGAGGGAGAGAGAGGTAGAAAGAAGGAGGGGGAGAGAGGGGGAGAGAGAGAGAGAGAAGGAAGGAGGGAGGGACAAATAGAGGGAGGGGTAGGGAGAGAGAGGGAGATCCCTTTGTAAACTCAATAACCAAGGAAATAACTAATAAACATGGGGAATGATTTTGAATGGGTCATTGATTCAGGAATAGCAAGCAATTACAGTGAGTAGTATACATAACTTTTTTAATATTTTATCTTCAATATATGGGACAAAACAAGCATTTACCTAACACAGTACAACAAAAAAGATGATTACTCATGAAACTGCAAATCTGTTATGTACAACTTTCTATTCCTTCCAAATGTACAATAAGATTATCATGTAGATTTCTTTTTTTCCCTCCTCCTGCCCTAGAGAAAGCTACTATTAGACACAAATAAGTGTGTGAGTGTGTGTGTGTGTGTGCATGTGTGTGAAATACTTCTATTTATCAATTCTTCTCTGGATGCAGATAGCAAATTTCTTTATATATATATTTTTCTTTTAATTAGCGTATTTATTGTAGTCAAAATGACTGCTAACAATTAGAGGCAGGTTTTAGAGGAGGCTCTGGGTGGCATAGGTATTCTGGTATGGTAGGATGTACCTCCTTGTTTTTCTAGAAGTGCCTTCAGGAGTTGGAGGCAGCTGGAAGGAGAAATTAATGGCTCTCTGGTAATGCTGGCTACAAATGTGTAGATATCTAACTTTCTCTGACTGAGTTCTAGCATATGCAAGTTTTCTAGAGTTTTAGAAGCCTTTATCCTATTGTAACCAATGCTGAAGCTAACAAAATAAAGTGGTTGGAGGCCAAATTTTGTCTAAAGGTATTTATTTCTTGGCACCATACATGCTGGAAAGTATTTGTGACAAATTGATTAATCCACAACCATTTCTTAAGTGCCTTCCTTCCATGGGTCAGTCACTGTACTTGGAACTGGGGGAACAAAGATGAAAAATAAGCAGCTCCTACCCTCATGTAGCTTACATTTTACCAGAGGAGAAGTGGAGCTACATGCAGAATAAATACAAGATGATTTTTCTCAGGGAGGCATTAGTAGCTGGTGGCATCAGGAAAGTCCTTATGCAGAAGATGACACATGCTGAGACTTGAAGGAAATTAGATATTCTAACAGAAAGAGCATTTTTGCCAGTGGCCACTTGCCACCTTGGTTTTTGAAAGCTTTGTGACTCAGGAGAATATGAAGAGGGAATTGCTTGGGATGGGAAAGATATTTCAAAAAGAAGGGAGTTGCTAAGAAAGTTCTGTCCTGTCAAAATGAGTTTGGATCCTTTGGTTGACCACTCAGCCTACCTAGCATCCCTCACTCCCTCCACAAGTAAAGAAAAAGGAAGAAGAAGCAGTTCCCTACTGAGAGTCAATGTGCTGTAGTGGACAGGATTCTTAACCTGGCATGGAAACCTGGATGTTCATGCATGGATTAGCTTTAGGATCATGAAAAAGTCACTTCACTTCTGTTTCCTCATCTATGAAATGCAGATAATAATACTTGCTCTATTTACCTAAAAATGTTGTAAGGAACAGAATTTATAAACCTGAAAGCTGGAAAGGACCACAAAGGCCATCTAGGTCAAGCTGAGGCAAAGAAAAATAAGTAATTTGCCCAAGGTTACACAGGTAGCAAGTAGCTGAGGTAGGATTTGAAATCAAGACTCATAATCCTAGAATCAGTGGTCTTTCTACTTGACTGTGCTATTTTAATTGTCACATAGAATCTCATGGTGGATCTTTGGAATAAAAGGGAAGGGGAAGAAGTTTCATTTACATTTCACTGGAAAGTCATACTGAAGCTGTCTCCTATAGCAACAATGTAAAGTAATGTCTTCCATGTTCATTAAGGGAATGTGGCTGGGTCAGAGAAGGAAGGTCTGGAGAAGAGCATAGGACAAGGGAACTCTAAGGTGAAGAGTAAAGAATTTAGGTAGAAATGGAGGTTGAGACTAGGGTTCAAGCTTGGGGGAATTAATTAATTCATTCATTGGTTGAATTAATTACAGAAAGAGGAGCATACTTGGGAGTTTACCCTTCCTTCCTGCCTGTTCTTCTAAGTATTTCGACTCCTAGAAAAGCAAATTTTACCCTGGATCATTTCAAAGGGCAGCTAATGGAGGAGAAAGGTAAGGTGAGGCAGGATGGATAGGAATGGAAGGAGTCATAGGAAGTTCAAATAGACCTTAGAGATCTTTTACTACAATTCCCTCCTTTTTGTCAGATAAAGTAACTGAGTCCCAGAGAAGTAAAGCGACTTGCTTAATGTCACACTCCTAGTAAGTGGTAGTGCCAGCTATCCTGAATCCTAATCTAATGTTCCTTAGAGACACTAGGATGAAAAGAAGAAGGACTGTGGCTCCTAGGTGGCTGCAAATAACTTGAGTATGTGAAATTTTGGGACAGTCTGCCCTGCCAATTCTTGATTATTCAAGCTAACAGGGCATCAGGAGAACATAAATAATTGAACTCCACAGATAATTAAACATCTCATTTTGGCTGACAATTTTAGCTTGCTCTATCACTAAACATATAAGAGCTGCCAAGATAATTAGAGCAGAGGGATTTGGGTTTCATCTCTCCCAGTCCTTGTTCATCCACTTATCAAAGAGGTTCCTAACCTGTGGGTCTATAGACTCTCAAGGGGACTATGGGTAGATTTCGGTAGATCACTGAATTTTTCAAATATTTTGGTAACTCAGTATAATTGTTTTCCTTAGTCAATCTTATGTGTTTTATTTTGTGCATTTAAAAACATGATTCAGAAGCGATCCATAGGTTTCACTAGATTGCCAAAAGTGGGGGAACAAAAGAAATGATTATTTCTCTCTTTAATTAACAACTAATCATTGAATCAGAACCAAGGTTTTTTCCAAACTCTGCTTCCTCATCCAAAAATCACTCAATGTGGGAAATTTCCGTTAAAGACTTATCCAACTAGGGTGACTGAGATATAATCAAAGAGGGTAAAATAAATCCAAAGCTTAGGCTAATGAGTGCTGTCCTGCTCACTGTGTTTGCTCACACAGGTCTTGGAAAATTTCAATCCTCCCTTTTGTCAGACAGGTAATATGGAATTTGAAAAATCTCTTTGACCAAGATTTCAGTGATGAGTCACATAGCCCAAGTGCCTTATTGTAGGATAGCTCACCTCTCATTGTAAGATTCATTTTCTCCTTAATTGTTAACCAATCAGAGTTGATTGCCACCCTGAGGAACACCTTTTCTTCCAAAAGTGTATAAGCTGTGAGCCCATGATCATGAGGGTTATTTGGCATTCAACATCCTTTTATTAATAAACATGCTATTATTAGTAAAACCATTAATTATTATTGATTATGAGTAACAATTCATTACTATTAACAATAAAATGGTTATTATAAGATTTTAATAAAAATGATTAATTACCCAACATTATGTCTCTCAAACTTTTTAAAAACAACAGGGATAGGGACCATGACACATCAAAAAGGGTAAGGGTAATCTCCTACCTTATAGTGAAGGAGTTGCTGACATGAGAATTCTCTGCATATGTAATAACCTGGGTCTAACTATAAAAGAAGGAAATGATTTGAACACATACTTTTTGGCACTGATGAGTAAGGTACTTGGTGTAAGAGATATAGCATGGGTAGGGTGGAATGAATTGAAATTGAGTTAACTCTCACTACCCAATAATCTAACTTAAACCACCATTTACTGTTGGCTTAAAGACAATTTTCACACTTAGAAAATAATTTACTTTTGCTTTATAGAAGTTTAAATGAAATTTTTAAATGGTATTATTCTAAATAATGGCAGGTCCTAAAGTGTCATGTGTGACTGATAAAATGTAACTCAAAGAAAAAAAAAGCCAGGCTTTTTTTTTTCTCTTTTTGTTTGTTTTCCCAGGGAAAATTTCCCTCTTCTAAGCTCTGGACTTCAAATGTTAACTTTACAGGACAACAGTCATTTGTCTGCTACCCTGCCCAAAGGCATGCTAAATAACTAATGATCTCATTCCTACCAATGCATATCTTATAAGCAAAATCAAGATACTGTGGCTAGAATAATGTGGACAATATTTGTGAGGCCTTCCTGTACCATAGGGTCCAAGGAATTCTCCTTTTTTCATTTTTATTACAGTCACAAAAATTTGAAATGCAAAAATTTGGACGATTGAATCTGCTCTTAAACCAAATAAATTTATAACTGCAACAAATTTCCATTCATAATTTTATACAAAAGATTTGAATGTGACCCTAATTAGAAGCCATCATTAAAGTTCTTTATTTTTTTACTTTTGTCTAATGATGCTGATGGGGAAAAAAAATCCACAGTTTTGTTTTTTAAAAGATTCTGATTTCTGAATTGCACTAGCATACTTTAGGTTATTTGAGAAAGAATCTAAAAACCTTTCAAATGAGATCAGCCTCTTTTTTTTTTTCAGGAAAGCTGTAATCTGCAGGTAAGAGACTTTATACAGCAATAACAACTCTTTAAATTATCCAGGCTTAGAGAATACAATTATAACAAAATCCATTCAAAGGCCTAGCATTTAATTTATTTGTGCATTTCAGTGTATTTTCAGCAGTACCAGTAGCTCAGTAGACTGCCACCCCCCTCCCCATTTATCTTTCAAATGAAATGAAATACATTACCGTTGAATGCATTTGCTTACACATAAATTTAAACTTATGGCTAAATATATATTTTATAATCGATTTCATTTACCTGAACAAAGATTTTTACATACCAACTGCCTAAAGATTCTGTCAAATATTATTAGGTTCCTGATGGTTTTTCTTGTCTTTGATACAGATTCTTCCCTACCTAATTTACTTCTCCTGAATAAATTTTCTTTATTGTGGACTATTTCCTTTATGCTTTCTTTTCCCTCTCTATTCCTTTAAGCACACAGAAGTAAAAATACTTGGTTTCAACCTCGTTATTCACTGCTAAGTGAATTTTGTTGTTGTTCAAGGTATAACCCTTCTTATATAGTAGGTTCTTAGTAAAAATGAGCTGAATTTGTAGGTAAAATTTGAAGTTTTCTCAATTTTTTTCACATTAGAGATAATATTTAATTTTTTTTAATTAGAGAGTGAATAATATGTTATATTTGTAGATTTTTGTTCTTAGAAATTTTGAATAGTTCAAAATAAATTTGGGTTGAAAGGCTATAATATACTCCAATTCAATAAAAATATCAACTCAATAAATATTATTATCTATTATACGCAAGGCACTGTACTGGGTGTGAGAGACACAAAGATATCCAATATACCAGAGAGACCTTGTTCTCCCGAAGCTTTGCTGGGAGAGGACAGGAAAGGAGCGCCAATCATGAGTATATACAAAGAGCACTAAGTTAAGACAGTAAAACCGCTACCAGAAAATTGAGGAAGGAAAGATAATTTTCATCCAAAGGGGTCAGAGACGATTATATGAAATGCATGGCACCTGGGTTAATTTTTAAAGAAAGGAGAAGGGAGGGAAAGTGGGAGACAAGGAGAGGGGATTTATTAATTCCAGGCATAGAGGATGGTCTCAGCAAAGACCCAAAGACATCAGTAAACAGATAAAAAAAATAATTAGAAGTGGAAGTCAATTTGTGGCTAAATGTTGAGTATGTGAGAAACAGAAAGGTGGAAATTAAATGCCAAGATTAAGATTAGCTTTATCAAAAGTCAGTGGAAAACCACTGATGATTGGAGCAAAGGAGTGTGTAATGGATGGTGCAGATTTATAGCCTGGTTTCCCTTTATATATGGTAACTAGTACAGCAAAAACATAATTAGACTTCCATTTGCAATATAACATATTTGCAACAAATAATAAAAATACAAAATTAAATTGAATAAAAAATGCTTGCCATATAAAAGTATAATAGTTAAAGTGTATAAATAATAACCTCCTCTAAGGACCAGCCTGTGACTTTAGAGATTCCAGTACTAGCTTCATGACAAGGTTCCCTCTGGTCATCTGACAGGTTTTTGTTAATCAATCAGTGCTACCCTTGTAATTAATGGACATAATTTCGAATGCAGTAGCCAGTCCTAGTCTCAGTCTGGAAGCCGGCTGATGGCTGGGGCATCTTCTGGGTTTTTTATACTTCTCTCAATAGATATTCCTCAGCTGTTTGCTACATAATGTGATTGTAATCATAAGTTACTGATAAAGTTGTTTATAATATTTTTTCATTAGTGGCCTTTCTTATCAGAGGTTGCACAAATTCGGATCATTTACTTTAGAATTTATACATTTTGTTTCCTACATCATGCCATGAAAATGTTAAATATACTATTGAAAAACAACTTACAGAAAAACAGCTTACTCAAAACATTTCAATTATAAACTGGAGGCTTCAAATGGAATCAGTTATGCTAAGTTGAGAAATTTATTCCTACTAATTCTTATTATGTATATGGGACATAATTTTAAGTTGGAGGTACTCTCTGCCCCCTCACCTTCTGCTTGACTGGGTCCTCTAAGAAATTCCCATTTAAAGAGGGGACCCAGGCAAATGATATCTTCATCCATCTGCAGGCCATCCCACCAGCAAGCACTTCTTTCCTTCCTTTCAGCTCATTTTTGTCTTGTGTTCTCCCATTTGAATTTAATCTTCTTGAGAACACGGACTATCTTCTTTTCAACTAGTATTTGCATTAGTAAGCACTTAACTAATACATATTAACTGACTGATGGATTCACCAGGAATGTTACTTTGGCAGCATACTAATGGGTTATGTGGAGAAGGGAAAGTTTATGGTCTGCAACCAAGAAGACCAACTATTAAATTATTCTAGGTGGGAAGATATGAGAACTTGAACTAAGGTAGTTTCAATAGGAAGGAAAAAGATAAGACACAATGGGAGAGACATTGTAGCTATAAAATCAATATCACTTAGCAAATAGTTGGAAGTACAGGATAAAGAGAAGAATTAGTCAAAACCAAGTGAAGTTAGAAGTTGGATGACTGAGAATGTGGTAGTACCATCAATGAACAAAGAGAAGTCAGGGAGATGGACAGATGTTGTAGGGAAGATGATAAAATTCAGTTTTTCATGAATTGAATTTGATGTCCTTTTGAGACATCCAGTGAGGACGCTCAACTGGTAGTTTTAAACGTTTAACTCTGGGTTGAAATTGGATATGGAGGCCTAGATTTGGGATCTAATTAGCAATGGTCATTGATGCTAAGGGAACAGATGCTTCCTTAAATACAAAGCAGGTAGGGACCTTGGACATCATCTAGTTAAGAGGTTTTTAACCTAGGGTCCACTCAGATGATACCTGAACTTGAATGATAGCAGAATTATAACCATATTCTCACTGACTTTTGTGGTTTTTTTAATTTTGTATATCTTATTTTGCATATTTTAAATCATTATTCTGAGTCCATAGGCTTCCTTAGACTGCCAAAGAGATGTTCCGCACACATAAAATATTAAGTACCCCTGATCTAGTTTAATTATCTTTTTATAATTAGGAAACTAAGTCACAGAGGCATGAAGTGATTTATCAAAGGTCATGCAAGTAATAAATAATAAAGCCATCATTCAAACCCAACCCAAATCTGCTGGTGTGGTATTTGAGATCAAAGGGAAAGGGAAAAAAGACAGCTCAGGGCAGAACTTTAAGGGACACCTAACTCAAGGGATTGGAGGAGGATGAGGAACCATTCAAAAAAGTAGAAGAAAGAGCCATCTCAGAAGTAGGAAAATCTCAAGAGTTACATTGCCATAGAAACCAAAGAAAGAAAAAAATAGGAGTAGTCCAGTTTCATAGGCCACAGGGACATTGAGAAGGGTTAATATAAGAAAAGGCCATTGGATCTAAATGTAAAGAAACTAATATCTTAAAGAAAACAATTTCAGAAGAATGACAGGGACAAATGTCATATTGCTAAGGGCTAAATAATTGAGGTGTGAGAAGATAGAGTGGAGGCAGTAGATATAAACAACTCTTTCTTTAATTTGTCAGTGAAAGTGATGTCAGGGAGGAGACAAGGGGAGAGAGGGATCCAGGCAGGAAGAGATGAGGCCTAAAGATGGGAATGATAAATAGGATAGGATGCAGTAGCCTTTTGAAACTAAGACAAGCCCAGGCAAAGTTGGAGAAGGGGAAATGGTGCAGGGGTTGTCTAGACCAGGTTAAATTCTAGTGTAAATAAGACTGAATTAATTGAAGTTTGTATATTCCTCAGCTATCCCATTTTGCTTTTGTCTCATAGTGCCCAAATTGAAGCCAGTGCCAGAGGACCCATGGACAGACATTTTTCCTCCTCTTTTGTACCCCAATACTATACTAATCCCCACTCCCTTTATTTTTAGTTGAACTATTTTCTGAATGACTACTAATAGTTTAATGAGGGATGGTCAGAACTTAATCTGCCTAGTTGGCCTCTAGGTGTGGTAGTTTTTGTTCAAGGAACCCATCCTACTAAAAAAAAAAAAAGAAAATCATACCCCTGCCAAATTCACCGAAAGTCTATTCTTATGATGATATCTTTGAATGTTCCTTTGTTCCTCTTAAAACAAACAAACAAAAAACAAAAAAACCTACTACACCAACAAATCAACAGTGTTTAATGCTCAGAAGATAAGGATTAAATTATGGCATTTGGAACATTTGGTTTAGGAAGGCACAGGGACCAGACCTGTGGTTTCATAAGTATAGGGGACGAAAGGGTGAGGGCAGTCCCTCTACCAATGGAGAGAGCACCAAGAGGTTAAGTAACTTAAAAGTTTATGGGGTTGTAGATTTCTAACTGAATAGGAGTTGAGACATAGGGAGGTACAATGAGTAATATGTAAAATGAATGCGTTGGATTACATGAGTATTGTAGACCCTTCCAACTACAAATCCTGTGCTCCTATGTTCTTTCACTCCCTCTCCCCCCAAGGCAATCATAGTTAAGTGACTTACCCAGGATCACACAGCTAGTAAATGTCAAGTGTCTGAGGTCACATTTGAACTCAGATCCTCCTGACTCCAGGGCTGGTACTCTATCCACTGTGCCTGCTAGCTGCCCCTGTTATTTCACTTTCTATTCCTCTGCACTGAAAAGTTGTTTTGCTTTTTGTTTGGTTAAACAGTTTGAATAATATTTTGTCTCCCACTCTTCAGTGTGGCTTTTTAAAGGAAATATATATCAACAAATGTACTATGTAACATTAGTTCATTGAGCTGATGCACATAAAAATGACTTGGTTATCTGAAAACCCTAGTTTGCAGCTTAACCTTACATAATGTTAGATATAGGAGCTGAACTTCTGATTTCATCAGTTTAAGAAAATCCTAAGAGGGACTCACTTTGAGAAGTATTGTGTGATTTGACCAGATGAGACTTTGGGCAGCTGTTGAGAGCCCCCTGCCTTTGAAAACACATATGTTGATGCTTCCCTCTCTGGTAACTGTGACTAGGTATGGATATAATGTCTGGACAGTTAGAGGCCTGCCTGCTGAAATGTTTCTCTGTCTTGTAACTTCTGCTTGTAACCTCTGTATATTCTGAAGTTTGGGGTGCTGACTTTTTCCACTGAACTAGGTAAATGATATGTTTGATTGATTAAAGCAAGATTGTAAACCCATTTTGAGTTGCTTTCCTTTAGAAAAACATATCTAAGAACCTGTGATGGCAGCCACCCTGGGAATGTTGGGGTGCTGTTCCTACAAATTGGGTCATGAACAGGATCTGCAGAGTAAAAGGAAAGTATGGGGGCTGGGATAATTGTTTGTTTCCCAATTATGGTATCTGTGACTCTGTGGAGCCATGGAGCAGGAGAGAAGAATGGCCTGCATGCTAACCTCACTGAGCTAAGAACAGGAATGGTGAGATGCCTGCATCTGGACTGGGGCAGAAGCCAGGAACAACTGTCTCCTATAGGAGGAGAAGGAACCCAGGAGTTCAGAATTCAGCCACAGGACAAGAGAAGGACTGTGCAGCAAGACAGGGGCACTGAATGTGTTTCCTTGCTGCATCTCACAGTTTGAGACCCAGGGGGAGGATGGACTTGTGACTATGATGGGTAGGGTGAAGGGTCATGGACCCCCAAGGACCCCACCTTGTTGGTTTTGTTACCCAGCCACCTCTCAGGACTTGAAAGCAGGAGCTAAAGCAGTGTGACACCCCCCTCCCCCCAAGAGAACTTTATTTGGATGTCTTTTCTTTTGGATTGAAGAGATGCACCCTAATGTACTTTGTGTTTGTTTAACACCCTGTGGCCACTTTGGTAACAAAATGTGATGTCTCTATTTTGTGAGAATTATGTTTTACCTAAAAAGATGTTAATGCTAATTCAAATGTAAATTGCCTATGCTATGCTCATGAAAGATCTTGGGGCTGAATGTTATAGGAATGGAAATATAAGATCTTCTCAGCCCCTAGGCCATTTGATAGGCTTAAGTACACCTGGAGCCTGTGGCAGGATAATTGTTATTCAGGAGATACTTTGTGTTTGGGCAGTGGGGTTAAGAGGATTGTTACATTCTCTGAGCCTGGAGAAGGCTGATGTGAGACTTTGTTTTGGGGCTCACTTTGACAAGTGTTGTGTGATTTGACCAGATGAGACTCTGGCCAGCCATTGAAACCCCCCCAGCCCCCCCCCCCCCCTCCCCGGCTTTGAAAACTCACATGTTGAGGCTTCCCTCTCTGGTAACTGTGACTAGGTATGGATGTAATGTTGGACAGCTGGGAGGCCGGTCTGCTGAAATGTTTTCTGTCTTGTAACTTCTGCTTGTAACCTGTCTGTATACTCTGAAGTTTGGGGTGCTGACTTTTTCCTCTGAACTAGGTAAATGATATGTTTGATTGATTAAAGCAAGATTGTTAACCAAAAAAAAAAAATCCTAAGTAAGGAAACTTTGATCTACCACAGTTACTGAACCTCTTTGCAATTTATAGTCTTAGAAAGTTGCCTGGGGCACTGAGAGGTTAAACAATTTGTCCAAAGTCGAACAGCCAGGAATAACAGAGGTAAGACTTGAACCCAAGATCTTCCTGACATCAGGAAATCTGTCTCTCTCCAACAGAGCTAACTCCATTAAGCCAAGCTGCCTTTGATAACTCAAGTCTTGCCTCACCATGCCGGGCACTTTCTTTTTTATTAATCAGGGATCATAGAAGCCTGAAACTATTAAAAATTCCTGTTTCTTTTTTCTTTTTATATAAAGCCCCTCTTGAGAAGTACAGTGGCATTCTGCATAGTACAAATAATGAAACCCTTGAAGTAGATGCACATATTGGAATCCATCCTATTAAAAGTTATAATTTTATAAAATATGAGAATTGGTTTCAGCCCAATGGAAATATGCAATGCAAATTCGAATAATGCAATCACTTCAAAGACTTCAGGGGAGTTCAGAACTTATCAGTACCCATGTGGAGTTCTTCCTGACCCATGCATTTGTGGTTCATTTTAAAAATCTAAGTTCAAGTCTTTCAGTGATTTCTATTGCTTTTTATCTTATTTGTTCCAACCTACTGAAATATCTTTGAACCTTCATTCTCTCACTATGGAGAATCATCATTCCATAGTGATGACTTGCTTTCAAAGTCTACCACCAAGTAGTTATCCCTCCTTGATTTATACACCAGCCAATATCTAGTGGGACACATCACTGACATGGGTTTTTCCACACAGTTTTTCTCACTGAAGCTCTATGTCACTGCCCAATTATAACTTTGTAGTCTTAAAGTTTGAGCTAGTGGGGCACAATGGACTTTATGACTATTGGCCAAGGACCAGCCTGGTTAAGGTGGCAGAGCCAATCCTCAGCATGGGATGAGATTTTTGACTATTGCAACTCACCATAACTCTCCACTAAAGGTATAAACTGTGTCAGTAAGGTGGGTTTTCTCGCATGGACTCACATAGACAAAATTACTCATCCTTCAAGTATAGAAGCATAGGATTTATGACCTAAAAAAGGATTTGACTTTGCTCACAAAATTAAACACTGGGTAAAAGGGAGTAGAAGAATAGAGATTAGCAGGCATCTGGGATGAGTTTAATTAATTACTACAGTTGAAAACTAAAGTTAGATCTGAGTTTCTTAGCATCTGTGACAAAAAGTGAAATATATTGGTTTACATAATTCTTACTATATTCAAAGAAAGTAGGCAAGTCCATCTTCTGGGGTAAACACGTTCCTGGCACTGGATTCATGGAGGAATTTATCACATGGATCTTTCTGCAAAACACATGGGATAACATACTAGGAAAAAAATATCTTTAAAAACAGGTTGGGGAAAAAAAGAGAAAAATGGTCAAATGGATGTCACTGATATTGAACTTCTAGAAAAGTTAAATGAATGAAATTATGGCTTTTTCTACCTTGGGATAATTTATTTTAAAATACTTAATCTTATTTTGGGGTATATTTGTGTTTCAAATATATCCTTCTCTGCTCTAACCCATGAGCCATCTATTGAAATAAAGAATAATAAAGAGGAATTTATATGAATAGAAACATAAAAAGCTATTCAGACAAATCAATGAAAATATCAACTGAATTTGAAAAAAATGCAATATTTCATGGTCAGCTGCCTCACCTCCCCCCCACCACCTCTGCAGAAGGGAGAGAGTTGGCCCTTGTGATATGTTTATTGTATTTAATTTTTAAAAATTTGTTGCTGTTTTACCATTTACATCATGGAAGTCATTATGCATTTCATTATCCTGATTCAGTTTATTTCACTCTTTTTTTGTGGGGGAACAAGGGGTTTGAGTTAAGCGACTTGCCCAAGGTCACACAGCTACTAAGTGTTAAGTGTCTGAGGCCGGATTTGAACTTAGGTCCTCTTGATTCCAGGGCTGGTGCCACCTAGTTGCCTCTGTTTTTTCACTCTTTATCAGCTCATATACTTTAAGTCTTACCATACTCCTTTATGTATTAACTCATATTCCATGATTTGTTTAGCCATTTCCCTTGGTTGACCACTTACTTTGTTTTTAATTCTTCACTATGATAAAAACTGCTAATATTAGCATTTGAGTGTTTGTGGGGATAGCATTAAAAGTTATTTTGGTGCCCAAAGACCCCAGGTTTTGGGATAAGAACTCTCTATTTGACAAAAACTGCTGGGAAAACTGGAATATAGTACGGCAGAAACTGGGCATAGACCATTATCTAACACTATATACCAAAATCAAGTCTAAATGGGTGTATGATCTAGGTATAAATGCTGATCCTGTAAGCAATCTGGGAAAGCAAGGAATAGATTACCTCTCAGATTTATGGAGAGGGGAAGACTTTATTACCAACCAAGAATTAGAAAGCATTATAAAATACAAAATGGATAACTTTGGTTACATGAAATTGAAAAGCTTCTGTATAAACAAAGCCAATGTAACCAAGATTAAGAGGGAAGTGGGAAATTGGGAAAGAATTTTAAACAACCAGTGTCTCTGATAAAGGCCTCATTTCTAAAATATACAGAGAATTGAGTCAAATCTATAAGAATACAAGTCATTTCCCAATTGATAAATGGTCAAAGGATATGAACAGGTAGACATCTATAAGCATATGAAAAAAATGCTCTAAATCACTATTGATTAGAGAAATGCAAATCCAAACAACTCTGAGGTACCACATCTCACCAGTCAGATTAGCTAAGATGACAAAACAGGATAATGACAAATGTTGGAGATGATGTGGACAAATTGGAACACTAATGCATTGTTGGTGGAGTTGTGAACTGATTCAACCATGCTGGATAGCAATCTGCAACTATGCCCAAAGGGCTATAAGTAATTTCATACCCTTTGACCCAGCAAAACCACTTCTAGGGTTGTATCTTATTCTGTTGGTGAAAGGTTTTCTAATTTATTTTGTGAAAGGCAGTTTTTGATATGAATATTCTTTAGTTTAATGAGATTGGATTGGATATTAAGTTTTAGTAATTAATGAATAATTAGTATATTTCAATAGGATAAAACATTTTTCAATCACTTTTTATAGTAGCCTTTTCCAAATGAGCTTGGACTTACTTTGCTTATGATACATATTACCATTTGTTTCATTTTCACAGCCTAGAAATTGCTATTTTAAATAGATATTTTTCAAATGATTTAATTACATCTCTCCATAGCCATTTCCCTTGATTATGATTAAAACATTTTTAATGAAAACATTCTGATTCTTGTGTTACAATTTCCATTCTTTATTATTTCATTTCATTGCCTCTGCATCCTTCTAAATGTTAGTGAGACCAGACACTTAAAATAAATTAGGTGGCTGATTCAGTTACCCATTGTGAGCTGACTATATAGTTTTGATTCATGTCTATTAGGAATGTTTGTGCAAAGCCACTAGTTCATCCAAGAACTTGTGGAGGAAGACTAAGATGACTGAGGTCTATAGGTGTCTCATATGCATGAATGGAGGAAAAGAATGTACAAAAAGGCATTTATTAAATGCTTACTTTATATAAATCTTAAATAAAGTTAAAGAAAATAGATCATGAGACTAAATAAAATGTCTATATTAAATTTTGTGAATCGATTCCATATATAGATTTGTGTAAAAGATAAAATTGATTGAAACAGTCTCATTTAGAAAAGAGAAATCTGAAGAGAAGTGTCATGTGACCCTTCTATATTACTTCAGAACACTGATTTTCTAAAGCACGTATAGGATCATAAGATAAGGGATAAAGAATGGGATGTATTTTGGAAGAATGCTAGACCAACTTTCTCATCATTTTCTATTCTGCTTCATGACTGACTAGCCACTTAAGCCCCTTACGGGTCGGGATCATATATATGTTTGTGTTCACGCATGCATGTATGTGTTCCCTAGCATTACAGGAGGTTTAAAGTGCTTTTAGAATTAAATGAACTTTGTAGAAAGAGTGTGTAGGGGGGAATGTTATGAGTGCAATACAATGCCACAAAACTCTAGACAAGTGATTACAGTTAGAGATATGGAATATGAAGTCATAGATACAGCAAAGGAAGGGAATAAACCTTTATATCATGTCGACTATGTACCAGGTACTGTAGTGTTTTTGTTTTTCGTATATATCTTGTTTTCTTAGAACTTTGGGAAATAGGTACTGTTATTATCATTATTTTATAGTTGAAGAAACTGAGGCAAATAGAGGTTAAGTGACTTACCCAGGGACATACAGGTAGTAAATGCCTGAGGCCAGATTTGAGGTTGGGGACTCCAGGCCCAACATTCTATGCACTCTGCCACCAGCTTCTCTCTAGTAAAGGCTCATCAACAGGAGAGATAGTATCAGCATGATTTATAAGGAGTTTTTTCCACCCCTGCAATGATGAAATTAATTGGGGTTATGAATACAGGGAATGATTGTGGACATCTTCTCTGCAGGGACTGGAGTAGCTTAGCCTAACTACTATCATGGAATTTACTTAATTTTGGTCACTGTGACAAATTATTGGGAATACATTCTGGGTAAGATATTCAGAATTTCCAAATAAATATACTAGAATGAGAATTCAGCATTTCAAATACAAGAAGATGACTTGTGACTTGTCTTTTCACAGAGAACATAAAGAACTTGCTGATGCTTTATGAAGAAGAAGCCGTGGAATGGGCTGTGTATTTGCGAGATGTCCTCCTTCATGTTATGAAGATGGAAGCAATGTTGTTATATAGCTTGAACAACTCTTCTGACCAGCATTTGGAATTGCTGAGCTTAAAGTCTTACAAATGTAAACTACTGATATTATCAAATAGCCTCTTGAAATGTCTGAACCCCAGGAAATGCCATTTTTTGGACATGCTGCTCGATTCACCAAAGAGCTTGGTCATCCTGCTCTGTGGAGTAAAGAGTTCAGATGAGCTTTATGAATTATTAACTATCTCCCGAGGCAGCCAGGAGATCTCAACTGAACAGGAGCCAGAAGATTACATCTCAGTTATCAGGAGCGTCATACAAAGAGGTACTGTTTGTCTAGTGTACTTAATTTTAAATTTAGTTCTCTTTTTTTTAGCCAAAAAATAAATTATGATGTTAGTTCAAAAAAGAAAAGAAAAACCACATTATTA
This sequence comes from Petaurus breviceps papuanus, assembly GCF_028583685.1. Lineage (NCBI taxonomy): Eukaryota > Metazoa > Chordata > Mammalia > Diprotodontia > Petauridae > Petaurus > Petaurus breviceps. Next base: position 17,992,752 of record NW_027185655.1, on the reverse strand, counting down.
AATGATATGGTACCATTCCTTTCAATGTAATCAGAACTAATCTCTTGTATCCATTCTGGCCAAGCCTTGCCACTAAGACTTGTCTGTCTTATTTGATAGCCCTATAAATGATAAATTTCTATCTAGATTCATTTATTTCCTGCACCAAGGATGGGAATGACCAATAGCATACCATAGGGATAGGATTAGAGTCAGAGCTGCCGTAAACAGAAATATGGATAATGGCTTAATAATAACCTTTTAAAAAAATTTAATTCTATCTTTTGATTTCATAATACCTTTGTTTCCAAATACAATTCTCCACTCTCTCTTACAACAAAGGGTAAAAAGTAAAAATGCAGTTCAGTGAAACTTAATAACACATCAGCTAAGTCTGACAGTGTCCTGCCTCTCCAGGCTGCCTCCTCCATGAAAGAGGGAAGTGCACTTTCTTATCTCTTTTCTCAGATTTAACTTTAATAGGGCTTTCTCTTCTAAATGTCTCTTGACTGTATTCTATAAAAATTGATGTCATGAATATTTGTCCTTTTTTCTGCTGTAGAGCTGTATTCTTATTGTCATAATGACTTCTCAGGGAGTAAATGCCATCTACTAAAGTAAATCTGTAGCTTTTCCACAACTTCAAAGTTGCCAGGGGCACTGAGAAGTTGAGAATTGCCCAGGGTTCGTGACCAACATCTGTCTGAGACAATACAATCCTAGGCTTCTTGACTCTCAGACCACTCACTCTTCACCACAAGACACTGTTTCTTTCATGGTGTTCTTATTGTTCAGTCCTTTCAGTTGTATCCAACTCCGTGACTCCATTTTGGGTTTTCCTGGCAAAGATACTGGCATGGTTTGCCCATTTCCTTTTCCAGCTCATTTTACAGATGAGGAAACTGATTCAAACAGGATCACACAGCTGGTAAGTTTCTGAGGCCAGATTTGAATTCAGGTTGATGAGCTTTCCTGACTCCAGGCTTGGTACTCTATACACTGTATTACCTAGTTACCCTGCTTCCCTCCTACATAGGAAAATTTTATTCTGAAGATGAAAGAATTTCAATTGAAAGCCATAGGATAGATCGTCACTTTGGTTACATTGGCATGTGAATGTTATCGGCATCCTGTGACTGGTCCTACATTATATTTCCCTAAACTATGCTTCAATTCACAAAGTTGTATTCTAACTTTAAGATGAGTATCACAAACTTACTGATAAATTCCATATATGTGTGTGTGTGTAGTATATCTATATCTATATATGTGTGTGTGTCATTACATATACACAAATATTATATACATGTATATACACAGATATATGATATATACACTCCTATTATATTTACCTATAAATCTATATATCTTTATCTATATATATAGATATCTATGCCTATACATGTCTATATTTAAATATATATACATATATTGTGGTATTTTGTAGCATAGTGTCAAAAGAGGGCTTAAAGAGTGATCAATTTCAATGCCCACTGGTTGTATAAATCCAACATCAATTGTGATATTGTGTCTCAGTTATGAAGGGACTGTGCTAGTTAAGGTTAGATGACCAATGTTTGTCAGGCAATCATTTTTATTTTAGTTTTTCCCCAAAATCATTTAAATTGTTGGAGAGAGAAAGAGAAAATTGTTATTAATTCTCAAGAAGCAGTGTATAGGCATTTATGGTGTGTGACTAAGTGAGAAATAATTAATATCATTTGCTCTGAATTTAACCTAGAATTTCACAGAAAGATAAGAACATTTAATAAGTACTTGCTATGTGCTAGACGCTCAGGAAATCACTTGGAACACAAAAACAAGAAAAAAAAGATTGTCCCTACCCTCATGAAGCTTACTTTTTAATGGGGGAAGGCAGATGTCAAGGGGGGAGCTGGAAAGAGCACCGAATCCCCCACCACACTAAACTGAAGGCAAGGCAACAGATGTGGAGAAGATGGAGCATCCTGGTGAGTTGGGGCGGGGGGGAGTGAGAAGTGAGCATAGCTGATGCTTCTGATAACATGACAGTGCTGGTCATTGTGCCAGCCTTAGGACAGAATCATCCTCAGAGGAGTAGGTCAGCTGGTGTAGAGGTGCAGCAAACCAGAGAGTAAGCCCAGAGGGGAGACCTTGCTGGTCTTTTGTGATGACCTTCTTTTTCTAAAAGTTTACCAACCATTTCCTTAAAGATGTACTCTACAGTTTTTCCAGGAAGCAAAATCAAACTCAACGGTTCTCTTTCACATTTTAAAAATAGCAGATAACATTTACTATTCCTCAGTTTTATAAACCTTCCCTTGTTCTTCAAAATCTTCCCAAGGTCATTGCCAGTGGCTCCCCAGTCACAGATCCTTCTAGTGATACAGTAAGTACCTAGAGGTAGCAGGGAGCCCAGAGCTTTATCACGTAGAAGAATAAAATAGCCAGACTAGCATTTTAGAAACACTCACCTCTTTTTGTATGACGTCCTAATCCTGAGCTCCAGACTGACATTTCCCCAGAGTCGTTGTCTTGAATTTCCAATTACTTATGTCTGTTCTGGCAAGAGTATCCTGAAGGTCCCTGGAATGCAATATGTTTAAAATCTAAATCATTATTTTCCACTTCTTCCCTGCCCCCAAACTATCTCTTCCTGTTGACTTCCCTGTTTATATCAGCAGTGCTAAACTCCTGTTAACAAACCTGAGGTCATTGTTTATTAGTCCGTCTCCCTTCTACCTATCTACACTGTATCAAAAGTTCCCTTCTTTCTTCCTTCAAAACCTGTCCTTCCTTTTCATTAACAATTGCTACCTTATACCTTAAGTATTGGTAGTGGTCCCTTAACTATTCTAGAGAGGTAATATAGTATAATAAAGTGTTGGATTTGGATACTATCTTATCTATCATCTATCTATCTATCTATCTACCAACCTACTTATCTGTGCATATGTATGTGTACATGTAAATATGTGTGTATATAAATATATGTGTGTTTATGTATATGTATAGAATTGTGTATATTGTATTTATATATACAATTATGTGTGTACATATATGTATGTGTATATATAAAATGTGTTTATATGTATAATTATGTGTGTATATCTAGGCCTCTCTATATATGCATGTATATGTCTGTGTATGTGTGTATGTATCCTTGACAGAATATAAGTTCCTTTAGAACAAGTACTATTGTGTTTGTCTCCATGCCACAGTGTTAAAACTAGTGTGTTTAACAAATGCTGATTGATTCACTGAAATGAGGAAAACTTGAGTTTGAATCTCATGATCTATACTTTCTGTGTGACCATGGGTAAGTGACCTGACCCCTGGAGCCCTTGTAAAGTGGGAATACTAATCTGTGCCAATTTCTTAGAGCTGCCATGATGTGCAAGTGAAATTCTGTATGTAAAGCACTTTGTAAAACTCTGCTTATACATATCAGCTATTAATATCATTATAGTTATCATTATTGTTCATATGATTCTCATTCCCTCCATACTGTCCTTAAATCTGATTCACCCTCTAGGCTGCTCCTGGATTCTAGATCCTGGATCCTGGATCCTCTTGAAGAGGAATTAGCAATTTTTCATTGCCTGTTGAGTAAAACCACCAAATCTTAGCTAGATCCCAGTCTGTCTTTCCATTCTTACCTGCCATTATAACCTTATATTCTCTGTGTTCTACCTAAAAGTTTCTAATTGTTTCTCATCACAACCTTCCCTCTGCCTAGAAAGCCCTATCCCCACATCTGCCCTTTGGAAACCTCTCCATCTTTTAGGTCTCAGCCCAAATGGTTTCCCTTCCAATCAGTCCTCTGATTGCACCAATTGTAAATGCTCCCCTTCTCTTTGGAAATCCTATAATATTCATTCTGTACTATTTATATGGAATTTAGCTTACACTGGCTTATATAGCAGTTTAAATGGAGGCAATATAATACAGTGTAAATACCTCTGGCTTGGTCTGAAGGATCTGGGTTGTAATACCAACTTTGTTACTCACCGTGTGACCTGAGGCAAATTACTTAACATCTCTGTGTTTTTCTCATTTTTAAAGTGATGGTGGTCAGGGTAGGTGGTCTCCAAGATCTAAGTCTATGGAAATGACTTCTCACCACATCAATTAGATTATGATTTCTTTGAAGGCAAAGACCTTGTTTCATGGATATTTATTTCCTCTATATGAGGTAGTATTGTGCCTCGTCTATGAAGAATATTCAAATACTTGTTGAATAAAAGGACACATGAGACAGAAAATTCTCTCATCCATAGGTTAAGTGGGGTTGTGAGGGACAAATGAGCAACAGAATTATAGATCAGGAGGGTAGGAGAAATGAGAGGAAGGACAGATGCCCAATTTCACTGGGTATATTTGGAAGTTTTATCTAATCCATATCCATGAGGTACATTTTGATGCTCACCCCCAGTGATCCCAGGAATTGTTTTTCTCTTTATTCTTGCTTTTAAATTTATTTTCCTTTTTTCTTCACAAAGCATTCCATTAATGAAATCATTATATTTTGCCTGAGGATTTGTAGGCACTTTAGAAAATTTTTAAAAACAACAACATGTCTTAGTGATACCAATTAAAGCAAAGAGAATTGGCTTAAAAGGTTCAAAAGAAGACAGAGAATCTTCTGAAACATTGGAGATTTAATCACTTACTTTCCTTAAAGGAAGCATTCAGTGATCTTTATTGGAAAAGTGTAATTGACAACCTGCTATCTGGAAACACTTGTCCTTTATATCTTACTCCTGTTTCTCTCCAACACTATGTATTACCACCAAGTGTCAATTAACAAGGAAAGGTCAGGGGGTGCATTTCTTTTATTTTTTTTCAAATACCATTCTATGCTTCATGGGTTGCCATGGAATTTTGTATTCTGTTTTAAAATTATCACACATTTGAGTCCCTGTGACATGAATCATTAGGTGAACTACTGAATCAAAGAGATTAATTCCATATACTAATAGGTTTTTTTTTAAAGGTAAGGAACAAGCATTTATTAAGTAACACCTATGAGCCAGGCATTGTGCTAAGCGCTTTTATAAATATCTCTTCTCTGCAGAAAATCACTGTGCTATTTTTATCCCTATCTTATAACTGAAGAAACTGAGGCAGATTTGCTCAGGGCCACCCAGCTAATCAGTCTTCTGACCGACAAACAGCACTATGTTTTCTATTCCCTGTTACTTAAAGTTTTGTATAACCTTTTACTACATCTGGGTAACCCTTTAGTTTACTAGCACAGAGTTGTTACATATGACTGTGCTGTGATTAATGGACAAAATCTACTGGACCCTACTACAGTTGGTGTGATTATTTCAGCCAATTACCTATGTTTCCCCGATAATAAGACCTATCCCGAAAATAAGCCCTCCCCTTACTGTGTAAGATTCCTCTAAAATAAGCCCTCCCCGAAAATAAGCCCTATTGAGATTGCTACTGTAGTGAAGGTGATCCCCTGCACTACATGCTACATTACGGTACCCTCTGTATGCACCGTCCCCCCTCCCCCGGGTGAAACGCACACCGCGCTCTGAGCTGCATCCAATCAGAGCTGCAGCAGTGAGCACATCATCCTGTTCTTCCCCAGTGATTTGCTTATTGAATAAAGGTACATTTTTTTGTTCACATTTACCTGTTTATTAAAATTGCTGTCAATGTTCATTAAAATAAGCCCTCCCCTGAAAATAAACCCTCTGGTGTTTTTCTGTCCAAAAAAATTAATAAGACAGTGTCTTATTATCGGGAAAACATGGTATGTATTCTTGGGATCACTACTTGGTCAGTTTTGTTACTGTATAAATTACTTGCTAATTTAACTCAAACTTCCAAAGCAATCATGAACTAGCTATAAACACACAGCCTTAGTAAATTCTTTTACTTACTTATTTAAAAAAGGCTAAGACCTAGCAGCTTCTACATTAAAGGATCGAAGGGCTTGGAATATGATATTCCAGAGGTCAAAGGAGTTAGAATTAAAACCAAGAATCACCTACCCAGAAAAACTGAGTATAATGCTTCTGAGGAAAATATGATCATTCAATGAAATAGAGGACTTTCAATCATTCTTGATGAAAAAACAATAGCTGAAGAGAAAATTTGCCTTTCAAATACAAGAAGCAAGAGAAGCACGAGAAGATAAACAGAAAAAAGAAATCTTAAGGAACTTATTAAAGTTGAACTCTTTACATTCCTACATGGAAAAATGATAATTGTGATTCACAAAACTTTTCTCAATATAAGGATAGTTGAAGGGAATATGTGTGTGTGATGTATTGTGTATTAATATAGATGTGAGTATGTACATATGTGTGTACATGTTTACATAGAGGATACAGGATGAGTTGAAAATGAAGGGATGATATCTATAAATAAAATTAAGAGGTGAGAGAGGAATATATTGGGAGGAGAAAGGGAGAGATAGATTAGGGTAAATTATCTCATATAAAAGAGGCAAGAAAACACTGTTACAATGGAGGGGAAGAGCAGGAAGGTGAAAGAGAATGTGTCATCCTTACTCTCATTGAATTTGGCTTAAGGAGGAAATAACATACACACTCGATTGGGTATCTTACCGTACAGGAAAGCATGGGGGATGATAGAAGGGAGGGCAGATTGGGGGAGAAGGTAGTTAGAAGCAAACACTTTTGAAAAGGGACAGAGTAAAAGTAGGAAATAGAATAAGTGGGGGGTGGAATATGATGGAGGGAAATATAGTTAGTCTTTCACAATATAACTACTGTGGAAATGTTTTGCCTTACTACACATGTACAACCTCTGTTGAGTTGCTTGTCTTTCCAGTGGGGGTAGGTGAGGAGGAAAGAAGGGAAAGACTCTGGAACTTAAAGTTTCAAAAACAAATGTTAAAAAAATGTTTTTTACATGCAACTGGGAAATAAGATATACAGGCACTGGGGTATTAGAAATCCATCTTGCCCTACTAGAAAGTTAGGGGGGCAATAGGGGAGGATATAACAAAAGAACAGATTGGGGGAAGGGGTATTCAGTAGGTTCACTATTTTGGGGTGGGGGTAGGGGAAAGATGGGGAAAATTTTATAACTCAAAATCTTATGGAAATGAATGTTGAAAACTAAAAATAAATAAATTGGAAACAATAAAAATTTAAAAAAGGCTGGGGAAAAGGACAAAAAAGTTTTTCATGTGGCTCAATGACTGCTTGCTCTTTAAATTTTAATTCAGCATTTCTGTTTTCTCATGAATGATCTTTGCATAAAAATGAATTTATTTCCCCTTTTCAGTAGTCATTCTGATTGCCTTACTTATCCTTAAAGTATGGGAAAGTCCTACCTGTAGAAAAATTCATTGAAGTATCCAGTGTTTTCCTTAGATATATTTTCCTTTCCTTTTTTCCTCTGTGTATCTCAAAACAGAAGTAGGCTTTCTAGACCCTACAGAATTCCTATACAAGTAAAGTAAATGAAGTTGTTGCTAAAAATATATACTTTTCATGCCAGATGTGCTGTCCCATCCCTGGACAATTCCCTCCTTTCTAGGGTTGTCTCAGTTATCAAGGTCTGCTTTTTGGCATTTCACATCTGCTGCCCAGAGAAATAGTTTCAGACCACTTGCTTTGTCCTGCCCGTTGGTTCCTGTGATGTCATAGTCTCACCTATCTACCTAGATTCTTGTTATGTAATCCATCCAGTGGACTCTGTAGCCTTCTGACAAGCATCCACTTTGCCAGCTTTTCTACCCTACACCAAGCTATGGCATCCCACATTTTTAATATCTTCACTTGTTTCTTTGCTTTACTACTTTACCCAGCCCTTCTAGTTTTTAAAATGTTTTACACAAGAGTTATTTGTTGTCCAGTTGTTTTTCAGTCATGTCTGACTCTGCGCGTCCTCATTTGGAGTTTTATTGGCAAAGATACTAGAGTGGTTTGCATTTCCTTCTCCAGTTCATTTTCCAGATAAGGAAACCGAGGCACAAAAGGGCTAAGTGACTTGTCCAGGATCACATAGCTAGCAAATGTCTGAGGATAGATTTGAACTCAGGAAGATGAGTCTTCCTGACACCAAGCCCAGGTCTCTAACTACTGTGCCACCTAGTTGCCCTCTGAACCTCACAAAGACTGTGGCAGAACTGAAAACACTCAAGGTATAACAACAAAATGGTCTGGGTAAGAGAAAAGAACTAATCTAGAACAAACATCATTCACCTGGAAATACATCATGCTTTGCTTTATTGAAGTAGATTTCACTTTCTTCATTATGCTAATGGTTAATTAAATTAAATTCACTTATGAAAACTAAGTAATAAGGCAGAAGACAATAGGAAGACAAGTAATATGCAAATAGCTAAAAGTCGCTCATCACAATATCCTGAGACCTAGATCCAGAGTCCACCATCAAGATTACAAAAGAAAAATGATAGTTCCATCCAATTTTACTAAGATTCAGAGTATTATTATATCATTCCCCCAATCCCAACTTCTTGTGTTGGAACAGCGAGGTGATGCAATAGATATAGTGCTGGGCCTGGAGTCAGGAAGACTAATCTTCCTGAGTTCAAATCTGACCTCAGAAATTAGCTATGTGACCCTGGGCAAGTCATATAACCTATTTGCCTCCGTTTCTTCATCTGTAAAATGAGCTGGAGAAGGAAATGGCAAACCAATTTAGTATCACTGCCAAGAAAACCCCAAATGACCTCACAAAATTATCAGATATGACTGGAAAATGACTGAACAACAAAACCCCATTATGTAACATATTTTTAAAACTTTGAAGTACGTCTTTCTATTTCCTAGAAACTCTTGGAAAAGCAATCTTGCCCACATACACAATAATGTTCCCAAATTGCTACTTAGTGAAAACTTAGGGATTTTTTTTTAATATTGCAGTTGAATACAGAAAGCTGCATAGTATAGAGAAAAGCACCAAACTTGAGAGACAAGTCCATTTTCATAATTCGATTCTTAATGGACTTTTAATTTAGGTAACAATTAAGCCACTCAAAATATAAGCTTATAATGATAATTCTACACATTATAGGACAAAATGTGGCAGCATAATTTTCTTAATTTTAGAATTTATTAGCATTTAATAAATCACCAGCTGCCAACTATCAAATAGAGGAATGGAATATGGGCTTGGTTTTTTCTCCTCCTAAGAAACTAATAGTTTATTGTAACTTCAGAAACTCCAATTAAAATGATGGATTGGTCAAAAAGCACATTACTCAAACAGTCTGAATTATAAATGTAAGTCCAGGTATCTGTAATAATACACTGGGGCGTTTCCAAAGTAAATTTCTATGTTCCTCACAACTCTTTGTACTGCATGTTCAATAAAGTAGATCAATTTATTCTTTGGGTACATGAGGTTTTGGAAGCCATATATTTTATGTGAACTGTGATGGATAAGAAAAGTCGGGTTTATAGTGAAAAGATTTTTTTTGTCTGTGGATGTGTGTGTGTGTGCACAAATGTATGTGCTTTTGCATTTTCTCATCTTTTTCTTCTTCTGTTCTTCAGTGTTTCTTTAATCAAAGATAAGTACCTACTGTCATGGATAATTCCCCTACTAATGCAGATCTTTAACTTAGTCATTGAAAACCTGCTGTTGCCAAAAGTTCATTATCCTGTGGTCTCTCTGGTTATGAGTTGCCTGAATTTAATTAGACTGGTCCTCAAGACAAGAGTCATACATTTTGTCATGAAATTTCTACCTATCAATCAATCCACAAGAATTTATTTACTGTGTGCCAGGCATTATACTAAGAGGTAGGGCTACAAAAATAAAATGTTAAGCTGGTTCATGCCCTCAGTGAGCTTACATTCTTCTGGGTGAGACACCCATATATTAAAGTCTATACAAAGTAAAGACAAAGTAGCTGGTTAGGCATCTGAAGAGTATAGGAAAAGTCTCATAAAGGGGTTGCACTTTGAGCTGAACTTCTCAGATAACTAGAAAGTCTCCGAGATGATGGTAGGAAGTAAGAAGGCATGAGAATGAAAGGTGAAATATCACATGTGAGTAAGAGCAACAAAGGCAACACATGAAAGAGAAATAATGAACAATAATACTGGAAGAATAGGGTATAGGGCAGTTATGAAATGCTTTCAATGTCAAACAAAGGAGTTGGCATATGATCTCAGAAGAGAGGTTCTGTGCTATGATAATAATCACCACCATTAATATAGTATTTTTAGGTTTACATAGCACTTTACAAGTATTATCTGCTTTGATCCTCAAAAGTCTTTGAAGTATGTACTGTTTTTATTCCTATTTTACAGATAAAGAAACTGAGGCAGACAGAGGTGAAGTGACTTGTCCAGGGTCACACAGCTAGTGGGTTTTAAAACTCAGATCTGCCTGAGTTCAAGTCCAACCATCTATTCATTGTATCACTTAGCTTACTGGCTAATACTGATATATATATATATATGCATATATATATATATATTATCAATAGATAGTACTGATCCCCTTTACAGTATAAAAGTCTGTGCTCAAGCCTATGGACCTCTTTTCAGAATAATGTTTTTAAATATATGACATTAAATATATAGAATTACAAAGGAAATTAAATTGAAGTTTTGTTTCTTTTGGATTTCTATGTATCAATTACATTGAAATACAAGTGTCACAACATTAAAAAAAAGTTCATGGAATTCTTATTGAGAAACACATTCCTAGAGATAATAGAGAGTTATCACAGTTTATTGAAGAGGGGAGTGACATGGTTGGACATGTGTTTTAGGAATGCAATTTTGGCAGTTTTATCAAGGGTAGATTGAGAAGGGAAGAGACTGGAGGCACTGAGACCAATGAAGAGGCCATTGCAATAGTGGGTGAGGAGGGTCTGAACTAAGAAGGATAACCACATGAATGGAGAGAAGAGGATAGATATAAGAGATGTTATTGAGGCAGCAAAAACAAGATGTGGTGACTGATTGACTATGTAGGTCAAGGAAGAGTAAGGAGTTAAGTATGACTGCAAAGGGGCAATCCTAGATGCCTAGAAAAATGGTGGCTTCTTTAGAACCTTCTAGAGGTTGCACTTCATTGACAGATCATTCAAAAGCTTTTGCAGCTGGATTGCACAATGGTTAGTGTTGGACATGCAGTCAGGAAGACCTAAGATCACCTCCTGCCTCAGATACTTCCTTATTTCGTGATCTTGGGAAAGTCATGTAATTTCTCTCAGACCATTCCTCTTCTGCAAAATAGGGATAATGCTACAAGGAAGTTGGGAAGATCAAAGGGCTTTGCAAGCCTTAAGTGCTAGGTCATTGTTAGCATATCCAATCTTCCCTTCATGACCCAATGAGCATCAGACTAGGACTGTTTTCTCATTCTATTTTCCTTTTGTTTTTAAAATTCCCAAATGTAACTTTTTAGGGTCATTCTTAAACAACAACAACAAAAAAAGCAAAACTTATTCAGGGGTCAAAGTTTTAATAGAAATACAAAAAAAAGGTGTGGCATCTGTTCTTTTACTGTTTAGTTTAATTTGGGAATACATTTTCACATATCAACAAAATATCATGCAAAATGTTTAGTCAAAGTAGTTATGCTGTGCAGGTTACCATATTTCATTTCTTCTGGTCTTTGAATGCCAGTCTTCTAGTTCCTTCTTGTCCTAACCTGTAACAACTTTAATACCATTCCCCCATCAAAATTAAGTCCTCTGTCTCCTCTCCAGGCACTGTGTGCAAGGTAACAGATAACCATCTAAAATGCCAATCAGTGATAATCTGTCAGTGTATTCCATCTTGCAGAAGTAATACCCTAAGGTCATGGTGTTTACAGCATCTCCACCCAGAGCTGCTGTTTAAAATGTGGTCAATTCTGTATCTACATGACTAGTATCTGTGTCAGGCTTTACTCCAGTATTTTATCTGAGGCTTTTTTTCCTTTTTTTTTCTTTACCTGGCTTTACTATAGTATGGACTACTTAAAAAGTAAGCTAATATATAACTAGACTGTGAGAAATAAAACAGTTTTTAAGAACTTTAAATTCAATCTTTTATCGAATTAGATTTTGAGATACAAACCTATTTTTATGATCTACATCACATTTGGGCATAACAAAATCAGAATTAATTCTGCTGTTTGGTTGAAAGTTCTTTGTTCTTTTTTTTCCCTTTTTGGAGGGCAATTGGGGTTAAGTGACTTGCCCAAAGTCACATACCTAGTTTTTGTGTTGTGTCTTGAGGTAGGATTTGAAATCAGGTCCTCCTGACTCCAGGGCCAGTTCTCTATTCACTGAGCCACCTAGCTGCCCCAAAAGTGCTTTGTTCTAGAAAACAACTTATTGCTTGATCTTAATGATTGTTTCCCTAACTGTATTATCTTCTTGTCCTGAGAAGCAAAGTGGACATAATGGAGAGAGAACTATCACAGAGTCCAGAAGACATCGAATTAAATCTTGATTCTGACACATAATGCCAAATAACTCTTGGCCAGGCAAATAATCTTTGAATGGCTCATTCAGCCTTTTATGGCTATAAATTGCAGAACATTTTCCACCTTACATTGGTAGAGGAAAATTACTAAGCAGGAGTTCCCTGTATCTCCACTCCCCTGTGCAAATTCCTTTCTGACATTTCTTCATCTCTATTTAGATTTGTTCTCCTTCCTCCCCCCCCCAAAAAAAAATCTCAAAAGATAACTAAAATTCCTGTAGGTTGTCAAACAGTCTGCTCAAGATGGCTTTATCCAAACACTGTTTTCCTAAATTGTTTCATATGAGGAATCATAAGGGAGATTAGTGAGCTTTGGTTCTGTTCATCACTCTGAGATACAATAAATGATTTCAATTATATTTAAAATTAAGTGGAATACAATGCCCTAACTTAAGCTAAGCCAACAAATAGAAAGTAACAATTTTCAAGCCATGGCAGCAGACAAATTTGTCTATGTATTTATAAGATCTATTTTTCTATTAAAATTGCACAATTCTGGTCTATAGTAAGTGATTATAATTTCCTTTTGAGTTACAATAGGAACATAGGGAACAGATTGAAATTGACACTACCCCCCAACTTAAAAAGTTCCAGACTCTTGGGATCTATATTTTATTTTGGAATGTTAATGTTTGCTTTGGGACTATTACACTATCAAATATATTCATAGGGATGTAGGTAATATCCATCCATCTCCTTAATAGCTTCCCGTTTGAGGAGGCTGAATGTTCGAATACTTATCACTTATGCAACATATCTCTTTTGCAAAGCCCTCTACAGGAATTAAGGGCAAGTCTGTACAAGAAAACAATAACTGTGAAAAATGTTTTCTAGTTCTAGATCATTACACACCCAAGGCTTCCAAGTAATAAATAATCACACTCCTTTTAACTCTCGTTGCTCTATTCTTATCAGGAGTTGAGCTGTGAAAGGCTTCCCTCTGAGAAGTATTTCTCCCTTCTGTAGTTGTCTACCCCATGCAAAAATTGGCTTCTTTTGAGCTGAAACAAAGAGAAGTTCTAAAACAGAACAAGAGGGCTTCTCCTCCCACAGCATTACAGGAATACTGAAAAGCTTTGTGCAGTGAATAGAGATGTAGTCCTACTCATAAACATTTATTACTCCTGAGCTTTCTTTCTGTGTTACAGAAAATTAAGTTATATTCCCCCACTGAACTTACTTGCCCTCCCTCAACCTAGTATGCCCTCTTCATAGATCCCTCAAGTTTTACCAAGAGATTCTCTATCTCCTGTCTCCTATACTTCTATCGAGATTCTGACCCCTTGATTGTATGAATGAATGATTCAATTCATATGCCAGCATTTATTAAGTGCCTTCTATGAGCATTGGGCTTTAAAAAGACAGAAATAAAGACTTCTGGATGCTTTAGTACAAGGTTTATTCTAGATGGCTGCTGAGTTTCCTTCCAACTCACAAAATTTTAAGTCAGTGATCTTGTATTTCTATGAATACTAAGTGAGGAAGACTCATTGCCTGAGTTCAAGTCTAGCCTCAGACACTTACTAGACACTTACTACTAGAAACTACTCAGACACAACCCTGTTTGCCTCAGTTTACTCATCTGTAAATGAACTGGAGAAGAAAATGGGTAACCACTCCAGTATCTTTGCCAAGAAAACCCCAAATGGGGTAACAAAGAGTCAAACACAACTGAAAAAACTGAACAAACTATTTTCAGGAGTCAAAAGGGAGTTAAGTAAGACGAACATAGATTTGCGATGATTTTGTACTATTGTACAGGTTTTTTAGAGATGGAAAATGGGGGGGGGATTAAATATACTGAGGAAGAAGTGAGGAAGGAGAAGAAATTTGTTATTTTATACAAATGACCTATGCAAGGAAAAGAGTACCCAAACTTGGAGAAAAATTGGGGAAAAGGCACTTCATGAAGCTCATTCTGTCTTGACCCAACAAAAAAGGAAGGTTGAATACACACACACACACACACACACACACACACACACTCACATGCACACACACATTTTTCATGTAAGAAGTATATGAAACTCATAAAACTAAGGAATAGGGAAAAGGGGGTGTAAGAGAGAGGGTAGAGTCAGAAAAGTAAGCAAAACACACGTAAAACAAACTTTGGAGTGTAGATCATAAAGGGGGAACCTAAAAAGTTATATAGAATGTATAAGAACCAAGATTAGGGATCTCTAAAATCTTCATTTTAAAAAATCAGGTAAAAAATAAAAATAAGGGGGGGCCAGGTAGCACAGCGAGTAAGAGCATCGGCTCCAGTGTCAGGATAACCTGGGGATCAAATCCGGGCTCAGATACTTAGCACCACACCCAGAAATAACTGGCCGTGTAACCTTGAGCAAGTTACTTAACCCCGATTGCTTAAAAAAATAAAAATAAATAAAAATAAAAATAAAAAATCAGATAAATGAATTTAGTATGCACCTTCAAAGTACTAGGAAAATGGCAGATCAGAAAAGCCCAACCAAACACAAAAATTCTGAAAAGAAAAGAAAAAAATTCAAAACAAAACACATTAAATTGAAAAGAGTAGGAGCTGATTAAATAAAAATAACAAAATAGATAAACCTTTAGATAATCTGATTTTTTTTAAAGAAAAAAGTGATGAAGCCTAAATTTCCAATATGAAAAATGACAGAATAATTTACAAGTGAGGCAGAGAAATAAATGAAATTACTTTGCCCAATCCTATGCCAACAAAACATAAATGAAATAGATGAATATTAATGATTAATAGAACAAGAAATAAACTATTTAAATATCCCAATTTCAGGAAAAAAAATTGAACTATAAATACCCTAAGGGAGGAAAAACATCAGGACCAGATGGATTTACAAGCAAGTTCTATCAAATATTCAAAGAACAATTAATGCCAATATTATATAAATGCTTTGCAGAAACAGGAAAGAACAGAAACCAAATTCCTTCTGTGATCAAATGTGATCTTGATAGCTAAACCAGAGGGAGGCAAAAGAGAGAGAAATATAGATGGATATCGTTAATGAATGAATATCACCAGGTTTTTTTCAAATAAACTATTAACTAAGAGTGCCATATGAAAATCATTATACTCTATGACCAGGTGGGATTTATACCATGGATTCAGGCTTGCTTTAGTACAGAAAATTAGAAACAAAATAGACCATATTAATAAGAAGAACAACAAAAATCATTTGGTTACATCAGTAGATTCAGGGGAAAAAAACTTTTGACAAAATTTAACAAATTTCTTTAAAACACTGGAAAGCAACAGATTAATTTGATCTTCTTCAGTATGGCAAATATTATCTATCTAAAACCCAGAGTTAGGATTATTTGATTATTCAAGAGACTTTTACAGTAAGATTAGGGGTAAAGCAAGGATGGATATTGTCCCAGAAGTTACTAAAAATTTAGAAATACTCATTGTAGTAGTGAAAAGTAGACCAGAATAAGCATAGGCAAAGAGGAGTATAAGTTATTGTTTTTTGAAATATGATTCCATTCTTAGGAAACCCTTCAGATTCATTACATATTTTTAAACAATTAATAACTTTAATAAAATGTCAGTCTACAAAAAAAATCCTCTCCAAATCATTTGAATTTCTGTATATGTCCTCTGACCCATAAAGAGTGCTACTTGATTTATTCTCCAAAGAGAACAAAGAAATATGGCGAAAAATCCATGTATTTCAAAATATTTATAAGAATTTTTTGTTATTGTGGGGGTAACTGGAAGGAAGCAAAGCAGGTACCCATCCCACTTGAGGAATGGTTGAACACATTATGGTAGATGGATGTAATGGGATTTTATGAAAAAGGAAGGCTTCAGAAAAATCTGAGGAGACATTTATAAAAAGATACAGAATGAAGTGAGTGTTTAATTGCACTTATTTGTTCACAAGAGAGGTTTTTTTTTCCTTTTTTGTAAGTGAGGAAAGGCAAAGTTGGGGCTTGGAAGGATTAATGATACAAGCCCCCTGCCCCCAAAAAAAGATATAAAAGAGCATCATTGATGAGTTATTAAAAACTATATAGAGGGAGAAAGATATTCAGAGGGGAACACAGACAACACAGTTCCCACAGTGTGGGAAAAAATGTGTTAAATTTGAATGATACTTTCAAAATCACACAAACTATAGGAAGTATAGTTTCACAGATTCTTATTAAATCATCTTTTTAATTGTTTTTCTTAGTTTTCAGAAATGTTTGTATTTGTTAATGTTTGACAAGTTCATATTAATAAAACATTAAAAAAATGAGGAACCATTTCACTAGAAATAACTGATCAAAGAATATGAGCAAATTTTCAAAAGGAGAAATGCAAGCTATCAACAACCATGTGAAAGAAGGTTCCAAATCACTAATTAAATATGAAAACTAAAAAAAACTTTTAGGTTTTACTTCATATCCATCAGATTGATGAAGATGATAAAAGACAAAAATGACCAAAAAAATGGTGGTGCTACAGGAAGATAGTAGAGACTCATGTGCCGTTTGTAGTACTATAAATTCTTCTAACTCTTCTGGAAAATATTTTTATTGTACATAAAAAGTTATTAAATTAGACATAGTCTTCTACCAAATAATAATTTTGCCACTAAATATTTACACAAAGAAGTAAAAGACAGAGGGGAAAGTCCCAGCTTATGTTATAGAGTTTATATTCTATTGAGGAATATAGCATGTGTTTATGTTACATACACACACACACACACACTCACAAAGTTTAAAAAATCATGGGATTCCTGATACCTTTTTTCATTGAATCAAGTACACAAAGTGTATCAAGACACCTAATTCCAGCATAGCTAATATATAAAATAAAGACAATTTTCTATAGTTTCCTTTGTTCCCACTTTTGGTCCCCTTCTCTATGGTTAAAGGTACTTCTTTTTCCATCTCACCTTCATACCTCAAGTTTCTGTTCATTCTTTCATTTGGTTAAACTTATACCTATTATACAGACTGTTGGACCCAGTTCCTTAATTATAATTATGTAATTACACAAAACTGTCTTCTTTTCCTGTTTTTTTTTTTAGAGAAAGCATCATTTGCTCATACTTTAACTTCTTACCATCTGGGATTCTGAAATTTCTATGGTTTTACATACTTCTCTCCTTATAACAAAGCATCCTACCATGCTGCATTTGGCATCTTCCTTCCCTTTGAAATTGCTGACAGGAGTGTTTTTTTCCATAACTCTAAAACTTTACATTTCTCTTTCCTCATTTTGTGATTTGCCATGTTGATTATCTTGTTTTATTTAAACTTCCTCATAATTCAACATGAATTTTATGCTTTTTCTTCAGAATACCTACATGCATTCTCCTTTTTTACTATAGGAAATATACTTTGTCTTTTGGGCAGAGAAAAGAGAAATATTTCACTGGTCACTTTTATATTTCCCATTTGTTTTGTGTGTGTGTGTGTGTGTGTGTGTGTGTGTGTGTGTGTGTGTGTGTCCAGGTTGACATTTCATTAAATAATAATTGGCTTCCTAGCCATGAGTAGTCTGTAGAGCCTCTGGAAGGTCAGGCTTCTAGTAACTCAGAATGAAAGAGATAAAAAAGTTCCTTCTGGGGTATTCAGTTGCAGTTGTTAATCACAAATACCCTCTCCCCTGCCCTTTCCCCTATTTTGAGGGAATATAAAACTGAAAATAGCTGGACTGTATCTTGTACTGAACTAATTTGCCTCCCTACAGGGAAAGAGTCTTCCCCTCTTCCTTCTTCTCACTGGGTAAATTGAAGACATATAAACTCTATTTCTGCCTCAAGGGTGGGAGAATCAGGTTAAACTATATGATTCTATTTTTACTGGAGAGATGAGGGAGGTTTCTCACAAGTTATGTAAAGGACTTCATTTTGGAGCAAGTGAGAGGTGATGGTTACTTCATTTGAAATACTATTTTTATGTAGTGGCATACAATTTCAAAGTCATTTCATAAATTTATTTGAAAGTATAAAACTGAAAGTTATAATGCATTCTAAAAGTTTTGCATAAAATATACTGAAATGATCTACAGTACTGAGTTAGGTGAATTAAGTAGGGAGATTGAAAAATGAAGTCATCAGTAGAACATCCAATTAAATGAATGGCTTTCATGGAGATGGAGAGAATATATTCCAAGTTTATAGTTCTGATTTAAGGTTTGGATTGATCTCTTAAATATGAAGAATGGCAGTGGATGTCTGTTAAAAGCAAACCAAAGAAACAATCACCAGTGAATTGGAGCATTATCAGTTTGAAGAAATAGTCTCAGAATTTTGAAAACTTGAGAAAAAAGAACCTAAAAAAATTAACTCTCTTTTACTTTCAACTTGGTATATAATCAGAGCTTAGTCCAATGCCAGAATTGATATCTGATGTTCATCAGCTCTATCAGTTTGCTCAGAGCTCTGGGCCTGGTCTCAGGAAGAGCTGAGTTAAAATTCTGCCTCATATACTTACTAGCTATGTTATTCTGGGTACATCACCAAATCGTTTAACCCTGGTCTGTCTCAGTTTCCTTAACTGTGAAATGGGGATAATAATATCACCTCCTTCACAAACGAGAGGACCAAATGAGATAATATTTACAGAGTGATTAACACAGTGCCTGGTGTGTAGTAGACACTGTGTTAAGCACTTTCTAAATGTTTTTCTTTCCTTATATTCTTTTAAAACAAAACAAAACACTAAAAATTCCATTGTGAAGCCATGCTCCCACAATATACAAACTCCTTATAGAGTTCATTGCAATGGAACATTACTGTAAAATTAGTGAAGAAAACATGTCATACCCACACAAAGACTATAATTCTTTGTTAAGAGATTTTTTTACAAATATAATGCTTTAATGTGAAATGGGCTGGGAGCTTATGCTGCTAACAGGAGCTGATGCCTTAGACGTGCCTAGATGGAGGTTGAGACCATATGCTGTTTTCAACTGTTCTAACAAATTCTAATTTTTTCTGTTCCTTTGAAATCAAGCCCTTGAAAAAAATGAACTCTGTTGTGTTCATGGATGGAGCTGTTTCCCAAAGAAGTACTCCCAGGAACCTAGATCTAGAGGGAAACTTAGAAGCCTCCTACTCCAACCCCCTCATTTTCCAGATGAGTACACTGACGCCTCCGCAAGTGAAAGGAATTGCCCAAGGAGACAGAAGCTTGATAACTGATAGAGGCAGGATCTGATCTTGGGTTCACTGACGCTAAAAAATGTATTCTTTCTACCACACAAAAGTGCCTCTTTTTCTTGTCTTTTTTTCTTTCATGTCACTTGTGTTAGTTGGAATATTTCTTTAAAGAACCCTGATGCTTCCTTTTTTCCCCAGAGAATAGATTTTTGTGTGTGTGTATATGTGATATATATATATAAACATATGATATGGGTGTGTATAGGCATACATATGGGTGCAAGTATCTGTATGTATGTAGGTATACACATATGCATATATGTACATGCCCATATATGCATACACTTTACACAAACACATATATTACCATCCCTTCATAAATATTACCGTTAGTGAGAAGGAACCCACAACTGATTAAACCCTGGATAGCCATCAGAAAAGTAAATTCTTATCCAATATTATCAAACACTTTCAGGCTCATAAGAATATAAGCTTGAACTCATTCTCCATGAATGGCTCACCCAAATAAAGATCCAGGGAGGAGTGAAGAACACTGGCATAGTCTGACATGTTTTCTTCACTAATTTATCTATCTATACCATCTATACTAGGGCTATGTCTATTTATATCTCCATATACATATACAGACATATAGATAGTTACAGATGCAGAGATAAAGATCTAGATATCTGTATATACATGGTATACACACATATTTACATATATGTTTATGAGTTCAGTACTGCTAAGCTACCATCGTAAGAGACCTCCAGGCTACACCTGAGTGCCCACTACTCTCCCAAAATGACCACATTCCAATCAGGAAAGGCTCTTCGTTGTTCTTACCCACATTTTCTCTTCATCCGTGACCCTTTTCTTTGATGTGTACTCCTACCATCCTCCTGACAGGATCTCACCCATCTTTCAAAATTAAGACAAAATCCAAACTCCTCCACCGAATCTCCTTGACTCCACAAATGGACACCCGTTCCTTCCTAATCATCTTATAGTTTGTATCATTTTACTTAGCAAACAATTTTTTGCTGCTTTATATTTTCCATTTGTTTCCTTCATCTCATATTATAGACTGGTAAAAATTGCTTCCTGCTTATTTCATTTAAGCCAATATATGCTTTCAATTTCTAGAAAGTATCCTTTTTTTTTTTAAGCAATCGGGGTTAACTTGCTCAAGGTTACATGGCCAGCTATTTCTGGGTGTGGTGCTGAGTATCTGAGCCCAGGATTCAATCTTCAGGTCATCCTGACACTGGAGCCATGCTCTTACTCACTGAGCCACCTAGCCACCCCTAAGCAACTGGGGTTAAGTAACTTGCTCAAGGTTACACAGCCAGGTGTTTCTGGGTGGGTGCTAAGTGTCTGAGCCCGGGATTCGATCTCCAGGTCATCTTGACACTGGAGCCGGTGCTCTTACTCACTGAGCCACCTGGCCACCCCTAAGCAATTGGGGTTAAGTAACTTGCTCAAGGTTACACAGCCAGGTGTTTCTGGGTGGGCGCTAAGTGTCTGAGCCCAGGATTCGATCTCCAGGTCATTCCAACACTGGAGCCGGTGCTCTTACTCGCTGAGCCACCTGGCCGCCCCAAGTATCCTCTTTTTTAATGGGAGAAGAAGCAGTGTAGTATTATAGAAGAAAAGGGATTTGGAGTCACAGGATCTGGGCTTGAACTCCTCGACTGCCACTTCCTACCTCTGTGATACTGGACTAGCTCTCTTTTAGACCTTCAATTTCCTCATTTGTCAAATGAGGTCTTTGGCCTGGCTGGCCTCTAAGACTGATTTTCACTCTAAATTTGCGATCCTATAATCTTTTAGTTATACCAGGCCCTTATTTGGGTGAACCATTAATGGTGAATCTGTTCTAGTTTATGGCCTTTGGAACCAGAAAGACTTTGAATATGTTGGATAGGAACTTAGTTATCTGATATACATTCAGGAATTAATTAGTGATTGGTTCTTGCCATTGAGAATGTTTTTGAAGGTTTGGTGAAAGAGATGGAAGAAAAAAAAAAGCTAATGGCATAAATATAGAAGGAGGAAACAATGTAGATATCTTAGAAAGACCGGGTTCTCTCCCTGGCATTTTTTATGCCAATATTTTATTAATCTGTGTTAACTATTTTGTTTTTCTTTTTTGAGGGGGAGGAGAAATTGAAAGAGGGAATAAAAATAAAGTTAGACACCTGGTCCATAGTTTAATTGTGGGATCTATGTGTTCTGTTTTGTATTAATAAATCATCAAGCATGAGCTTTATTGCTGAAGAACTATTTTGAGTGAATCCAGGGGTATATTCACAAATATTTAACAAATGGGTGCTCTAGAAATAAAAAAACACCTTAAGTTTAATCTACATTACTACGACTTAAAAAATGTGGACAATTAACGAAACAATCAAACTTCAAGATGTAACTGTTCACATAGAAAATTTAACAATTCCAGTTCAAACGGGTTCCAGCACAAACTTGAGTGATTCCCATTCCAGAAAATGATCTGCCGTATCATTACTGGAACTCAAAGAAGCATTACTAGGTAGGGGAGTCACCATGGTGTATTTTAAAGAGTCAAAAAAGCTTTGGAGGCACAAAAACCACATTCCAGTCTTGCCTTTGATCCATATTTGACCATGAACAGCAAATCATTTAACCCCTCAGTGTTCCAGGCCTCTTTATAATACTGTCAGTTACAGAAGATTTGCAACTCTACATCCATGGAGGGAATCTCCATGCCTGAATTCCCCACACTGACCAAAACTGAGGTTCAGACCCCAAACAAGAAGAAACAATGCACAGGGAAGTATAACACTAATACTGTGTCTAAGTTCAACAAAGCATATGAGAAACAGTGAAACAGCAAGGTCCTGGATTAAAAGTGACAAAATCTGGTTTCAAATCCTGGCTCAGCCTTTTACTACCTGTATGACCTCAGGTAGTCACTTAAGATTTCTCTCTATGTTCCAGTCCTTCATTGGTTAAATGACAGGGCTGAATTAGCTAGTCTCTGAAGTCCCTATCAGCTCCAAAATAGGATGCTGTGCACATAGGTTACTTGAAAGACTTGCAGGTATTTATCACCACTTAGAGATGAACCTTTCCTTAGAGATTAATGTTGCCTAGAGCAATGGGGAGCCATCCAACTGAAGTTATTTAAGAAAAGATTTGGAAATCAGGTCCAGACTCATTGCCAGGCATAAAAATAGGCCTATTTCCTCAAAGAGACTGAGTGCTACAAACTGACTGGATTCTGTGTGGAACTTAAAACCTCCTTGTCAGAGGGTATTGAACCTATAGACTCAATCTCTCTGTCTCTCTCTGCCTCTCTGTTTCCTCTGTTTCTCTCTCTGTCTATCTCTCTATCTCTCTGACTCTCATTCCTCAAACTCAGCTTGACCCAGGGACCTAATCCTGGATATGTTCCAGATTCTTCTTTCTAGCCCCTCGCTCAATGCCCAGTATCCTCAGCAACAATATTGCACAATCGACCAAGTACCTTGGTCTTCTTCCTAGGTGGGAGCCTTTTGACCAAGTTGTTAGATGTTTCAGGATTTAATACCTAATCAGTGCATTCTAACAGTGTTTTAGTAGAGGTCAATGGATTAAACAATGGAGTTAGGAAGGTAAGTAGCTCTGAACAAAAACTGAGTCAGTTCAAAGGATGTAAAGGCTAGTCATGCACTTAGTGGCTTAATGCAGGAGTTCCTACCTTGAGATTCATGAACTTTAAATGCATACATATATATATGTGTGTGTGTGTGTGTGTACACACATATGTATATGTATATATGTATGTATATGTATATATAATCTATATATTTCAAAATAAGTAATTCCTTTGTCATATTTTGTTTTGTGCATTAAAAAAAAACATGATGCTAAGGGGTCTTTAGGCTTCACCAAACTGCCAAAGTGTTAAGGTAGGGGAGAGGGGAGGAAATAATTATTTATCAAGACTATCAAGCAGCTAGGGAGTATAAGGGATAGAGTATCAGGCCTAAAGACAGGAAGTTCTGAATTCAAATCCAGCTTCAGACACTTACTAGCTATGTGACCCTGGCCAAGTCACTCCCTGTTTGTCTTAGTTTCCTCATCTGTAAAATGAGCTGAAGAAGGAAATGGCAAACCCCTCCAGTATCTTCACCAAGAAAACTCCAGATGGGGTCAAGAAGAGTCAGACATTACTGAAAAACAAATACTAAATAAGCACCTACATGTGCCGGGCATCATCCTAAGCCCATTATAAATGTTGTCTCATTTAATAAAGGGATCTGTGACACATACAAAAATGGTCAAGAACAATGGCTTAAGAATTGGTCTCCCATTCCTTTTCCCACCCTTGTTTAGGGATGGTTATGGCAGTATTCTAAAGGCTCTCCATACGCTAGGATCATGACAGGGAAGAAAGACCTGTGTCCAAATCCTGCCTCTGATACTTCCTAGCACCGGACAAGTACTGGAACTTCTCTAATTCAGGAAACTCTCTAGGATGTACCTCTTAACACGCATGGCTACTGTTTTAAATGAGAAAAGTGGAGGAGGACATTTGTTAGGAACACTCAGAATAAAGACTGGTAATTTGAGACTAAGGGGACTGGAGAGGGGAAGGAAAAGAAGCTGGGGAAAAAGAATGAAGAATTATAGCCGCTGCTAAGAGATAGTGGGATAGTAACTCCAGAACGGGATTGAAGGGTATCTTCTTTGGGTATCCAGTCTGTACTTTGCATAATTATTTCATTAATGCATCCTAGAAAGAGTAGTGGGGAGATTCAACACTCTGGGAGGGAACCTATAGGGAAGGACAATGAAAGAGAAATGGAGGGAGCCCAGAAGGGAAGGGGAGCAGCAGTTTGGGGGCTTATATATACAACTCTGGAGATGGGAGTGTACTAGTAGCTGGCTGAATGCTTTGACCAAGGTAGATGTTGTGTCCCTGATGGATGCACTCACATAAACAAAGGGCATCTGGCTGACCTGGTTATTTTGAGATGGGGGAAGTGAGGGAGCTGGGTGGGAGGTCTAAAGTTACAACTATGAGCAAGGATCAGAGCACATTATAAGTGCACTTACGCATTTAAATCACATCTCTCCAATCCCTCTCATCTGAAGGGATGGGGGATGTTATGTGTTAGAAAAAGAAAGCTCAGAGGATTTCTTCCTCCTGGTCAGACATTTATTCTTGTTTATGGCTTAGAACTAATGAAAGATATAAATCATTTTGCTTCCCTTTAATGATTTACCCATACATAAAGAAATATTTTTGACAATTCTAGTCGATGCAGATACCATATTTATTTTTTATAGCATTATTCCTTGGTTCCTTGGGCAATTATATTGATGCTATACTATAAATTTAAGGTAAATTGTGAATAATACAAGGTTGAAATTTTCCCATTGCTTACCAAAAAAAACCTTACCAAAACAAACAAATAAAAACAACCCATCTTTATGTTAATTATCATTTGCTTCATAAGGTTTGAAATAAGAACTAATGTTAATGTTTCTGGTTCATATTTATCAAGCATACAAAACATAGAAGACTTCAGCAAGATAAAACACTTCTGCCTAATCATGCACAAACCATCACCATGGCAATTAGAGATGCTACCCCAGAATTTACTAAGTAGTGACCTGGTGAAGTTGCAGTTTCTGGGTCCGTGTTTATAAAGACATGCTAAAATGGGAGAAGGTGGATCGAAAGTATAGAGGTCAGAGTTTACCCTCCATCTTGGAATCACCTTCAGGTTGCTGCCATTTTTCTCTGCTGTAATCCCATCTTGAAAAACTCTGATGAGGCTTCCTTGCTGTTGTTGCTGCTGGAAACAGGTGTTTGCTAAGCTGAGTGGATCACATTTGATTAGATGATTCACTAAATTTCCTTCTCCTGTGACATGACGTGGGAAAGGTAGATGTGGCATTAATTGTCCCCCTCCTCTGCAGTTTTGTTTCAACTCTTCCCTATTAGATGGAAGAGTTTAAAGCAACTTTGCTTTCCCTTTGCTCTCTTTCCAAATTAATCCCCCTTTATAAAAAGTAACACATTTTCTTTGTATGTTTAGTGTTAATAGTGGCAGTTGATATTTGGGAGAATGGTCAATCTTGGAAAAGCAGAAGGCTCATCCAGACCCAGGGAGAGGAACCAGAAAATGTCTGGGTCAAGATTTTTCCCCTAAGAATCATAGTCCTTGTGGCCTTAATCTGCTATCATTGGCTAAACACCTCAAAGATGATTAATAAGAGACAGTATAAGCAGAGAGATTAATAACCTAAAGTGAATGCTTAGGCTAAAGAGTTCAGTGTGTGTGTGTGTGTGTGTGTGTGTGTGTGTGTGTGCATATGCACATGTGGGGTAAAGCCTATGGACCCATTCTCAACATCATGTTTTTAAATGCGTAAAATAAAATAAAGAATCTAGAGGGAGTCAATTATACTGAAATAGTTATCAAAACATTAAAAAAAATTTTTTAAGGTTTTACAGATACCAATTAAGAAACTCTACCATACACATAAATATAGATGAATAAACTTTGTGAACCAACCTGGGACATGCAAAGGAGTGTGTTTGGCATGGGTCCTCTTTTGGATGTTGTTTTTTTATTATTATTATACTTATTTATTGTATATATCAACTCTCTCCACTCTAGGTTACAAATAAAGATTAACAGGGTGAGAGACTTTCCTGGACTCACATTCATTCACACACACACACCCTTCTCTCTCTCTTATTTTTCCTTCCCTCCTCTTCCTTTTCTTTCTTTCCTTCTCTCTCTCTCTCTCTTTCTCTCTCTCTCTCTCTCTCTCTCTCTCT
>NW_027185655.1:17958971-17966316 GCF_028583685.1 Petaurus breviceps papuanus | reverse complement strand
TTCCTCCTCCTTTTCCTCCTCCTCCTTCTCCTCCTCCTCCTCCATCTTCTCATCGCCTCGTCCTCTTTCTCCTCCTCCTTCTTCACTCTCTCTCTATGTCTCCCTATCCTTGCCTCTCTCTCTCCCTTTTCCTCTCTCCTTCTCTCTCTATTTTTCTCTTTCCTCTCTTTCTCTCTCTCCCTCTCACCTGCTTTAGAGGGGGGACAGTGATGGGAAAAGCAAATGTTTGGGGTATGATTTCTTCCAGCCCATTATTTTAAGAGTGAAACCACCAAATCTGATAGCAATTGTTGCCTGTTATGAGTCACAGAGAGAACAATTGATGAATTACAAGATTTTGTTTGAATTCTTCCTTATCAGATTTTATTTTTATTTCATTCTGGGGCAAGCTGCTACATATCAAGGCCTGTGACTTTTTCCTGATAGATCACTAAGTAAGAAGGTAATTGAGTTTGTTTTAACTAATATCTTTCTACTCTGGCTTTAGCATTCCAGTTAAAAGTTGTTGTGGCTGTGGTAGGTTTCTAAATGTTCCAATTTGCCATTGGTTGGAGGATCTATGTATAATGGGAAATGTACAGTAGTCTGGGTCTGTTGAAGGAGAGGGCTTGTAAGAAGTCAGCCCTAGTAGAGCGATGGTACATTCTCCAGGTTTTCTGCAGAGGCTTATCTCAGTCAGTGTGTATGGGGAACCTATTTTTAGAGGCATAAAATATGGGATAATATTCTTACAGCCACCTTAAAAAATAATCTGGCTAATCCCATTGCATTTTAATACAATAGATTTGTTTTGGAAAAAATGCAGCCTGCTCATTTGAACTGAGGAAGACCAGGATACAAGTATTGCCTGCGCCTCTTAGATAACTGCTGGGTGATCACAGACAAATCACTTAATTTCTCTGAACTTCAGGCAAATCTTTTAAACTATAAATTATAGAGGGGTTGCAGTCTCCATAGATGAAGTGAGTGGTTCATTATTAAATCACATCCTTGCTGTTTTATGAATAAAATCTAGTGGAAAAGTTAATTAACAAAAGGATCTATGCATCAAAGCTGTTTTTGATTACTGATTTCAATATGGCACTCTTTTTTATCCAAACCCTTCCACAAACATCATTTTCTCCCAAGTGCCAGATGAACTATTGAGCCTGGCATTCCAGACACCTTCTGCCTTTCCAATCTTTTCTCCCTTTCCCATGTGCTACATTCCACACAGAATGAATTATTTACTGCCCATTGTACACATAAAAGCATTGCTTTCCTGAGTTTGTATCTTTGTCCATGATGGTTCCTCTTGACTTAAATGCCCTCACTGCCGCTATCTCTTCTCCACCTTTTGAAATCCTCTTCATTCTTCAAGGTCCTACTCAAATGGCACTCTTGTCCATGAAACGTCACTAATCACCACCATGACAAATGATCTTTCGTTCTTCAAACCTAACCTAGCCCTTTGTGCCTACTTTATATTTTTATTCTAAACTATACTGTAGTTATAATATATTATACCTGTAAATGTGTACAAGGAAAAGCAGCTGAATAATGAATACAGGGGCACATCAGACATAGTCAAAAGCGTTAGAAAAGAAGCTGAACTCTCCTGTTCATAGAATCAAACAAGGTCACAAATTTAGGCATAGAAGGGACCTCAGAGGCCATCTAGCCAAATCTTCTCATTTTATGGAAAAGGAACTCATTCACAGACAGATTAAGTGACTAGCTCAGGATCTCACAGTTAAATAAGTAATAATGGGCAGGATTTTAAACCAGTTCTGACTCCAAATTTAGTTGTCTTTCCACTCTACTACATTGTATTTTGTTAGTACATAAAGGCAAGGAGGAAGAGTTTTTTCCTCACTCTGTTTATGAATCTGGTTTTCATTAGATTGCCATGTAGAATGGGGCAGCTAGGTGGCCAGTGGGTAAAATGTGAGCCTTGGAGTGAGGAAGACCTGAATACAAGTCCAGCTTCAGAAACGTATTAGCTGGGTGACCCTATGCAAGTCTCCTACCCTCTGTCTGCCTCAGTTTCCTTATCTGTAAAATGGAGATAGGAGTAGCATCTACCTCCTGTTTACAAAAACGCATACCTTGTTTACAAAGGTTGATTTGAGATAATAATTGTAAAAGCAGTCAGCAGAGTGCCTGGTTATATAATGTTAGCTAGTATTATTATTGCCATCTTAGAAGAAGGGAAAGAACAGGATCTATGTGGGACCTCATTCCATCAGAGCAGCACATCTGTTAGATTTGGTGCCCTTAGATGTCCTTGCCTCTTTTTTAACCTTTCTGTAGAGGCTGTGAGTATGTTTTCCCTGTGTAAAAAGTTGTTTTCCTGGGAGTATCTTGCCTGGTCTGTGCGGCTGTCAAGACGCCTGAGGTTTGGGGCATGGAAAGTAATAAAAGGGTTTGACTTTGATATTTCTGTGTCACAGTCAGGCAAGGCTGCACCCCTTAATGGTAACTCCAGAGTGATTCTGCCTATGTTATCAGAGGGAGTTTGAGCCAGAGTGGTAGAATGGAAAAAACACTGCTCTCATAGTCAGGGAATAGCTCTGTTTAATTCACAGGTAACTTTGTGATCCTCAACAAAGCACGTAATCATTCTGAGCCTCAGTTTCCTAATATTTTAAATAAAACTAGTCAATCTATAAGCATTCATCAAATACCTACTCTTTGCCAAGTACCTTGCTAAGTATTGAAGTGAAGCTCCAAAATGAAATAATTCCTGCCCCCAGAGAAATTGTTTTATCACGACATAAAAGATGTAACAGAAGTAAATTCAAAATATATCCAAGGTAATGGGGGAGAGACCAGTAGCAACTTTGAGGATCAGGAAAGCCCAGTGGAGTGGGTGGCATTTGAATTGAAATCTGAAATAAGCTAAGGATTCTGAGAGGAGGAGGTGAGGAATTAAAGCTTTCCACTACTGGGGGTAGCCAGAAACTGGAGGTAGATAGTTGTGTAAGAGTAACATAAAGCAGACCAGGTCAGCCTGAATGGAGAATGTGGGAAGGCAAATAAGTCTGGAAATGCCTGGAATGTTCTCCCTTCAAATCTCTGCCTGTTCGTGTCCCTGGTTACCTTCAAGACTCAACTCACTTGTGTGTAATGATGGCCATCTCTACAGGGGGGAGGGAAGGAAAAAAAAAGAAATTTACACATATCTTTATTATATATTTAAAGTGAAAGCAAATTATACATAACAGATTTGCAATTTTGTGTGCAATAAGTCTTTTTTATTTTACTATATTATGGGAATTCTTGTTTTATTCCATAAATTAAAAATAAAATACTTTTTTAAAAAGATAGCTCATGCACCACATCAGCAGGGCCTTTACCATCTGATTCCTGCTAGTGCCCTCCCCTCCAAAGCTACCTGCTCTCTGCTTTGTATCTCATGTACATATGTATATCAGTATATGGTGACACTTGCTTTTACAATGTGAGATTCCTTGGGGTAGGGATTTAAGTCGTCACTTCACTTTCATTTTTTTCTTTTCTTTTCCTTTATTTTTTTTCTTTTCATTCATTCTTTTTTTTTCTTTTCTTTTTTGGTGCCATCTGTACCTAGTACATTCTCTGACATATCCTAAGCTCTTCATGAATGTTAGTTGATTTATTCATTGTGAGATAGGCTAGAGTCTGATTTTGAAGGACTTAAAATGCCAAATGGAAGAATTTCTGTTTTATCCTACAGGTAACAGGGAGCCAGTGGTTTTTTGTTTGTTCTTTTAGTTGAGTAAGGAAGTTACATGGTCAGAGATGGGATTTAGAAAGGTTGATTTGGCATCTATATAGAGGACAACCTGGAGGTGGGAGAGACTTGAGACAGAGACCAATAGTATCCTATTGCAATAATCCAAGTAGGAGTTGGTGAAAGCCTGAAATAAGGTAGCAAGTGTATGATTAGAGAGGAGAGGTGGAATTGTTAAGCTTTGACATGTGATTAGATTTGGGGGAGGGCGGGTGCTTTGGGAGAGTAAAGAATTACGAATGATTCTGAGTATATTAACCTTCAAGACTGGAAGAAAGGCATTGCCTTTGACAGAAATTGGCAAGACAGGAAGTAGGGTGGGTTTGGAAGGGAAAAATAAGTTGTATTTCAGATGTACTCAGTTTGAGAAACCTATACATCAAGTAATGGGAAATGTTGTATACGCAGACAGCGATGTGGGTATAGGAGATGCTCCAGGAATGGCCGAATAGATCTGATCCATTTGCATTATAATGAAAGGTGGAACCCATGGCAGCTGAAGAGATCCTTCAGGACATTGAGAGAAAACAGAAGAGGTTCCAGGACAGAGGCTTGGGAGGGTCTGGGGATGTGGAGGACTTGGTTGATGATGGTCCAGTAACAGAAACTGAGGAGGAACTTCCAGATAGATAGGAAGAGAGCTGAGCAAGGTCAGTGTCACAAAATCCCCGAGAGAATAGTAGGTACAAGAAGAGTGGGTGTTCAGTAATGTCAGGCACTGAAGAGGTTAAAAAGTGGGAAAACAGGTCATTGGCTTTAGAGATCATGGGTGACCTTGATGAAAGCAATTTCAGTTGAGTGATGAGGGAATAATTTCACTTGCATAACTTTTCTTCTGGCTTGTTGTGAGGAAAGCTTTTTGCTAATATTAGAACAATATTAACAGTAGTAGGAGGTAAGGCAAGTGACTGGCAGAGGTTGAGAGATCCTCAGATTACCACCCACCCATCTCCCAAATGGTAAACTCCATGAAAACCATGTCTCAATTATCTTTGTATTTTGCCCTGTATCTAGCAGAGGGCTTTGCACAGATAATGTGTTTAATAAGTGGTTTTGGAGCAAATTAGTGAATAAGAAGGACTCTTCTCTTGCCATATTCCAGCTGCATCACATCTCAGAAAATCTCCATGTGATCCGTGTGGCCCAAGTTATCTCATTACGTTCAGATCAGATTTCACATTCTTTGTTAGCCATACAGTTAATTCTGGTGTGAGTCAGTGACATAGGCATTCCCCCAAAGCACCTCGATATGCAAAATCGCACAACCAAAACCACAGAATTTTTGGAGGAAATGAAATTTCTTCATCCGTGATATATAAAAGGAAAAAAAGGACGGGAACCTAATACAAAAATCATCAACATGTTTTATACATGTTAAATGGTTAAGAAATATATAAATATTACCATTATTAGTGGTTATGCACATGGATTCCAGCCCCATTGGTTGCTGCTCAGTATGCAAGAGTAAATTGGGCAAGAGGCAGCTAGGCAGTGCAGTGAATAGAGCACCAGCCCTGGAGTCAGGAGGACCCGAGTTCAAATCCAGCCTCAGATGCTTAACACAAGAACTAGCTGTGTGACCTTGGGTAAGTCACTTAACCCCAATTGCCCTCCAAAAAGCAAAAATAAAAAAAAAAGAGTAAATTGGGCAGGCCACTGCAACTCCATTGGCAGTCATAGTCTAAGGGGATGGAAATAATGTGGACTCTATCTCCTCTACCAATAGCCCCATTATTGTGCTAGAAGATAATAAATATAGTGCTTTACATTGATAAGCACTTGGAGTTTACCTGTGGAAGTGGGAGGGGGAAGGAGTTGTAGCTTGTGAGTTATTATGAACTGATGCAACTTTCTTCATTCTCTCCTATGTTTGGAAGAAATTTTCCAGAAACTGACTCAATATTCTAGTTATGCTCAAAATGTTCCTTAAAATATGACAATCACTTTGGAACACAGGTGAGTTTTCAAAACACACATTATAGGCAGAAATGAGTGTACCTCTCATATTTGTATGGCAGTTCTTGAGGCCATGGGTTTTCTCATAGCTCTTCTGGGATGTTCTCTTCTGTAATAATAATCCACTGATACTTCATTTCATTACACAGTCTTCATGGATATTCCTCTTAATTCCTCTTCTTTCTTTTGGTGGCATCCAGATTGGGGAATACATTTGGATTTTTTTTCTTTGTTCTATTTCATTTTAAATTTTTCATGGTCAAATACTCAAATCATCATGAAAATATATATTTTATTTGCCCTCATTAGATGAATTCAGGTCCTGACCTACTATTCCTACATCTTAGCTGTGGTTCAGAAATCCAAACTCGGTCTTCTTAACTAACTGTTCATTTCCAAATTTGTCTTTCTCTTATGAAGGCCCTAAATAGTGCCATCCCACACGGGTCCCTAGTCTTCATTCTCTTGCTTAGGACTTTGCTATCCCTGGTTTTATTGGCCCACATGTTACTCAAAATAGGCTATGGTCTTCCTTTGAAATGATCACTATTCCCACCTAAAAGGAAACTTAGAGATGATGAAATCTCACACCCTCATTTTACAAATGAAGAAAATGGGGCACAGACAGGTTATGTGATTTAGCATGGTGTCACATAGCTAGTCAATATTTAAAATAAAATGTTAACCTCAATCTGATTTCAAGGCCAGTGCCTCATCCGCTGTACCATGCTATCTTTGATTAATTGATTTGATGTGCCCTCTCTGACCCCACACTGCTTCCTCCAAATGCACAGTGATATCCCAAATTCCTTTAACAGGATATATGCTTTTATTTCACTATTAGTGATATAGTTGAAAAACATCACTTTTTGGAGAGGTGATATAGTCACAAATTCACTTTAAAGTGCAAGTTACATATAACAGATCTTTCACAAAGAATAGATGTAAAGGTAAGGGACCTCTGGAAGAAAAGAATGTTCTGGACATCAGAAATAAGGGTAGATGATTTCATAGAAGGAGGAAAGAGTCGCAGAAAGAAGCAGTTAGAGGGTTGGAGGGTGAGTGGGTGCAAAGCCACATTCTTGTTATTTCTCTATTTTGCCCTAAGGCAAGCCTGCACATGAGTATTTAACAAACCAAAACAGACATATAGGAGAAAAAAAAACAGTTAAATGCTACTACTAAATAAATATATGCCTGTATTTCAGAATAAAGTATACTCTCTAAGGAGGTCCCTGAATTAAAAATGTTCTAAATAGAGTGGGCTTTTAAAACAAGTATTGTTTGCAAGTTTTGTTCTCAGAACTCCAAACTGCTGGTTGTGTGTGTGTGTGTGTGTGTGTGTGTGTGTGTGTGTGTGTGTGTGTACAGTGAGGGTGACCCCCTTCTTGTTCCTCACACAAGGCACAGCATCTCCCAACTCTACATTTTCCTTGGCTCTCCCCCAAGCCTGGAATATTCTCCATTTTCATCTGTATATCCTAGCTTCACTGACTTTCTTTAGGTCTCACTTAAAATCGTACTTTCTACTAGAAATCTTTCCGCATCCCTTTTAAGGCTAGTGACTTCCTTTTAAAGTTAACTTCACTTTGTTATAACCTCTCTCTCTCTCTCTCTCTCTCTCTCTCTCTCTCT
>NW_027185655.1:17816820-17953971 GCF_028583685.1 Petaurus breviceps papuanus | reverse complement strand
TCTCTCCGTCTCTCTCTCTGTCTCTCTATCTCTCTCTGTCTCTCTTTGTCTCTCTCTCTCTGTCTCTCTCTCTCTTTGTGTCTCTCTCTCCCTCTCCCCCCCATTGTTTATAAATTGTACCCCGCATTGTTCTATCTCCCATACCAGAGAATAATATGTCTGTGTGTATGACATTTTCCCCAAGATAATTGTTATATCAGTCTCTTTGAACCATATTTGGTTATGTATCCGAATAATTATTACATTTGGTAAAATCACATTAAAGTGGCATGAGTTGACAAGACCCTATTTTGTGTTATGCATAATAAATTAGTTTTATTAAAGCTACAAAAGAGTTGGGGAGACTCCATTTTGTATCACACATAATAAACAAAATTAGTTATTAATGATGCCAAAATCATTTATCATTGATGATAAAAGCAGCTTTTAAAAGGTACAGCTTAATTTTGAGATCCCAAGTAGTTTTTGGAGGCCTGACCAAGTTACCTTTTTGTCATGAACACTCTGATAAATAAATATGGAACCTGTCGAAAATCAATATTTTTTTTCTCTTTTTGCTCTGTGATCTCAGAAAAAAAACTGAATACCAAATAAAATCTTTTAATTTTTCAAATAACTTACCTATTTTCTTACTTCATCACTACTGTGTAACAGCCAGAATAGGGTTTATCCCATTTTTGTTGAAAAGAAAACTGAGTGATAGAGACTTCATATTTTGTCCATATTTGGGTGGTAAATAAGTTACCATTACATAGTGGGAATATATATAAAGGGAATATTTTTAAAATTATATTTTTCAAGGTCATAATGGAAAGTCCATGGATTTTATAATGAACCAAGTAGATAATTTTGCATTGTTTTGGCAGAAGAATCAGTAATTTCCTTTTTTTTAAGCAATTGGGGTTAAGTGACTTGCTCAAGGTCACACGGCCAGGTGTTTCTGGGTGGGTGCTAAGTATCAGAGTCCAGATTCGATCCCAGGTCATCCCGACTCTGGGGCTGGTGCTCTTACTCACTGGCCACCTGGTCACCCCAGAATCAGTAATTTCTTACAGCATTCTCTTTTATAGCCCACATAATTATCTTGTAGCTAAGCAGCCAGTAAGAAAAAAAAAAAGATGCAGAATTTCCTTTTCGTTAGAATCTAGTGTACATACATGCATATAGAACTACCACATGTTACTCAATACATAATCTTAATCAGGAAGAAACATGTTAGATTTGAAAGAGCACTGGATTTGGAGTCAGAGGAGCCTGTTTTCAAAACCTGACCCTTCTTACTACCTGAGAAAGTCACTTAGCCTCTCTGGATCTTTCCCTATCTGTATAATGAGGGATACTAGGAGAACTCTAAGAACTTTTC
This sequence comes from Petaurus breviceps papuanus, assembly GCF_028583685.1. Lineage (NCBI taxonomy): Eukaryota > Metazoa > Chordata > Mammalia > Diprotodontia > Petauridae > Petaurus > Petaurus breviceps. The sequence goes on along the minus strand of NW_027185655.1, from coordinate 17,952,608 downwards.
CAATTCTTAATTCTATTGATTATAATAGTTACCTCATTTGCCTCCCTAGCCATTCTCTACCAGTCTTCCTCCATCTTGCACACAACTTCCAAAATCTGCTTTCTCAGGCAGAGTTCTGACAAGTTTAGAAATCTCAAATCACTCCCTGATATTTCTAAAACATTCTTACCCCGTCATTTCAGGTCCTCTGGATTCTGGCTCCAGCCTATTGTTATCGCCCTTTCTTCTGCAAACCTCTTCCCTTCAAGAAGCCAGAAATGCAAGCAAAGCTATTCTCCCAGTAGAAGCCCCCCAACGGCACGGACAGTTCCACTTTTGTCTTTTTATCGCCAATGTTTAGCATAGGTCTTAGACTTAATATATTTCTTAAATTTAATTGGATTGGTTTCTGATCATATAATATATATAAAACACCAAAAATCAATTGTTCTTACCAGTTTTATTGCTTGAATGATGTCGTTATAGAGAGTGTACATACAGAAACCTGGGGGTTTTGCCTAACCTTCAACTGTGTGATTAGGGTAGCTTACTTGGCCTCCCTGGCCCTCAGCTATTATCTCCATTCAATGAGGAGGTTGAAGTCAATGATCTCTAAAGTTTTATGATTTCGTGCTTGATTTATTAGCACAATGCTTCTAAGTCTGGTATTTTCCTATCATAAAAAATTACTCAATAACATCATGAAAATAGGCATCACATCGAACCTATCTTTAAAAGCCAAAATGCAAGGAGAAAAATAAATAAAATAAATTCAGAAAAGCAGAAATTCTAAGCATAGTTTACCGAACACAACAAAATTAAATTACATTCAATCGATGGTCACTGAATAATGAATTAAAATTAATTACCTAAGTAATTGGTGAGTCAAAGAACAAATAACAAACTGAACATAATACAATCAAAGAAAATGATGAGAGAGAGAGAGAGAGAGAGAGAAAGAGAGAGAGAAAGAGAGAGAGAGAGAGAGAGAGAGAGAGAGAGAGAGAGAGAGAGAGAGATAACCAAAATTTTAGGCGATGCAAAGCAACACTGAGGGGAAAATTTGTATCTGTTAAACTTTTGCATATGCAAAAGAGAAGGAACATATCAATGAATTGAGCATGAACCTAATATGAGAAAAACCAACAAATTATAAAACAAACACTGAAAAATAAATGATGTAGGTCAAAGAAGAAACTGGAAAAATAGAAGTAAATAAAAGGATAAATAAATCAGATTTTAAAGTTATATAACAGTAGTAGCTTATATCTATATAGCATTTTCTTTGTACCACACACTGTGCTAACTACTTTACAAATGTTATTTTATCCTCACAGCAATTCTGTAAGGTAGGTACTATTATTTTTCCCATTTTAGTAATTAGGAAAATGAGACAGAGAGTTTAAATGACTTACTCAGGGTCATAGAGCTAGAAAGTATTTGAGGTCACATGTGAAGTGAAATCTTCCTGACTCCAGACTCAGCACACTATACCTAGAAAAAAAAAAGCAAACAGTAGAAGGAATTAAAAGGACAATTCATAACAAATGATGAAGGAAAATTATTAGAAAATTATTTTCCTAACTATCTGCCAACAAAACTGATACCCCAACAGATTGACCAAGATTGCAAAAATAGAAAATGACAAATGTAAGGACTTCAGGAAGTAAGCATATTAATGCTGTTGATGAAGATGCTAATTGGTCTGGTCATTCTGGAAAGCAAATTGAAACTATGCCCCCAAATTTAATAAACTTTCCTGTCCTTTAGTAAAGGAATACCACTACTTGGCTTATACCTAAAAGATAGGAAAGAAACCCCTCCTCAAAAAAATGAAGATGCATATGTACAAAAATAGTTATTGCATCTAGATGGCACGGTGAAAAGAATGTTAGATTGGGGTCAGGAAGACCCAAGTTCAAATGTTGTCTCAGAAACCTCCTGGCTATGTGGTCCCTAGCAAAGCACTTTACCTCTATCTGCCTGTTTTTACCTATATAAATGAAGGGTAATAATAGCAATTCCTTTTCAGAGTTGTTATGAAGATCAATGGAAATGACACGTAAAGTGCTTCATAAGCTTTCAAGGACTATATTAATGCACTTTTATTGGCAGTTCTCTTTGTTGTGGCAGAACTGGAAAATAAGATGAAGCCTATAATTTGAGGAATGACTACTGAACAAATTATTATAAGTGAATTAAAGAATACTTTTGTGCAATAAAAAAATGATGAAAAGCCCTGGGAAGATTAATATGAATTGATGTACAGTGAAGTGAGTAGAACCAGGACAACAGTAACAGCAGGATTGTAAAGACAAAGAGCTTTGAAAGATTTAGGAACTCTGATCAATGCAATTACCAACCACACTTCCAGAGGATCAGTGATAAAACATGCCACCCCTCTTCTGATGGGAAGGGTACAAACTCAAGATTCAGAATGAGAGGTAGTTTAGAAATAGCCAGTACGAGAATTTTCTTTGCTCCATTAAATATTTTTTTCAGTTAAGGGAGGGAAGATGTAGAAGGGAGAGTAAATAAATATTAATTAATTGAAAAAAATATTAATTTTTTTAAACCTCATTAACAACATAGTATAGTATTAAGATTGATGGATTTGGTATCAGAAGATGGGTGTTTGGACCCCTTCTATGCCAGATATTACCTGTGGCACTTTGGTCACATTACTCAACTGATTGTGAACTCAGTTTCCTCCTCTGTAAAATGGGGGGAGGGAGTTGGATGAAATGATCTTTGAGGTCCCTTCCTGGGATCCTGTGACATTGTTTTTCCATTGAAATCATGTAAATTAAACCCAATTTGGAGAGATAATTATTGTCTATTACTCATTTGCTGTTTATTACTATAGAAATATACTAATATATATGCATGTATGTATGTATATCTATATCTATATATATGTTAAAGAATACCTATGAGGTTTGACTCATTACATTCATTGTTGTTTGTTTTTTTTTTTGTTTTGCTGCAAGTGTGACTACTTCCAACCCAGAGGTTTTTCTTTTTTTCTTTTTTTTTTGGTGGTGGGGGGAAGAGAGGCGCTTTTTTTTTAATTGAGTAGTTAGGAAACAATGACTTAGAATGACTCCCTCTATTTGACAATTAAAATGAGAATTTCATGCCTTTTTTAAGAGGTGGGAAAAGAAGTGAAAAGTAGTGAGAAAGGAACTATGAAAACATTGTCTTGTTCTTTTCTCATTCTTATTTCCCACAGTCAGAAATAGGAAGAATAGCTGATTGGCCTCCTAGGGATTTTATGAATAATACTAATAACAATAATGTGAATAATACCAATAGTACCTTGAAGAAAAATAAAATGTATAAATAAAGAATAACAAAGGGAAATTCAATTTATTCTCCTTAGAAGGGAACAGAAAAATCAAGTTCAAACTGCTGGGGTTTGGATTAAACAGTATTTTAATAAAAAAAAAAACTTGGTTATAGAAAAAGATTACAAATAGCAACAGATGTGAATAACATCATTCAGAATAGATGAATGCTGGATAAATTATTGTCTATATTCACACTATTACATGGTTCTTTGTTATATTTTTATTAGTTCATTAATATGATAGCCTATAGGTTAGAAACTTAGAACAACTCTATAAGGTAGGCACTACAGGTATTATTATTTCCATTTTACGTCTGAAGAAAATGAAGTCAATATAAATGTAGACACTTGACAATGGCTAATTTGGAAAACCCATGGTATAATCCAATATCTGATTATGGGATTCTGCCATAGGTCTTTTCTTTCTTTTCTTCCTTTCTTTCTTTCTTTCTTCCTTCCTTCCTTTTTTTCTTTCTTTTTCTCTCTCTCTCTCTCTCTCTCTCTCTCTCTCTCTCTCTCTCTCTCTCTCTCTCTCTCTCTCTCTCTCTCTTTCACTTTTCAGAGAGCAATTTGGGTTAAGTGACTTGCCCAAGGTCACAGGCTAGTTTTTGTGTTGTGTCTGAGGCTGGATTTGAACTCAGGTCCTCCTGACTGCAGGGCTTGTGCTCTATTCACTGAGCCACCTAGCCATCCCCCATACCATAGGTCTTTCAACCTCCAAATCCAGCACTACTATGGGTCAACCACATAGCAAAAATGAAAGATAAAAATGAAAGACATCAAATGCCACATTAATACCACTAAGATATTATAAAAGGGAAATCCTTCAGCATATTGAATAGCTCTTTTAAGAAATTGTTATAGACTTGCAGAGGATAAAAATGTGTGAAAAGGTTTGGGTTTGTTTATTTTTTCCCACTGGTGGAAAGAATATTGATATTCATAAACAGCATAAACCCCAAATCAAAGTAAAGGATTATCTCCCCAATTAAACTCTATTTCTTTTGTGGAACCATGTTGTATTCCTCTTTGCCTGCCCCACAGTGCCTAGCATAATAATTTTCTTTTTTTTAATCACCATCTTTTATTTTGTACCGCAGGGTTGTTGACTTATTGGATCTTCATACTGTACTTTTTTGAATGTTTTGTATAGAATAGAAGGCTGAGAGTTCTTTTTTTTTAATGATTCTCATCTGGCAAAAAAAGTTATTATTATTTTCTTCTTGTTTTAGATTTTATGTTTATTTTTAGTTTACAACATTCATTTCCACAAGATTTTGAGTTACAAATTTTCTCCCTGTCTTTCCCCTACCCACCACCTCAGGACAACGATTCCACTGAACACCCCCTCCCCTCAACCTCCTCTCTCTTATATCCTGCACCATTCCCCCTCCAACTTCCCAGTAGGGCAAAATGGATCTCCATACCCCAGTGCCTGTATATCTTTTTTCCAGTGCATGTATATATGTGTGTGTGTGTGTGTGTGTAATTTTTTTTAAACACTTGATTTTAAAACTTTGAATTTCAGGTTTTTCCCCTTCTTCCCTCATCACCCTACCTTACTGGAAATACAAGCAATTCAATCATAATAACTTTTAAAAGAATATATACTCGATAGATGCTTGTTTTATCAATTATTTAAAGTATTTCACCTGTCTTATGAAATATTTGGTGAATTAATTACTAAACTACTGACCCTACTGATATTTGGAAAGGATAAATGAACCATTTTTATAACATGATTCAATGACTTTTTTCTAGGTTCCCAGAATTACTTTGAAGTTAACAATCCACTAGAAATAGGAATGGAATTCTGTATAGAAACAAATACAACAAGGGAGGCTGAGACAGCATCAGAAACATTTGAAAGCAAGGTATCATCAGTACTAGTGCTACCGGACAAAATATCCTGTGAGGTAAGCTTAATACATTTGTAACTACCTGATATTCCAATTATTATCAATATTATCAAATTGTAGATTTAGCGACAAAATTTTCATTTTTTGATTTCAACTGTGTTTGATGATTTTATGAGATTACTTCCTGCTGATCTTTGTATTAGAAAGCTAGATTCATGTTATTTAAAATTATTTTCAAATAAAGGACAAACTTGTGAAAAGAAACAACTGAGAGTCATTCATCATTTTCACCATAATCACCATTATCTATTCATCTAGTCAACATTTTTGAGTGCCTACAATGAGAGCACTGATTCACAGTATAGTGCTAGATCTTCTTGGAGGAATACCAGAGAAGTGGAAGAGATGGGCTCTGACTTTCAGAAACTTAAATTTTACTTAAGTAGATAAAATATACTTTTAAGCACTCTGTAATTTATAATAACCAAATAATGAATATTTCTATCATATAATGACTAGCAGACACTGTGGTAGAGGTAGGGTTTTCATTAACCTGGGGAACTGATAAGCATTCCATGAGTTTCCAAATTCCTTTCTGTAATCCACTGTTGATTATTTTTTGCATATGATATTCCATCATTTGCTATGATCCATGTGATAGATTTGATATATGTTATATTCTTTTCTTTGAGTGGTAGCATAGAATTTTGATTACAGGACTGTCCTTGAAGACAAGAAGACGTGAGTTCAAACATCGTCTGTCATATGTGCTGGCTCTGTGACTGGGTAAATCATTTAACCTTGGAGGGTTCCCAAGTCATCCTCTAAGACTGTACATTACAGAGGTAGTGGAGATGAGTACTGGCAGAAGAGTTTCCAAACTGGAGTTCCCTGTACTGAGGAAATCACATGTTTAGGCCTATCCCATTATTTTATCATCCTGTAACACCCCATCAGTTTTGGTACTCCACCTCATCCTACCCTGTCTACCTCTGATCAGAAGGTGAGGCCATGAATCTCAAACCCTCAATTTAAGGAAGAATTTCAGTTCAGACATCTCATTTCTCACCTGGTTATGTTACTATGAGTCATCTCTGACTCCTTCACCATGCCCTCACGTTGAATACCCTGAAATCCCTATCCACCATTCCTCTCCTGCCTTTCAGCAACCTTTTGTGTATTGTCTTCTCCCATTTGATTGCAAGCTCCTTGAGGGCAGGGCCTGTCTTTTTTTTTTTTGCATTTGTATCTCCAGTACTTGGCATAATGCTTGGCACATAGCAATAACTTGATAAATATTTATTGAATGACTAATTTTTATTAAACCAATCTACTTTTAATTATTTCTTTTTAATTTTACACATATAGGTTGATATAGATGGCTTCTGAGATTGCTTCCATGACAAAGATTTTGTGATTTTGATTCCACGGAGGCATGTTTGAATTTAATAAAGGTCCTGGATGATCTTTCAGAATTCTTCCTTTTTGTATGTGTATGTATATACACACACCCACATATTTCGTATATGTATATAATACATGTATACATATATGTTTATATACACATATGTATATGTGTAAATATATATGGTGATGTGGATATTGATAGAGATAGACATGGACATAGATGCAGACATAAATATAGAGATGATAGAGATAGAGATAGAGATAGACATGGACATAGATGCAGACATAAATATAGAGATGATAGAGATAGAGATAGATGCAGATCACCTTATTGTGCATATCATTATTATAAATCCTCTTGGGATGAAGAGAGAAGTGTAAAACATGATCTGAGTGCTCAGGGGACTGTGAATAGACAGAGTCACGTGGCTAAAAGCAAAGTTCATTGCTAAAGACAAGGGGGAAAAGAGGCCAGATAGTCTGGGGTTATTTCATGACTGTTAAAATGGAATCATGTGACATTTCATGTGAATAAGGTATGATTGTGTGAGGAGATCGGGGAAGTGGGGGCAAGAGGGTCAAGGGAGCTTAATTAAGAGAACTGGGGTGTCAATCAACAGAGGATTGAAAAACAAGTGATATGGAAATGTTTGTTGAATTTCTTAAGTTTAGAATAAGATACTGTTGCTTATTTTCAAAATTGTTGAGAGGAAAAATTAATCTGGGGTGACACAGGATCCAATATAGGCTCAACCACTGGGCAAAATTTAATAAAATTAAGCATAATAGAGGTAAATTTAAATTGTTATAATTGAGTTCAAATCACTTTCATAAATACAACATAGGAAGGGAATGGGTGAAAATCAGTCCACCAGAAATAAAAAGAACTAGAAGTTTCAATAATCACAAACTAAGAGTGAATCAGTTGTGTGATTTGGCAGTCACAGGAGCTGATGCCATTGTACACTACATTAAAAGGCATAGCTTATAAGAACCACCATCCTTATGTAGACTCTCATTCCCTTGGGCTTGGACTACTGCAATACCCTGCTGATTCGTCTTCTTGTCAAAAGTCTCTCCCCATTCCAATCCATCTTTCACTCCATGGCCAAAGTATTCTTCCAAAAATACTACTGTGTTCAGTTTGGGGAGTCACATTTTGGGAAGGACATTGGTAAACTGGAGATCATCCAAAGAAGTGCCACCAGGATTGTGAAGTACCTAAATTTCATGCAATATAAAGGATCAGCATAATGAACTGGGAATGTTTAGCTTTAATAGAGGAAGACAGTAGGGACAATATTCCTCTGCTCAAATATTTGACAAATTTGTCCTTCTGGGGCCATGAGCACAGAAATAAAAGCAATGGATAGAAATGGCAAAGGGATACATTTAGACTTATTGTTCAGGAAAATAAGAGCTATATTAAAGTTTCATGGGCTATATCAGGTGATAGCAGTTTCTTCCTACTGGAGATTGTCAAGCAAAGGCTAGATGATTACTTTTTGGCTTTAATGTAGAGGGAATTCTTTTTCAAGCACTAGTTGAACTTTGACATCATTACCAACTGAGATTCTGCCCCTTAATGCAGAAATTATACTTAAGGAAGAGGGATCCAATGATGGAAGTAATATTTTGGGAAGATATTTTGCCAATTAGATCCAGGATATATTTGAGAAAAGAGACATCAAAGACAATAAAAAAGACTAGCTCTGAGTCTAATGCAATAATGGATCATTGATGTCTCATCATAGGATGGAAATAATCCTGTATTTTTAAAGACACAACTGTCCTTGTATTTCTCAATCTGGAAAAGCTTCATGTTCAAACTTGCCTATGAATGATTTGTTTCTCATACAAGGAGAAGGCTATCTAAGTGCAGGTAAACTTAGCATCAGAAGGTTGGTCAGAGATCTCAAGAAACATGGAGAAGTTGAGATTTTCATAAGTGGAAGAGGGATTCACCAATAAAATCAAAGATCTCTCAAAATATCGATGTAAAAGGGAGGCGCTAAAAGCTTAAACTACAATGGTACAGTGGGAATGGAAAATGATAGGACAGATTTGAAAGCAAATGATTGACAAGATTTGGCAACTCATCATTTTGATGAGTACTTAGAAAAAGGAATGAGTCAGATGATTCTAAAATTTCAAACTTAGTTGACAAGGAAATAATGGTATAATTGATAGAAACAGGAATACTAATAGACATTTATATAACAGCTTATATAACACGAGAGCTGGGTGAATCCTCAGTTTTTCATTGTCTCAAAAAATCATTTCAAGCAGCTGGACAGAATCCACACCTTTCACATTCATTACCACTTTGATTATAAGCCACTGAAGTCATCTGCCTACACACATCACAAAAGCGCAAACCTCCCCACCCTTTCTTTCATCCTGGTAGGTATTGAGGAACTGAATATAAGCTTGTTGACCTTGTTTGCTATGCCATATTGAGTCTCTAATACTTCTAAGTTTTCCAGGACTGGGATTAGAGGTTGCACTGACTGCACATTGAACATACCTCTTTCCTCTGCCTCAGAACTATCCACTCTTATAGTAATTTAGTAGTATGTATTACTGAGGTTTTAGACAGTTTCTTCCCAGCATGATGGATGTGTCTTCCTATGTTAAATTTCTTAACTTGGGCTAGTGAAGTCTATGTACTAGGAAGTCAAGATGCCTATTATCATCTTTAGCTGCTATTAGCTATTTTAAAAATAGTGACTACCATAGATGCCAAGCTCATCAAATTTGAAGATGATGCAAAGGAAGAAGACAGAGATAACATACTGAATGACAAATCAAGATGCAAAAAGATCTTGACAGATTAGCACTGGGTTGAGTCTAATAAATGAAATTCATTGGGGATAAATGCAAATCTTAAACTTAGGTTCAAAAAACAAACTTCTCAGGTACAGAATAAAGAAGGCATTGGTTAGACAGTACTTTGAATGGGGAAAAAATGTAAATGCTTCAGTGGATCACAAGCTCAATATGAATGGACAGAAATATCTAGCATCCAAAAATGTTAATGGGATCTTAACTTGAATTGAAGAGCATGGTTCCCAGTAATAAGTAAGGGATTATCTCATTATACTCTGATTTGATAGGACCATATCTGAAATATTTTATTCAATCTGGACACAAAAGTTTAATATAGATGCTGATAAGCTGAAGAGTGTCTTGATGAGGGCAAACAAGGGTGGTGGGAAATGACTGAGCAAATTGTGTCATATAATTGTGATGGAATACTATTGTATGAGAAATGATGAGTAGATGGTTTTAGAAAAACCTGAGAAGACTTATATGAACTTATGAAAAGTGAAGTGAGCAGAACCAGGAGAGCATTATACACAGTTACAGCAATACTGTAAGGATGATTAACTACCTGTAAAAGGCAGCTGCTTTGATCAAGACAATGATCCGAGACAATTCCAAAGTATCGATGAAAAATGCTATCCACCTCCAGAAAGAGAACTGACATCCTCTGAAAACAGATTGTAGAAGACTTTTTTTTGCTTTCTTTATTTTTATGGTTTCATATTATTTGTCTGTGTTTTCTCTTATGACATGGCTAATATGGAATTGTGTTTTGCATGATTTCATATGTATACTGGATAAAGTTGCTTGCCTTATCAAAGAGGCGAAGAGACAGTAGAAAGATAATTTGGAATGCAATTTTTCAAAGTAATATATTTTTTAAAAAACTAATTAGAGTTTCATGAGCTACAAATTTAACTGAAATTGGTGTGTGTTAGTAGGAGAGAACAATTCTCAGGGCCAGGTTCCTCTGAAATATCAATCTGTAAAAAATGAAAATCAGAAGTAGTTAGGGAGATGGGGAAGGAAACTTTCTCCTGTCCCTGAAAGCCAATGAAGGGGTTGCCATTTTGGCTTATTGTAATTAAAACAAAGATACAACTCCTTGAAGGTAGAGGAGAATAAGTTGTTTGCAGAAGAAACAGCCATGGCTCTAAAAAGAACACAGCAAAACAAGAGGGCACTAATGAACCCCCAGGCTGAAGGGAAAAGAGACATCTTGGTTTACCCTGCTCATCAGCACCACTAAAAAGTTATATAAATACATACAAAATAAATGGAAAATAATTTGCAAGGGAGTTAGTGCAATGAGCTTGAGTGGGTAGATGGGGATCATGAAAGGTCTCATGTAGGAGTTAACATTTAAGCAGAACTTTAAAGAGAACTAGGGATCCTTCTCATCAGTATAGGTAAGATTGTTAATTCTAGGCACTGGAGGAAGATAGTATAAAACATGGATATGGGAGTTGGAATGTTTTATTTGAGGAACAAGAAGTAGAATGATTTGGCTAGAATGTAGAATTTGTGAAAGCAAGTTATATGTAAAAAGTCTAAAAGAGAAGGTGTAATATTAATGGGATTTAAAATCTTCCCCATCCTTTTAATGTACCTCTTGTGGAGCCCATTAGGGGAAGCTTGCTTAGGGGAGGCTTGCTTGTAAGAACTCTTTGACATATTTTGCTGATTTCAGATTAGGCACTGAGTTAACAGGATTGTGATGCCCTCTGGCTCTAAAAAAGTTATATATACTCTGAGGTTAGCATTTTGCTTTGGGACTCATTCATTGGAACAGTGTTCTTGTGATTTGACCAGATGATACTCTCGGTAGCCACTAAGGTTTTATCTAGGGTGGTGAACACATGAGTAGCCAGAAAGGGATGAATGTGAAAGATAGTATAGAAATAGACAATATTTGGTAACTGATTAAATATAAATAAGGAAGGTGGTCATGGGTTAGAAAGATTTTGGAGCCAAAAATGACTCAAGTTGTGAACCTGAATGACTGAACACACACAAAAACTGAAAGGACTGTGACAGAGTAAAAGTAAAAGAGAAAGTCACAACATCAAAAAAAGGAGGAAGAAAGAGAGAGACTGGAGAAAGGACCATACTCTTCATTCATGAGAGGCTATAAATGAAAACAAATATAATTTTATGAAATTCCTACATTATTTAAAAAAAACTTTCCTAATAAATGTAATTATTTTACTTCTCAACACTATACTTGCTGATGTATTTTAATTAAAAATGAAGTATAAAAAAGGACAACATAATAAAAGGCAGCTTAATGTAGTGGATAGAGAACTAACTTCAGAGTTGTAGTCTTCTCTGACAGGTACTTTGTGTGTGTGTGTGTACATATGTATGTATACATATATACACATATACGCATATATACACATATTGGACACATCATATGCATTGTGTGTATAATATATGCATACACATATACACAAATACCTGTACCTATGCAACACATGCATGCATATATGTGCATACATATGCAACATAGCCATACATATAATACACTTACAATGTGCATGCACATATACACATACAAATGTATATGGACATATGTATACATACACCTTTATACCATCACCAAAAGTAAAATAACCCCAAATTTTAAAAGTTGAAGATATTATCTATTTGTTCATTTATTTACTTTTATTCTATAAAATGTAAAGGATTTATATAGAATTTTTCCTTATTGTATGTTTGATTACATTTCTTTTCTTTTCTTTTCTTTTGCCTTTTGGAGGGCAATTGCAGTTAAGTAACTTGTCCCAGGTTACATGGCTAGTTTGTGTGTGTGTGTGTGTGTGTGTGTGTGTGTGTGTGTGTGTTAAGTGTCTAAGGCCAGAAACGAACTCGGATCTTCCTGACTCCAGGGCTGGTGCTTTACTCATTGCGCCACCTAGCCGCCCCTTTTATTACTTTTCTTTATTCATTTTTATTTAGCTAATAACCTAAAATGTTGAAAAAATATATGGACACAACTACTTGGTCTACATGATTACCAAGACTTGAGGACAGTTAATGTCTTTAATGATAACTTATTTTTGTGCGGGGCTTCACAGCTTGTTGCATTTTCCTGTAAGTTTATTTCTCTTGATCCCACAGCCCAGAAGAGTATAGATATTACCCACTGTACCCATATTGAAATGTTCCAGATAAGATAACAAAGAGAAATCATTTGAAAGAGCTTTTCTGATCATTGTCAATAATCATTTTAACTAATACTTTCTGTTGCTAATCAGTGTGAAATCTAGTCAACTTTTGATTGGTATACACTTTTTTATTTCCTAGGATCCTGGTGATATATTTATTCTTTTGAAAGATGAAATAATTGGTGACAACGTCGAAATTGAATTTTCTACAGACAGCAAGTGTGTTAGAACCCGACCACCTCTTTGGAGCAAGACAGTGTGGTGTATGAAAGCTTTAGGTAAGAGCAGGGTTTGTTTGTTTTGAGTTGGGGCAGGTATAATGAATAATAAACTTTAACCCTAATTTTCTTTTCAGTCATTTTATTATACTTTCACTTCTCTACATAACCTCAAAATATTCTGCCAGGGGTTTCCTGTGTTTGGTTTTTCCCTGAAGGAGGCTGTTGCTAATATGAATCTGAAAACATGAGGGCTTGTCATTTATGAAAAATTATATTGCACTATTTTGTGCTTCTGTGGTAAAGTGACAACCAACATCTCCAATATATCCCTCTTAATATAGTGTTTTTAATATAGCTCAGCTCCTAAATACTAGGATAAAATTGTTGAATTTATTACAAAATTAGGAAGAGTGGGGTGTTTAAATTTCCTTTAAGATCTGATATAGTCTGCTCTGTTTTTCAGTAGGTATGTTTTAATCATAGTGGGCAACCCTTGTCTCTGGCTATTTCGTGCATTTGAAAACATTGCCCTCTGTAATATACTCCTTATCCCATATTGTATTAGTACAGAGAACCATCATATTTTCTGACTTTGCCTACAGTTAAATAAACCATACCAGCAGTCAAACTCTAAATTTAATGCCTTCTCCCCCCCTAATATTTCGACCAGCACCAAAACTAAAACATTAACTCCTAAATGGTCTATTATATATTTATGCTTATTGGAGTTTGACTTAATGTCAAGTTATCTTAAACATTAAACTATATTTGAAAATTTTGTAATAAATCAATCAATTAAATATCAACACGAAAACTAAAATATTAACTCCTAAATGGTCTATTATAAATTTATGCTTATTGGGTTTTGAGTCTATGAAATGTTATCTTAAACATTAAATTATATTTGAAAATTTTGTAATAAATCTGATCAACTAAATAATCAACCGTGATTCCAGAGGATTTATAAGGAACATTATCCATTTCATGACAGAGTTTTATTTTCTCCCTTCCTTCTTTTTTCCTTTCTTCTTTCTTTCCTTCCTTTCTCCTTTTCATCCATCTTTGCTTCTCCTTTGTTTCTGTTTCCTCCTTCTATCCTTCCTTTCTTCCTTACTAGAAGATAGAAGGAGATGGGAGGGGGAAAAAGCTGAATGCTTGATAATAATGTTTCAAAGGAGAAATTAAAAAGAAAAAAAAAACCACATAGAGAAATTTAAAGTAACAAACATTTTGCAAGATCTCTAGATGTTGATTCTGTTCTGTGTTGTATTATAACATTTACTAACATCTCATGAAATCACTGTAGAAGGTACAGCCTGTTTCAGATAATTTTAAATTATGGAAAGTATTAAAATTTTAAGGTTTGTCAAATATAGGGCAGATTTCTGTTACCGAAGATTAAATTCCAGGGCCAACATTTAGGAAGGAAAAAAGGGAACAAGTATTAAGTGCATACTATATTCAAGGCACTGTTCTATGCACTTTGTAAATATTATTTAATTTTATCTTCACAAAGACCTGGAAAGGTTCTATTATTATCCCCATTTTAGAATTCAAGAATCTTTGGCAAAGAGAGTTTAAGTGAACTCCTAGGGTCATACAGCTAGTAAGTGTGTGGTTATGGAGAGGGAGAGAAAATGAAGAGAAAAGGATGACACCTAGGTTATAAACCTGGGTCCTTAGAGGCTTGTCATGTCCTGATCAGTAATAAAGAAGTTCAGGATTGGGGAGAAGGGAACTTTGGTACAGGTGCATGTGGGGATAATGATTTCAGTTTTCAACTGTTGAGTTTGATGTCTAAGGGACATGCAGCTTGAGATGTTTTGATAGGCAGTTGGAGAGAGGAGTCTGGAATTTAGGAGAGAGAGACAGAGACAGAGAGATAGAGAAAGATTGGGACTATATAATTAAATCTAAGAATATCAGTATATAAATAACAATTGAAACCATGAGAACAGTTTCTGAGGTGCAGGTAAATACATTAGGTGGGACTATCAAGCTAATAGGTTCAAATAAGGTTTCTACATGGGACAAAATACATGTTTTAAGCCTAGAAACCCAACTTTGACACTCACCTTCATGGAGGAAAATAGTGCAGCATTAGAGAGAAAAGAAATAAACAAAAAAGTTTTTCAAACCTCAATTTTATAAAGAGATGCCATTCTCACCTTTTCAAATTTTAGGATTGACACTTTGGGATATCAGGAGGAAAATTATAGCATCTATCACAATCATATTATAGCATCTATCACAATCATATACCACAACTTTTTCAGCCATTCCCCAATCTATGGACATCCCTCCAATTTCCAGTTCTTTGCCATCACAAAGAGAGCTGTTACAAACATTTTAGTACATATAGGTTCTTTTTCCTTTTCCCCAAACATCTTTGAAAATAGACAAAGTAATATTGCTGGGTCAAAGGGTATAGCTGTAGTTTAATAACTCTTTGTGCATAAAGATTGCTCTCCAAAATGGTTGGATAAATTCACAAATCTACCACCAACAAATTAAGTGTCCCAATTTTTCCACATCTCCTCCATTATTTATCACTTCCCACTTCTATCATTTTATCCAATATGGTAAGCATAAAATGATATCTCAAGGTCATTTTAATTTGCATTTCTCTAATGAATAGTGATTTAGAGCATTTTTTTTCATATGCCTATAAATTGTTTTGATTTCTTCATTAGGAAACTATTCACATTCTTTGACCATTTATTAGTTGAGGAATGACTCATATTCTTATAGTTTTGAAAGAGTTCTTTAGATATTTGAAATGAGACCTTTATCTGATAAACTGTCTATAATTTCTCCCCTTTGTGATCTGTTTTCCTTCTGATCTTGATGACATTTGTTTTAATTATACATTTAAAAATTATGTATTCAAAATTATGCATTTTACAACAACTTTGTTCTCTATCTCTTGTTTATTCATAAACTATTTGACTATCCTTGAGTCTGATAAGTAATATGTTCCATGGTCCTCTGAATTTCTTGTAAAATATCTCTTTATATATAGCTCAGATATCCATTTTGATCTTATCTTGGTAAATGGTGTAAGATAATGGTCTATGCCCAGTTTCTGCTCTACTGATTTCCAGTTTTCCCAAGAATTTTTACCAAATAATGAATTCTTATCCCAAAATCTTAAGTCATTAAACTTGTCAAATAAAGGTTATATTTATTTGATGCTGTAAATTGTATGTCTACTCTGTTCCATTGATCTACCTTTCAGTTTCTTAGCCTATACCACATAGTTTTGATAACAATTTCCTTATATTTTAAGATCTTTTATTGCTAAACCTTCCTTTATATTTTTCCATTATTTCATTTCATATTCTTGAGTTTTTGTTTTTCCCTTAGAATATTATTATGTTTTCTAATTCAATAAAAATGGTAACTTAATTGGGATGATATTGAATATGTAAATTGTTTTGGTAAAATCATCATTTTTAATATATTGGCCCTGCCTACCCATGAACAATTATTATTCTCCAATTATTTACATCTAATTTTATTTATATAATTTTTTAAAATAATTTAGTTTCTATAGTTGCTGGGTGTGTTTTGGCAGGTGTGCTCCCAGGTAGTTTATACTATCTAGAGTTATTTTAAATATGGTATTTTTTTTGTTATCTTTTCTTTCAGAGATTTGTTTGTGATGTGTAGGAATGATAATGAGTGATGTCAATTTACTTTATATCCTGCTACATTGTTAAAATGATTAAATTGTTTTTC
Source organism: Petaurus breviceps papuanus (assembly GCF_028583685.1). Classification (NCBI taxonomy): domain Eukaryota; kingdom Metazoa; phylum Chordata; class Mammalia; order Diprotodontia; family Petauridae; genus Petaurus; species Petaurus breviceps. Next base: position 17,936,056 of record NW_027185655.1, on the reverse strand, counting down.
CACAATGCTTCTCTCTCCTGGGTCTCCTCCTACCTACATGGCTATTCCTTTTTAGTATTTTTTTTCCTATTTTATCATTTATCTCTGCCCACTAAGCATGGCTGTCTCTCAAGTTTCTTTCCTGAGCATTCTTTTATCGCCAGATACTCCTTTGGTGACCTCATCAGTTCTAGTGCATTATATTATCATCTCTATTCACATGATTACTGAATCTATATATTCAGCCCTAATCTTTCTCTTAAGTCCCACCCCAATATCACCAGTTACTTCTGGCTAACTCTTCTTGGATATTTCATTGATATGTCCAGAACAGAACTTACCATCTTTTCCTTTACATTTATCTCTTCTCAAAACTTCTCTATTTCTTTCAGTCCTTAAACCCACATGTGTTTGTAAGCTCTGAGTTATTCTTTACTATGTCTTCTGTTTTCCTGATCAATTTTCATGTCTTACCAATATTACTTTCATGACATCTATTGCATTTGTCCTTTATTCCACTCACAGAGATTATCTCAAGTCAAACCATCATAACTCTTTCCTGATTATGAACATAATTTTCTATTTATTTTCTGTACTTTAAGTCTTTCTGACCTCCTCCACACTGCTTTAAAATAACGATCTTCCTAAAACATAGATCTGATCATGCCAATACCCTATTCAAAGCCTGCAATGGCTCTCTTTTCTCTCAAAGATAAAATACAAAACACACTCCATCCACAGTGTAGGTCCAATCTGCCTTTTCAAATTTCTCTCTCATTATTCTCCATTATACTCAGTATTCTGGATAAACTGCATTACCAACTCATTCCACGTCCTGCCTCCATCCATTTACACAATCATCCCCTATTCCTAGAATGCCCTCTTTCCTTATCTCCCTTCCAGAGTTCTTTTATTGTTAACCTCATGCATTTTCACTTTCTTGAACCTTACCCTAATTCCCCAAGTTGTTAACTCTTTCCCCTACTTCAGATGACTTTGTATTCACTTATTTGTGTATGAGCTATACATGATAGATTACAAACTCCTTGATGATGTGGATTTTTATGGGGCTTTTTTGTCTTTATATTCACAGCAAAATGCTTTGCATATAGTATATATTTTATTACTTTTTGCTGATTTGGAGTGAGTTCATAGACACTGTGAGATATTTTGCCAGGCAAGTCACATTTTATGTGTAAACTATTGAGAGATTCTGTTGATCTTTTTATTTTCAAAAATCAGTTTTATTTAGTTGTAAAAATTCTTTCTGAATTTCATAATTTGGAGGAAGCATACTTAACAAAGAGCAAACTCATGCTATTCTTTGAGGTATGACTCACATTTTTGAAGCCACATAGCTTCATTTCAGGATGAACATACAAAAACCAAGTATCTAAACAGAACGAATCCACATTGGTTCCCATAGAAACCCAAGGCAAAGAGATTAATGTTCACCAGATGGGACTGGGCTGTATAATTGCTTCCCCCCCCCCCCCCCCATGGAGGCAGCTACTCAGACAATGGAAATTCCGAAGAGCTTAAAAACCACTTTTTAATTTTGTGTATTTATGAAAAGAAATGTATCACCTTTTACAGATTAAACAATAAAATGTCCAATTATTTGGGGATTTCTGTGGATTAAATTTTCTATGCCTAATTACTTATCAAGTCATTTCCAGTATGCAAGGAGAGACTGAAAATTGTGGAGATAGAAAACAGTACAGCAACTCTCATGAGAACATTGGGTTATTCTGTACAGTCATGAAGTGTTAAACCTAAAAAGAAACTTAGTGAGCATCTAGTTCAATTCCCTTATTTTACAGCTGAAAAAACTGAGATCCAGAGAATTACAGTGTCTTAGATAGACTGGAAACCATGCCCTCTGACTTCCAAACCACTTTTTCTATGTCTCCTCTATCAGCATGCTTCCCGGGGTGTGTATTAACCTTCTTGAGGATCAAAGATCATAGCATGAAATGTCATCAATTTGGAGTTTAAAAGAATTTTGGGGATCATCTGAAGCATCTCCTCCCCATTTTTTGATGAGGAAACTGAAAAATATAAAGGACAGTGACTTCCTCCCTATTATCATCTGTGTTAGATTTTTCTACTTTCTATGACCATAACAATATCACTGATTTTTATCACTCTAAAGTACAACTGTTTGGCATACTTTGCCTGATTATATAGATCTTGACAGTATGCAGATGCAGCATATTGGTTTTTAAATTTATGATGGTCACTCAACAGATTAAAATATTCTAACATAAAGAAATCATTTCAATAAGGATATTGTTTGTGAAAAACCATTACTAGTGATCATTTTTGAATAATTTTTATGTCAAAGTCTTCACTTTACTCTCAGTGTTACCTCAGACTTTACTAAGACAAGGTCTATCCTGTTGGGATATTTCTGTATACCATGAATGCTAAGAAAATGATGTTTGTTGAAGAACTGAGATGGAAATGAACCAAAAACTTTTTAGGTGCATCCTGCTCCTTTTTTTCTCACAAATGCCATCATGCCTTTAACATCATAGCCCAAACACTCCACTTCTATAAAGAAAACCAGCCTTAGTAACCAATGGAGACACGTTTTGCTTGTCTCTTCAATTTCCCCCAATTTGTCTCATCCATTTATAATGCATTCTCTTTAAACTTTGCAAAATAATATCTCTACCCTTTAAAAGCCCAGTGCCTGATAAAAAGTAGTTTTCTTAATAAATACTTGTCGATCGAATCAATGAAGTTTTCAAAGATTGAATTCTTGCTTCCAAACTTATGGTGGCGGGTTCAACTTAATGTAGCAACATGTGTTTACAAGTCTCAATTATGATAGTTACTTAGTAACAGGAGTAACATCCTTTTATTTTCTTTAAAATACGTGTCAATGGTATCTTTCTTTGCCTGTTCACTACACATTGACTGATTATACTGACTGATTGAAGACCAATTTTCAAAGGAGGAAAAGGGATATTTGCCTTGATCCTCAATGGCACTGTTTCTCTTATAATCAGAACTGAACTTAATTCCTTTAGATCACCAGAGGAATAGTATAAAGGAATCTTTAATGCCTTTGTGAAGAGATACAAGATTAATACTTGGCCACAAAGAGGTTTTTTTTTTAATCAAAAGAGTTTAATCAAAAGCCTAAGACCAACTCAGATGTTTTATTGACTCGCTTGCCTTCCAGACTGGAATCTGGGAGAGAGCAATCTACCTGATTCTAGCAAATCTCTCTTTGCAGACATGTGGATGTATTTTCCACAAAAATTAAGACGTTTTCAAATTCTGCTTAAAATAATGCCACTTGGTATCTTTTCCACTGAAATATCTGCCCGTGATTACACTTTCATGGAGTTATCTAAAGTATTAAGGCAACTTGAACATTACTGGTATGGCCAACATGATGCAGTCATCGTTACACTAATGAGCTTCACACCTGGGTCATTCAGAAGGGTTATATGCTGTTGGTATAGAGTAAATAGTGTTTAGGAGTATGCTTTGAGATACCTCCCCCCACCCCCAAGGCTTTTCATTCTTAGCAACAGGAATGTAAATTTTGAAATTTCATTTGTCACTGATCCTTCCAAAGACAATCTTTAGAAGCTTGCCTATAATTAAGGAAAGTTTATTGCAGTAAATTAACAGCAAATGCACAATTTCTGATGAATGACTGAGCCCCTCCTGAATTCTGATGCATTAGAAATGGTGACTATAGATTATCAGTCCCAAGGGGGGAGGGGGGGTTGATAAGTAGGAGGAAGAATTCTCCTTCTTCATTATTTTTTTCATTTGAAACAACATGTTCCTATGGTTCCTGAGGTTTATAGGAGTTGCAAGTATGGATTTTTCTTTTCAGTGCTTGTGTTGAAGTAAAAGACCCAATTTTAAAATGCTTCTGCTAAGACTACCGTGAAATCTGCATGCATAGGTTGCAAACTTTGCATCTATTCTTCAAGTTACATAAAGATGTGGGATGTAAATCATATTCAGTTCCTCGTTCTTATTTGTATTTTATAAGATTTCCCTGCTGGCTCTGTCAATGTAAATATCTACTGTGATGGAAACATTAAGGCCACAACGGAGATTAAGTATTACACAATAGAAAAGGAAGTTGAATACCCGCTGAAACAGGCTGATTCAGGAGATGTGGCTCAACAGGTAAGATGACCTTCCATAAGGTTACTAATGAAATAAGTAAAAGCATGAACATTAGATAAGAGAATGTGCCTTTCAGTATGGAGACTAAATAGTGATCAAATATGAGTAAGTTGTTAATAAATAAAAAGAGAAAACCTCCGTGGTGTCTGGGTACAAACAAATTAGTTTCCTTAAGTCAAATCTTCTCAAATTGTGCCAATCACAATTCCAAAACACTCATGATGGAAAATGTTCTTCACATACAAAGAACAGATGGAGTCTGAATGTAGATCATAGCATAGTATTTTTCACTTAAAATTATTTTTTGTAGTTTGTTTTTCCTTTTGGTTTGACTAATATGGAAATATATTTTACATGATTGCACATATATAACCCTTATCACACTCTTTATCATCTTATGGAGGAAGAGAGGCCAGGAAGGGAGAAAATTTTGAAATCAAAATTTTATTTGAAGAATGATTGTTAAAAAGTGGGAAAATGTCCATTAAAGATAGAAAAATATTATATTTGGTTTGTTATAAAATCATAATAGAACAAGAAACGGAGGGAATTTAATGTATAGAAAAATAAGAGAAAATGATATTTTAGCCCTAAGAAATGGACTCATCTTTATCTAGGCCAGTGCAACACAAAACAAATTGAAATATCAACCAGTTGATCAAAGAATTAGGATTTGGAAATCAACTAAACAGGACAAGGAAACCTAAAAGGAGATTTTTATTATGTTAATTATTTTAATTACATAACAATATTTTATGTAACTGTATACTTTTATAACTAAATTATTGTATAACTATTTTTATTGTTAGGTGGCTCTTTGTGTGGTAGAAGAAAAAAGTCAATGCAGCTATAAAACTGAAATCAGAAATGTAATAACAATGTTCCTCATATTTTTATAAAGTACTAAACTCAAGGATATATGTTATTAGGAATTTCAGTGGGTGGCAATTATTGTAGAGCAAACTTGGATTTTATTACAAATTACTGTCCTCTGTGCCCACATCCTTTCCCACCTTCATTTTGTAGAATCTCTAGCTCATTTCAAAGTTCAACCTAGCTTCCATTTTCTAAATGAAACCTTTATTAAATCCTTCTCCTTGCTAGCTGTAGCACCCCCATTGCAATAATTAGGTCATTTCTAGGGGCAATGTAATGACCCTCAAAGTCCATGTAACTTTAGCCAGTTTATTTTAGACATGAACTTAGACAATTGCTCCCAGCTCCAAGTGAGGAAAATTCCTAACATTAAGGCAGAGGTTGGGCTTTTGGACTAAATTTGCATTTATATCAGTCTCTAGTGAAACCCTGGACTCTTGCGGTTGAGGCAAAATTCAAGTTACTGGAAATGAATGAGTAATGAAAGAGAAGATTATATTATAGTGACTGGGGAAATACAGGCAACAGGAAAGGAAGTTGGGGGAAGAGCTGACCTTTACTAAAGAGTCCCCTTAGCCTTTTAGTAGGTGGCTACACTGGCAGCATCAGCCCAGGTCCTTTGTTCTGAAATGCTTTTAGAGCTGATGACTTCTTTAATATCTTCATTCTCTACCACAGCCCATTTCTAGTTTATTTTTTCTCCCTTTTCTTATTTCTCTAGGTTACCATTTCCTGGCTGAACTCTGTATGACCCTACTCCCTTCTTTCTGTTTCCAGACCCATAGAATTGCTTTCTGCTTCTGAAATAACAATAATTAGCATTTATTGAAAACTTTAAAATTCTCAAAGTGCTCACAACAAACTTTAAGGTACCTGCTATCATGATCTCTATTTCACAGATGAGAAAATAGTTGGAGATTGATTAAATGATTTGCTCAGGATCACACAGTTAATATGTCTGGTGTAGAATTTGAACTCAGATCTTCCTGACTTCCAGTCCAGCATTCTGTCCACTTGCCTAACCATCTAGTATATTCCACTCAGTATTTCTTCCTTTTATACAGATTCCTTAAGGCTTATCCAAATCTCTCAAGCAATGATTTTGATTGATTCAGGGTCATCCACTAGCTCTGTTACCAAATAGTTGTAATTTACTGATTCAGTCATGAAGGGTTTTTTGAGCTAACAAAGGTAATTACTTTTAATGGGGAATAGTTATTTGTGGAGCCCTAGCCTTATACTTTGATTCTAAATCAATCAATCAATAAGTATTTATTAATACTGAATTCTCGTATCTTCCCTCTGTTAATTATTGATTATCCTGTATATAGTTAGATTGGTATATCTATATCTATCTATCTATCTGCTTGGATGTTGTCTCCTTGAGGGCAGGGACTGTCTTTTGCCTCCTTTTTTAGACCCAGTGCTTGGCAACATGCATGGCATATAGTAAGCACTTCATAAATGTCAATTAATTTAAAAACTAAGCACTGCTAGGCTAGGCATAGAAGTACAAAAAACAAAACAATTTCTACCTAAAATGGATATTCATTCTAATGGGGGAGATAACAAGTACAAAAATATATGCAAGAGAAATATAAATTTAACAATACACATGTGTATATATACATATATAATATATGCATATATACATATACACACACACACAGAAAGAGACAGAGAGATTAAATGAAATGTAGTTTGGGAGACAGGTAACTAATAGCTGGGGGGATCTAGAAAGACTTCATGTAAAAGATGATGCTTTAACAACTTTGGACACTGGAAGTTTCTTTTTGTCCTCAGTGCTAACAGATTAACTGGGGACTCTTTTTTTTTTTAGCAGCAATGTGGTTAAATAAAATAACAAAGGTAAGAAAGTAAGGAAGCTGGAATATCATTTATTCCACTGGGTAGTTTGAGCCCACTTGACATAATATCTATATTGTAACTGCAAAATAAGAACAAAAGCAGTACTATGTGTTTGTAATGCAGACAGTCTCATTTTCTTGTGACAAATTTGCCTTATCTTCTACCCAAGGCATTCCAGTCATAACAAAAACACTTATAACCAAAGGAATAATAAAAAAAAATACTATTGGTATTCTTTTTAAGTGTCAAGGTAGGTTCCAAATTCTCATTGTGATGTTGCTTTTATTCTAGGAGGGTGAAAATAACCCTTGAAGAATGATGATGAAATGTAGGTGATTGCCCCTGAACAATGTAATTATAGTTTGTAAAATATATTTTTTAAGCTCTTCAGTGAAGGGTGGATGAAATGAAGACCTTGCATAATTCTCACGTGTCTGGAAATTGCTCAACTCTGCTAAGGTCTTTAGAGGAGCAGTAGTAGATAGAGTATTGGGCTGGAATCAAGAAGACCTGAGTTCACCTGACTTCCAATACTAGCTGGGTGACCTTGATCAAGTCATTTAATCTCTGCCTCAATTTCTTCAAATTGTAGCCCCTACTTCACAGGGTTGTTGTGAAGATCAAATTATTTATAAAATGCTTAACAAAGTGACTGGCACAGCATAAGCATTTAAGAATGTTTATTCTCTTCCCTTCCTCTTTAGTCACAGCAGTGTGACTAAAAGCCATGGTGCGCATGCATCTCTAGTTTTCTTCCTGATATTATAAAAGATTTGGGCTGTAGAGGGCAAGCTCGTAGATCAATTGAGGCTGCTACAATCAGAGATGAAATCTCTTTTCAGCATGAAGTGTAGCTCTATAGTAGCAGAATTCTTACAACATGGTTGCCGTTTTATTAATCATATCATAATGTAGCAAGGTAAATAAACTTTCTCAATTTAGAGAGATTGTAATTTAAGAATACATTGAGTGTACCAAACTATACCAGTTGGTACAATCCATTTTTTTACCCATAAGACAAAGAAAACAGAGATAAGAAAAAGGAAATCTTTATTTCAAAGTAAAATTATTTTTATGTATGCTTAAAGTAAATTTGTATGGATAGAAGAAATGACAGAAAATTATTTTTGAATGTATCGACATGCTTGTTCTTTCTAGTCTATTAAGGTCCCACTTATTCAACCTAAAAAAGATTTGGAGTTGCTCCAAAGACAATCCCTCCTTTCATTCACTCATGTAGCAAGCATGCATTAAGTCCCTACTATATGCAAAGCAAAGCAACATAAAAAAATGCCCTCAAGGAGCTTACATTCTGTTGGTGATGGAAATTAAAGTCTCCAATAAAGTCAGCTCTTCAGGATCATATATTGTTCAAGAACTAGGCCAAGAGAATGGTATGTATTCTTAATGGCATCTTGCTAGGGGAAGGAAAATGATAGCAACTCAGTTTCTTTGGATAAGGAATCACGTGAATAAAGAGTCCTTTAGGTGATGTGTAACCTCCTCTGAATTCATCCAAACAAATTTCATCTGGATGTATTTCTTCCTTGGAACTACATGGACATTCCCAATGTTTTGTTCTAAACTATATTAGCAGCTTGATTTCTCCTGGACCACGGTCATGCCATGAGGCAAGAAAGGAACCAGTAATGGATTGCCTCATTGTCTGGCTTGTATATTTCCTTCCTTCACATAAGAATTATATAAACCTAACTTATGATTTTCCCTAAAATTCCTCATTCTCTTGTGGAAAGGGGTAGTTTAGAGATGGTACAGAATCTGATACTCATTTAATTACTGTGTTTCTGTGTGTGAATAAAAGGTGCATACCTGTATGTGTGCCCATTTAAATGTGTTAAATTTTACCTTATTGAGTGATTTGGACATTTTAGAAATAGGACATTAAATAGTTCATTTGTCAGAGCACTGAATACACTGAGAAATTATGCAAGGTAGTTACTGTGTGATTTTATTGGTTCAGGGAGTTCCCAATAGGGAAACTTCCTCTAAAAATTAAAAGCATTGGGAATGTAAAACTTTAGAGAATTTTTGTTGTACATTGAAGGAGTGAGCTTCTTTCCCTAGGGTTACATAGTCTGTGTGAGTCAGGAACAAACCTTGAACTGATATCTTTTGGCTCTGAGGACAGCTCTGTGTTTAAATCTTATTACCTTTCAGGACAGGACAGCGTAAGTTACAGAGTAGATGAATAAAGCTAAGCCTATAGCTAAATCTCCCAACTATGGATAATGAAATCCCCCAGCATTTCTCTAGTTGAATTCATATACTATGGCAGATACATTTGGCTTTCCTGTAACTTTCATGATTCTGTCTAGTACTGGAAACTTAAAAAGTTAGTACCAAGAGACTTTCCACAATCAATTAAAAGCTACTGTGTACAGAGCCTCACAACTGTTCTGTGAATTTGTGAGAAGAAATGATAATGAGAAATATGGTTTTGTTGTTGTATTTTTAATGAGGCCCACTAGGCCTTAGAGTACTCTTTTTATACTGGCTCATCTATCTGGGGCTACCTATGATCCTTTAACCCCTAAAAGACAGATGATAAATAGGAACACACTAGTACCATAAAGGTGCAACTTCTGAAACATCTCATTCACATCATCCTTTGAAGGAAGTGGAAGTAAAGAAAGCACAGTCTGGGAAGATAATTAGAATTCTCATCAAGTAACAGAAGCAGAAGTGACTTTTATTTAACTTGGATAATTAGAGCCTTTGAGACTCTAATCCTATTTATAAAGCTATCCTGAGGCAACAGTGACATCTTGGCAAAACAACAACCAGATACAATATAATAAAAATATTAAAGTAAGAAGCTAAAAGCAGATAGCAATTATTGATCAATGCAGGAGCTTGTAGTAACCTGTTTTTTCAAGGAAAAAATGTTTGCTAGAGTTTTGTAATATCAAGACATTTTCCTTAGTCACATTTTTGGTAGTAGTAGTAGAATTTCTAGGTCAAAGGGTATAGGCAGTTTAATAATTTTTTGGGTATAATTCCAAATTGATCTCCAAAATGGTAAGATCAGTTCACAATCCCACCAACAATGAATTAGTATCCCAATTTTTCCACATCCCTTCCAGTATTTGTTGCTCCTTCAAACATTGTAGATAATCTTATAGGTATAAAATGATATCACAAGGTTGTTTTAATTTGTATTTCTTTAACCAATAATGATTTATTTATAATTGTTTTATTTTAATTTTATATTTATTTTATATTTTTATTATATATATAGTATCTATTTATTATTTAATGACTACAAATTGTTTTGAATTCTTCATAGAAAAACTTCCTGTTCATATCCTGTGACCATTTATCAATTGGGGAATGACTCATGATCTTATAGATTTTACGAAGTTCTTTAGATATTTGAGATGAGCCCTTTATCTGAGAAACTATAATTTTCCCCCCAATTTCTTATTTTCTTCTGATTTCAGCTACATGTATTTTATTTGTACAAAACATTTTTAATTTCACTTAATCAAAATTATCCATTTTACATCTAACTTTGATCTCTGTCTCCTTATTTATAAATTGTTTGCCTGTCAAAAATTCTGATAAGTAATATGTTCCATATTCAGATTTTATTTTGCTTTTTGGAGGGCAATTGGGGGTAGGTGACTTGCCCAAGGTCACACAGCTAGTTTTTGTGTTAAGTGTCTAAGACCAGATTTGAACTCAGGTCCTCTTGACTCCAGGGCCATGCTCTATTCACTGTGCCACCTAGCTGCCCCCAGATTTTCTTTATAAGTTTAGTCTTATGTTACATAGAATCACCATTTGAAATATATTTGATGTTTTTGGAAACCAACAATTTCGTCATTTTACATCCTCTCAGTTTTTAAATAAGGTATCTATTTTCGTTCATCTATGGGGTGCGTTCTGTAACTAATAAATATATTTTTCATGTGTCTGTGTGTGGCATTTCCACTGACATTTTGATTAATAGCATATTCTGGTTAACTGAAGTTCCAGATTAGTCCTTCTGTGTAGTGAAATTACTTGGGGCAAGATTATCCCTATATTTTACAGGTAAACCTTTTATTTATTCACTTGGTGAGAGTAAAGATCCATCCAACAATATAACTTGCAATCCTGAACTTGCCATGATAGAAAGTATACTGGATTTGGAGCCAAGTATCTGTGTTCAAAATCCCTTCTTAAATATGCCATGTCCCATGCTAAGTACTTTAAAGATATTGTCCCATTTGATCCTCAGACAACTTTGCAAGGTAGTGGCTATTATTGTCCTTAATTTTTTTTTTGCTTTTATTTATTTATTTTTTAATTTTACAGCTTGGAATTTTTTTACAGTCGAAGAAACTGAATCATATAGAGGTTAACTGGCTTACCCAGGTTCACACAACCAGTAGGTGTCTAGAGGCAGATTGGAACTCATGTCTTCCTGACTCTAGGCCCAACATTCTATCCACTGTGCCACCTAACTGCCTACTTACTACTTCTATCTTGGATATGTCTCCTTCAGCTTTCCACAGCTTAAGGGACATTGATTGCCAAGATGATATGTAGATGAGAGAGAGACAGAGACAGAGACAGAGACAGAGACAGAGACAGAGACAGAGACAGACAGAGAGAGAGAGAGACAGACAGAGACAGAGACAGAGACAGAGAGAGAGAGAGTGAGAGAGACAGAGAGAGATGTTTCTGAGGGCAGAGGACCCCAGCATCATTTACCTGAATGCCATTTAGTCCAGACTCCTCATTTTTAATATGGAGAAACTACAACCCAGATTTATTCATCTTATACAGTGGGACACATCACTTAGTGCTGGAAGGAGCATTGAATGTGCAACCAAAGACTTGAGTTTGAATCTCAGTTATACACTGAAGACTTGTGGTCCTTGGGAAAAGTCCCTTTCTTTCTTTGAGCCCCAGTTTCCTCATCTGTAAAATGAGGAATTTGGAATAAATGATTTCTAATATCTTTAGAGCTTAGTCTTTGCTCTTAGGATGCTCAGTAGCTGAGCAAAAATTCAAACCCAGGTCTTCAGATTCAAAATTCTACCTCTCTTTTGTAATTCAACCTCTTTTTTGGAAGACAAATTATTGGTGTGTCTAATTCTATCTCTTTGAATAGATCAAAATTGGATATAAGGTCAGAGTATATATGTGAAAAGGGGAATCATTATGTGTGTATTATGTATAATATATATTATTTAGATTAAGTTAGGAGAAGAGTACAAAGGAAGAAAGAAAAGAAAGGAAACTTCTTTTAAATTGTTGGTCAGTTATTCTTATGGAAAATTGGATGAGCAAATCCAATACAAATGCATGGTGAAACATCCTGAGCCTTCCTCTGAGCACAAAGTACAACCATGAAAAATGAAGGTTCTTATTGTGTAGGCTTTTCTTCATTGCTCAATGTCCATATATTTCATTCTTGATGTGTTCCACCCACACTGTTCCAGACTTGTTTTTTTCCTTTGAAATAATAATAAGTGATATATCTGCTACATAAAAATGTCTGCTTAAAATTGGGATTCACTTTAAGAACCAAAAGTATGTGTAATTTTGAAAAGTAAAAACAAAATCATCAGTCTTTTAATGTAATATAATCTAAATGATCCCTTGATAATCTTAAACTAAGTATCAGAATACTTAGCAACATACAAAGGGGATCATGGGAATTCTGGCTTATTCACAGTTTGATTGTCCTTGAATGGGATATGAATTTATTGTTTATGGATTATCTTTCCCTTTGTCAAATCTCCACTTAATATTGTTTAACTGCAGTTGGATATTTTCAAGAAAATTTCCCCTACTTTCCCCATCCATTGACCCCAAGGAGAGGTGGATAATTTGGGATTTATTTGATTTTCCTTCAGTTTTGTTATTTGTTTACAAGCTTTGATGAGAAGTGTGGGATGTAAGAAAAGACTAAAACTTTGCCTAAAGGATGTTTTTTTATTATTATTATGCCTGAAAATATATGAAGAGAGAGAAAGACACAGAGAGAAACAAAGATAGAGACAAAGCAAGAGAGAGACAGAAGCAGAGGTTAGATAAATATCTTTTTTTTAAAGCAATTGGGGTTAAGTAACTTGGTGGCCGCCCCAAGATAAATATCTTAAAATAGCTAGCTAGCTTGCCAGTTATTGTGTCTGCTGTCTTTCTATCTTCCTAGGTATGTTGTACATGATATCTTTCTAGATATCTCAGAAAGCTATCTTTATCATCTGACTATCTATGATATCTGATTTTAAAATGTTCTGACATTTTATTAAAGGCTTAGAGGGTGCAGGCGGGTTGTAGAGACTTTTCAGTTTGTCCAGAGAATCATGTTTTCACTTGCTGTAGATGTCTGAGGTTGAATAACACCTGACTGAGGTAGTAAAAATAAGAAAAAGATAAACTTTGAAGACTGGACTAGAGGGAGAGAAGGGGAGAGTATAACTCATCTTATACCTGAATCTTTATTTCCTTTTAATGTTTATTCAGAAAACAATACTTACATAAGTCAACTTCACTTTTCATTGATTAAACATTTAGAGCAACTGTTAGGAAGAAGAAAATTACCAGATACAGTTAAATATTTAATTACTACCAATGATTCTTTAACTTTTGTCAGTTTCTAACTTTTTTCTATTTCATAAAATGTTTATTTCACCTTATAGCCTAATGCATTCTCTGGTATGTTAAATTGCATTTAGAATACAAGTGTTAACATCTCTGATACTCACCAAGACCCCTAACTGACCCCCAAACAATTATTTTCAGTATGTTATTTCCTCTTTTTCTCCCCTTTCTCTCTTTATTTTTTTTCTCAAAGGTTTTGGAATTTCCCTTTAAGGGAGATATTTGCAATATTCCTGTGTCTTCTTCTGACCTAGGCTTCCTTAACCTTTTTTAATGTCTCCTTTAGTAGTCTGGTAAAGCCTGTGGACCACTTTTCAGAATAATATCTTCTATGCACAAAATAAAATATGTAGGATTACAAAGTAAATGAGCTATATCAAAATACGTTTACCTCAAGTTTTAAAAATAAGTTCATGAACCTTAGGTTAAGAATTCCTTCTCCAACAATTTCAAATGCAATCACTCAGAAATGCTTCCTGAAGTTGAAAGATGCATTTGTTTTATTACCCAGCATCTTAAAGAGGGAGCAGATTGTTGTTGCTTGTAAGTGTACTAAAACTACCTTTGAAAAAGCAAAATAAAGGTAAATGGGTTTTTGTAGTCATAACTTCTATGAAAAGAGAGGTATAAAATATTCCTCTGGCAGATACTAAACCAAATCACTGATAGACTACTTAGGAATATACTAGAGTGAACAACAACAAAAAAATGTTGACATTTTGTGTTACTCGACTCTTTCTCTAACAAAAAAAAATTACAAAAATAACAAAATGAAAAATAAAGTAGTTAGTACTCCCCTCATAGGAGCTCTAAATGGTGGTGTTCTGGAATTTGAGGTAAATGCTATAATCATTGTGATGTATTTTATTTTGCAAGGTAAACTCTTTTATCTGTGAGAGTCTTAGAATGATGGTACAGGTAGTGTCAGTTCGTATTGTCTCAACTTCCATTGCTTCATATTTAGAAGGATCAGCTAATTCTACCTATCTAAAGAACTAATCACTGATGAATGAATTCCTGCTAGTCAATCTCTCTTTCCTGTTGTATATTTATTACGGCTCTTCCTGAGGTCCAGTCTTTGTTGACTAGATCTTGCTCACTGGAAATTCCCAGATAATAATATCAAATAGCAGGTGAAGAAGGGATGGGACAGTGAAAAGGCAGAGATGGAGGTAAATTGAGTAAAGTGTTGAGCGAGGAAAAGGAGAAGATCAGGGGGAAAAGAGTAGGAATACTGTCTCATAACTATATAGTGATTAGACAGATTCCTTTTATTTTTGGTGAGGTTGAGGGACAGAGAGAGTATTGTAGCTAGGAACATATCCTGAAGAAGACAATAGAGAGATTTCAAAGTGGATTGAATGATTATTGGTAGTATTGATGGAATAAATATGTAGCCCCTAAAAAAAGACTACTTTGATATATAGTTCCCATTTAGAAGATGTGATATGCTTGACTTAAAAAAAAATACTGTCTTTGGAGTTCATTGCTTGAAAATTCTAAGCTTCTAACACTTGACATAACTCTAGGATCTACAGTCCAGATAATGCTTGCTTATTGTTTTATGAGTTACAGAAACTGTTTAAATATGTATTGCAAATCTTTTGAAATGATTTGCTATAGTACATACACATGATAAACATTGAAAAAATGAGCTTTTTATTTTCCTTGTACAATTTAAACAATTAGTAATTTTATAATAACTATTATTTTCTTTGCTCTTGAACATAAAAAAAAGAAATGACTGCAGTTAATTGAACAATTTCTAGTCTTCTGCTCTGTCCACACCATTTTTGTCCTCCCATTCAGTCATTATTACTAAGCCAAATCACAAATACTCCTCATTGTTCCATTATGCACCTTATTTCCTCTGAACTTCCCTCCTGGGTTTATAATTTAGGATTTTAGTCCCCTGATTAGGATTCTATAGATCTTTTTTTATACCATTTCATTTGTGTTTTTCATAAATTCTTGTTTGTTGCTCTAAAGGCTGAAGCATCTTCCCACTGTTATCCATAACCCTTCTTTTCTTCTTGACTTTGACTGGAGGAGAGGAGTGGTCTGTATTCTTACTTGTGGGGTTGTTTCAAAGACGAAATTCTTTAGAAAATTCTAAATAAACAACCATTTATTTACTTCTGTGAATTTGGTTCTTTATTGGTCCATAGAATGTTCACATATTCTATTACAAATGTATTTTCACTGAGAGATTACTTTTAATTAATTAATTATGTCTTTTCAACATTCACTTTTATAAAATTTTGCACTATAAATTTTCACCTCCCTCTCTCCTCTCCCCTGCCCAATAGGCCATGCAGTGTGATATAGGGTGTACACGTACAATAATATTAAACATATTTCCACATCAGTCGTGTTGTGAAAGAAGAATCAGAACAAAAGGGGAAAACCATGAAAAAGAAAAAAAAAAGAAAAAAGAGAAAAGGAATAAAAAAAGTTTTGATCTGCATCCAGACTCCATAGTTCTTTCTCTGGATGTGGGAAGTATTTGCCATCTTGAGTCTTTTGGAAATGTCTCAGATTATGACATTGCTGAGAAGAGCTAAGTCTAATAAAGTTGCTTATTGTACAATGTTACTGTTACTGTGTACTAAGTTCTGCTGGTCCTTCTCACTTCACTCAGCATCAATTCATGCATGGCTTTGCAGATTTTTCTGAAATCTTCCTGCTCATCGTTTCTTCTGGGACAATAGTATTCCATTACATTTATATGCGATAACTTGTTCAGCCATTCGGCAATTGATGGACATCTCCTCAATTTCCAGTTATTAGCCACCACAAAAAGAGCTGCTATAAATATTTTGTACATAGGAGTTCTTTTCTCTTTTTTATGATATCTTTGGGATATGGACCAAAGCCTATGCACAGTTTTATAGCCCTTTGGGCATAGTTGCAAATTGCTCTCCAAAATGATTGGATCAGTTCACAACTCCTCCAGCAATGCATTAGTGTTCCACTTTTCCCACATCTTCTCCATTTATCATTTTCCTGTCTTGTCATGTTAGTTAATGTGATAGGCATGATATGGTATTAGAGGTTATTTTTAGTGTTTTGGGGGGAGATTCAAGTACCTATTGTGGAGTTTTTCAAGAATAATTCAATTGAATTTAACTATAAAATTAGAAGATATTGCTTAATGATTTGATAATTTATCAATTAACTTGATAATTGATGATTGTTAATAATTTAATTAATTATTAGTTGGTTAATTTAATTACTTATTAATTTGATAGTTAAATTGATGAGAGAATACTATAAGAAAAATACATGATGTTCTTCCTTGAATTGCACTTACCTAAGTAATTATGTATGTGAATAAAATAAAATAAAATTTTAGAATTACATGAGAAATTCTCATTCTCTCATTTTTTATCAGAGGGAGAAAAGCATCCATGCATTTCATCCATGGAGACATTTCTATCATAATCAGCTTTCATTTCATTTCTTATTTTCTTCTTTTAATTACTTCATAATTGCAATGTTCCAAATTGGATGCCCAATTTTCATCCTTTGTTTCTCAGTCTTTCTATAAATAGCCATTAAATCAATTATTTGTGTGAGATTTATACTTCTTTTCATTTTCCAGTAAGGTGCTTATGAATAATAAGAATGCCTCCGACTATTTGCAAATGTTGTCAAACAACCATCACTGTACTCCATCTTAATCATTTTTTTCTGGGTCATGTTTTCATCCAACTCATTAAGTATGATTTTGGTTCTGTAGTTTGTTTAAGAAAAAAGTGAATTCTAATTCATGGAATTTTAAGCCTTGATGACAAAGTTGAAAAACAATGATCCTGCCTCTGAAACCAACATGAATTAAGCTTATTACACATGTATGCATACTGCCTGCATGTTTGTATGTGTCTTTGTATTTATGTATGTGTGATGTGTAAAACTCCAGTTATGACTCACTCATTCACTTCCCAGAAAATTCTCACTGCTGTCGCGTGTACTTTTGCTGAAATCCAGCAAATTTGAAATCCATCAACCTTTTTTGTATTGCTTTCTTGTCGTTGTATGATCCAACTTGTCTCTAGTTATTTCATTGAAACCATTCATGTCTGAATTTATTGAAATAGGAGAATTGTTTCCTTTATCACTTTAAATATGGATTGTTTTTTTTCCATATGACTCATCTATGCACTACCTACAATGAACTATCTCTATATAAGATTTATATCCCAAGATGGAAAATATAAGATGATTTTTCTGACAGCAAAAGAGAAAATAATTTGAGGGTGGGGAAAATGTTTCAGATGATGAAAGTTAGCTTATGTCCATGTGTTCTTTTACTCCACTGATTCTGGAAGGAATTGGAGATGATACTCACATCCATCTTACACCACTGGATCTCAAAGACAAATATTTCCTCTTCTAAGAATCCTTTCTTATTTCTTTCCCTAATTCATACCTTTTTGAACTTCATTGTTCCCATTTTTTTTTTAAATACCAACAATGCAAACTTTTTAAAGCACTATATATGACCTGGGATGTGAATCAAAAAGCATATTGGTCTCCTAAAAATATGGAAAAATTATGTGTATATTTGCTCAAATTACATCTTTTAAGCTAGGTAATGCATTCTTTTCCCAGTGAAGACTTCTTTTTATTGTATTTTGCCAGCCCTTTTGGGATTTCTTTCAGGAATCTTTCTTTGATCTTCTCTTCTCCCTTTGAATTGTATCTAACTATATAGCATTACATCCTATACAATTTTTTTTTTAACACTGATGTGGTTATGCAATTGAACATGTGATGATTCAGCTAGTCTTGTTGGAATAGAAAATTAAAAAGGTATCTGTGTCCTCTTCTAATTAAAAAGGCTCTCCCATATGGCAGGTATTTTCTAATTCAGAAAGACTTGCCATTTTGTTAGACAAACACACACGCAAAAACCAATCTGGAGTGAAAAGTGTTACAGTGTATTCTCATTAAAGTGTGATAAGCCCTTTGTATGAGAATAGCACTTTAGAGAATCCTAATGGGAAATGCTCTCATGGGTTCTCATCTGACACCACCTTCTTGGAAAACAGAATCTTGGTTTGGAATGGTACTTTCAAAATTATCTAATCCATTTTACATACAAATATAGTCATTTGTCTCCAGATTCCTTAAATCTTGTGAAATTTTTGTACCTAAAACTACAATTTTTGATGTCCATGGAAATTCAATTGAATGTGGGAGGTGGGTGAAAGAAAGACCCAGATGCACAATCTCATGTAGTATAGAGAACATAACTAGAAACAAGGACACAGCAAGGAAAGATGGTGTTGAAGAATTCTTTATGGAAGACAGCATGGTAAATAGGCCAAAGGAGAGCTTACTTGGGGTGCAGCTTATTTAGCTTTCTAGTTTAACTCATTTTTCTGCTGACTAGGCAGAAGGAATACAAATTCTGGTATCAGCCTTAACATTTTCACGTCCTAAGTCAATGTTCCAATTGCTCTTCCCTAGGTGTGGCTCAGATCTTTGGAAAGAGACAGTAAAAATCAGAACCTTATATGAAAATACCACTCTACTGATTTAAAAAAAAAGCGAGTGAGAAATGAAAATATCCCATGGTCATTGTCACCAGTCTTTAATAAACGATTAGGAAGAAGAAATAATAATAGCAACAAAATGAACCTTTGATTCAGTTTTTTGGTTTCCTAACTCGTTTCCTAAGCCTATAGTTGAACACCATTGTAGGAAAATCATCTCTTTTTTTCTATTCTAATGTATTGTGGAAATGCATTTTATTTATTAAATTCAGGATTTTAAAAAGAATAAATACAACAAGCTTACTAATTAGTTGTATTCTCAAACTATGTTATTTAACCTCAACAGGACCACCACAGCTCCATGGTGATGCTTTTATTTATCCTTTATTAATTAGCTATTGTGCTTTCCACAGTAGTTGTTCTGAAGCTTAACTTTTCTCTTCAATATCTTGACATCTTTGGTTCTAATTTTCTCTCAGAAATAGACCTCACATCTTTTTTCATTAATAAAATGAAGATCATCAACAATGATGTCCCTCTCCTCCCCATGCCACTCCTCAAAACCACTCTAAATTATTCCTATTTTTCCCCAATCTTTGAGGAACAGCTGACTTTCCTACTTTTCAAAACTAAAACTTTACTCGTGTCCTTGATGTTACACTCTCAGATTTTCTTTGGGAGATTGTTATTTGGAACAGGACCTCTTTCATCTTCAGTCATCTCACACCTGCTGACTATTTCTTGCTACTTACAATGCGACTTACACTCCTTCATCCTTCAGAATTTTTGACCCTTGCCTTTGCCTCAAGTTGCCATTCTATATCTCTCACTCCCCAATGCCAAATTCCGAGCAAAAACAAAACAACAACAATGATAAAACAAATGTTATTTTTACATAATAGGTATATTACTAAATTATTATTGTTTCTCTTCCTATTCAGTTATCAATCATTTGTGATCTGTTTTCAACCCACCAATCTACTGAAATTACTTCATGTAAGATAACCAGTGACCTCTTAACTACTAAATTCAGCAGTGTTTTCTTATACCTCCTTCTCCTCTAGAGATGTTGGGACTGTTGCCTGTCCATTCCTCCTGTGGGCTTTCTTTTACCTTAGTTCCAATATCACTGCACAGTTTCTTTTGAAGGAAAGAGTGCTGGAAGAAGGGAAGAGCACTGGTGTGTAAAGGGTATAAGGATTCAAATTTAAATCTCATCTCTCCTGCTTACTTACATGTATGACCTTGAACAAGTCATTTTCCTCACCTCAGTTCCTTCTAACACTAATATATATCTAAAGACTAATGAGTGATTATGTGTATGAGGGCTGGTAATTGTGGAAGGTCTTGAATGTGAGGCTAAGGAATTTAACCTTTATTCAGAAGATTTTAAAGAATCATTGAAATCCTTGAGTAAAATATTGGTAAGATCAGACTTGCTTATTTTTTTTTTTTGCTTTTTGGAGGGCAACCGTGCCCAAGGTCACAGGGCTAGTTTTTGTGGTAAGTGTCTGAGGCCAGATTTGAACTCATGTACTCCTGACTCCAGGGCCTGTGCTCTATTCACTGTGCCACCTAGCCGCCGCCAAGACTTGCTTATAATGAATATTAATCTAGAACTCAGGTTCTTAACCTTTATGTGTGTCATAGAAACCCTTTGGCAGTCTGGAGAAACCCCTTCTCAAAACAGTATTTTTAAATGCATAAAGCAAAACATTAAAAAGGAAGCCAATTATATTGAAATGCAGATTAAGATCCCTTGATCTAGAATAATAGCCAACATTTACATAATGCATTAAGGATTTTAAAGTACATTCGATCATCAGAGCAACCTTGCTATTTAGGTGCCATTGTCCCCTTTTTACTGTTGAGGAAACAGGTCCAGTGACATTCAGTCTTTGGTCACACAGTTAGCAAGCATCAGGGCCAGGCCTCTCTTGACTCCAAGTCCAGTATTCTTTCCACTAGAAAGTGTATCCTTTAAAAGGAATAAGTGTGAACAATGAGCTGAAGGATGAATTTAGTGGTAGGTGGAAAGATGGAGCCAGCAAGAATCTAAGAAGACAAGTTTGTGGTATCTTATAATATTCCAAGTGAATGCTACTGATGACCTAGAGTAGGAAGGAGAGGAGAAAGCTACAAGGGATTTCATGGCAGTAAAAATGACAAATCAAATATAGCACCAAAGTTTTAATCTTGGGTGACTAGGTGAATGGCTGTACCCCTTACAGAAATAAGGAGGGAAGTGTGGAGGGAAGATTAATAAGCTTAGTTTTGTATATAAGTTTGAGGGACTGGTAAGACATTCAGTTAATAATTGTGACATCTATAATTTGAGATAGAGAGGTGAAGGGGAAGTGAAGGGATAACCATGGAGATATGCATTTGGAAACAATCTACATCTAGGTCAGAGGTTCATAATATTTTTGATGTTAGAGACCCAGAGGTGTGGTAGTAAATGTTGGCTCTTGAGAGGAAAAGATATATCCATAGCATACTTTTAAGTTTAATCTGCATTATTATCTCTTTTCTTCACTACCTTAAGTCTAGACAATGAGTAAAAGAGTAAACCAAACCCTGGTTGGGAGTGTTTGCCTATTTCTGAGGTAAGAATGTTCACACTGAAAATGTAATAATCAATTCACTAGTATGAGCTGCCTCCAGCAAACCCAATCCAATCAACATTTATCAAATGCCTAGGATGTATCAGGCACTGTGCTTCGTGCTGGGGATGCAATGAGCACAAAGAGAGTCCCTGCCCTCAAGAAGCTAAGGATCTTATGGAGGGGAAACTACGCACAAAAGGAATCAGGAAGGCAGGTGTGAGGAGGTGGGGAAAGACCAAGAGGTACCTAACCCAGGGACCTCTTGTCCTCTGTAGTTAAAACCAGGCATTGGAAACCTTGAATGGACCCTCCTTTGTTTGGTAAGGCCTCTGGACCTCTTCTCAAAATAATGAGTTTTAACTGCATTAAAAAATAATACATAGGATGGCAAAAGAAACCAATTGTGGTGAGATAGTTATCAAAGTGTTAAAATTACAAATAGAAAGTGCAGAGACCCCAAGTTAAGATTCCTTGATCTAGATGGTAATTTAAGCAATGAATGTGAATGAGATGTCCAAGGGACTGAGTGTAGTAGAGAACAGACTTTTTTTTTAATTCAACTAATTTTAAAATTTCTTTTTAATTACTGATAAAATATAATTAATAATCAATTTATTAATTAGGCTAACAAATAATCAATACATTGATGATCATTGTTTTATCCCCATTCTGCATCACCTTAAATCAGGTGTGTTTTTGTTATTCCTAACAGGGAACTCCCCTAACAAATGAAAGTCAACCCTAATTGTTGGACATTTAATTAGAAGTCTGGTGGCCTAAAAGATTTTAGCTTGTCCTACTGAAAATGGAGTTTGATCAAGAGACTGAGCAGCCTCAAGGCTTCTGGACAACAGAAGTCATTTCCATCTGGATCATTCTAGCTCGTTTTCTACCTCATAATCTAGGTTGCCCTAAACATTAATGGAGGGGTTCAAGGACAGGGTTCCTTCCCTAGGCAAGGGTCTCACCCAAACTGGATTCTGTTTATTCTCTAAACAGAGATTAGGTTTCCCAGTTGGGTGGAGGCCTCCCCAGTCTAGGAGAACAGACTTGCAAGAAAGCACAGAGAACGCTAGTTTGTCTGCTCCACTGGGTCTCCAAAGAGTTTTCTCTGAAAGTTTCTACTTGAAAAGATAAAAACTGTAGTGAGAGTTCATTGAAAAACCTTTAAGTCTTGCCTGTGTCTTACTCTTGCAGGCTCTCTCACTTTCTGAATTTCTGGACATTCTACCAAAGTGACAAAGAACCACATCAGAACTAGCTTTCACAGTTTTGTTATCGCCAGCAGCTATAAAGTAATAACAGAACCTGCCGAGGACTCTTCAGGCTGGATGAAAGCTTGCAGAAAATGTGGCATGTCTCCTTATGTAGGGCTTCACCAGTTCTGTCAAAAAGTTAGATTTTGATGCAGCAAAAGCACATTGAATAACCTTTAAAAAATATTCAGCTTACTCCAGACAACCTAATTCAACACCCCCATCACCAGTGATGAAAAAGATTGGGCTTTTTCCTCCATGAATCTGCAAGGATCTTTGTGTGGGTCACAGTACTGTGCACTGTAGTCAAAAGAGAAAAACAAGCTGAACAGACCTCTTTCACAAGTAGGCTTTCCCTGTTCCCTTTCTGCAAGTCCATCATAAAAGCCCACTCTAGTTAAAAGCTTTGTAGATTGGCCAGGTATGATCTCACATAGATTAAAAAGGATTTTCATTTACAGTATCTCATTTCTAAGTGAATTGTTGATAAATGGTTGGCAAGAAAGCAAACTGCCTTCTATTCCAGAAGCTTGGGAACACTGAGTTTTAGATTAAGTATTCCACCATCCTCTCGCCAAAGTTCTAGGGATGTCATCTTGGAAAATCAGTAGATAACGCTGTTTTTATTTGTTTTCTTTTCTTTTTTTTTTTTTTGCTTTTTTTTTGGAGGGGGAAGGCAGGGCAATTGGGATTAAGTGACTTTCCCAAGATCACATGGCTGGTAAGTATTAAGTGTCTGAAGATGGATTTGAACTCAGGTCCTCCCGACTCGAGTGCCGGTGCTCTATTCACTGTGCCACCTAGCCGCCTCTGTTTATTTGTTTTCAATTAAGGATAAGAATTACTAACACCTATTCATGAACACAGACCCATGTATTAATTCATGAAAGTTTAAATTAAACTATGATTAAAAGAAGAAGGAACAGCTCTGCCTCTTCATTTACTTTCCTTGTCTCATTAAGGATCTGAAGTTTGTGTTTGAAGGAGAGTGTATATGTTTTAGGCCTATTCATGTGATTTCTTGTTCTTGAGATATGAGAAACAGAATGGCCATTATTTGAGGGTATAGGGAGATATTGGGATAGTAGATATATTGATAACATGGTCAATTAACACTTTTCAAACCAGTGAGTTTTGCAAGCCAATACTTTGCGGACAAAGTATTGCAAAATATTTTGCAGAGTATTTGGGTCAATGGGCAACTTACAATGTAGAAAGCATATCCATGCCAGAGGACTAGAAATCTTATATATGAACTATATCCTTGATTTTTTCCCTATGGAAAAATATATAAATATCCTGTAGAATCAGGGAGGGAGAAAACTATCCCTCCACACCCCAGCTCAATTCTCAAGCAGAATTATAGCATGATTTTCAGTCGTCCTGTGATTCCCTGTACCACAACACCATAACCCCCCTCCCCCAATAAAAACACCTTGGCATGCATAATTCCCCTCAACAACCAACGGATTATGGGAATAAATTGCTGCTAGAACTTCTATAAAGGGAAAATATGGCCCATGGTGAGCCTTGTCACTTTTCCAAGCATGCCTCACACATGAGACTCCTTCTGCACATTTATGACAATCCAATCTCCAGCCCTAGGTTGAAGAGTCAGGCTCATTATGTTAGATGGTGTAGAGAATAATAGCCCTAGAAGATGGAAGACATCTCAGAGGCTGACTTTTCCAAGTCCTTCATTTATTTAACAAATGCAAAAAGTGAGATCTGAGAAGGTTGAGTGACTTATCCAGGGTCATCAGGGAATACATTTATGCTTTCCACTATAAAACCATAGTCCTCTGCAGTCTTAGAAAGGCATCATCTTCCAAAGTTTGTACTTTGAAACAATCTACCTTGTTGCTTACAGCAGCTATGTGACATAGTGGATAGAGTGTCAGGTCTAGAGTACATAAAATTTGACCTCAGATATTTTGTTAGTTGTGTAACCCTACTCAAGTCATTTATTCCTATTTGCCTCAGTTTCCTCATATGTAAATGAGCTGGAACAGGAAATGATAAACTACTCCAGTATCTTTGCAAAAAAAAAACACCCCAAAGGGGTCATGATAGGTTGGACACAACTGAAAAATGAGTAAACTATAACAACCATATTTGCTTTCTCAGTATTTAAATTTTGTTATATCTATTTTTGTTGTAAACTATAATATTAACATGATTTCCTCAGGGCATTTATCTCTCAGTTACCAAGTATTAGAGAAAAAAATTTTAGAAAATGATAAAATTCCATGCTTCTCATGTCCAGTTTTTCCCAGATCTTAATGATTGGACAATGTCAATTGCATCTGTACCATGAAATCTTCTCACATCCCTCCAGGTTGGGAATTACTTTTACTTTCTTCTTGGAGTACTCATAATGCATTTTTTCCCTTACATTTCTAATGAAATTATCATGCGATTATAAAAAAGTTTTGTTGATGTATTTTATTTTTACATTGCAAACATTTATAGATTTTCCCACTTTGTGAGAGATCTTATAAGAAAATAAAATAATAAAGTATAACTAATAGTGAAATAATTAATTTCATGTAAAAGTACATATAATATTTTCCTCCTCTGCCTCATCACCTCTCTTTTTAGGGGTGAGATATTAATCAAATAATATGCTTTTCACACGAGTAAGTTTGTCAATGTTGTAGAACGTAATTGTGTAATCTCATGCATTTAAATTATCAATATCTGTGTCTGTGAGACAGAATGTTCAATGAGGTCAGGAACTATGTTTTTTTAATGAATTTTGCATCTCCCCCAAAGCACTTTGCATGCACCAAATGCTTAATAAAATTTTAATCAGTTAATGTGATGAAAGACTAACATATCTTTCAGAATCACTTTTAAAAGGTGTATTAGTATCATTTAAGAATTATGTAATTAATATTATGTGATTTAGTATAAGTATTTTAGCATTTTGAAAAGTTATAGTTTTTCATTTAATAACTTAAAATTGTATTGCAATGATGATGAATTCATTTACAAGTGATCATAGTATTTATTACACTTTCTCCCATACTTGTTTGAAACAGGCCTCATTAGAAGAACTTGATATTATTCTCACCTCCATATTCAAAGCTGAGATACCACATTACGTTCTTAGAAATCTCCAACAAGAAATGCACCATCAAGAAAGTAAGTAATTTATTCACCTATAAAATTGGAGAATTTTGTGTTTCTACCTTACCCCTTTACCTACAGGGTAGAATGTATTAAAGGTAAGATTGAAGGCCAAGAATGCTATACCTCATATGCAATAATATTTTTCTCATTGTCTATACTTAACTTTATCTCATCTGTTAGTTGACATTCTAGTCATATTACCTTAGCTTTATGCTTCAATAAATCATGAATCTAAAAATTTTAGATATTTTTCAAGTATTATTTTCCTTCTTTATGTCATTTTTCCCATTTATTTTTCCATTTGCTAAAAAATATGGCCACTTAGAATTAATAAGATATTTTATTTACCAAAAAGAAAAAAGACTGTACACTTTCTCATGAGGTATTTGGAAGAAACTTTGTAAGGGATAAAAGGAACATAAATTTTAATTAATTTCTAAAGCAAAGAACTAGAAAGAAAGTTCATATCTTGTGTGAGCTCAGAGCAACTGGTTCAGTCCTGGAATCATGATTATTCTGGGATCAGTCTTGCTCAAATGAGTTTGGTTTAATCCCTGAGATACAGACAAGGTGGTAGCAATCAGGTTATGGAAGTGTCTACTTTGAAATACAAAATTTGGTATATAGACATTCCCAGAAAATGTTATCTTCAGTTGTTTTCAGTTGGATCAGTTGAGACAACTATCAGCCTCCATTTGAGAGTGAGGAAGGTGGGGTGGGGAAGGGATACTTCTGCATTTTATTTCAAAGCCAATGGTAGTGTAAGGCATTCCTTATTTGATTTAATTTTTTTTGCTCATGAATTGTCATTGATATCTTGTTTTTATATCACCTGTGTTTCTCAGCAGAGCCCACTCTGTAAAAGTCCTTCCCTTTATTACAAAGAATAAAAAAGGGAAAAACAGTTCATCTCCCCCAAACAAACAAGCAAACAACTTGATAACCTTTTGAGCAGGAAAAGACTAGACTGGGGGAAAATATCTTCGGTATTTCTATGTTTAATGTACTTTTAAAAAATTGTTTATTTGTTTGATTTAACTTATGGAATAAAACAAGTATTTCCATAACATACTCTAATAAAAAAGATGGTTGCACATGAAACTGCAAATCTATCATAATTTGCAATTACTTTTAAATATATAATAACATCATTATGTAAATTTCTTTTCCCCTACTTTTTTCTTCCCTCCTCCCCTTCCCTAGAGATGGCTACCATTAGACAAGATGTGTGTATGTGTGTGTGTTTGTGTTTGTAGGTATGTATGTATGTATGTAAAATTATTCTATGTATACTTCTTTTTTTAAGCAGTTGGGGTTAAGTAACTTGTTCAAAGTTACACGGCCAGTTATTTCTGGGTGGGTGCTAAGCATCTGAGCCCGGATTCGAACCCCAGGTCATCCCAACACTGGGGCCGGTGCTCTTACTCACTGAGCCCCCTGGCCACCCCACTATGTATACTTCTATTTATGAGTTCTTTCTCTGGGTTCAGATAGCATCTTTCTTCATATTTCCCTTATAGCTAATATGAGTATTTATAATAGTCACTACCCCAATTTGCACTAGGAGGTTGAATCCTCAAGCAGGAATGGGAAGCTGGAATATGCCCATGAAGGTCTAAGGTATATAGGAGGTATGAACTCCTAAAACAATAGTTCAAAAGCCCCCTCAAATGTTTTAATAGTCACTCAGAGGACATCAAGATATTTGCTGCAATATCAACCATAAGATCAATAGCTATAAAACACAGACACACACAATTACACACAGACTAAGGAGCAAAAGTGTGCAGACACAGAGCATACTGGAGAATGTAAATTACCTGCTCCCATATCTAGTAAATGTCTGAAGCAGGATTCAAACTCCACCACTTTATTTGCCTCACAAACTATCTACCTTATAAAACCTTTGTAATAAGATGACATAGTCATAAGTTTAAAAAAAAAATCCCACATTGGCCATGTCCAAAAATGTACATCAGGAGATGCACAGCAGCATTCTTCCTCATGATTGGTCCATGTGTTGATCAGTGTTCTTAATTTTTTCAAAGTTATTATTGTATAAATTGCTCTGGTTTTGCTAACTTTGATATACTTCAGTTCATACCAATTTTCACAGGTTTTTCTGAACCTACACCTTTCATTATTTGTTATAGAAAAATTGTATTATCTTTCTATACCATAGTTATCTAGGTATATGTATTATTATCTTTATATGCTATAATTTACTCAGCTATTTCCCAGTTTATGGGCACCTCCTTAATTTCCAGATCTTTGCCTCCTCATAAATAGGTAGTATAAATACTATATACATATAGGAACTTTTCTTCTTCTTTGGAATAGAGGCCCCAAAGTAGTATTGTATATCAAGGGAAAACAAGTAATGATGCACCAGGAAAGCTACCCAGGTAATTAGACAACTCCAAGCTTTATTGCTGTCACAGAACTAAGCCTCAAACCACCACCACAATGTCTGACTCCATCAACACTTAGGGTATTAGAATCATAGCCTAAGAGTTTAGGGAACATCAGTCCAGCTTGATTTTCCTCTGATTTTAAAAGTTGTTTATATGTGACCTCCTATTGTAAAAAAAAATAATCACAATAATAATAAGGTATGTTTCCCTCATTAAAACTATTAGCAGGGAAGGCTAGGTGGCTCAGTGAATAAAGCACTGGCCCTGGAATCAGGAGGACCCAAATTTGGTTCTGGCCTCAGACACTTAACACCCACATGAAAAAACTAGCCGTGTAACTTTGGGCAAGTTACTTAGCCCCAATTTTCCTCCAAAAGGCAAAAAAAGAAAGACTTTTAGCAGCTACCTGACTGCAGTCGTTCATTGGTTGTGGTCATAATTTCATATCATTGACTTCTGCTTTATTGATACTCTATCTTTCCTAGCCTGCTAAAATCAAATATACTGACAGTTTAGAGAGATAACTCACAGTAAAAGGAGGAAAGGGGAAAAATAAGAATGAGGAAAAATACAGCAATAAGGGGGAACATGGCAATGCTGAATGCAATAGTATCCAAGGGCATCACTGCTATCAAACACAATACAGTAATTAAAGTGTATAATGATAACTTTAAATCACCAAAGTTGATGAGAGTACTTTTAAGGCAAGGAAAGCTATAATATTTTCTAAAGAGCAAGGTATGGGTCACATGATGCATAGCTCATCATGAATATATCCTTTTGAGGAAAGTTTCCATCAAAAATAATTTTTAGGGGCAGCCAGGTAGCACAGCGAGTAAGAGCACTGGCTCCAGTGTTGAGAAGACCTGGAGATCGAATCCCAAGCTCAGACACTTAGCACCTACCCAGAAACACCTGGCTGTGTAACCTTGAGCAAGTTACTTAACCCCAGTTGCTTAGGGGCGGCCGGGTGGCTCGGCGAGTAAGAGCCCCGGCTCCATTGTCAGGATGACCTGGATCAGATCCGGGCTCAGATACTCAGCACCACGCCCAGAGATAATAACTGGCCGTGTAACCTTGAGCAAGTTACTTAACCCCAATTGCTTAAAAAAATAATAATTTTTAAAATATTTGAGAAACAAAATGCTAAGCCTCAATTATTTACAAGTCTTTCACAATGCCACCTAAATGCCTGAATAAAAATTGGATGAACCTTGCTGTTGATGCCAGCACTTGCCTCCTATATGTATTTTTTAATTTTTATTTTGTTCATTTTTAATTTATGAAATAAAAATGCATTTCTGAAGTGACTTTTCAATCTAATTCTCCATCTCCGTTAGAGTTTTTGAAAGTCAGGGGTCTGAGTGAGAGGTTTTAACAAGGCTTTGACTAAGGACATGATTGTCAATATAGAGTGGACGTGGTAGATTTGAGAGATGATAGGAAGAAAAATGGTATGATTTAATCCTGGAAGTAAGGACCAAAAAGACATCTATAACCCACAGTTTTCTTTCCTGGGAGTTTTGAAAAATATAGCTAGGCAGAATGTGGTAAAGACTGTTGGCCTTGGACACTGGAAAGAGCTGGACCATAATCTTATCTTTAACATTTACTAGCTGCACAGTCACAAACACATCATTTAGCCTCAGTCTCCTTATCTATAAAATGAGGATAACTGTATTCATAATTCCAGATTCTCAGGATTGTCACGAGGGCAAAATACGATATGGTATGTAAAGTGCTTTACAAGTCTTAAAATACTTATAATTGTTGACTATAATTATGGAGATATTATTTAATGTGAGAGGGAAGTAAGCCACATGGGGAGTCTTGCAAGAAGATGAGACTTTATATTTCTGATGTAGCTCCTTTGAATTGTTAATGGAATTTGATAGGGCTTATAGGGTTTTGGGATTAGTTGGGGGAAAGATGGGTAGTTTGCAGTCAAAAATTTGATATGTTGTTGAAGAATCTCCAAAGGAAATATGACAGAATTTAAGATGTGAGTTCTGCAAGGGATAAGCCAACCACAGTTCCAAATATCATATAACCTGGTTTCATATATTGTTTTCTCTCCCAACACTCATTTACTAGCTGAAGGAACTTCATGGCCACTTGTGCAAGAAGGATTGTGGGGAGATTGGTTATATGACAGTCTTACCCTCTTGGTAGCCAGTTAATATATCCCTACAGACCATGATGGCTTGACAACTCATACAGTTGAACATTCTATTCCACTTGAAACACATGACTGCCTCCTATATCCTGGTGGGGTTTTTTTTCTTAATCCTTTTCAGATAGACTCAACAGTTTCTTTTCTCTGCAATTTCATTTTAATAAATAAAATATATCCTTCTCTGTCTGTGTCTACACCCTTTAAATATATCTGCATATATACATTTCTAGCAAGTAGGATGGTAGGAAGGGGAAAAATAGAAATATCTTAGCTGAATTTTCATAACAAATTATTGAACAGTGTCTCATCTTCATTTTTTTCTATTACTTGTTATACTTTTTATTTTAATGGCTTGCCATGTAAAACTTAAAATACTTCTTTAGACTTAAAAATAATAATAAAGTGGTTTCTTTGAGAATAAACTAATTCATGGTCTTTAATTGAACTCAAAACATTAATTCAGTGAAGTTTTTAACAGAAAGGGCAAAGAAATGATCCAGAAAGAGCATTGTAGTATGTAATTCTGAAACAGAACAACACAGCCTTCTTAAGATGGAGTTGCCATTCTCTAACAACTGACTTCTGTAAATTCTATCCCTGCAGTGGTAAATCCCTTATGCCTGTGTAGCCTCCTTCTTCTCGTGTATTCACCCCCACACTCCCATTCAAACCCTCTAAAAGCCCAGCTAATGAAAGAAATCTCCTAAACAGAAAGGACAATAGAGCAGCTCCATTTGCTAGAGTATTATTAACAAAGTTAACATTATAGATTTGATTCCCTACTGGTATCAGTTAGTTTCGGGCTGAGCAAATAATGGTCCGTTGCTAACTAAGAGTGTATTCCTAGTCCTGGGTAGTTGCATATGACAGTGGAAAAAATATGGGATTTGGAGTCAATGGGAAAATCCAGGCTTTGCAATTTATCAACTTTGTGATGTTGGGCAAATAACTCAACTATGCTGAGCCTCAGTTTCTTCATCTGTAAGATGGTTGGTACAAGAGCTTCATTAAAGGGACTTCCAGTTCTATATCCATAATATTTTTATTCTAAGAAGGTGAGATTATAAAGAAAATAAATAAATGCAGAAATAAATGGCATCACTGCTAGAGGAATAATATGAAGAATATTATACCCTACTGACTTTGATTCAGTAGCATAATTTTAAACTACAGCTTAAGGTATGTGAAATGACAGTTTAGAGGAGAAGAAGCAAATGTGGTCTTTGGGTGGGAAATTCTTAGCAAAGTAAATAAGACTGCAACAAAATATAAGCAATACATTTTAAAACGAAGTCACTACGCAGACTACAAGTGATTCTTGTTATAGGCTTCATTTCTATTTGACTTTGACACCACCAATTTAGAGTGAAACCTGCTAGTTGGTGGACCCTGAATCTTGATCAGCTTCTGTATGGTGCCTAGCATATTGACAATGCTATCCCCTATGCCTACTACCTTAATGCTTTGAATGTAGTTGGTGTCTGGTAAATGCTTGGTGAATGAATGGTGTTGTTCATTTCTTCAGTCTTGTCTGACTCTTTGTGACCCTGTGCACCATATTGTCCATGAGGTTTTCTTGGTAAGGATACTGGAGTGATTTGCCATTTTCTTCTCCAGGGGATTAAGGCAGGAAGAGGTCAAGTGAATTGTCCAGAGTCATTAGCTAGTTAGTAAATGTTTAAGGTCATATTTGAACTCAGGTCTTCCTTACTCCAGGCTCAGTGCTCTAACTGTTGAACTACCTAGCCTGAGTGAATGAATGAACCTTCTAATTTTAAAGATGAGGAAACATAAACCCAAAGATTAAGCATATTTCCCAATTTCATGCCACTACCAAGTGACCCTCACAACTTCAGCTAACATCTCAAGCTCTCATATGAGGGTTTATGAAGCTGTTCTTCCCTTTAATGCTAAATTTAGTGGTGTGACTCAAGGTTGTCATGAGCAAAGAAGAAATCTATGGGAAAATAATTGGGGAAGACTGTTCTTCAACAAAGAGAATAGCCAAGAAGTGGGTTAGGACAAAGTACTTTAGCAAATACTGAAGAGGAATGGGAAATTGAATTAAATTAAATCTAGCAAGTATTTATTGAATCTCTGATATATTCAAAGCATTGAGCAGAAACTCAAAACAAAACCAGTCCTTGTATCCAAGGTGCTCTACCAGGGTAGGCTGATACAGAATGGATCATAACCAATACACTAAATTGACTATTTATTTACCCCTCATAAATATTTCTGCCAAATAAATAAAGATAATTGAACTATTATTAAGTGACTAAGGTTATGCCCTCATTGTATGATAAACTTACTATGACCTTGGGCCATTTAACTGCTGTAGGCTTCAGTTTTCTTTTATAGTCAAGTCAACCAACATTCACTGTGTGCCAGTCTTCTAAGTGCTAGGGACACACACACACACACATACACACACAAAAACACATGAACTAAAAAGGCAAAAACAGAAGCTGCTTTCAGGGGGCTCACAGTCTGAGTGAGGCAGCATGAAAACCACTGTACTAACAGAATAAACTGAAGACAATCTCAGAACAAAATTGCTTCCATGAAAGGGCATATAGAAAGACTTCCAGTCAAAAGTGGGATTTAGCCTGAAACTTGGAAGAAGCTAAGAGGCAAAGGAGAGGAAGGAGAACATTCCAGGCATTGAGAGCAACCAGGGAAATGCACTAAGGCAAAGGATGGAGTGTCTTGTACAAGGAACACATGGGAGGCCAGTGTCATTGAGGTACAGTTTATGTGAAAGGGAATAAGGTGTAAGAAATTGAGAAAGGTAGGAAGAGACCATGTTATGAAGAGTTTAAAAGCCAAACAGAGTAATTAATTAATTCATTCATTCATTTATTTAAATTAAATATCATTCATTTATTTTATCCTGGAGGTAATAGGGATACCCTGGAATTTTTATAAATAGCAAGTTTCATGGTCAGACCTGTGCTTTAGGAAGATCTCTTTGATAGCTGAGTGGATCACAGGAAGCCTTCACTAACCCCTCTTAATTCCAGTGCCTTCATTCTGCTAATTCTTTCCTATTTATCCTATTTGTAGCTTTATTTGTATATATCTGTTTGAATGTCATCTTCCCCATTAGACTGAGAACTCCATGAAAACAGGGACTGTCTTTTGCTTCTTTTTTTCTTCTTTTTTTGTATTCCCAGCACTTAGGACCATTCCTAGCATATACTAGGGACCTAGGGACTTATTAAAATAAATTGAGGTTGAAGCAGGGAGACTAAACATGAAGACTTTTGCATTATATGACTTCACACTCACATATATATATATATATATATATATATATATATATATAATCAATATCAAATTACTTTCCATCTCAAGGATGTAGTGATGGGGGAAAGGAGAGAATTTGGAATTCATTTTTTTTTTAAATCATTGCTAAAAATTCACATGTAATTGGGAGATATTTAATGAAATAAATAAAAATAATTGTATTTTTTTTTTTTTGCTTTTTGGAGCGGGGAAGGCAGGGCAATTGGGGTTAAGTGACTTGCCCAAGGTCACACAGCTAGTTTTTTGTTAAGTGTCTGAGGCCAGATTTGAACTCAGGTCCTCCTGACTCCAAGGCCAGTGCTCTATTTACTGCACCACCTAGCCATTCCAATAAAAATAATTTTAAACAGGTACTTGCAATAGTCTAGGCATGAGATGATTAGGATATTGACCAGAGTGGTGGCAGTGTCAGAGGAGAAATATTATGAAAGTTTAAGGGCTAAGACTTGCTAACTGATTGGATTAGATTAGAAAGACTGAGTAGTAGATGATGTAAAATGGTGGTGTTAGGCTAGTAGCTTTCTAAGATTCTTTTCAGCTCCAAAGTTTTATAACTCATTTGAGTATGAGCTATGCAAATAAGTCATACAGTTGCAAATCCCTCATTTTCCTTTGTGCTGACAATGAACATTTAATGATTTAACCACTATCTATCAGGCTATGGGTAGTAGAGTCCAAGGTTAATTCAATATGAGAATGATTTTATGTGGGATGATGCCCCATAATAAATTACATAGATCATAAAGGTGGAATATTTTGTTAAAAAATTCTTATTTGAATATTGAATGAAGGAATAAAATGAATAACAAAATTATTAAGATCTTACTATATACATGGCATTGTGATAAGTATGGGGGAAAGCACATTTAAAAATTAGATAGTCCTTGTCATCATAGAACTTGTATCCTAATAGGGAAACACATCATATATAGGGAAGGTATGGGCAACAAAGAGACTTTTGGTTCAGAGAATCACAAAGATATTGAGTTGATCCATAGGGTAGTCAATTGTCATGCCCTCTGTAGAAACAATGGTCTATTGACTTGACTACTGTGCTCTGAGAAAGAGGTGCAGAGCTTAAAGGGGGATATATGCACACAATGGCAAGTAGATGGCAAAATAACCTGTGATCATGGTTGATTGGAATGTGAAGGTAAAGTATGGTCTGTGATCTGGGGTGCTAACAGAAGGGGACACACCAGTATAGAGTGGTCTACATAAATTAGATTTCACTCAGTCACCAATATGGCCGGGCACTAAAGTGGGAATTTCAAAGATTCAAAGATAAGCGGGTTAATTTCTGTAGGGATTGGGGCATGGATTGTAGTGGATACAGTGCAGAGAATTGCTTCTGAGGTTGCTGAGGTCCAGGGAGAGATAAATAGAATAAGGGATTAGGCAGATACTTCATTAATGGAAAATAGGATTTTTTTAAGTGTCATAGAACTAGGCAGTATTTGTCCATAATATCAAAGTTTTCTCTGGCAGTTATAGGAGGCTCTGCTTAAATCCCCTATATCAGTGCTACTTTAGGACATTAGGCTGTAAATGCAAAGTAGATAGCTAGAACCAGAAAAGCTAACATAAAAAATAAAGGAAGAGTCAGATACAAGGGTCTAAGTTGGCTTAACATTACTGAATTGGTAATTCTAGGTTAGAGCGAATAACACAAACATTGCCTTAAAACCCACATTCTTTATTGTTGATCAGTCATTTTAGTCATGTTCATCTCTTTGTGACCTCTGCTGGTGTCTAAGCTACTTTTTCTGCTAAGTTATAAGGTGCCATCATTAGTTGGTTGTTAAGGAAGAAAGAAATTCTAGGATGTTAGAACATTGTTGAAATAATTGACCATGAGGTTCAGGCTGCAAATACTAAAACAGCAAGAGAAAGTTGAACACTTCAGTCCTTTCATTTATATCCTTCCTCTTCATTGATCCTAATAGAATTTCTAAACTAGTTTGGAAAGTCTTCCAAAACTGCAGAAAGTGGAAAGGGAAAGGAGAGCCCCATCCTAAAGATGTGTAGTGTTGCTGTACAATGAAGTACAATTATTTAAGCTTTTAAAAAAAAGACCTTGGAATGCTTTGCCATTTCCTTCTCCAGGTTTTTGTTTGTTTGTTTGTTTGTTTTTATAGATGAGGAGCTGAGGCATGCAAGGTTAAGTGATTTGTCCCAGGTGACATAATTGATAAGTGTCTGAGGTCATATTTGAACTCAGGACTTCCAGACCCCAGGTCCCCTCCTCTATCCATTGCACCCTCTAGCTACCCTAAAAGCTACATAGATATAACAAAAACAAAAAAGCAGTATCCAAGAGTTAGGAAGGACAAGCAACAAAATCCATAAACTGGGCAAGAAAGCATGAAAGAATTTGGGGAGGAACATTAATTAGAACTTCTTGAAGAAGCAGACATCACCATGAAGTTCAAATATACTTCAATAGTTAAAGCATGTTGCCGCCTTAGCTCTAGAAGACCTTATGCCTCTGCTGTCCAGCCCAGGTACCTGGAGGATCCTGAAGTAGCAGCCAACTAAGGTGAAGAATGTAGAGACTGGAATAAGGCATAGGCACAGTTTCTAGAACAGGAAGTTCCCAACAAAAAATATTGAAACCAGAAAAATGTACCCCAACCATAACTCACGATAGTTGTGCATAAATTTCTGAATGTTCATCACACTCACTTATCAGACTGAACCTCATTAATTCCATGGGAACGTCATGTGAGATGCACCTATTCTGTCTAAATATTGTTTCTAAAAGACGCATTGCTCAAGGTGCTCTGAGTACCTTGTCTTTCTTAAGGAAATTAATTAAGATCTTTCACTTTTGACCCTTTAGGAAGAAATGCATTGATTGCTAGTGAAGCTTTTTCTTAGCAAGGAAATACTAGCACACATATTTTGAAACGTGTGAACTACAAACAATATTCAAATTACTGTTCCCCCACAGCTCCCATTCATTAAAAAAAATTTAAACAAGTAGAAACTCGAGTCTGATAAGAACATAATTTCTTTCAGAGAGCTTGAGGGTGGTAAGGGAGGGGGGGAACAAATATTTGTGTCACATGCCATAGGACATTGACAGCGTATAGTACACGATCAGAGATCCTCATTATCTATTCCCATTATTGGGAACCAAAAATGTAAGTTTCAACTTAATAGATGCAATTTGCTGTCTTTATGATGAATGTCACTTTGGATCCAGAGTTCTTGTCCAAGATACTTTCAGTCCAGCAATGCAGCTTACATTTGCTCCTAAAAAGTTATATATATATATATATATATATATATATATATATATATATAGTTGTTCACTGAGAGCATTACCACCATTGGATGATGCTAAAGTTCCAAATAGATCTCTCTCTCTGTCTCTCTCTGTTTCTGTCTCTCTCTCTCTATCTCCCTCCCTCCCTCCTTCCCTTCCACCTCCCATCTCCCTGTTTCTTTCTCTGTCTCTCTGTCTTTGTCTCTGTCTCTCTGTCTCTCTCTCTGTCTCTGTCTCTGCCTCTGTCTCTCTCTGTCTCTGTCTGTCTGTCTCTCTCTCACTCTTTCTCTGTCTCTCTCTCCTGCACAGTGCTACAGAGCACCATATTTATAGAATATCAATTACTCTTTCCATTAATTGGAGTGCTGAAGCACCCAAGGACAGGATTACTATCAACTATTTTTTTAAACCTGTACATATTTATAGCACAGTACATTTAATAACCACTTGCTATTCTTTCTGGTGTGGGGAAGGGAGGAAGGAGTGTATATTTTCACAACTCTGGTAAAGGTGCTGGAGGAGATTGAGTTCTGAATTGTTATAAAGTCATTTCAGTCATGTTGGACTTTCCATGACCCCATTTGGGGTTTTCTTGGCAAAGACACTAGAGCAGTTTGTCATTTCCTTCTCCAGATCATTTTACAGATGAGGAAACTGAAGGAAACAGGGTTGTGACTTGCCCAGAGTCACACAGTTAATAAGCGTCTGAGGCCAGATTCAAACCCAGGAAAATGAGTTCATCTGACTCCTGCCAATAGCTGTCATAGGTAATACTTGAATGTGTTGACAGGACTTTCAACTACTGAAATATAATCATGTGATCCTTTTATACATAGAAATAAACAATGAGAACTCATTTAAAGTGTTGTTTTAGAGAGTTTAGAAAGGGTCTCAGAGACAAACTTTCATTTGGAGAGGTGCCATTGTGCTGTGGAGAGAACACTGGACTCTCAGACTCTGGGCACCTTGGTTCAAGCTCTGGCCCTGGCCCAGATCTTAGATGAGCCTTCACTTACCTCTTCTAATTAGCATTTTAATATTTCCAAAGCCCAACAACTTGGACAGGTAAGTACCATTATTATCCCCACTATACAGTTAAGCAAACTGAGACAGACAGAGATTTAGTGATTTATGTGCCTAGGGTTACATGGCTAGTAAGTGTTTGAGGATAGATATGAACTCAGGTCTTCCTGATTCCAGGCTCTGCACTCTATTCACTTTACCACCTTGCTTTCTCTAAATAGCAATACATAAATAGCAATACATATCAGTATGTATTAGTAGTAATACAAAATAGTAATACAAAGTAACACAAAGCCTATCTTTGTAGCAAAACTTAAAGTGGTTTGTAACTATTAAG
Source organism: Petaurus breviceps papuanus (assembly GCF_028583685.1). Taxonomy (NCBI): domain Eukaryota; kingdom Metazoa; phylum Chordata; class Mammalia; order Diprotodontia; family Petauridae; genus Petaurus; species Petaurus breviceps. The sequence goes on along the minus strand of NW_027185655.1, from coordinate 17,897,519 downwards.
AGGTATATAAATATTATTAATGATTATAACAGTGTCCTTGCATCATATCACCAGAGTCTGCTCCCAGTTCTGAAATTGGCATTGTGTTAAGACTGAGTAAAGGCTTAATAAATGTTTATTTGATGAATGAATGAGTCAATTTTCCTCCCTTCCAATTGTTTCCCACAAAGAAAAACTATTTGAGTTCTAGACTTGTAACATAATGCCTCCTCCTCAGTATAAGGATGGACATTCTCTGGAATATACCTACTAGTGACTTTCCTACATGATGTGTTGGGTACAAAAGAGGGCCCTTGGCTAAAAGATAAGTAGATAGATAGATAGATAGATAGATAGATAGATAGATAGATAGATAGATAGATAGATAGATAGATACAGACAGACAGACACTGTTATAGCATTCTTCTTTTGAATTATGAAGTATTTTTATGTCTTTGGGAGTCACCTACAAAAATATTGATAGCATTAGAAGAGGTCATAGAAGGGTTAGGAGAAAGATTGGAGAAGGTGTTCCTGCAATGAAAAGGGAAATTTTAATGATAGGAGGAAGTAGAAAAATGACAAAGAAACTTGGCCTATTTCCCAATTCAACTTAGGGCTGATACTGGGTGGTTCCCACCCAATCTTTTAGCCATACATTGTTTTTACAGCTTTACATGGGAACAGAAGGAAAGCTGGGATTGTGTGATAGATTTCCCATGGACTGATTTTTTACTCACAAAATGTTTACTCTGGATGTTTTCTTATGTTGCTACATCTGGAAGCTTGTCAGGGTGGGTACTCTGATTCAGTAGTACGGGTCACAGTCCCCCCATGACATTTCCATGTTTCTCATTGCTGTCCATGGCATCGCATAAATGCTTCATAGAGTGGAATTTTCTTTAATTCTTTTGTGTCATGGACATCTGTGGCAGTCTGGTGAGACATATGGACCTCTTCTCATAATAATTTCTTTTTAATTTTTTTTTATTTTTAAAACATTTGATTTTCAGCTTTTGAATTCTAGATTCTTCCCTTTCCTCCTCATCACCGTCACTTACTGGGAAGATGAACAATTCAATATAAATTGTACATGTGTAGCTATGCAAAACATTTCCATAGTGGATATATTGTGAAAGACTGACTATATTTTCTCCATCCTATGCTGCCTCCCACTTGTTCAATTCTCTACTTTGATCCCGTCCTTTTTCAAAAGTGTGTGTTTCTAACTACCCTCCCCCCAACCTGCCCTCCCCTCCATCATCTCTCCTCTCATCCCCTTTCCCCCACTCTCCTGTATGGCAAGATACCCTATTTAGTGTGTGTCATTCCCTCCATAAGCCAAATTCAATTAGAGTAAGGTTGATCCATTCCCTTTTGCCTCCCTGTTCTTCCCCTTCATTGTAACAGTTTTCCCTTGACTCTTCTATATGAGATAATTTACCCCATTTTGTCTCTCCCCATATCCTCTCATTATATTCCTCTCTCACCTCTCAATTTCACCTTTTAAGGATCATCCCTTCCTATTCAACTAATCCTGTGCCCTCTGTATATGTATACCTGTACACATATATACCCACACTCACATATGTATTATATAGACATATATATGAATGTACATATGGATATACATATTTGTACACATTTATATTCCTTTCAACTATCCTCATACTGAGAAAAGTTTCATAAGTAAATCATCATTTTTCCATGTAGTAATGTAAATACTTCAACTTTGATAAGGTCCTTATGATTTCTTTTTCCTGTTTACCTTCTCATGTTTCTCTTGCTTCTTGTATCTGAATGTCAAATGTTCTATTCAACTCTGTTTTTTCACCAAGAAATCTTGCAAGTCCTCTATTTCATCAAATGACAATATTTTCCCATGAAACATGATACTCAGTTTTGCTGGGAAGGTGATTCTTGTTTTAAATCCCAGCTCCTTTGACCTTCAGGATGTCATTTTCCAAGCCCTTTGATCCCTCAATGTAGAAGCTGGCAAATCCTGTGTTATCCTGATTGTGTTTCCACAATATTCAAATTGCTTCCTCTTGGCTGCTTGTAGTATTTCTTCCTTGATCCAGGAACTCCAGAACCTGGTTATAATATTCCGAGGATTTTTCTTTTGGGGATATTTTTAAAGAGGTAATCAGTGAAGTCTTTCAATTTCTATTTTTCCCTCTGTTTCTAAAATATCAGGGCAATTTTCCTTGAGAAATTCTTGAAGGATGATTTCTAGGTTCTTTTTTTTTTTTTGGATAATGGCTTTCAGGTAGTCCAATAAATTTTAAATTATCTCTCCTGGATCCATTTTCCAGGTCACAGGTTTTTCCCATGAGATATTTCACATTGCCTTCTATTTTTTCATTTGTTTGGATCTGTTTAGTAGTATATTTATTCCTCATAAAGTCATTAGCTTCCATTTGCTCCAATCTAATTCTGAAAAAAAATATTCTATTCAGTGAGCTTTTGAGATTTTTTTCCAGCTGAAAAATTTGGGTTTTTAAGGCATTCTTCCCCTCATTTGCTTTTTGACCCTCTTTTTCCATTAGAGTTAGTCTATTTTTAAGCTTTTATTTTCTTCAGTCAAGTTGTTGACCCTCTTTTCATGATATTCTTGCATCATTCTCATTTCTCTTCCCATTTTTTCCTCCATTTCCCTTATTTGGTTTTCAAAACCTTTCTTAAGCTCTTCTATGGCTTGTAACCAATTCATATGTTTCTTGGAAGCTTTTGGTGCAAGAGTTCTGACTTTGTTGTCTTCCTGCCATTCTTTGTTTTGATCATTTTTGTCCCCAAAAAGGTATACAAAGTTGGATTGCTGTGCTTGCTTTGCTTCCTTTGCTTGCTCATGTTGCCAATCAATTACTTGATTTTTGAGTTTTTGGCCACAGTAGAACTCTGCTTTGAGAGAGGAGAGCTTTGTCCCAAATTGCTGAGGTTTTTCTCCGGTGCCAGAGCTATTAGTTGGCTGCCCTTTCTTAAGCCTCCACATGTTCTTGCACCTGGTCACACACCCCTGGACTTCCACCCAAGACAGTGACCCAGATCCAAGCAGGTTAAAACAAGAGCAATTATCCCTCTGAATGGTTTCTTGGTCCCCCTACAATCTACAGGCCAGGATCTCTGAAGCAGCCACATGGCTGTGTCCACCACACCTCAGCCACTTCTCCCTCTGGGGGTAGGGGCTGTACCACACTCCCTGTTCCCAAAGTCCACACTGACCTTTCACTTTGTCTTTCACATTTATGGGTTGATAATTCTAGAAACTACCACATCTGCTGGTAATCCACTCTCCCAAAGTTCCTTGAGCCACAGTTTGTTAGGGGGCACTCTGGGGCTAAAATATCAGGTTCAGGTGAGGCTGGGATCTGCTTCCAGAATACTGTGATGGACCCTTCCTGCCAGCCTTCTGGGCTGCCTTCAATGGGAGATTTGTTTCTCTCTGTCACTTTGTGGGTTCTGTAGTTCTAAAAATTCTTTAGAATCATATTTTATAGGCATTTGAGGTGGTTATGGGGGAAGCTCAGGGAGTTTTCCTGCTTCTATGCTGCCATCTTGGCTCTGCCACCCATAATAATGTTTTTAAATGAATAAAAGTCATAATATTACCAAATATATATTCAAATGCAGCATTTTTTTAGTTCAAGAGCCTCAGATTAAAAGCTCCTTTCCATACTGTGTCTATCCAATGTACTGGAAATCTTTGTTTTTAATGTGAGGCTATTAATGCAACATTACAAACAGATCATTTGCCATTTTCACTCTTACTCCGTAACAATAATAGCTAATATTATAGCATTTTAAGGATTACAGAGCATTTTCTGTATATTATTTTATTTGATCCTCACAACAACTTTGTGAGGTAAGTGTTGTACTACCAACCAAATACCAAGAAACCAAGGCAGGTTAAGTTACTTGATCAATGTCAAATAGCTAGTAAGTGACTGAGTCTGGAATCAAACCCAGTGTTTTCCTGTCTCCTATCAATTATGCCATGCTTTCTCCTCACATGATCAACTCACCTCTTTTTCTTGTGATAACAAGCCAGTGGTGATGCCTTTTTGCTCTTCCCCACATTCCTAACCCCTTGATTCTTGTGTGCAAGTCATGATTGGTATTTGATTATAGCCTCCTTAAATCAGTCCTTTGTGTTTCCATTATTCTTTGGTACTTTTGTAGTTTTGATTCTTGATAGTTTATGATTTTTCAAGATTACTAGCTACTTACTGAATATTGGAATTTAAAAGATGCATGCAGAAACATGGGGTCATTGAAAGTGTTTCAGTCTCCCTAAGGTAAACCAGCCCATTTTCCTCCTCTTACTCAATTCTGGTCCCAGCTACACCTCTATAGTAGCTGGCAAGACAGAGGAGCTAATGGATCAGTTCAACGCTCTACCCATTAATGTCTTAGATTGAGCAATATTCAGTATTCATCCACTTGACTTTTCCTGTGTGCATTACTTAGCTTATTTTGAATAAAAGCAAATTTCATTGAAGAATGTTCTGTGCATGAATGCAATTAACAAAATGATATTTATAAACAGAAGCATCTAGAAATCCTTATCACATATAAGGCATCCCTCTTCAATCTACACTTGGCATAGGATATCTTCCACAACACTGGTGAAAATATTTTCAAGCATTAGCATCCCTGTTTTGTAATATTTTTTTCTTGACATTTGGTATCATTGAGGAAAATTATGTATGAGAGTATTACCAAAGTTATCCTTGTGATTGCAATTACCAAACAACCTTTTACAGCACTATTAGAGGCCTGAGAGGCATCTTACATAGACACATGAAAGAAGTATTATTGTTGGAGAGCAAAGTCTCATTTTGCTTTACTCAATCAAATGCTGGTTTTTTAATGAATAAATAATAAATCACAGTAAGATCTTTCATATTTTATATCTTTGAGTCAACTGTGTGACTAAGAAGTCTTTAAATCTGCCATCTGTAAAAAATATATCTGTATATGCTTTTCATGTTTTCATCAATACTTTCATTGATCATTTGTCTAAAGATTTTGTAGAAATAGGAAAGTCGGCACCTGTGATCAATATTCATTAATGTCTTCTCAGTTGTCTTTTAAAAAACATAATATTTTCTACTCTTTTAGAATTTTCTCCTGAGAGACTCCTTAAAAATTGATCCCCGGGTATCTTTAAAATTGTGTTAGCTCAAGCATCAATTTCTTCTGCACGTATTTGCTTGTTCCAGCTATTTTATTTTCTAATATCATATTCTTAAGTATCTTTTCCACTTATTTATATGTAATACACTAGGTAGTGAGATGATGCCAAATATGATGAAGGTATCAGTTGAGAAATGTTGGCACACCTGTTGCAATTCACATTCTTTTCATGTCTTCCTTCCAGGTGCATATGTAAATTATTTTAGAATGATCTAGTTTAACAAAAGCATATGATTTGGAGTTGGAAGGAAACTTAGACATCATCCATTCATTCCTAATTATGATACTAATGATAATAACAGCATTTATATAGCATTTTAAAGTAGAAACATACATTTTCTTCCTTGAATTCACAATAACCCTGTGACTTATGTACAACTGGAATTACTATCCCTCTTTTTTAGATGAGGTAATTGAGACATGGAGAGAATAAATTACTTGACATGATGACAATGCTAGGTATCATTTTAGGAACTTGAATCCAAGTATTTCTAACCCAAGTTCAACATATTGTCCAATACATCACTTTTCAGAAGAAAAATTTGCTAATAATTAGAGCTATTGAAAAGTAGAATGGAGTTCCTTGGGAAATAGTGTGTCTTTCCTTACTTGAACACCTATCTGGATGACTATTTCTTGGGGCTGTTATAGAGATGTGATTCTTGTTCATGTATGAATTATACTAGAAGGCCCTGAAGTCTTTTATTTATCTCTACCTCCTAAGGTACGCCTTTTCATCTTTGTTCTGCTCTAATTTTTAGTATTTTTTTCCCTTTCTTATATAAAGCAGAAATTTACTAAATTGAAAATATAGTTTGGAAATTTGTTTTGTAGTTTAGTGTTTTATTTCCCCCAATTACATGTAAAAACAATTTTCAATATTCATTTTAAAATTTGAGTTGAAATTTTCTCTCGCTCCAGCATTCTCACTGAGAAAGGTTTCATATAGGTTAGACATGTGTAGTCATGCAAAACATATTTCCATATTAGTCATATTGTAAAACAAAACAAACAAATAAATAAAACCCAAGAAAAATATTAAAAAGTATGTTTTGATCGGTATTGACTCCATTAGTTCCTTCTCTGGAGATGGACAGCACTTTTCTTCATAGGTCTTTCAGAATTGTCTTGGGTCAATGTATCGCTGAGAATAACAAAGTCATTCAAAATTCATCATCTTGTAATAATCATCTTGCTGCTAATATGCACCATGTTCTCTTAGTTCTACTCATTTCACTTTGCATCAGTTCATGCAAGTCTTTTCAGGTTTTTATAAGGGCATCTAACTCATTGTTTCTTATATCACATTATACTCCATCACAACCATATAGCAGAAATTGTTCAGCTATTCCCGAATCAAAGGGCATCCCCTAAATTTCTAATCCTTTGTGACCAGAAAAAAAAAAGCTGCTATAAATATATGGACATAGTTCCAAATTGCTCTATGTAATGGCTGAATGAGTTCAAAACTCTACCAAGAGTGCATCAGTGCACATCCCCTCCAACATTTGTCATTCTTTTTTCTGACCTACTAGCTGATATAATAGATGTGAGGTGGTATCTCAGAGTTATTTTAATTTTCATTTCTCTAATCAATAATGATTTAGAGCATTTTTTATGTGACTATAGATAGTTTTGATTACTTCATCTGAAAACTGACTTCATAGTTTCAATCATCTGTCAATTGGGGATGGCTCTTATTTTTAGCAATGATTCTCCTCATTGAGCTTTTGAGATTCTTTTTCCATCTGGAAAATTCGGATTTTTAAGGCATTCTTCTCCTCAATGCCTTTTTGAGCCTCCTTTGCCATTTGAGTCAGTCTGTTTTTTAAAGTATTATTTTCTTCAGTCAGGCTGTTGACTCTCATTTCATAATTTTCTTGCATTGTTCTCATTTCTCTTCCCAATTTTTCCTCCACTTATCTTATCTGCTTCTTAAGGTCCTCTATGGCCTGTAACCAGCTTGTATTTTCCTTTGAAGCCTTTGGTGCAGGTGTTCTGACTTCACTGTTTTCCTCCTGTTCCATGTTTTGCTCCTTTTTGTCCCCAAAATAGGAGTGTAATGTTGGAATCTTCTGTCTGTTTTGTTTCCTTTGCCTGCTCATTTTGCCACTCAATTACTTGACTTTTGGGCTTTTTGCCACAGTAGGACTCTGCCACCAGACAGGGGAGCTTTTGTCCCAAATGCTGGGGTTTTCTCAGCTGCTGGAGGTATTAGATGGGTGCCCTCTCTGAGGTCTCCACATGCTCTGGCAAGCTGGACACACACCCCAGAACCTCCACCCTAGACTGCAATCCAGATCCAAGAAGGTTAAAGCAAGAGCAATTATCCCTCAGACTGGTGCTTGGTCCCCCTACACTCTGCAGGCAAGGAGCTAAAGCTGCTATGTGGCACTGGCTGACTGTGCAGGCATCTCAGTGGCTTCTTGTCAGGGTAAAAGCCACTCACTCCCACTTACTGGTCCCAAAGTCCAGACTGCAGTTACCTCTCACTTTGTCCTTCACATTTATGTGTTGATAAATCTGGAAACGGCCACAGCTGCTGCTGATCTGGAGTCCCTGTGGCCGGTAGCTGGTCAGGCCTGCCCTGGGGCTAAAGCCTTGGCATGGGGCTGGGCTTGGCTCCCAGAGTGCTGCTGGATTTCTGCCAGCCTGCAGGGATGCCCTCAGCGGGAGGTCAGTTTCTCTGTGTCATTTTATGGGTTCTGCAGCTCCAAAGTTTGTTTAGAGTCCCCTTTTTACATGGATTGGGGAAGGTGGAAGCCAGAGCAGCAGGAAGGTCGTGCTTCTACTCTGCCATCTTGGCTCTGCCCCCATGGCTCTTATTTTTAAAAATTTTACTGATCTCTCCATGTATTTTATAGATGATACTTTTATTAGAAAAACTTGCTTCAATTTTTTGCAACAGTTGTTATTACTAACTCTAGTTCCCTATAAAAATCTTCACCCATTTATTCTATTCTCTTCCTCCTTTCATCACATCTTTCCTCAAAAGTGTTTGACTTCTGACTATTGCCTTCCCTGATCCACCCTCCCTTCTATGAGCACCTCCTTTCTCTCATCCCCTCCCCTCCTACTTTCCTGTAGGGTAAAAAGGTTTCTATACCCAATTTAATGTGTATATTATTCCCTTTCTGAGTTAATTCTGATGAGAGTAAGGGTCTAGCATTTCCTGCCATCTTCCCCATCTTCCCCTCCACTGTAAAAAGCTCTTCCTTGCCTCTTTTATGTGAGAAAATTTACTCTATTCTGTCTCTACCTTTCCCTTTCTCTCACTGCATTCCTCTATCTCACCCTTTAATTTTATTCATTTTTTTAATATATCATCCCATCTTATTCAACTTACATTATGTCTACATATATACTCATTCTAACTGACCAGATAATGAGAGTTCTTATTAGTCACAAGTATTATCTTCCCAAGTAGGAACATAAGCAGTTTAATCCTATTAAGTCCTTTATGATTCCCCTTTCCTGTTTACCTTTTTATACTTCTCTTGAGCCTTATATTTGGAAGTCAGATTTTCTATTCATTTCTGGTCTTTTCATCAGGAATGCTTGAAGGTCTTCTATTAAATGTCTCTTTTTCTCTGAAATATTATCTTCATTTTTGCTTCATAGGTGATTCTTGCTTCTAATTCTAGCTACTTTGACATCCAGAATATCATATTCCAAGCCCTCTAATAGTTTAATGCCATAACTGCTCAATTTTGTGTTACACTGACTGTCACTCCATAATACTTGAATTGTTGCTTTCTGGCTGCTAGCAATATTTTCTCCTTGACCTATGAGTTCTGGAATTTGGCTATAATATTCCTAAGAGTTTTCATTTTGGGATCTCTTTCAGAAGGTGATTGGTGGATACTTGCATTTCTATTTTACCCTCTGATTCCAGTGTATCAGGGAAGTAGTTTTCATTGATACTTTCTTAAAAAATGATGTCTAGGCTATTTTTTTTTACCATGATTATCAGGAAGTCCAATAATTCTCAAATTATAACTCCTGTCAGTTTTCTTTCTAATGAGATATTTTACATTGTCTTCTATATTTTTTTCATTCTTTTTGGTTTTGTTTCTTTTCTTTTTCATGTCTCATACAGTCATTAATTTCCACTTGCTCAATTCCAATTTTTAAATTCTTCAGTGAGCTTTTGTGCCTCCTTTTCCATTTGGCCAACTATTTTTTTAATGAATTCTTTTCTTCAGTGGATTTTAGGGTCTGTTTTTTCCCATTTGGCCAATTCTGCTTTTCAAAACATTCTTCTCCTCATTGGATTTTTGTACCTCTTTAACGACTTGACCTAGACTGTTTTTTAAGGTATTATTTTCTTCAGTATTTTTTGGTCTCCTTTACCAAGTCATTGACTCTTTTCATGATTTTTCATCACTCTCATTCCTCTTCTCAATTTTTCCTCTACCTCTCCTACGTAATTTTTAAAATCCTTTTTGAAATTTTCTGTGGCCTGAGATCAGCTTTGAGACTTTGGAAGTAGCAATTTTAACTTTGTTGTCCTCTTCTGAGTGTGTGCTTTGTTCTACTTTGTTGCCATCATAACTTTCTAAGTTAAAATGTTTTTCCTGTTGTTTGCTCATTTTTCTAGCCTATTTCTTGGCTTTTAACTTTTTGTTAAAGTGGGGCTCTGCTTCCAGGGTGTAGGGCACATTGTCTCAAGCTTCGGTATTTTTGTTGCAAATGTTTGCAGAGATATTTCTAGAGACTTGTAAGTTTTAAGTTCTTCCAAGGTGGTATGACTATTAAAAGAGGTGTGTTTACTATTCTTCTAGCCTGTGTACTGATCTGTGAATTACCACAAGTGTTTTTCTGCCCTGGAACTGTGATGAGAGCCCCTGATCTTCTGCAGTTTCAGGCTCTGGTGTACTAATGCTTCTCTTTGCCCTAGGACTGCCACCCAGAATTGTGATCTGGATTCAACTATGGGCAAAGCAACAAAGTCTTGCCCCCAGTGACAACTAAGAGACCCCTGTAATTTCTTTCTGACCAGTTTTTTTTTTTACCTCTGTATTGTCTGTGGGCTGAGAGCTTGGGAAGCAGCCACTGCAGCTGCTGATTCAGTCACTCCCAAAGCATGCTCCTGGAGCAGGTCTGTGTTGTGGTAGCCTTCACTGGACTGTGCTCTACTCTCACCCTGGTGCCACAAACCTTTCCTTGTTAACTTCTAAGGTGTTTTTGGCAGTAAAATTGTTTCACCGAATCAGAGGCTTGTGGGATTTTTTTTAGAAGCCTTGTCTGTGTATAAGAGATATTTTGCTGAAGATGAGATTAAGAAGGTACTGGGCATGATAAATACCAAACAGCATCACACAACAATGAAATTGGATGTGACCAGTTATTGATATTGGCATTGCTTAAAAATTCATTTGGTGAAAGCAAAGTTCAAACAACATTAAATAGAAAGATAAAGATGAGCAGAAACTACAGTCTTGACAACATTTCCAGTATCCCAGCCTAAAACAAATTATTTCTTCTTAGGTTTTGTTTGTGTGTTTCTACAAAGAATTATTCCGAGTTGTTAAATTTTAACAAATAATGAAGATGCATCTTAATGTTCCAGGAAATGTTTTAAAAGAATTCAGTGACCACAACAGTGTATATCCAGAGAAATCCTTATTTATCAACACAAATATTTTCCTTTGAAAGTACATTCTTTTTATTAATTCAAGACAGTAATGGTGAAATATCCAACAAGTTTTCTGCTCCTTGCTTTCCTACTATTCAGGGGGAAAAATGCTTTATAACATATGATTTAATTTGCATTACCCATACTCAAAAAGTAAACAAAGATACTATGTATACATACCTATGGTCTACTTAGTTCACCCAAGGCAAGGTTAAATTCTTTCAAAAGGAGTTGTTAGGAAATTGAGGAAACGACACTACCAGTCCATGAACTCCTCAATAAAGAGGAAAGCACTTTATTATCCTGTCCCCAAAGATTCCCTTACCTTCTCATTGGATTTAGGCTACCCTTACATTCACTTCTTTTCCTCTTTTCCTCTAGGGTTCTATGGGTCTGAAATATGAATTCTTGGTTGAGTGTCTATGAACTACTAAGACGTTCAAGGATAGCTTTTAAGGAGTCTATAAACTTTGATAGGAAAAAATAAATTTAGTTCCATTCCAATTATTTGATTTCCTTTGTAATCCTATGTATCTTATTTTGTGCATTTGAAATCATTATTCTAGGAGTTCATAAGCTTTACCAGATTGCCAAACTGATCCATAACATACAAAAAGGTTAAGAATCCTCTAAATGGCATAGTTTCAAAATACTTGAATTGATGAAAGTGAAGTGAGCACAATCAGAAGAACAATTTACACAGTAACAGTGATACTGTTATGATAATCAATTGTGAAAGACTTAGTAACTCTAATCAACACAATGACCCACCACAACTCCAAAGAGCTCATGATGAAAAAAATTCTATCCACCTCCAAATGGAGAACTGTCTATCTCTCTCTCTCTCTCTCTCTCTCTCTCACTCTTTCTCTCTCTGTCTCTCTGGCTCTCTCTCTCTGGAATGTGGCTAATGCCATTTTTCTAAAGGGTTTTGTATTTCTTGTCTTTTCAATTGGTGGGGAAGATTGTAGGAGGAGGAAGAATATCTGGAAGTGAGTATAACATTAAATCAAATTTACCAAAAAGAAGTATAGATTGAAGTGAAAATGTGAAGAGCTTTAAACCTTGCGGCCAACACCACCCCTTCCCCCTCAAAAAAGTAATCCTTGCTCTAGGACTTTAAAAGTTCTATTTCTGTCCCTCATCTGTCCTCTTTGTTTTGTCTGAAGTATCTCTATTTACCTGATTTTTATGACTGTCCACCTTCCTGTGATCCTAGATGTCTTTGTCTTTTCTCTTAAATTGAGCTTGTCTCAGTGGCAATGATGAAGGATTAATTTTGGGTGCCATCTTTCTTTAATACCTTTCTGCATTGCAGCAGATCCCTCTGATTCCCAGAACCAATCTCTTCCTTGCTGCTGCACCTGGAGTCAGCAAGAACTGAGTTCAGTCCAGTCCCAGATACTTACTATCTGTGTGACCTTGAACAAGTCACTTGACCTCTGTCTTCCTCAGTTTCCTTAATGGCAAAGTAAGGATAATAATACCACCTAACACCTACCTCCCAGGGTTATTGTGAGGATCAGCTGAGATTTATTTGCAAAGTGCTTAGCACAATGTCTGGCATATAGTTAGTGCTGTTATTCATTCATGTCTGACTCTTTATAACACTGTGCACCATACTGTCCACGGGGGTTTTCTTGGCAAAGATACTGGTGTGGTTTGTCATTTCCTTCTCCAGTGGAGTAAGGTAAACAGAAGTTAAATGCCTTGTCCACAGTCACACAGCTAGTATGTGACTGAGGCCAGATTTGAACTCAGGAAGATTAGTCTCTGAACAGGTTCAGAGCTCTATCCCCTGATATCCTGTCTTCCACCTCTGGTACATAATAGACACTAAAAGGTAGATATTAATAATAATAATAATAATACCAGCAGCAATAGTATTCATCCAAAAAGTACAACTCTATAGGGAGGGGAATCGTATTTTTGCCTCGTATATACAACTAAAGCGATTGCTTGTGAGAGCATCACTAACTTCTGAAGTAAAATAAGTCTGTATTGTTCCTGAATACTAAAGATGTTTCAGTTTGATAAAATCACAATAATAGATTTCTCCCTGGGAGTCAGCCATGAAGGATATAGGAAGAGGTGGTTTCACTAGACATCAGAGTCATGTTATCTGAGCTGGCATAGCAGTTATAAAGATCTCATTCATTGTAGATGGGAGGAGTTTCCACTGGTTTTCAAATAAATCAATTACATGAACTTCAAAGCAATGGAAAATGAATTTGAATTGAGAATTCGATGCTTGTAATAAACTAAAAATATTTTGAAACTCATCTTCTTGGAGAATAAAAATTCCCGTAGCAATCTTTAGCCCAACAAGAGATCTTTTAATGTGTTATAGATTAGGTTATTTTACCTTAGAAACAAGTATAACATTTGAGAGAGAGAACGAGTATAGATTTTCCTGAGACATCAAACTAGGGAAATATTAGTGATAAAGTGAAGAGGAGCCATGTGAGTTAGAACTGGGAGGTAGAGTTCATAAATACTGATTTTAAAAGAACATGAATAGCAAGAATTAGAATTGCAAAATAAGCCAATTAGGCTAGGCAGTTGAAATATAGAATATGTATATATCACATGGGTTTGATCTTTGAAAAAATGAGATTTTTTTTTGCCATGTGAAAAAATGTGTCAGAAAATTTTATAATGGAACTTTTGTAAAGTAACATTTTCCTTTCTAATTGTTTTCCATGTTATATATTTAATAAGAGCTCATATACACATATTATACACATGTGTGTACATACAAACATATATACTATGTATGCATACATGGAAGTGTATTGCGTGTATGTGTACGTGTGTTGCATGTGTATATGTATGTATATATGTATATCGCATGTGGGTGCCTATATGTATGTGTGTATATGCATGTCTAAATGTATGTATGTGTGCATGTATATGAATATGTGTATAGGATTTTTTGAGACTGAGTTTCCTATCTCACTCATACTGGACATACAGCAACCAGCTTCAGGCCCATTCTCAATACTTATTTCTTTTGTTTTTGTTTTTTTTTTTTAAGCAATAGGGGTTAAGTAACTTGCTCAAGGTTACACAGCCAGTTATTTCTGGGTGGGTGCTGAGTGTCTGAGCCCAGGATTCGATCCCCAGGTCATCCTGACACTGGAGCCGGTGCTCTTACTCACTGTGCTACCTGACCGCCCCTAAGCAATTGGGGTTAAGTAACTTGCTCAAGGTTACATGGCAAGGTGTTTCTGGGTGGGTGCTAAGTGTCTGAGCCCGGGATTTGATCTCCAGGTCATCCCGACACTGCAGCTGGTGATCTTACTCATTGTGCTGCCTGGCCGCCCCTCTCAGTAGTGATTTCTATGAGAACTTTAACTGGTTTTCCAGCCTCGACCAGCTTGCTCCTCCTTTGCCATCCTGGTGGACCATCAGTGCCTAGGGGCTCACCATGCTGGGCTTAGGGTGGAGAGCTGATCCAGATTTAGTCTTTGTTTAACTCAGAGCTCCCCAGTACAAGCTGTTCACCAGCCTTGGACTATGCAGCCACAGGGTCTACAGGCATTGCCACCATTCATGGTTGATTGATTGATTGATTCTTTAGTAATGGATTAATGTTATTCTAGGAGTATAATTTCTCTGTCATTCTGGTGCCGCACCTTACACAGGCCTTGGATTTCTGTATCCATTTCAGTAGTCTTGGGGCTCAGAGAGGTTTCCTGAAAGAATGAGACAAACTGATCATGCATTAAACAATCAGTGTTTTTATGACAGTACATGTTCCTCACAGCAGGGAAGGCATGAGACCTAATGTGAGAAACCACAAGCAGAGAATAAAGAAACAGAGCAAGGCAAGAGAACTTCAGGGCAAAAGCTATCACTGGGTCTTAGTATCTGAGATGAAACATAAGAGAGTTTCAGTCATTAAAGTGGCAGGCCAGGGTCCTTTGGGTTCAATGATTGTCTGGATAAAGCAGGGAGAAGAGTCTTCTGCAGTTGTCCTGTGAGATGTTGCCTTTTCATGTGGCATCCTCAAGTTAGTCCAGGCTCTTGTCACTTCGGCCTGCTTTGATGAGTGGGATATTTAAATCCAGCTTGAATGACTCAGGCCAAGATTATGGGTTTTATAGAGTTGGGAAAGCAATCTCAATCCCCTCATTGCTTCAGGCAATATAAGCAAGAGGCCAAGTAATACCCGGTGGCTGCCTCCAAATTCATGAACTGCGGAAAGTTTTCCATATATTAGTATAAATAATATGTAGAGGTTCAATCATAGTGTGATTTGTAAAATAGGTTTGCAGGAGGAGAGGTGTCAGGGAATTGAGTAGAGAGGTTCATTGCCTTGCTACCTTGGGTCACCAGGGAGTTCAGGATTGCTTCAGGAGGAAGATTGCAGAGTTCTAGAATTTTAGAATTGTTCTTCCTTGATTTGCTGGTCTCCTACTTTCTAGGTACCTTTGTGATTTAAGAGAGCACCACCGACTTGCTTCTTTTTCCACAGTATATTCATCAATTTGCATCTGAAAAAATACTTGTGAACCATTAAAAAAAAATCCCAGCCAGCAGGCTTGTCATGCTGTTGTTTTCACTGCCCCAACCAAAGAGTCGCCATATTGCCAGGCCATGTGATGATTGAAAAGAAAAATTGAACACCACCCTTCCAGTTTCCATTTCTCAAGAACCTCTTCCATCCTTTTAGAATAAGAAGAAACCTTAGGCTGTCTGGTACAAAGCCCTCATTTTACAGATGAAGAAACTAAATACTACTAGAGAGGTTAAGCCCAAAGTTCCATGGGTAGAAAGTACAAACTGAATTTAAATTCAAAGAAGAGTAGAGATATGGCTACTGAATGTTACCTAACTGTTAGCTATACTGTTATTTATTCTCTATCCATGGCAGTGTTTTATGAAAGCTTATGGCTAGATTTCATTTCTACATTGTTGATAATGTATTTTTTTGTTGTACTTGTTTTTAGATAGATCATTTTATTTGTTGTGTTTAAGGGACAGCCCCAAACAACCGAATTTCTGCTATGTGGAGACACCCAAGGGAGAATGGAATGTGTATAACAATGGAATGTATAATAATGAACGCAAAATAGATCAAGATTTAACAAGCTAGGACTTACCTTAGACCCCTTGACAATTGGAATCAATACAATCAAACTAGATATGCCTATTGGTCTTTTTTCTCCACCTCCCTCCCACTCCTATCTGCCTCTACTCCTCCCACCCTTCATTTATACTGGGGTCAAAAACTAACACAGAAAAGCAAAAATGGGCAAGGAAGAGATACAAATAGCCATGGCACTGCTGAACCTTCATGATGATCTTCAGGCCATTCTGGGAAGGAGTCCATGACGATTACGGACTCCTGGGTCTCTGCCTCAGGCAAGATCAGGCCATTCTTGGGTCAGGGCAGCGCCTGGATTTTCTATAAGGTTCTATTTTCATTTCATGTTTTCATTCTGCTACATCTTAGAATATCTGAACATACTGGAAAGATGATCTTATGATCGTTTGCTCCTTTTTTATTCAGGTGGGTGTTCTAAGTATCATCTTGAAATTTTTGTTTTGATTACTTCAGCATTATCTCTGGCCCTAGAGAAAGGGTTTGGGGCATCAACACAAAGAGGTATATTTAACAAGGTAGTTATTTAGGCGTGTGGGCACTAGGTGGCACCATAGTGCCCAGAGCTCTAGGCCTGGAGCCAAGGAACACTCACCTTCTTGAGTTCAAATCTGGCCTCAGCCACTTACTAACCTAATGACCCTGAACAAGTGAGGAGAGACTTGAGAAAGGGAGACAAAGCAGCAGGAAGATCTGGGTTCAGATTCTACTTCTGACATCCTGGCTATAGAAACCTGGGCAAGTCAGAGCACATACCAGTTCTCTCAGATTCCTTATTTGCAGGGACTGATCTGCAGTGGTAGAGACGGTTTCTTCATTGGGAGTTCCTTATATCTATGGAGCTACAGTTAATTACATGAAGAGCATAAAAACAAATAACTAGTCCTAAAACTAAGGTTCTTATTTTTGAACGGTTGAATTTTACTACCCAAGGGCAGAGTCTGAGTTTGTGCCCTTATACCTAAACTAGGTGCATTTCTGATTAAGAACAAACTTTAAAAGTTCATAATTTTTGTTTTTGTTTAACAAAGAATTGTCACCATTATTTATACTTTAGCCTGAATTTGTTGGATAAGTGATGCAAGAAAGAATTTATCTTTCTTTGATAGTTTTACTTCTCCAAAGCAATGAAAGAAAGGAGGGAGAGGACACATCAGGAAGGTTTTACTGAAAGCATCCATTCATTTCTGTGTCTTTAGGGACTGGATTACTAACAGAAGAAGAGAAGGGAAAGGGTTGTAGGAACTAATGACAAAAGTACAAGTAGATTTCCTTGCAAACTCCCCAAAGTCAC
The DNA here is from genome assembly GCF_028583685.1 of Petaurus breviceps papuanus. Taxonomy (NCBI): domain Eukaryota; kingdom Metazoa; phylum Chordata; class Mammalia; order Diprotodontia; family Petauridae; genus Petaurus; species Petaurus breviceps. The sequence goes on along the minus strand of NW_027185655.1, from coordinate 17,880,302 downwards.
AAGTAACATCTCTGTCTTTTAAACTCTATTTGACATTGTAAGGGTATGCCCCAGGTTACAGGCTGGCACGATTTGGCAGATCTTCCTCACCTTCTGTTGCTGTGAGATAACATTGATGTCTCTTCCTGATACAAAGGGACAGAATTCTGCATCAGAATCTAGGGACAGTGTGATGCTTTTAAGACACATATTGAGTCAACCCTTATACTAGTCAGATGTAACTGAACAAACATCTTGTATTAAATTGTTCCATTGGTAAGTAAGCTAAAAATGAAAAAAAAAAACATTATTATTATGATAATAATTAAAACACTTTGACAAAAGTAGTTTTGCCAAAAATCTACATGAATATTTAAAAATGTATTTAATTTGTTGTTCTGCCTAAATGATATGGAGTAATCTGTCTTCTTAACTCTATGGATAACTGGTTGTCTTACATCATTGAAATATTTTATTTGTCGATCAATAGTTCATTCAACAAACTCTTGGGTCCTTTGTTTTGGTATTCACTAATGAAGGACATCCTGAATGGATGTATTAGTGTAGAGCAAGCAGGTTTTCATAATTGACATTCAACAATGGGCCACATCTTTGCCATTTCACAATTTAGTCAAAGATGGGTTCATATATGACACTGTTCTGATTATTGTTATTGGTTGATTATGAAAATGCATTTGATTTGACATAATGAAATGCTTTCATAATAAGACTCCATCCCTATATATCAAAATTGTTCAAGATTTATCAGAAAGCATAACAACAATAGCCTCTCTGTTCAATCTTCTGATAATGAACATAAGGTAAGGCATAAAATAAGAATATATGCACACCAAAGCTATTTTCCACACTGGTGGAGATCTTACATACTGTCAAGATAAAAGAAGAATTCTTTGTGGATGGTGAGGTCTCCCCTATATTTCTTTTTGCAGATGATATTGGGCAAGTTGCATCAATTTCTAGAACACTGCAAACCTCCTAGAAGATTTATATAACCACTCAAAGAAATTTTGAACTGTTCATCCATCCATCTAGAAAACACCAAGTGGATAAAGAATATCTGTTACTTAGATTTTAACATGCATTTGGATTCACGTCCTATTGAGTTTGTTCAATAGTAGGTATTTCTGCTACAGACAATATAGATGTTCCAATGGAGTATTCTCCCAATACCAGTAGAACATGGACAAGAGGTCTTACAGCATACGCATCTTTGTTGAGATTTACAATATTGAAGAGAATTCCTGCTTCTTTGTGACCACAGATTTATTTGGGTATATCACCGTTTTGAAAAGATTGTTGAATTTGGAACCAGGTTGGGATTCAAATTCTGCGTCTGATGCTTATTGCTTGGGTGACCTTGAACAAGCCACTTAAACTTTTAGGGTCTCAGTTTCTTCATCTTAAAAATGAGTAGAATTATATATTGCCAAGAGCTTTAATATCAATATTTTCCATTTGGGGCCTTCAGTAAGTGTGACTGTAGCACCCATAGGAGCAGATATCTGGCTGCATTTTTATAGGGATTGCTCCTAGGGATGGTGGCTGCTTAAATAGTCTTTTAAAAATCAGGCTAATGAGTTTTTAAATTATCCTATAAACAGTGGAGAGGCACTGAAGGGTTTTAAGACAGAGAGGCTCCTGGTCAGATCTATGCATTATTTTTTTGTTTTTTTTTTTTTTTTTTTGCTTTTTGGAGGGCAATTGGGGTAAGTGACTTGCCCAAGGTCACACAGCTATTTTTTGTGTTAAGTGTCTGAGGTCGGATTTGAACTCAGGTCCTCCTGACTCCAGGGCTTCTAGTCACTGTGCCACCTAGCTACCCCCATTTTTTTGTTGCTTTTTTGTTGGAGGGGGAGGGCAGGGCAGTTGGGGTTATGTGACTTGCCCAAGGTCACACAGCTAGTAAGTGTTAAGTGGCTGAGAGCAGATTTGAACTCAGGTCCTCCTGATTCCAGGGCCAGTGCTCTTGTGCCACCTAGCCACCCCATATCTATGCATAATTTTAGTATCTGTGAGATGGATGTGTTATGCAAAATGTGCAGTTAGATCAGTTATGAAGTGAGTGTTGTAGTCGATATTTTGCTTTTATGATTAAACCTTTGAAGAGAGAAATGAGACTAAGCATTATAACACCTACTATGTGCCAGGGACTGTGATGAGTACATTCCTCACAATAACTCTGGGAAGTAGGTACTATTATTATCCCCATTTCACAGTCAAGAAAGCTGAGGCACAGACAAATTAAGTGTCTTGCCTAGAGTCACTCAGCTATTAGGTATATGAGGTAGGATTTGAAATGAGATCTTCCTGACTCCAAGCTGAGGGCTCTATCACACCAGCTGCTTCTCATTTAGAGAGGCCAATGATGAACTCAAAATGAGCTTTCCAGGCAGCTAATTGTTAGGGTTTGTATTTATTTTGGCAAACTATTAAGCCACAAATCTGTTTCATGTTAAAATATTGTCACCCATACAACACTATTAGAGTATTTTGAACTTCTGCTAGGTTGAGTTCAACTTGATTGTGTCTCCCCCAACTCTGTCCCAGTTTTGGTCTGGAATAAAAGGCAGAGATATGGGGACCAACAAAGTTGTACTAGCCACAACATAGAATATATAAGAACCATTGTGTTAGACCAATTAAGTCAGGTTAAGACTATTTTTGTTCAATAATTTTTTAGTTGTGTCTGCCTCAGTGATCCAATTTGGGATTTTCTTAGCAAAAACACTGAAGTGGTTTGCCCTTTCCTTCTCTAGTTCATTTTACAGATGAGGAAACTAAGGCAAACAGGGCTAAGGGATTTGCCCAGGGCCAAATAGATAGTAAGTGTCTGAGGCAGGATTTGAACTCAAGAAAATGAGTCTTCCTGACTCCAGGCCTGGCACTCTATCCAGTTGTACCACATAGCTGCCCAACCATTAGCAGTCTTAAACAGAAGATGTAAGTACTCTAAATATCATATAACACTTCAAGTCTTGCAAAGTGCCTGCCTGCATTATTGTACCCTAACCTTACAACAACAAATGCTTAGAGGCACCAACTCTCAAAGAGTTGGAATGACAACCAGTCTCTTATTAAACTCCTGACCCTGCTGCCTCACAGGCTTTCACAAGTTTACTGTGTTTGTGGAGATGTCAAATATATGTGAATGAAGTGTATTTACATAAGAATGCATTTGAGGCACATTTCGTTCCTGCCTGAGAAGTCTCCTGGTGGTTGTAGGAACTGGCATTCTCTCCTCTGAGGGCAGAACACTTCCTCCATGCCTCGAGCACCTGCAGACAACCTGTGCTGTGTAGGGCTGAAGTACAAGAGTCCCCTTCTCAGCTTTTTTTCCATTCCCAGCATCATCTATTTTCTTCTTGAAACCTACGTTTAATAGTAATAGATTCGAGAGAAACTTGCTGCTAGAGTCACCAACAGCATGGAAGAGTAAATGGGAACATGTCTTATAGAGAGGCATATCTGTCTCTCTGAAACCCAATGATAGCCTCAACAAAGTCCACTTGCATCAGAAAGACAAAAAAGTGTTGATTAAAATGCAGAAGGTTCTAACCCACTCTTCTGCCAACTAGAGCTATTAGACTCAAGGCAGGGAGCCTGGGTTCAAATTCTGGCTCTGGCCTCAAATTCTGTATTATATATATGGCCTTGAATGTTATTTTACCTTTTGAATATTCAGTTTCCTCAGCTGTAAAATGGAATCTTAGGATCATAAATGTAGAACTTGAACGGACCTTAGATGCCATCTGGTCCAACATTTTAATTTTACAGATGATGAAATAGATGCAGAGAGGTTGTGACTTTCAAATTGTAAGATCATGAAGTGGGATTTGAATCCAGGACATTTGACTCCAGAACCAATCTTCTTTCCACTGTACAATAATCTACTTTTATGTTAATTATCTCAGTGGGATTGTTATAAACTTAAAACCAGAGAAGCATGTTCAGAAGGCAATTGACAAATTAGTTTGTTTTATAGATTGGAATGAGAGAAAATGACTATGCAGTAATTGCAGTCAACAAGCATTTATTTTATTTGTTTGTTTTTTGCCTTTTTTTTTTGGAGGGGGAGGTCAAGACAATTGGGGTCAAGTGACTTGCCCAAGGTCACACGGATAGTTTTTGTCTCAAGTGTCTGAGGTCCGACTTGAACTCAGGTTCTCCTGACTCCAGGGCTGGTGCTCTATTCACTGAGCCACCTAGCTGCCCCATCAAGCACTTATTTTACCATTTAAAATTGGAAGCTTCTTTTCTGCCTTCAAGCAGCCTAGTGATTGAATATGTCAGGTTACGACTTCCTCTCTTTACTTGCAAACTGTTCTGTGGCATCTTTCTTATTCTGCCATTTATTCAAGTAATGTCAACTAACAAAGAGATATGAGCCTGGGAAGGTCCAGAATTTCAAAATGTTTTCCAATCTATCTGGGTTTTGTTTGGCTTTTTTTTGTTTTGTTTTTCTATAATCCTTTCTTTCGAATTAAAATTCTCTTGGGATGAGTGGAATTAGCTTTCACTGTGATGTCTTTGTCCCCAACTTGACTTAAGTCTTTATATCACTTACCTCTGTTTATGCTGATAATGTATCTGCTAAAATAAACTGAAGTATGATTTCCATAAGTATTTTTTTTTCAGGTTAGTGTGAAAATTACATAATCATTGTCTTTTTCTAGGGCTTTTTCACTGGGAAAAGATTTGAGCAATTTGTCCCTTAAAGGTTTTGAATAATTAACAAGTAATTATGAAGTTCCAACATGAGAATGGGGGTAAGAAAGTTACTAAAGCCCCAAAGAAAACATCCATCTAGAAGCTAGAGAACAGAGAAATTTGTCTATAATTTCTACTGTTGTGTTTTGTGTTTATTTATTTAGTTGGTTGACTGATTTTTGTTTTAAATTTTTACGTAGTATAGGGAAATAGTACATATCCTCACTAGGTATTTTTGTTCTATTCACCACCAAAATGAAGAATAAAATTTAAAACCTTGTCCACAAACTTAGAGGTTTTATTTCTTGGGGTTTTCTAAGTTCTCTGTACATTCTAGAAAAATGACTAGATTTTTTGTTGTTGTTGTTTTATTTTATTTTGTTTTGCTTTGATGATCAGTTTTTGAAACTCTCGAAACCCACCAGAGTAGAGGTGGTGGTCGTAACTATAAAATGAACTTATCCAATCTCTGCCTCATGTACAAATTGCTAATGGGGGTCAATTCATTTAGTATAGGAAGTGAAAACAGGAATAAGGATTTCTTTCTTTTTTGAGCATGGCAGATAACATTCTAAAATTAGCAAATAATTCAAATTAGAATCACTGGCTTGGTTCAAGGCTCAGCTCTAGGACCCAGTACCTTTTCTAGACTCCCTAGTAATTCCCTCCCTTCCCACCACCCACATCATCTTCCATTTAATTATCTGTGTATATGTTGTACCCATCCAGCAAAATGCAAACCACTTGAGGTCAGGGACATTATTGTCTTTGTCTCCTGAGTATGTGGCATAGTACTTGACATTTTTTTAATGGCTCTAAGATTTCTTTAGTATGGGGAGCTGCTGGTAACATAGTTTTGGCCAATATAAAGAAACAGACTTCAAGAAAGCTGTAGAGAAAGGGAGAGATGAATCAAAGATTCTCTTTGGAGAGATGAAAAAAGGAGTTGGCATAATTGACTTGCTGACCTGGCAGGATGGGGAAGGGACACAGCCTGTCAGACTATGAAGTGCAAGACTACAAGTCTATAATATATATGTGTATTTTACATATATGTATGTTTGGACCAAGCAGGTGATTGCATTTGTATAAGAAACCCCAGGTGAGGAAATTCCTACCAATACAGGTCTGCACCTTCTCTGTCTCTTATATCCTTGGAAAGTTGCTTGGGGGCACTGGGAGTTTAAGTGACTTTCCTAAGGACATATCATCAGTTTATGCCAAAGTCCAGCATCCAACTCAGAATCTCCTTGTTGCTGAGACCAGCCCTCTATCAGCTATGACACACTGCCTCTCTTCTGTGTGATATATGAATTTTTAATAATGCTAAATTGTTTTGCTTTTCTCTGCTTACAGATAAAAAATGTCAAGAACTTCCCACCCTTCTCCATTGTGCTGCAAGGTTTGGCTTAAAGAATTTGGCTGTCCATTTACTTCAGTGTTCAGGGGCGATTTGGGCATCGAAAGCTAGAAATATAGAAGGAGCAGACCCTGCACATATTGCTGAAAGTCAAGGTCATGGGGAGATCAAGAGAATCCTTGAAGAATTTTCAGTGAGTTACAAATGGGTCCAAATATTGTGCATGTGCTTGCATACTGTCCTTATATGAAAATGTTACTATTTATCTATCTTTAGGAGTACTTTGTGTTATTTTCCAGTAAAAGCGATTGACTCAACTTATCAGTCCACACTTTCACATTTTCTATTCCACATTTAACCAAATACTCCTGTCAGACAAGTTTAGGGATACAGTAAATTGTTAACCTTTAATGTCACCTTATGGAAAAAGAAAACACCTTGAATTTTCTACAAGTTGTTTACCATGCTTGTTAATGGTAACAAAATTATTCCAGTATTATTTACCATTTGCCTACTATAAATTGTTGCTGAATTGGGACAAATTATTAGAATGTGTATAAAAGCAAACTATAATGCAAGCATTTTGGATCTGGTATGTAAAGATAAATAAGCTAATTATTAAAAAGGAAAGTAAAAATTATAGTTAATAATGAGTTCATTGATACTGCTTCTTCTGATCGCTTCTAATGATCTCCTACCTAAGATACAGTCTGCAGTCAGCGTCAGTCTATGCCCAACCCAGAACCTGCAGAAGTCCTTTTAAAAGGCAATATACAAATATAAAGTGTCATGAAGAGAAAGTAGAGACATTTTTAAAAGCTCTTTTACTCTGCAACATGAAATTTCTGAAATGTATAAGCATTCTTAAACCCAACTGTGTGTAATATTAACTTTACTTGCAAATTAGTCTTCATTTTACCAATAAACTAGTGGGTGGTAATTGACATGATGCAGAAGAATTGTTTTCCTCAAAGTTCTTCAACCTCCCCCAACCCTAAAAAAACAAGAAATTATTTGCCAGAGATAGACTAAATCTGAATCCATAACATAAGAAGACTGAAAGATCATACTTCATGAGGCCAAAAAAAGCTCATGAAATAATATCTGAAAACTGAAATACTTAGAATCTCCCTCAGCATTCCCATGCCCTAACCAACTGTACACACTATCTGCAATAGCCACTAGGAGATGTATAGCTTTGTACTTCCCAGTCTGGCAATGGATATCTCTGCCCCATCACTCAATGACAACAAATCAGCTACAACAACTCCTTTGTTACCTTTCCAATGAAAATCTTTCAGTCATGCCTTCATTACTCTGCAACTGGTTTCATGTTAATGAGAATGTCAGTATGGATAAGATTCTTGGGTTTTGTTTCTTCATATTGGTCAATGGTGAAAGCTTTAACATACTAACAGCTAAATTAATATCTATACCTTGTCTGATTCTTACTATCTTTCATCCCTTACCTGCCACTCCATTGCCATCACTTCAGAAGTTTAAGAAAAGGCTTCTGCCCAGGACTGGAGGCATTTCATAGCTTCAATGATTTCATGTGTCATCATGGTGATCATTCTGTTGATAAACTTCCCTCCACTTAATTAGCTGGTCCTCCACTATTTAGCAATAATCTTTTTTTCTCTTTTTAAATCCTTCCCCTTCATTCTTTTATAACTTTTGCATTCTGGGGTTATTGACTTAACAGCTGATAAATTATTTCCTGGTGTCAGTTGAATTACTCTGCTTTTCTGGATACCCTGTGACTACAGGTTGTTAGTTTCTGTTAAACAAGATTCTTTAACGTAGTTTGCCATGTCAATTGGGCAGCTGAAGAATTTGGGCAACTATCTGCTGTCAGCAAATGGCTGCAGCTGTTGCAAGGGAGGACCACAGCAGCCAATACCATAGCTCCTCAATTATTTTCACCATCCATAAATAATTATGGGTGCAGTCATATTGTTTTTTTATGTTTTGCTTTTTGGTAACCAGGCTATAGAAAAAAATGTCATTATGTAGTTTTGCATATCTCTGCAGATTTGATTTCTGCAACACATGATATATACATGCACATATATGTGTGTATACACATATGTATGTGTATTCTTAGTCTATTTGCCAGTATAATTACTTCTCTTATTATCGGTTTTTTTTATTTTTAAAAAAAGAGAAATTTTGAATTTCTCCAGTGGAGAAATATCCGAAATGTACTTTGTCATTCTATAATAAGCTATAGAAAATGTTAGGAAATTAATTCACTTAAAGACTTTTTTTCTCATTAAAAGTCATTTTATACCTGCCGGAGTAAATCACGTAATCTCTAAATGTTAATAAAATATTTACTTATATGTAACATATTTGCATATTACCTACTTTTCCTACTGTTTATAATCACACTGTTCAAGTGAAACACAAAAGTTCAAAGTATACATGGAAAATTAACCAAAACAGGTAAAAATCAATCAGAACATTGATAAAAATTAATTAAAACAGGTAATTTCTTCTGTTTTTAAAAATTGGAATCTATCGATGATTCACATCTCTGTACTGAAAAAACAACGAACTTACATGAGTCTTTAGAAATATAACATTTGTTTAATTTAACTATGTTGAACTAGAGAGTTGGAAAATAAACTTTTTGAAAAAATGTCTAGAAAAATTGAGTTGATTTCATTTGGTATAGATTAATGTGTATTTAGAAGATACTTTAACTGAGGAGAGCTTTTTTAGTTGCATTTTGTTCTCCAGACTCAAGTGCTTTTTAAAAAGAAATCGACAAACAAAAAACAAATTGGGTTTTATATTCTCTCACTGGGTCAGGTGTGTGACTGAGATAGTATTATCTGTTATAGAAAACTATCTACAAAATCCTGATATTTCCTCCTAATGTGTTCATTAAAACACTCCCCATGGAGGCATAGACCATTCTCAGAAATATTATAGAGAAAATAAAGCATGTATATCTCTTTGTTGTTGCTAATATCATCTTGGATGAATTTCCAGGGTGGGGAGGGGACAGGGAACAAGGAAGCCCAATCAATCTTTTCCATTCTTCTGGAGTCTTCTTTCCTTGAAGAATTAATGTGTAAGTGTTTTGAAATTGTGTCCTTTCCAATTAAAATTTCTTTTGTACATATATGTGGTTAAGTGCAATCCCTTTTCCTTGGTGTATCTTTCCAAATAACATTTTCACTTTTCATCAAGGACAGAGATAGTAGAGTCTAACTTTTATAGTACTCTCATCATCGGTGAGAAAAGATCACTATTAAAAAATGAAAGATTTGGGACATTTGACTTTCTTTTGTCATAATGATATTGAATGATCTGACCTACTTGACTCTTACACTGTTTTCTACAGATTCTTTTGCTTCTTCATGCATTTCTTGTTTCACTTGTGTTTGCGTGAGAGGTAGTATCCTAATTAGTTTATACTCTAAAGTCACATTTCTATTGGAGTGTGTCTCTTCATTTACTAAGGGGATTAAGAGACAAAGATGGTTTCTGGTCCTCTTGACTTCCTTTTTGTGATAGCCATTTGCTTCAGCAGTTAAAATAAGATACCATAAACACCAATAAAATGAGCTCTCCTGACTACTTTGTTTGTATTTCTGGAGAGAACCTGTAAACTGCTTTTCCATTTAGCTGAAGATTTTAAGTAATTTATTTCATTACATATTCTTTCCTTGGTAATTGCACTTGTTTACATTTTATTTCTGCTGTTTAGACAGGAGTAGTCAAACTTCAGCTGAGGTCCAGATCCTGCCTGCCTATGAGCTAGGAATGACGTTAAATTTTTAAACACAATAAAACTTCATTGTAAAATATAACAACCACTCTTAGCTCATAAGCTGTACAAAGACAGGCAGCAGAGGATTCAGACCAGAGTTTACTAATCCCTGGTTTAGAGCATTTGCAAGTTTAGTATCTTCCTCACTTCTAAGTTCTTTTTATATTTTGGAATATGCCTTACCTGCCTTTCTTTTGTTGTGTTGACCTTTTTTTTCCATTGATAATTAGGCCCAGGTTTACATGGTATGTAATTTTGGGTTGTACACTCAACCCTTTGTGTTTTTTTTTTGTTTTTGGAATATATGATTTCATTCTTTCTCTCCTCTAGAAGGTATAAAGTTATTGGTTGACAACGATCACATTAAAAGGAGCAGTCATTTAATTAATGTTTTTAGGTACGTAGACAAAGAGAGAGATGATTCATAGCATCCTCTGTTTACTTCACCTTCTTTGTCACATTTCCAGCTCACAATGGAAAGTGATAGGGATCATATGAAACTAGGAGACACTGTTTTCATCCATGGGTTGCTTTGGCCAAAGATAATTTTTATCACCCAGGTGGCCAGTCTTCAGGGAGAAGTAAGCCTCTCTGGATTTGACTATTGTGGTTCTTGGGCAGCAGTCACAAAGTCTATCACCAGGCCTATATTCAAAACATCTCTAGCAGTTGAACCTGCCAAAGTTGACATTACTTTTGAATAGTCTTATACAGTCCAGAACACCTCCGCACTCTGATGAGTCAACAGAGTAGGGTTCTAGTGGAGAAAAACTATTTAGATAATAAATCAGGGAATCTTCCTCTGAACATCCCCAAACTGATTGCCAAGCCCTAGGAGCTGTGTTTTAAAGATTTTAAAGAAAAACTTAGCCAGCTATATTTAAGGGGCACGTTGTTCTTTCCCTTAGCTCTTGAAGAGGGCCATGATATCAGGAAGAAGATGCCATGACTTGCAAGTGAAGTAGATTTAAGTGAGGGAGGGTTGTACAGAATCACCAGCCTCACTTTCTCCTTTGGAGCCATAAGGGTCCAATGGCCAGATATAGATCAGGACAACAGGAAATGACTGAGTAAGTGGCATGTAGTAGTTAGTTACAACCCAACATAAATCTAGATAATAAACTATCACTATTATTTTTAATCAACATATAAAATAGGTTTGTATCATTTATATATTAAATATATGAAACAATAATAATTTACATTTGTTTGATGCTTTAAGGTTTGAAAATCACTTTTCCAGGAAATACTAAGAAGCTTTTTTCTGTGTCCAGTAGGAAGAAAAAATAAGTACTGAGACATATTTGTTGTACTGGACTGCTGGTCAGTTGAGGCTGGTTAGAGTCACTGCTTTGCCACTAATTAGACTTGTGACTTTGAACAAGTTGCTTATTCCCTTGGGCCTCAGCTAACTCACTGGTAAAATTATCTCAAAAACTACTGAATTGTAATCATGAGAGGATGTGGAGTCAATATTATCATTATTACTTTTACCTGAAATGAAAAGTTGTAGGGAAATTCACACTTGACTCTGGCTTCAGAAATTATCTGCAAATTTAAAGAATAGATGGATCAAATGTTCTAATACACTTGAAAATTAATTTTAAATATATACATATGACTTCTTTTGTCTCTTTCCCCTAGCCATTTAAAATATTTATTGTCAAAAATGATTAAAATACTACTCAAAATAGCCTTTGTAGTTTAGTAAGATTATTATAAATGGTCTAGTTGTGGTACCACAAGTTTTGAAAGATTCCTTATAAGTACCAAAATCCAAAGCAAGACCTACATCCCATTTCTTTTCTTCCAACTTAGTGTGCCAAAGACACACTCTGAAATTCCAAAGAAAAAAGTCCACTTAAATACATTCTCTTGGAATAAAAAGCCTAAATGTAAAGATTCTATAAAAAAATCTAAGCTTTTAATTATACCTAGAGTGTCAGGTCTTTGAGGGCAGGCATGCCAGTGCCTTGCACATGAAAAAATAAATGATTGATGAAATGAATCTTAGAGGTGAGAGAATTATCATTTTATCAATTTCCTCCTGGTTGACTATAAATTATCTTTACAAAATGACTCCATCATGTGCCAGGTAGATAATTTTTCTTTTGGTGACCTAGTTTGCTATTTTTTGACCTACCTATGAGGAATGCCTGTAATTCCTATGTACTCAGTGGAAATATTTTCAAGTGTGTGTGACTATTGCCCTCTAGTGGTAGGCTGACAGATAATGGAACCCAAATCCTGTTGAAATGGGTGGGGATGAGTGGGGGATAAGGAGGAAGGTTGCTGACCAGGAATAGGAGGCTAAAGCACTTCTAGTATAAGCAACAATAACTTTCCCTATATAATGACTCCATTGTTTGATGAGCAAGGTTTGTGTTTAAATAGAGAGCCTGCATCGATCACTGAATTCTCTGTATCTTGCATTTTCTATCATTATTGCATTCTCTGCACTTTATTTTACAAAAACACCACATGATATATGTTTATTTTCTAGCTGTTTTTACTGCACAGTTTATATAACATCTACCGTCTCTCCCATTTGTTTTACTGTGAATCTTGCCTCTCCAATTGTGTTTAGGTTTTTATTGGCAGGAACAGTGTCTCATCACCTGTCATAGTACCTAGCACAGGATTAGACTTAGAATAGGTATTTACTATGAATGCCTGCTGCTTAATTACATCAAAATCAAATGCAAGATGGAGAAGCAGATGTGATCTTGTGATCTTGATATTTACAATATCTAATAGCCTTACCCAAGACCTCCGTTGTTTTAAACTAATTTCTCTGATCAGAATTTCAGATGGTATTTGGAAAAATGTGGGAGAAAAAACACCAAATATAAGATTATTTCATGATGCTAGTAATGTATGCATTTTGAGTAAATTTTAGTAACTTAAAATTCAATTACAAGATAAGACTATGGTGCTAAATGGAATCATTCTCCCTGTTTGAAATAGATTTACCTATCTAAATAAGGATTAAGCTTTAAGGTTTAGAATGGCAGAAGGCCAGAAGATTTTGAGTGTGAAGAGGTTTTTTAGATACATGTATATGGAAATATTGTCCCAGGTAACATATTTTGGAATATATTTTATGGGGTGAAACCAATATTCTAGCAGCAGAAGTTTTCATATTTCAGGACCTTCATTAATTGACACAAAAATATGAAAGCGATTTTTTCTTCTTTCAAAAAAATTAAACTAGTTTCTCTGGCTGCTAGAGAATTAGCAGCAGTTTCTTTAAGTCTAGTTTTAAGGACACAGTTCTCTTAGTTAATGGGAACTTAATCATATTATTTAATGCTTCATGACTTATATTAAAGAAGAATCAAAGGTAAAGGAGACTCAAGAGGGTCAAGTCAAATCAATTAAATGTCTACAATATGTCAGGCTGTAAGCTAAAGATTGAAAAGAGAGGAAAAATTAGTCCCTTCTTTTAGGGAGCTCACAATCTAATGGAGGAGATTACATATAATATATGTTTTATATATACACACATATATACATACGTGTGTGTGTGTGTGTGTGTGTGTGTGTGTGTGTGTAAGGGAACTGATGGGCAACCTAGCAGTTCCATTGGTATCTACTCATTGTTAAGAGATCAGAAGATGAAGAGAATGAGAATGTTGTCAGAACCTTCATGAGGAAATTATAGGATGACACAGACAAGATTAGTATAAGAAGGATAATTCTGGGTGGGCTGTGATTTGCATCATGGGAAGCATATATACATTAATGAGATTACTGTTCCACAGATGTTTGAAACAAGGGCTAGTTGTCCCAAAAGTCTTAGTGTGAATTTAAGCTTTACTAATTTTAAAAATGGCAAATTCCTCCAAGCTACAACACTAGGCACTTCTTTTTGACTTAACATCTACTTATCTCACTATTTCCCCTGCTCCTCTCCATTGTAGAGCTACAATAAAAATCAAATTTAATCATTTATTCAGATTTTAATATAGAATAAACTAGAATATCTGAGAGCTACATTTTAATATCATCAGTTGAGCTGTATCAAATACAGAATGTCCCAAATGTCTTAGAGCAGATTTTAGCTATTCAAGCTATGTTTTCATTATTAACTTTCACACAAAATCTGAAAAAAAAATATTAAATTTCATTTTAATCATACCTCTATAATTGTATGGGAACATATGACTCAGATAGGTAGAATATAAGTTAAAAAGAAGGGTGTGGTATTAGAGCTTGCAGGAACTTAGTATTGGAGTAGAGAATTTGAAAACTATTCTCATTATCACAAGGCAAGTGGTTTTTACCCTGACAAATACACCACTATTTTAATTCCAGTACCTATACTTAATCTTCTTGAGATAATCTAAAATCCTTAAACAAAAAACATACTTCTTAATCTTTAAGGACAAAGTTTCCACTTAAAACATTGTGTTAAAAGATTAACCATATAGTTTCATTTTTCCCGGTCATTCATCTGAAATCTAGACTTCATATGTTTTGAGTTTTAGTAAAAATGAACATTGTTTTAGACAAAAGGACCAATGTGCATCTCCTTTTTAAGTTGGTAAGTTATAGTATTTTTTCTGACAAGCTTAAACTATTTTTATAAGCCAGAGACCATTTCAAAAACCCTTTGTATTTTTTATTGCAAATGTTGAAGAAGTGAAAAAGACAATATACTTCTGTTGAGGCTGTCAGGGGAATTAAGTAGTTTCATTTCATATCCCACTCTCCTCCAATTATGTAAGTAGTATAAAATTATTGAGCATATAGATGCTATTTATTATACTAGCTCACTAATAGTGGAATTGTTGAGTTACATAACTATAATGACTCATTTCAAATTTAAGAATTATAACCATTCGGGATTGGAAAAAGACTTTACATACCTTCATGTCAGATGTACAATTCTAGACAGGTTGGAATCAGATGAAGAGGGCTGATTTTATCTGAGTGCACACTATTCAACTTCAGGCTATGTGTTGTTTGTCCACATTAAAACAACAACAAAATGTAAGCTTTCAGGGGATAAGAGAATTTATGTCCTGTAGAATTTCTCATTCCAAAAAGATTCCATTTCTCATTTTGATAAGCATACTAGCTGATTAATCACAATCATTACGCTGCCCACTAAGGCATAGACTATCTTAACCTGCCTAATATCTGAGTGCCTACCAAGTGTGTACTAGTAGACACTGCGGTTAGTTAGTTACTAAAGAATAGAAAATGTGGTCTCTTGCCCTCGAGGGGGGCCTTAAGTCAAGTGGGAGAAAGTCATTTATATAAGTGTATTTGTAAATGCTATCAGTGTGGAGTAGCCAATATAATTTGTTTCAAAACATTGTAAAGTTTTCTCTTTAGCTGTTGTTTTAAAAAGTAATGACTTGTGATTAAAAATGCATGCTTTTTGAAAGCTGTTTTGATAAGAGCAGTTTCCATTTGATGTTATGTTAGAAGTCACGCATAGACCTTTCTTCTACACTATATCTAAATGATGTCCAATAAAGATGTAGCAGTAGTTGGTGTCAGAAGGTCAAGAAAGAAAAGATAGTCACAGGGTCCCTTGTAGGGTACAGACTGCCTACAAAAATACTTCTTAAAGTTACAAAAAGATTAAAAATGTTTATTAAAACATTTTAAAATATTTTAAAACATCTAAAATGTTTATTAATAAAAGGTTTATTAAGGTAAATATGTTACTCCCTTTCCCAATGAATAAAGTTTAGTCATTCCAATGGCATGGGCATATTAATCAAAGCATCAATACTATCCTGTCTAATCCTATCTAATATAGTCCAACAAGATCTTATTAAGCTCCTATTTTGTGAAAGAATTGCATCATAGAGGGGTAGGCAGGTAGCACAGCGAGTAAGAGCACTGGCTCCAGTGTTGGGATGACCTGAGGATCAAATCTGGGCTCAGATACTTAGCCCCACACCCAGAAATACTGGCCGTGTAACCTTGAGCAAGTTACTTAACCCCAATTGCTTTAAAAAAAAAAAAAAAGAATTGCATCATAGACTCTGGATACAAAGACCAAAAAAAAAAAAAAATACATCCTGCCCTCAAGGAGCTCACTTTCTCCTAAAGAGGAAGGGATGTAATATGGAAACAAGCAAGTATATACATGCTAACTTTAGTAGGAAAAAAAGACATTGTTAAAACTTAAGGGGATTAAGCAAAATTTCCTATAGGAAATAGAATCGTAGTTGAACCTTACAGGAAATAAGGATAGAGAATCTAAGACCAGGAAGTAAAGAGACAGTCTACTCTAAGCATGGAGAATACTTTTCAAAGATATAGAGGTCAGATAGGGAGTACCAATGTTGGGAAAGTGAGTGATCCAGCTGGGCAGAAATGTAAAGAGGGAGCATATACCTAGAGGGGAGCAATGTGCAATATTCCTGGAAAGGTAGTCTGGAACCCCAAATTGGAAGACATCAAATGCCAAAATGAGTTTGTATTTTATTCATGACCATAGGAGCTATGGAAGGTTATTAAACACGTTATTCCCTGGTCATACTTGTACCTTAAGAAGCTCTGTGGATTAGAAAGGGTTGGAACTAGAAGTCTGGCTTCTTATTCAGTGACTGTTTGCAATTTCTCAGGCAAGAGGAGATGGGAGCTAGGAGAGTTGCCATTGAGTTGCCATAAGGGAATGGATACAAGAGAAATTTGTAAAGATAGTCAACCAGGTTGGCATCCATTGATATATGGAGGTAAAGAAGGAGAAAACCAAGAGTGGCTCTGAGGTTGATAACCTAGATGACAGGAAGAATGATGCTACCATTGACCAGGATATAGTCTTGAGGAGGATTAGGTTTAGGAAGACAGAGAAACAGTGGCTTTTTTGGATGTGTTGAGATTGAATTCATCCATTTAGAAATGCTCAACAAGCAGTGGGCAAAGAGGGACTGGATATCAAGAGACTGGGCTCAGTATATGGATTTTTTAATCATCTCACACAAATGATAACTGAACTCATTCAGAGGAACTGATGTGTGTGGAAGAGGGCACAGATAAGAGAGAGAACCAGAACAGATAGTGGAGGATACTCCTTTCCTCCACTGTGATAGCTATACATTTATATCTATAGCTATATGTGGTTATGTCTGTATATGTATACAATACAAACACACTTTTATGTGTGTTGGATATATATATATATATATATCACAGCCATATACATATGTATGTGTGTATACATACACACATATATATGTATTGTGCCTATTACCTCCTCCTGGTGGTAAGATATTCTAATTCTAGACAAAGAAGCCAAGAGAACAACAATAAACTTGAATACTAAGCTTGCTGACCTAAATATAAAAGAGATGGCAAATGTAATAGGAAATAAATATATATGTATTCAATATTTACAAGTCATAATTTACCAGGGAAAAGATCAAATTTGTATCTGGAGTAAATAGAATCAGGTAGGCTTTATTTTGAAAAGCTTCTAGGAAGCACAATATTGATTTCTGGTTTCTGGTAACATTTTTCAAAGCATTTGTTAAACAGCTACTATGTGTCCAGTATTGTGCTAAGTACTTTACAATTATTATTTTATTTGATCCTCAAAACAATCCTAAGAGGTAGGTAGATTAATTTTGGCAGAGAGAAGTGTAAGAATGCATCACAGGTCAGACAGGTGGCATGGCAGTGATTGGGAAAGATGGAGCCTTTTTCAGGGTACAAAGGTAGTGTAAGTGACAGATTTGCCTAACTAGAAGATTTCTTTATTTGTTCTTATTAGAACATGTTGCTATTCATTAATATACCAATTTAAACACTGATGCTACTCTTACCCATCTGTATGACTTAGAAAAGTTTTAACAGGTTGTTGGAGCTTCAGAGGGGTGATATGACTTGCCCATGATCACACAGCTTGTAAGTATTGGAGGTAGAATTTGAATCCAGATTTTTTGACTCACAGGCCATTACTTTCTCTACTATGATCTACTTCTTATTGGCACATTATCAACACAGAAAGTTTCAGAACTGTTTTATTTTCTTTTGTATTATTTTGACTATCAAGCAGTTTCTCTGAAAGAGATTTTGGAGGTTTTAGTAATCTGTAAGCATGACTTGAATCTTATAAGCTTAGACTGCCTTGAGAGACATATAGTGTCTTGGTTTAGGGAAGGAGGTGATAGGCCTGCTGGATCTCTATATCAGACTATACCTGTAGTATTGGATTTAAATTTTGGGTGTTTCATTTTAGGATGGACATTGATAACCTGGGGAATGTCTAGAGTATGAATATGAAGATGATAGAGAGAATTGAAATCTTGTTTTTTGAGGATTCATTGAAGGACTGGAAATGTTTAACATGGAGACTAGAAGATGTTCTTTTTTGTTGTTCTTAAGGGGTTCCAGGGGTCATGACTGCAGCCTTCAAGCACATGTGCATCTGTCATCTGAGTTGAGTATTAGATTTGTCCTGCTTAATGGGAGGGGTGAGGCAAAATTGAAAAAAGGGGTGTAGCAGCAAGCACCCCGGTGTCCTCAGGGTTTGCCGCCACCACAGGTTCTTGGATCTGCTTTGTTAAAGGAAAGCAACTCAAAATGGGTTAACAAGTTTACTTTAATCAGTCAGACATATATCGTTTACCTCGTTCAGGGGAAAAGGTCAGCACCCCGAACTTCAAAGTATACAGGCAGAATTATCAAGACAGAAACAGATCAAGTAGACAGATTTCCAAACTGTCCAACCATTACATCCATACCCAGTCAACATCTGGGTTTCCACATCTGGGTTTTTCAAAGCCGGGGGGGCCCTGGACAATGGCTTCCCAGAATACAGATCAAATCACAGAACACTTCTCAAAGTGAGCCCCCAAAACAAAGCCTCACAGCAGGGCTTATATAGCCTTCTCCTGGCTCAGAGAATGTAACAACCTTCTGGACCCACTGGCCAATCAAGAAGTATCTACTGAAAAACAAGCCTCCCACCCCAGGCTCCAGGTGCACTTTAGCCTAGGGGCAGGAAAGATCTTCCAAATTTGCATTCCCATTACAAGGGGTAGAAGTGAAAGAGAGACAACTTTAGGCTTGAATAAGGAGGGAAATTGCCTAGATGTGGAGTAGACTACTTCAGGTAGTAGAATGGATATATTCAAGAAAAGACTGGATGTATATTATTGAGAGGAAATTATTCTTCAGGAAAGTATTGTACTGGATGTCCTCTGAGGTCATTCTTCCTTTACTTTTCTGTGCCTCTGATTCTGAGAAAGTTCTGAGCAGCGTCTCAAAGGCAATGTAGTCTATGTCCTTCCTCCTGATCCATCCTGAGTCATTTACAGTACCTGGGCAAAAGATATTTTGGGATGGGCTAAATCAAATGTGCAGCCCCTGTGATCACATTGGCATAAAATCCAGACAATAATAATAATTAAGACTTATATAGAACTTTAATATTTGCAAAGTGGTTTGTACATTATCTCATTTGGTCATCCCAACAATCCAAGGAGGTAGGCTCTATTATTACCCCCATTTTACAGATAGCAATACTGAAGAGGAAAAAGCTTAATTTACTTGCCCAGAGTCACATAGCTGGTAAGCATCTTAAACAGAATTTGAACTCAGGTCTTCCCTACTATAGGGCCAGCACTCTGGGCATTATACTACCCAGCTGCCAAAGCAACTCAAAGCTTTTGTGTACTTGTTATTTCTTGTATTAGTGGATCACTCTGAATTTGAGGAACCACAGGTCTCATGTAGGAGGTTCTGGAATATTCTGGGGTTTGTACAAAATTTTCTGGATGTCCCCACCCATCTTAGGGACTCTTCTTTCCTTTTGGGTGCTTTGCCAGTCATCTTGCAGGACTGGAGAGCACCTTCAATGAATACAGCATCTCCCTGTTTCAAACTTTCCTTGATATTAATAATGGGATACTTAGCAAGTCTCACTAGCCTCTGGCTGCTCAGACACAGTCTAAACAGTAAGTTAATAATATAACCAATGCTTGCTTTTCTCAAATCCATATTATTTCATTAGGGGCATATGTCTATGTATAGAATTATAAACACCTGAATGTGTATATATAATCAGAAGCATTTTAAAGCTGGAGGGGACCTCACAAGATGTTTCTACATGATACTTCTCTGCTTATATCTAGTAGAGTATTGAATATGAATGAATGTTTTCAGCTGTGCCCCATAAAATGATATCTCTTATTATCTTTGAACACACAATGAAGCCAACTTCATGATTAAAATAGCTCTAACCTGACCCGTTTGTACAAGTTGCTTATGTAATTGGCCAAACCAGATATTTAGATCCATGAAATGGATTTCTTTTTTTTTTTTAACTCTGTAGTATTAACACAGATCAGATCAACCAAAGTGTGTCCCAATTTCCATCTCCCTTGACTTTGTGAGTACAAAGCTTAACTTTGTAACTTAATTTAAGTTACTAAATTAATAACTTAAACAGTAGCTCTACATGACACTAAGGAGAAAAATTTACCTTGACATTTTTTTTGATTAAAAGAAAACTTGAATTGTCTTTCCTTTTATTCTTTGGTCCATTAGAAGAGCATTGTTTATTAATGGAAGTGCTAATCTTAGAATCAGATAGACTGGGATTCAAATCCTTCCTGTTATACCTCCTGCCTCTAAGACCCTGTGGAAGCAATGTATATAATCCCACCTTGGCCAGGGTTTTGCCTTAAGACTAAAAATATTAGAATAGGTACTGATCTGTATTTGGGAGTGGGAGTTTCCTAAGCATGAATTTCCTGCAGTAAGGAAGCAACAGGTTCAGACACAAAACAATCCATGTATTTTAGTTTCTGGAAAATTATTCCATTTTCATTTTATTCTTATGTTCAAAATATTATTGCTAATAACATTGAAATGATAGAGCACTGTTTCTTCTAAATCACACATAATTTGTTGTGGGATCTGATTTTTTTTTCAGAATAAGGTCTACATTTTTAGAAGCAAAATTAGATGAAAAATACACCTAATCTCCATTATTTTTTTTTTATTTGATTGCTTTTCCCTGATTTCACCTGCCACACCAGGCTTTTGTTTTTATGGACTTAATCCTTCTGTCTCATAAACAATCATGTAACACAAAATGCTTATCAGGCTAAAGAGAAGAGTGTCATCAGGCACAATCCAATGAGGATGATGTAAGACCTGCTTTGTTGTACTGTAACACAAGTCATCAGCTAGGTGATTGGACTTAAAATGGAGATTTGACCATATCACACCTCCTACCTATTCAAGAACCTATAATTGGCTTTCAATTACCTTCAGGATCAAATGTAAAAACCTCTGTTTGGCTTTTAACCTTCATAACTTCATCTTCCTACTTTTCCAGTCTTCTTATACTTTACTCCCTTGCACATACTCTGTGATCCAGTGACACTGAGCTCCCAGTGTTTTATATTTTTTTTTTGGTTGTCCCCCATGCCAGGGCAACTCGGTGGTACAGACAATAGAGCACTGAACCTGGAGTCAGGAAGACCAGAGTTCAAATATGGCCTTAGACATTTTCTAAATGTATGATCCTGGGCAAGTCACTTAACCCTGTTTGCCTCAGTTTCTTCATCTGTAAAATGAGCTGAAGAAGGAAATGACAAACCCCTCCAGTATCTTTACCAAGAAAACCCCAAATGGGAGTCACAGAGATTCATCCAGTACAATGACTGAGCAACAATAACAAGGTCCCCCATGTCTGGAATCTCTTGCCCCTCTTCTCTACCTCCTTGCTTCTGACTTCCTTCAAGTTTCACTTTAGGTCTCACCTCCTTCAAGAAAATTTTCTTTGCTCCCCTTAATGCTAATACCTCTCCTCTGAGGTTACCCTCATTTCTCCTGTATATACCGTTTTGGACATGGTTGTTTGCATGTGTTCTCCCCCAATTAGACTGTGTGTCCCTTAAGAGCAAGGAATGTTTTTTTACCTTTGCATCCCCTAGCTTGACACATAATAAACAGTTAGTAAATGCTACTTGACAGACTGCTATACGGTACAGTTTGAGCTAACATGGAAGTAAGATGCAACAGACTTTTAACAAACACCAAATAGGTGCATAACTGTGCCAGATACTAATAAAGATGTTACTCCTACCCTAATTCATTTGTCTTTTAGAAGGATAAGGCACAAATATAGATCACTCTGATAACAGAATATAACAAAATGAGTTTGGGAGAGAAGGGCAGAGCAGAAAGCTCTTCCAGTGGCAAAGGAAGAAGTTATTACAGGAGCACTCCAGGCAGGCTTCCTGGAAATGATCTCTCCTGATCCCCTCTGCCACTAATGCCTCCTCCACAAAATTAACTTGTTTTTGGTGTATATTTGGTGTATATTTCATATATGCCTGCATAACATATATATGTTATCTCACAAGAGAGAATGTAAGCTCCTTGAGAACAGCAACAATTTCCCTCTTGTCTTTATAGATTTTGGTATGTACATAGTAGCTACTTAAATGCTTGTTAATTGGTTGGGGAGACAGTTGAACTTTAAATGATCGTTGGGAATTCTGCAGGTAGGAAGGGAAAGGAAAGGCATACTGAGCATGATAAATATTGCAAGCAATGGCTGAGAAGGGGGGGAAATTGAGGACAATGAATCCTTTGGGAAAATTACTCTCCTGAATCTCTATTTGGAGACATCTTCCCACACTTCATTTAACTTAACCTCTGATAATTCCTGCAAGAACAGCTGAAAGCCCATTAATCCATGGCAGAAAACATCAGCATTCTCATTCAAGTAGCCTTAAAAGAATTAGAATAAATTAGATACACGAAAAGATGCTTACCATCTGCAAGAAATGCATTTGGACAGCTCAGAGCTGTCTGTGGATAGATGCAAGAATTTGTAAAGTGCTGTTGAATCTGTAGAAATCAATAACTTGCTTAATTTCTCTTCATAGGGACAGCATTATTCTCTGCCTCAATCTGGAGTATCTGTGTTGTATCTCTTCCAGGGGATTTTCCAGCTACCAAACCAGAAGGGAGACTCTTTGGTTTAAGCTGGTTACACTTCTTTAATATAAATATAATGTCTTTTCCAAGAAGGTTATTATATATGTTGTTGTTGTTGTTGTGTGTGTGTGTGTTAGTGAGCATTCCATAAGATACTGTTAAAGAAGGTAAGTGGAAGAACAGGTGAG
Organism: Petaurus breviceps papuanus; assembly: GCF_028583685.1. Lineage (NCBI taxonomy): Eukaryota > Metazoa > Chordata > Mammalia > Diprotodontia > Petauridae > Petaurus > Petaurus breviceps. The sequence continues at coordinate 17,857,336 of NW_027185655.1, read as the reverse complement.
AAATGAAATGGATATCATGAGTTCGACAAATCCAGATACTAACAGGATGAATTTAATCACCTTAAAAGCTACTGCAATAATGTTTTTTCTTGAACCTCAGAGAGAGGAGAGAGAGAGAGAGAGAGAGAGAGAGAGAGAGAGAGAGAGAGAGAGAGAGAAATAGAGGAGATACTTAGATTGTAGTTAATTTAAACTCTGTCTTTTATTAGCAGAATATCTCCACAACTCAAAGAAAAAAAAATTCAGATAAGAAACAGCTTGCTTAATTTATGTAACAACAAACAAAATTCTTCTAAGTCTTATACGTATATTTCCAAAATGTTGTGGCTACCAACGCCCAGTTACATCAATTAATCAGTCTATGATAACTCACATTTATGGAACACTTTTAGATTTGCAAAGCATGTTTCATACATTAACATATCACAACTCTTTGAAGTAGGTGCTGTTATTGACCCATTTTACAGATGAGGAAGCTGAGGCAGACAGAGGTCAAGTCACTTGCCCAGGGTCTCACAAATAACAAATGTCTGATTTAGGATTCAGAATTAGGCCCTCCTGACTCCAAGCCCTGTGTTCTATCCACTGTAAGACCTAGCTATTCATTAGTTTATATTAAGCGCTGACTCCGACTAGCACTGTAGATAGAAAGACAAGGAAGAACGAGCCTTAGGAGAGCTTGTAATCTATCATGGTAGATAATATGTACATATAGGAGTATGTGACAAATACACACAAAATAAAGTTTTTTGGGGGGGGATTCTGTAGCTGGCAGAAACAGAAGGTATATTGGGGTGCCCAAGACAATATAAACCAGAGGCATGATTTGAACCTAGCTACTCTGATTCCAGAGCCAATATTCTTTCCCCTTCTTTCCCATGCCATTTCACTTTCCTGTTCACTCTAACAATCCCTTTTCTCCCTCCCAATCCAATTCTCTATTCTCACCTCACCCCCACACCAAAAAAATATTTGACATTTTAGAAAATTATAGTAGGTTTAAAATAATATTCTTCTGGGGATGTTAGAAGAATTTTGAGACAATCTTTCAATTAATTGGAGGCACACATAGAGAAAGGGAGAGAATTAAATATGATAAATTGGAAAATAGATTTAGAGCTAAAGAGAGGTGGCTATTTCAGACTTTTGGTGTTTTCCTCTCTCATTATTTGAAAGATATTTCTTGGACTTGGATGAAACTTTTTATTTTTTATATTTCTTGTAAGTTATATATTTACTGCATCATTAAACATAGACAAAGTTAGAATAAGATAATGCAATAGACTTTATGTAATGATTTGCCAAACTTCTCCATCATATGTGATTTATTGCTTAATTAGGGAAATTATCCTTAGGCTCTTTATCAATTAAGGGACCATTAAGGAAAGATATTTTTCAGGGATACTAATTCCATAGTCTAAAAAACAGTTCAAAGCAATCCATTCCTCCTCCAGATAGGGTTAGTCCTAATTAACAGAGTCAGACAGAAGGCCTGTTTATTCATAGATAATGCAGCTACTGATTCCTTTGTGCCTGACTTCACAACAAGTGATTGATATATTTGTCGAGTTCCTAGAATAGCTAATGATATTTTCACATTGTCTATGCGCAGGGTGATGGCGTGTGTGTGTGTGTGTGTGTGTGTGCATGAGTGCATGTGCACACATCCTCTAAATAAATGTTTACTATATTCCAAAATATTTTGGTGACCTGGCTCATGAAGGAAAAAAAAACAAAAAAGGCGGACTCTACCACACTGCCAAGTCTCCTCTCTGTTTCTTCAAGTAAAATGGCAAAGAGGGCATCTCTGTTCAGTTCTCTGATGACAGGATTGAGTGTGTTGGGTGTGCTGTGTTGAGCAAAGTGCTCTGAATAGCCCCTTCTAAGCATTTGCCAGCTTAACCTCTGTCCTTTTAAGTTAAATCAATCAGTATATTCTCAGCTCTCTCACCAAAATTGCTGTAATCAGATGTTGACCAAGGCAAAGATTTAACAATGCAAATGAAAATAATTTTTAATGATATATCATTTATTGAATGTGTATGCTGTTTTACATAAAGGGCAGAGGCCTAGCCCTCAGAAAGACACATGTATTTCCTCTGAAATATTTTTTAGCTAATAACTTCAAAAATTTCTCCCATGCTCCCTTTTTTCCCTCATTTGGACCCAATTGGAAAATCCATATTTTAAGTTGATATCTTGAAAAAGAGCAAGCACTCTTGTAAAACATGGATTACAAAAGGAATTTTGTATTAGAATCCTAGGGATCTCTAAAGTCACTAGTTTTCTCAGACTTTTGCTCCTTCATTCATTCATATGTGTTCACTCCATTTATTCACTCAACAAGCATTTCTTGAGTGCCTACCATCTACCAGGAGCTGTGTTACATAATAGAGATGGAAAGACAAGAAAAGCAATAATAATACACAACAAAACAAAAGAGTCTTTGCCCTTGAAGAGCTTACAAGTCTATGTTGGGGCCATAAATATTCCTCTTGGACACTAAAAGATAGGGTTAGATAAAAGATAGACTTCAAATCTAACCTTTAATTTGTTGTGTTACCATCAGTCAATTATTTAACATTCTGAGCCTTGCCTTGATGTCATTCAGTCATTTCCAACTCTTTGGGACTTTATTTGGGATTTTTTTTTTGCAAAAAATACTGAAGTGGTTCGCCATTTCCTTCTCCAGTTCATTTTACAGATGAGGAAACTGAGGCAAACAGGGTCAAGTGACTTGCCCAGGATCACACAGCTAGTAAGTATCTGAGGCAAGATTTGAACTCGAAGATGAGTCTTCCAGACTCCAGACCCCGCATTCTGTCCACTGTGCCACCTAACTGCCCCTTTTCTGAGTCTCACTTTTCTCAAATCATACTCAGGTAATTTTGGGAAGGTCCAGATGTCCTGCCCTAACAAAACAATCTATGCTTTTTTTTAAACATCGTTTCAAGGTTCAATTAACAAACATATTATGGACCTACTATGTACCAGGCACTTTGCTAAGCATTGACTGGAGGAAAGTTATACAGTCCAACCCTGAAAGAACTTGTAAGCTCCTCTTCTCTTTTAAAATAGAAATGGGAAAAAATACCTATAGGCAAATTTGGGTTACATGCTGAAATAAAAGAAAAATACATAGCACACTATTAACTAAAAAGAAAAATATATGTTCATCATGAGAGGAATGTGTTTCTCTAGAGGTTTGAAAAGGCAGGATCATTTTGTTTTGCTTTGTTTTGGAGGATGAGGCCTCTCCTTTTCTGTAAGATAAAATAGTGTAGGTTTTCAATAAAGAATCACAAAAAATTATTTTCAATTATGTGCTGAGATTTTTGCCTTAGTTATTGTGATTATAGCAACTGCGAAAGAGAATTGTTCTGCATTTCTAAAGGGAGAGGCAACAGATGAGGTAACTTTATGAGGGAAGGCTCACACAGATGGGGGATTGGGGGGAGAGGAAAATCAGAAAAGACGGCTCTTGAGTTCAGTCTTGGAAGAAACCAGGTATTCCCAGGAATAGGAATGAGGAGCGAGTGCCTTCTAGTTATGAGACAGATGGTGCAATGGTATGGAGGTGGGACATTTTGTGTAAGGAAAAGCAAATAGAGCAATAGAACAAGATCATAGAATATATGAAACAAATAATATGTAAAAAGACAAGAAAGGGCCCAAATAGTCCCAGAACAGAAGAGTTTTATAATTAATCCTAGGTAGATACTGCTTTAGGAAAATCTTCATCAATTGTGTGGGGAATGAATTGAAATGAGGGAGAAATTCAAGGAAAGGAGACCAAATTAGGAAGCTATTCTAATAATCTAGGCAAGAAATGTTGAATGTCTTAAATAAGGTGGTAGCTGTATGAGTGAAGAGGAGTTACATATGAGATATTGTGAAAAGGAATATGACAGGATTAGAGAATTGATGAGATACGTAGGATGATTAAAGTTTAAAAGCTGAGGATGACACTGTTGTTTTGAACCTATCACTGGAATGATGGTGTTACCCTCTATGATAATAGGACATGTAGAAAAGGCATGGGTTGTGGTGGGGGGAAATGATGAGTTTTATTTCAGATATACTGAGTTGGAACAGAACATCCAGTGGGAAATGTTCAGCAGGCAGTTGGTGAAGCAAAAGTAGAGCTCAAGAGACAGATTAAGGCTGGATACCTGTGAGTTATTTGCACAAACATCTTTACCAAACCTATAGAGGATAATGAGGTCAGCAAGTGAAAGAATATAAAGAGAGTGGAGGCCAGGCAATTGATAGGAAAGGGAATGACAGCAGGGTTAGGGAAACAGAAAGAGAAAGTGTTTAGGAGAAGGGAGTGGGCAGGAGTGCCCATGCTGAAGAGAAGCCAAAAACGATGAGGAATGAGAAAAGGGCCCTAGACTTGCAAATTGCGTGATCATTGGTCACTTTAGAGAGGGTAGTTTCAGTTGAATACATTTTCATTATTATAATGAATTTCAGAGAGAAACATGGAGATTGGGAAGGGAATAGAGGTATAACCCTATGATCTGGGAGGGAACTGAGGAGTGAAAGGACTGGAGACCATGGTAAGGTGGAAGAGCAAGCTTAGGAGTTGTAAGGCATAGGGAGAGATGAAATAATTGTAGGTTATTTCATTTTAAAATCCACTAAGATCTTTGATACCATTGACTTTGCACATATTTTTCTGTATTCTCCAGTTGGACCCAAACTGAGATCCAGAATTATTAAATGCCTAAAGTCACACTGCTGTTATGTTGTATAGGTAGGATTCACACCACAGTTCTCTGATTCCAGCCCCCAATTTTTTCTACTATACCATACTTTATCTACTTCATCCCTTACATATTCTTCCCTTGTATCTATTTTAAGTCCCTCAGATTACAATTTAAGCTGGTTTCCTCAAGCAACATGAAAAACAGCCAGTTGTGGATGTTTCATTATAAGAAAGTAGTTCCAAAGAATTCATCCCTGTAGATCTCTATGAATAGTTTTAATAATAATAATAAATAGTTACTGGTTATATTCATATTGTGGGTATTTCAACTGTTGTAGCCATTTAATATAATGACTATAATACAATTTATCAGTATGGCATTCATCATAATTAATATGCATACTGGTATACTCACCATCCTCAATATTAATTAGATATTGACTGGCTGCATGACTTCTGGCTAAGCAATATAATACATAAAGTCAATATAGAGCATCAGCAAGGTCTTGTTTAATAGTTCATTTCTAAAGGAAGTCATTAGCACATCACTAAGGACTTGAGAAATCAATCAACATTATGTGTTAGTTAAGACAAAAGTGAAAGTCTTCACCCCTTAAACATCATAGATTTGAAGCTGTACAAGACCTTAAAGTTACCTTATTTCTATGTCCTCATTTTTCAGGAAACTGAGGCCCAGAGAGATTTAGTTGACTCGTCAAGGGTAAATGGAAATTAGAAAATGGCAGTACCAGGATTCAAACTAAGATTTTGTGACTCGATGTTTAACACTTTTTCACCAATACCACATTGATGCCACAAACATCATTATACTAAAAATATAGTAAAAATGTCATTATATTAAAAATATAGTAAAAAAAAATATAGTAAAACATCCAAAGTAAATGCAAGGTCCAAGCATGGTGATCTATGCCTATGCGGCTCCTATGAGACTGGTGGAACATTTGAGCACAGAAGTTCTAAGCTATTATAAAAGGACTAAACTGATCTGTCATCTGCACCAAATCTAGCCCCACTATTGCACACCCCCAGAAGTTAGGGAAAATAAGGTTGGGTAAGGAAAGGCAATCCAGCACAGTCTAGAACTAAATAGGTCAAGACTCCTGAATGAGTCAGTAGTGGTACTAGTCAGTGAGAGTCTACTGTCCTTCTAACCTTGGTGAGATAGGGAGACCCAGTGAATAAAGGAATGAACAAATATCTAGATAAATGAAGAGAGAGAGAGACAGAGAAAGAGAGAGACAGAGACAGAGAGAGAAAGAGAGAGAGAGACAGAGAGAGAAAGAGACAGAGAGAGAGAGAGAGAGAGAGAGAGAGAGAGAGAGAGAGAGAGAGAGAGAGAGAAGGAGGGAGAGAGAGAGAATAACAAGGGGGAATAGGGAAAGTATTGGAGTATCTCCTTTGTATATTTTTTTTATCAACCCATAGGTATTGTTCCCAAAGAATTATTGATCTGCCATTATGCTAGGTACCCAGTCATGTCTATATAAATGAAATTACCTATTTCATCTTCCAATTCTAACATTGAATTTCTCTGAAGTCTAACTTGAACAGTGGGTTCTAAACCTGAGCTTGGTTCTTTTCTTGGTACCATTAAACCAGTTAACTTGCATCAGACAATGGAGTCATTTAGAATTGTCACATGCCTTCTGTTCTGGTAAAATGGAAAGGTAGCTTCCATTGAGACAAAAATTTATCATAAATGTTCATCTGAGCAGAGAGACAGAGTAAACCAGTGAAAACAGTAGTAGCTGTGGAATCCGACAATCTGGGTTCAAATGCTACGTCTAATGCCTACTACCTCAGTAACCTTGGGCAAATCTCCGAGTCTTCCTATGCGTTGCTTTTTCTCTTATATATAATGAAGGGATTGGACTAGGTGACTCTTGAAGGCCCCTTCCTTCTCTAGAAGAATGACATATTTTCATTTTATTCTGAACTTAAGAAATATAACAAATGAAACATGTTTTAGATAGTGGACCCTGTGACCCAGACACAACAGAAATAACTTCTCTTTCAAAAGCAAATAAAGTCAGACAAATTAAAATTTCATGGGAAAAAGTAAAATTTTCAGAAAATTTCTCTTTCTATTAGCTTTAGGGTTTCAGTTATTAGCAATGCTTGAAGAAGAAATGCATATACAATATATTGAAATGTCATGGAAAATATATATTTACTACTAATATTTTGGAACAGCTTCCATTTTAAATATGAAGTCCTATTTCAAACTGCTAAATATCAAAATAAAAAGTTAGTTTTTAAAAGAAATAAAATTCATTAAAGCATTGAAAAACCTAAAATTCATTTTTGAAGCACTATACAACCTTTTAAAATGTCATTTCTCCCATACCTTTCCTTGCCCAATTGATCAACAAGAAAATACTATATGCTAATTTCTGTGCTAATTGATGGTCCTTGCCCCAATGAAAAGGTTATTTTTCCCCATAAAGCTCTTACAGAAATAAAATTAAAATGTCCCCTAGCCATAAGGAGCTTACCTTCCTTAGGATGAAGGTAACAGCATACGTGTAATAAATATTAATAGATAACTATTAAGAATATATACAAAATAGGGGTGGTTAGGTGGTGCAGTGAATAGAGCACCAGCCCTGGAGTCAGGAGGACCTGAGTATATTCAAATCTGGCCTCCGACAATTAACAACTAACCATGTGACCTTGGGCAAGTCACTTAACCCAAATTGCCCCTCAAAACAAACAAAGAGAATATATACAAAATAATTGGGATGGAGGGAATAATGTGACAGCAGTAGATTAGACAGAAAAGAAAAGGGAGAGTATTTGGAGTTTGGGATAACCTGTGGGATCAAAGATATAGGAGGGGTCCGATTGTTCCAGAGAGGCCTAGCAGGCTGAGAATTAATGAGACACTAAGCCTGAAGAAAAGACTGGAGGCAGATTGGGAAGGACTCTAAATGACAAGATCAAAGGGATCTGCATCCTATTACCTAGAGGTAAAAGGGAGATAATGAAAATTGTAGATTAGAGAAAGGATGTGCTTCAAGAAAGTCATTTAACAACTAGTCAAGAGGGTGAATTGGAGGTGTAAAGACTTGAGGAGGGAAAACTGGAGCAAATAGCCTGAGGAAGTTGAAAGAAATGGAATTAAGCATGTTTGGGCAATATGGAAAGAATGCTGGTCTTGGAGTCAATAAGACTTAAGTTTGAATCCTGCCTCAGCAACTTATTAACTATGTGACTGGATGCAAGTGACTTAACCTCTCTCTACCTCAGTGTTCTCATCTGTAAAATGGGGATAATAATAGCACCCACCTTGGAAAGTTGTAGTGAGGATCAAATGAAACAATATATAAAGTATTTGAAGGAAGACCAAATACTAGTCTTGTGTTATAGACCAGTGTTGATCCAGACAAGAAGTCCTCAGATATAGTTCCATTTGTATTTAAAGAAAACACAAAGATGAAAAATAAAAACTCCCAGCCACTAATTGGCTGGATTGGCTAATTAGAGGTAAAATAAATGTAGCTTTTGATCTTAGTTTTAACAAAATGTTGACCAAAAGAGTGATCGTAAATGGTTTCCAACCTCGGGGTATGGGGAAAACAAATGCAGTCAGAGGCCCTGTAAGGTTTGGGGAGAAATTTGGGGAATTTTTTTTTTCTGAACACATTTGTCCTTCATATGTAATATTATTTGTTGGTTAAGCTTTGTTCTAATTCACATACACATTTCCTGACATGGGATTCAGGATCCCTTAATGAATGACTTCTGGCAGAGGAGAAACATTCAGCTTATAACTGGCCTTTGTGCTTCATTTTAGATATGAAGTGTCAGATTTTTTTTAAATCTTTCACACATTAATTAGTGCTAACCAAGTTTTAAACTTCATGCCTTGATCTGAGTTTGTGGCTGTCTTCACTATAAACAAGCACGTTTCTCCCTTTATTAATTTTTAATTTCTCTTTCTCAGTACTGCTGTGTCCCTTCGTTCAGATCTGGCTTTTGGTAAAATATCACTAAGCCAATTAATCCATTTCCTTAATGAGAACTTTCTATTATGAACCCTTGGTAAATGCTTGCATGTATTGATTCGATCCATCTTGTACTTGGTGGATAGAATGCCAACTTTCAAAGCAATTGGGGTCATTACCACACGATTGAACAATGGGGCTAAATGAGGTGACTGAAGAAGGAAGGCCAATTCAATGCAGAAATCTGTGCTATTTCTCTCCTGGTCTACTCTAGAGGGAAAATGAGCTTTAAGTTACTCTTTCCAAGGAACCCACACCCTTTAAAGATCTCATCTCATTAGATCACATGGTAATTTGGGGAAATATATGAGGGTGATTCTACACTTCAAAAAGAGAATTTAGAAGTAAATGGAGAATTAGCTGACTTTTGACTCAGAGCAAAAGAAGAGCTTTAGAAAAGGGTATGGAGTCAAGAATTAATAAATTATGTCCCCTAAGTCAGTTGGATCACATCTGGAATCCTCTCTGGACTAAACTTAATACTACAGTTATCCTTTCCCTGAATTTTAGTACCATTCCAATTTTACCAGTAAACCTAACTCCAATTTCCCCATCATCATGGACAGATTTATGTGTCCGGCAGGAGACTATTGTGTAAATATGACACAGTTCAATACAGTAGAGTAGATGAGAAGCAGAGGAAACAGAGTGACTATTGTTTGAGGGTTTACTATTCTCTGTATATGTTAGGTGTCACCATGTGCCCATCTAATGAACTTATTTTGAAAGGATCATTATTATACAGTGTCTTTCTAAGTTAATGTCACAACTTTGTAAAAAGAGCCAATACGGTGCTCTCTCCAGCTCCTTCCCCCACATGAGTATATGGTTCCAGGGACAAATTTGGGAAATATAGTTATTCAGATATTATCTTTGCCTCAATTACATTTCAGCAGCCCCTCAGGCTGTGAAGAATGAATCCTATCAGGTTGAATTTGAATGGATTAGATCCTGGTTATCAAGCTGAAAGAGTTTTTCATAAGTGTCTGAATGGCCTCAAATTGACATTTGCCATAACTGTGTGAGTGGATAGCAGAGCTGACTCTGGTAATCAGGAAAGGAGAGGAGACTTGAATTTAAGGACATTTTAGAACTCAAGAAAGAACAAAAAAAGAGGTATTTCTACCAGCCTGTTTAAAATCAAACTTGGTTGTTTTGAATATTTTAAATATGATGCAAAAAAGAGGTTTCCTATGCTGATAGTTTCAAAAACTTTTCTAAAGGCACAGTTTTATGTAGCATCTTTTCATTTTAATCCAAGTATTTAATAAGAGAGTATTTAACCAGGCAGTTAGGTGGCAAAGTGGGGAATGTGTCAGTCATGGATCCAGGAAGTCCTGAGTTTAAAATCTTTCCTCAGATACTTATTTACTTTGTGACCCTAGGTAAGTCACAACCTCTCATCCTCAGTTTCCTTATATATAAGATGGGTATAATAATAGCACCAATCAGTTATGTTGAGAAGATCTGTGAGGTAACTAAAATATGTAAAGTTCTCTGCAAACCTTAAAGGACTGTATATTTGTTATTGTATTCATAATCATCATCATAATCAATGTGACTGGCAGCTGTGTGGAAAATGGCTTGGAAGGAAAGAGACAAAGCAAAGAGACTCTTTAGAACTCTATAGCAATTATCTATATTGAATCCATAGTGAGGACAGCCTGAACTAGGCCAGTGGCTATGTGAATAGATAATAGGGATGGATGAGGGAAATATCATGGAAGTAGAAACAGAAAGATTTAGCACCTGATTGTAAATATGGGGGCAAGGAGAATGAATATTAAAGGATAATGACAAATGACTGGGTGGGGGAAAGTGGCAGTGCCCTCAAGAGAAATAGAGAAGTACAGAAATAGTGCATTTGGGAACAAAATGGTAAGTCCAATTTGATCATTTTGAGTTTAAGATGGCTATGGAAAATCCCATTTGGAATATCCAGTAAGCAACTGGAGATAAGCAACTAGAGTTCAGGAGACTAGGTTTGGGTATATAGAGATGCAGAATTCCCCTCCAATGGGATGATAAACCCTTGAGAGTTAGCAAGTGAGAGAATTAGATGAACCATAAGGTCTAACCTAGCTTTAGATTTATGATCTTATTATCAATTAGAACAAAATCTACATAATTTAAACAGCAACTAAGTCACAGAGAAGTTTGTAAGTCAGTCTGGTTTTGTGTGTTTTGAAAGAGCTGTCATGGGGAAGAGATTTGGTATGTTCTGTTTGGCCCTATGGGACAGAACCAAAAGCAGTGGATTCAAGTTGGAAAGATTTAGGCTTGAGATCAAAAACAGATTTCCTGATAACTATAATTGCCTAGCAATGGAATGGATTACCTCACACTGCATAGTGGTAGTTTCTCTTCAGGTAGAAGCTGGTAAGTTCCCCTTTTTGGAGGTCTTTAAATAGAGACTGAATATTTAATTGTGTTTTGGTCAGTTGGACCTGGCTGCTTAGGTCCCTTCCATCTCAGATTCTGTTACTCAGTGATTTCTCTTCCCAAGGCAAAGTAGTACTGAATGTATTTTTCTTTACGTTAATTAAAAATTAAATTTTTAAAGTCGTTCTCATGAAATCACAAGGTATAGAGTGAATATGTATTGTTGTCTCTATTTTCATCAGCAAGTGACTAGAGACAACTGAAAAATATTGAAAATAGCCTTAATAAAGAGATTACTTTTTTTAATGTTTAAAAAAGTCTGGGGGAAGATTCAGAGTTAAAGTGGGGCACAAATTACTCAACAAATATGTTGTAAAATAAGACTCCTTGTATTTTACATTAAAAAAAAACCCTATCCTCTAAATTGCCAATACCTTGGGTTCGTCAGCTAATTAGAGAACTACTTTGATGCATGATTTTGTTGGAAAGGTACGGGCCCTCAGTGATCATATTTATGCTTCATTTCCAGAAGGTCAGAACTTTTGAGATTTGCTGACTATTGCTCAATAGAGTAACTATAAAAGTTTTTCTTATTATCCCAATCATCAACACCACGGAACTTAATTAAATTGCCTGTCTGTGTTGTTGAGAACTCAGGAGTTACAGAGAGCTGCTGATGCTAAATTGTATTTCCCAGCATGCCATGGTTTCCACCTTATGAGAACATCTCTTTGCTTTGGAAGATTCTGCTAGTGATAAAAGTTGGAGGAACTTTTTTCACATATATTTGAGTCCAGAGACAGTTGTGATATGAATGAACTCTCTCAAGAAGCCAAGAAAAATCTAAAGACAGATGTCAGTATTTGTATTCAGAGGTCTTGTTTGTAAATGCTACATTAAGCTCTTGATCTTTACAGACAACATGTGTTTATATGGATGAGAATTTTCTTTGAAAAATATACCTGGGGTTATTGGTTGTCCTAAAAGTGAATAATCCAAAGATATATATATATATGTGTGTGTGTGTGTGTGTGTGTGTGTGTGTGTGTGTGTGTGTGTGTGTATAGATATATAGATATATTACTAAGCTAGCTTCAGTGAATATCCAGGGGACATACTTAGCAAAAAAAAAAGCTTATGACAGCATTTTAAGGGGGGAGCATATTAAGAACTTTAGGTATCAGGAAACTAAGGTTAGATCAAACATTGTCACAAGAAATACCACCTTGAACAAATCACCTCACCTGCTTACAAAAGCTATTCTTTAATTTATCTGGAAAATAAGGTCTTGGCAGGACAGGATGATTTCTAAGGGTCCCTCCAGCTTTAAAATTAAATTATTTTCCAAGAAATTTAATGCTAAGGTGGCTGACTTAATACATTTGCTTCCCAAGTTTCTCTGTAAAGCAAAAAAGAAGTGGGAAGAACTGAATAATCTTGTTTCATCAGCACAAAGAGTAGGTGTATATGCCATTTACAAGTATATAGTTTGTGTATTCATAGTTATGTAGGGTCACACTACTAAGCACTGTGCAAAATTAAATATTAAAACAGGTTAAATTTTCCTCATATAAATTTATATATAAATAATAAATTTATGAATTTGCATTTATGTATTATATAAAATTCATAAAAATCATTTTATACACAAATATAATATGTAGATATAAATAACTTATTTTCACATTAGCTGTTTACAATATGAACTTATAGACAATGCAGATTCATGGCAAACATTTTAACAAGATATGGAGGCAAGCATTGTATTTATGAGTTTTTTAAATTATTAGTTCTTTTTAAAAAATATTTTAAGGATTTGAAATAATAAATGAATAGATAAATAAGCATTTGTTAAGTCCCTACTATGCACCAGGTGCTGGGCTAGGTCCTGAGAATAAAAAATCAAAAGTATGGTTCCATCCTGTAGTTTACATTGTAATAGCAGAGCATAATACAAGGAGTCGAGTTGGGTCAGGGAATGGAGTTTTGGTATGGATAATCATAAGTATTATGACTGCCTAGAGTAGTCCACTGTCTATGGTTTCCAGGACAAGTAAGGTAAATCAAGATAATTAAGGACAGGCAAGCAAGAGTCAGAAGAGGTAGTAGCACCTGGGAGAGAGTTGGCTGGGTTATGAAGCACAAGCTGTTGGTTGGCTAGATGGGGTGGGCTAGGTGAATATTCACACACTTTGCCACCCATCATAATAGTTCAGCCCCAGGGCAGACTCCCATCTCTCACTAAATTAAGGTGGGGTAAGAGTGAGGAAGGGAGGGAGATCCTGGTCCAGAGGAAGAATCAGTGTTCCTAGGCAGGAAAAGAGGTTGCTGAAGAAAGAATTGTCTGTTACTATTACTGTTCTTGGCATTGCTGAAATGTTATTGATTTCCTTCAACCATTTATAAAGCTCAGCTAAAGAAGAAAGAGAAGAAATCCTGGCTGAAATACTAAAGACATACTTGTCTTTTACCATGAGGGGCTTGAGATGTTCCTATGATTGATGGCAGAAAAATTTTAATCCCCCTTATGGCAATTTAATAATTGCTATGCCCACATAAAGTTAGTATACATGGGATTTTGGAATCACAAATTTGGAGCTTAGTGAGGAGCCTAGACATTATTTAGTTCAAGCCCCTTAATTTATAGATGAGGAGACTGAAGTCCATAGAGGACTTGACCAGAGTCATAGAGGTAATAAGTCACAGAGCCAAGAGTCATAGAGTCATAGAGGTCTAAGACTGGAAAATAGAATCTTATAACGGAAATATCATGGTCATAGAGTCAATGGACCTGAGTTTCAATTCCATCTCTGATAATTACTAGCTGTGTGACACTGGGCATCTTTAAAGTTCCCCAGATCTTGGTCACCTTTTCTGTAAAAGGTATGGAATTTGGGGTGGCCAGGTAGCACAGCGAGTAAGAGCACCAGCTCAAGTGTTGGGATGACCTGGGGATCGAATCCCAGGCTCAGACACTTAGCACCCACCCAGAAACACCTGGCACCTTGAGCAAGTTACTTAACCCCAATTGCTTAGGGGCGGCCAGGTGGCTCAGCGAGTAAGAGCACTGGCTCCAGTGTCAGGATGATCTGGGGATCAAATCTGGGTTCAGATACTCAGCACAACACCCAGAAATAACTGGCCATGTAACCTTGAGCAAGTTACTTAACCTTGATTGTTTTAAAAAAAAAAAGTATGGAATTGACTAAATGACATGTGTGATCCTTTCCAACTCTCAACCTATGATCCTGTGAATCTGGTTGTAGTATCTAGTATAGATCTCCATACGCAGTGAATCTCAATAAATGTCATTGGCTCATGTTTAAAAAGTTCTTTAATATTCCTAGACCTCAGTTTTCTCATCTGCAAAATAAAAAGTGTGAACTGGATGATCCCTTAGGTTCCCTCTAATTCTTACATTCTCTTATTCCTCTGGCTGGATTTGTTTTTGCTCTCAGTATATTAGACTTGCCCTGTGCTGTTTACATGAATTGATTTATTGTTTTGCAAACTTATTTCCTTTGTTTTACTGCTTCCAAAGAGTACTTCCTCATCATTTGTATTTGTAAAACTGTCCATGCTACTTTGTCTTACCATATATCCAAAATGAGAGATAAATCTGAATTCTATGAATGAAATGGGTCAGAATTCTCAAGGGCCCTCTAGCCAGATGGTAGATTTTACATGGTTTTGAAAGACGAGCAGAATACTAGGAAACAGAGGCAAATGGAGAAACATTTAGTAGGCACCAGTCTACAATGACAATGCATGGTAATGAAATACTCCTGGGGAAACAAATACAACTGGAGACAGAAATGTAACAGTAATGCATTTTTTTCTACATATGCTATGAATTGTGCTGCTACTCCAATTTCTCAGTGGATGTAAAGATGATCAGCTATATAGCTGGGCAATTGATAAATGGGAAAAGAATATGAACAGATGGTTTTCAGAGGAAGAAATCAAAGCTAGCTAGAATCGTATTGTAAAAAGCTTCAAATCCTTAATAATTAGAGAAATGAAAACTAAAACAACTCTGAGGTATCACCTCATACCTATCATTGTAACTAAAATGACAGAAAAGGAAAATGACAAACACTGGAGGAAATGTGGAAAAATAAATACACTAATGCCCTATTGGTGAAAGATTTGAAAAAGAATTTGTAACATTCCGGAAAACAATTTGGAACTACGCCCAAAGAGTTATAAAACTAATTGTGGAGGGGTGGCTAGGTGGCACCGTGGTGCCGTGAATAGAGCACTGGCCCGGGAGTCAGGAGGACCTGAGTTCAAATCCCGCCTCAGACATGTAACACACACGCACACACAAACACACACACACACACACACACAAAACTAGCCGTGTGCCCTTGGGCAAGTCACTTAACCGCAATTGCCCTCCAAAAAGCAAAACAAAAAAACTAACTGCATACACTTTGACTCAGCTACATCCCCACTAGGTCTATACTCCAAAGAGATTGAAGAAAAAGAAAAGGACCCATTTGTACAAAAATATTTTGCAATGAGATTAAAATATAGTCTTTGCGATACAAATTTGAAATTGTTTCATCCAAAGTTTTCAGAACACATCATATTTACTGGTTTGAATCATTTTGACCAACTGGTAAAATCAATTACTTCTCAGCAATTTGTGCTATGTGAAAGGGAAGGGCTTAGGGTTGATGCTTACTACCACTCTAAATCACTGGAGAGTGCCGCTTTGAATGCCTTTCCACTGGAAATAATATTAAAAAGGGAGATTACGTCCAATTTATTATTTCCATTTTCAACTAAATTGTTCTTACCAGTTTAATGAACATTATCCCCACCACATTTCTTTGAATATAAGATTTGAAAGTTCTAAAGGAAGAATTATGGTTATTTAACCATAACTCAAAAAAGATGTGGATTTTTGTTTGTTTTTTTTGTTTTGTATGTTTGTTTTTCTTTCTTTGAAATGGAAAGAGCAGAAATGTGGTGATGCTTGTATAGGCAAATAATAGATGTTTAGTATATGATCTTTGGTTGATGAAACTAACCTCATCCTTCACTCTTCTCTATCTAACCCCCTCCAAAAAGTTGGTCAAAATACAAGTAGCTAATATAGATTGGATGAGGGCAAATGATCTAAATGAAACAAAACTAATAATTAGACAGCTAGGTGGCACAATGAATAATTCTCTGCAGGGAATCAGAAAGACTTAATTTCATTCAATTCCTGCCTTGATGCATAATAGCTAGTCACTTAACCTTTATCTTCTTCAATTTCCTTATCTGGAAAACAGAAATAATAAAAATTAATAATAATAATAGCATCTACTTCACAAGGTCATTGTGAGGATCAAGTGAAATAATTTATATAGATCTGAAGTGTGGTGGGATACCAAATTCCAAAAGTTAGTAACTGGCTACCTTAAACAATGATACTTTTCTGTGGAATTTTGAATGGTTTACTATGGCATCATTGTGGTATCTGGGAAAGCAGAAGCAAAATGAAATATGCCTCTCCTCAATTTATCCTATGTACTATTGCGCCCTCATCTCTCAGGAAATGAAAAAATGACCAACACAAAGGCAAGGATAGGGATAATAAAGCTTCATTTGATGACAGAAGTAGCTAAGAGGTACAGTGGCTAGAGTGTTCAGCAATCCCTGAGCTAGAATTCTGCCTCAGACACTTACTATATGACCAAAAGTCCCTTAACCTCTGAGGGCCTCAGTTTCCCAAACTATAAATTTCTTAGGGTTGTAAGGATCAAATGAAATATCCTCCCCCCTCCCCCATCCCATGGATTGAGCCTGGGGTCAAGAAATCTTGAATTTCAATCCAATCTCAGTCACTTATTTTTTTTGTGTGAGCTTGGGAAATCCACTTAACCTCAGTCTGCCTCAGTTTTTTGAACTGTAAAGTGGGGATCATAATAACCTCTAGCTCACAAGGTTTCTGTGAGGATCAAATGAAATATGTGTAAAACACTTACCACAGTGTCTGGAACATAGTAGGTGGTTGTTGAATGCTTACTCCATTCTTTCATTTCCCCCTGGTTGTCCAGGTCATTTATTTATGAACAGGTAACATCAACACAAACTGACTGTCAGGGTGGTGAGGAGAAAAGGAAACTAGGCCACAAAGAGTGATGATTCGATCCAAATTGGAGAGGAAACCTCAGGGCATAGTATATTAACTGACTGAGGGGAGCCAGGGATGCAGAAGAAGTAAGGAGTTCCACATGTTTAAAAAAATAGCAGCTTAGGAACAGAAGAGCTACAACGAATAGATAAGATTTCTTTAAGGAAAGAAAAAGGACCAAGAGAAGGGAGGTGCAAGAAGTAATTAAGAGGAGAATCAGACCTCTGTGTCAGACTTGCCATGGCTATAGGGTGAAAAGTTTCAACCTAGAACCTAGTCAAAATCTGGAGACCAGTTAGAAAGAATAGATTCCCTCGGCCCTAGATGAAGGGTACTCTGTCTAACCTCAGCATTAAGCAGACATGTCTGTGAGAATCTGATTACTTCATTCATGTCAAGTGAATTCAATTAAGGAGATAGTTTCACTACTTGCATGTAGATTTGCCAAAGATTTCCTTGATCTACAGTATGGTTTCTTAACCTACAAACTAGAATATAGAAGGTTCCACTAACGATTCATGGAATTGAAATTGAAATTTTAGATCACCTAAACATTCTCTTTATTTTTGGTATTTAAATGTAAGATCTTTTAAAATAATGAATGAATTGGTATTTGTCTTGTATGCTCCTTAGTGCTCCCCCTTAAACTCACTGAGTTAAGTGAACTTGAAAGTGCATGCTTATAATTCATCTTGCAGGAGGAGCTGAGGCTTGAAGATCTCTTTAACTCCAGAATTCTGGGCTGCATTTGGCTAAACCAGTTAGTTCTCAATATGGTAAACCCCAGAAATAGAGTTGGGAGAGAACCAGGCTGTCTAAGGAAAGGTAAACTATCCCAGGGCAGAAAGAGAGCAAGTCAAAGTTCCTGTACCAGTAAGATGGGTATTGGGATCAAGTCTCCCAGGAGCTTCTGTTCTTTTAGACTTTTAAACTCTTTTAGATAGATCCATCTGTCTATCCATCCATCTAAATATTTATCTATCCATCTATCTACCTACCTACTTACCTATTTATGTAGTTATGTATCATGTATCTCTCTGTCCATTTCTCTATCCATCTATTGATCTATTCATTATATATTATGTTCCTAGAACAGTAGGTTCTATACAGATGCTTATTCCCCTCTCTAGTTTGGGAGTTTATGTAAAACTTTCATTGATCTCAAACTACTCACCATCATAAAACTTATTTCATTAACTTTGAGTTAGCCTTCAAATGCATATTTCTTTAAATATATTTGCACTTTACTTAAAATATCTCATTTACTAAAATCCAGATGCCAAAAGAATCTTGAAAAATGGCATCACAACATGGAAAGACAATGGCTATAGAACCAGAAGACCTACAGGTGGACATCCTACCCCTGCCATTAACCATGGAGTGAATTGGGAAAATCACTGAACCTTTCAGGAGTTCATGTTTTTCAGCTACTAATGAGGAGTTTGGGAGAGAGAGAGATGGCCTTTGAAATTTCTTCAAGATTATGCTGTTAGATTCCATAAATTCTGTTTCTTATTATTAAGATGGAATTATTAAAGCTAATAATAATTAGGATAACATGTGAAGTTCTGAATTGATATAAATAAGGTCTAATTATGTTCTGAAGTGTTGGACATGCTTTATTCCATTTGCCTCTTATTTTCTAAGTAAGCTAGTTCAACATCGATCACTGGCATGGTTATTCTTGCCATTGTCCTTTATTATAGAGGGTGATACCATTTCTGATAATAAACTCAAAGATTTACAGCTGGATGAGAAATTAAGGGCCATCTAGTGCAATAACATGTGTGAGCATGAATGAACTCTCCAGTTGCATAAAGGAGGGGGGGCAATGAGACTTTTTGAAAAAGTTTTTTGGATCCTCCGGTTGGAAGACACCCTTATGGAGTAGAATAAGAGAGCTGGTTATTCATAGGCAGAGGGTTAGCAGAAGAACAAATAGAGATCAGAGAGAATGAGTGTTGATGTGCTAGTCAGCAGGGTAGGGAACATCTGGGTGGCTACTCATCTCAGCATTTTCATTCTTCTGACAGTCCTAAAACTGGCAGCTAGGCACTTTATGCAGCCAAATTGATTCTGCAGCTGCATCACCCAAGTCATTTGATAAACTTACTCTCTAGCCTTAGAACCTGCATTATATTCACGATCTTGAAAGTCCTGGGCAGACACCCAAGCCTATTCCATTACTATACTCTTAGATGGCATCATGCAATGAAAAGAACACTAACTTTGGAACCAGTGGATCTAGTTTTGCATCTCCATAGCTCCTTTGTTCAGTACCTTGGATAAGTCATATGGTTTCTCTGGATCTGTGTTTCCCCATATGTGAAGTATGGGGATTGTACTAGATGAACTTTGAGGTCCCTGCCAGGTCCAGATTCAACGTGTCTTTTAGAGAGTGGCAGACACAAGTATATTCTCTCCAATGGAGAGATAATCTTAATTGGCTATTAAAAAGCTTAGCAATAGGAATTTAGCTGATAATTTCATTGGGTAGAGAGCTTCTGGTGAAAAAATTCCTCTGCCCATGCCGGTCAGCAATTTATAATCTTGGAGATTTGTCTATAACTATGGTGTGAATCAGTGTCACCAAAACCAGATGAAAGCATAAGTGGGAAATGTTTAACAAATTAAATAAAATATAGTACAACATAGATACCACAGAACTCTGTCCCAGGACCTCTTCTCCTCTCCCCCTATACTACTTCATTTGGTGATCTCATCAGCTCCCATGGATTCAATTATCATTTCTGTGCTAATGATTCTCAGTTCTACTTATCCAACCCTAACCTCTCTGCTGACCTCCAATCTTGAAATTCAAACTGTCCACCAGACATTTCGAACTGAATGTCTGATAGGCATCTTAAATTCAGCTTGTCCAAAAACTGAACCTCTTATCTTTTCTCCAAAGCCCTTCCTGCTTCCTGTTACTGTTCAGGGTACAACCGTACTCCCAGTCCTCCATTCTCCCAGCCTAGTTGTCATGGTCTGTTTCTTGCTATCTCTCACCTTCTCCCATATCCAAATCTCTTGCCAAGACCTATAAATTTCACCCTTGTCACATTTCTCGACTATCCCCCCTTCTTTCCTCTGTTACTGCTAGCACCTTGGTGCATGCTCTCATCTCCTCATCTCTGACCTATTGTAATAACCTGCTGGTTGTATTCCTGCAACAAGTTGCTTCCCCTTCCAGTCCATTTTCTATTCAACTGCCAAAGTGATTTTTCTAAAGTGCAAATCTGACTATGTTACCACACCAGCATATGTAAGAAGTGTGACGTATGTATGTAAACAAAACGTCCTCCTATATCATATATATGTCCTCCTATATCAGACTGCTCCAGTACTTACACACACACACACACACCCCTAGCCCTCAACTGAATTTGCCTGTTCATGAGTGGGAGTGAGGTAGTTGGAGAAAACTCTCTAGAAATAGATGGAAGGGTCTCATCAGAGGTCCTGGTGAGGAAATGGAAGAGACTGAGCCTTGGAGTGCCAGGAGACACATAGATTAAGGTAGTATATTCTAGATGTGAATGCTCTGGAAAAATAAACCTGCTTCAGTCTCTGGTAGGAGTTCTCATGATGTATTTTCAATTTTTCATAATATTTTTGTTACAAACAATCAGGTCGTGATTAGATTTTCCATTATTTATTGTTTTATTCTATCAACCAGTACAGAAATGGCCAAATTCAAGTCCCATCTTTGATATAGATTGGTTGTGTGATCCTGGACAAGTCACTTAACCTCTCCATGCCCCAGGCAGCTCTCTAAGAATATGCTATGGATGAGATGTTGTAGTACTTTAGCCTTCATTAGGAATTTCCTGCAACAAATAAAATCACGGTTCATACAAACTTTCCTCCCTCAAATGACTTCATTGCCCAATATATGATATGATATGATATGATACCAAAGGACACAACATGACATTACAAGAGGTGACACATAACATATGTGTTTAATGTTTTAAAGTTTGGAAAGCAATTTAGGAACTTCACAGCACTTTGTGAGTCAAGCACTATGAGGTACTATAATCCTCATTTTATAAATAAGGAAACAGAGACTCCCAAAGGTTAAGTCATTCTCTGATGCTCACACTGGGTAAGATGGGATGTAAAATCAAGTTGAATCAATTCAGTTCAATTTAGGAAGCATTTATTGAGAATTTACTCTATGCTATGTCTGATGTAAAGAGCTAGGGGTCAAAAAGCAAAACAATTCCTGCCCTCAAACAACTTAAGTTCTTTTGTACTGTATCCAATTATACTATTCTACCTCTCATTATCAAATGAGAAACACTGAGATTATAAACATTTTTGTAAAGCTTAAAATATTGTGTAAATTTTATCTAGAATGATATTGGTGGTGGTGATTGGACTTCAGAATCATAGGATTATTGGTATTAGAAGAGACCTCAGAACTCATCTGGTTCAATTATAACTGAAATGGACAAGGTGTTTTTTTTTATTATCTCCTGATTTATTTTGAGTATTAACTCTCTATAAGACATTTTGATCAATCACTTCTAGTGCAAAGAATATTCTCCTCAGCAGACATGAGAAGTAAAATAAGAAAAGAATATTCTTCTTCTCTTATTTGTTAGTTGTCATCATCTTGTCCACATCAAGAAAGAGCCCTTTTGATCTGCATGTAGAAAAACATTCATATCCACTCTTTTTGTGGTGGCCAAGAATTGGAAATTAAAGGGATGCCCACTAATTGAGAAATGGCTGAGAAAGTTGTGGTATGTGAATGTGATGGAATACTAGTGTTCCATGAGAAATAATGAGCAGGTGGACTTCAGAAAAACCTTGAAAGACTTGCATGAATTGATACTGAGTGAAGTGAGTAGAAACAGGAAAACATTGTACACTGTAACAGCAACATTGTTCAATGACCAATGTTGATAGACTTAGCTCTTCTCAGCAATGCAATGAACAAAGACATGATTAATGTGGAAATATGTTTAATATGATTGTACATGTATGATCTATATCAGATTACATGCTATCTTGGGGAGGAAGAGGGCAAGAGGGAGAAAATTTAAAACTCAAAATCTCATAAAAGTTAATGTCAAAAACTAAAATAAAAATAATGAATTAATTAAAAAGAGAAAGAACCCTTTCTCTTCTTTCATCTCTCTTCTTTTCTGCAGTGTGTAATTTTTTTGGTCTTTTATGGTCCTTATTAACCTCCTTCCTTTCTGTGTTTTCAGACTCCTGATATTTTTCTCTTCCTTCCTTCCTTTCTTCCTTTCTTCCTTCCTTCCTTCCTTCCTTCCTTCCTTCCTTCCTTCCTTCCTTCCTTCCTTCCTTTCTTCCTTCTTTCCTTCCTTCCTTCCTTCCTCCCTCCCTCCCTCCCTCCCTCCCTCCCTTCCTTCCTTCCTTTCTTCTTTTCTTTCTTTCTTCCTTTTTTTCTTGCAAGGCAACTGTGGTGTAGTGGATACAGAAAAAGCCAATAAAACATGGATTTAAGTTCTACCACTGACACTTAATGGCCACATGACTCTGGGGAATCACTTAAACTCTCTTTGCTGTAGCCAACTCTCTAAGAGTGTAAGTTCCAAAGAAATAGTCATCCTACATTAATAGAGGAAAGTCTTCCTTACCCAAGAATTTCCTGTATCAATGAGATTACAAGTTCAATCCCTATGCCACATTTTACAAGATTCTGATAGCCTTAAATTCATCCTCTTGTTACTTGCCTTTTTTTCCAAATTCTACACGGATGTTTTTAAAGTCTTGAGTGTTTGATCTGTTTCTTGTGCATCAACATCAGTTTCTATAGTCTATCTTTCCCTCATTGTTGGAATGGCATCCCTTTATATCTTCAAATGGCATTCTTAAGCACCTCCCATCTATCCTGGGCTGACTTTCCCTATAGCATTTTAATCCATGGATCCTACCTCTCTCTCATCTGAACCATTTGAAACCTGCTTTCCTAGTCCTATACCCTTATCTTCTTATCTTCCCTGTGATTATCTCTCTCCACTACAATCCATTCTCCAATCAGGTATTAAATTGATCTTCCTGAAACTCAGTTCTGACCATATCACCCCTATGCACTCTACTCCAGTGCTCCCTATTACATCCAGTGTCCAATACAAAATCCTCTATTTGCCATTTAAAGCCATTCATAACCTTGCTCCTTTCCTCTCTTTCTAGTTTTCTTATATTCTCTATAATCCATTGACACTCTTGGTCTCCTTGCTATTTTTTTCACAGAACACTCAACCCCCTTACTCTTAACATTGTGACTATTTGTGCCCCTGTTTGGTATACTCTCTTTCTTCATCTTCACCTCCTACCTTCCCTGTCTTCACCAAGTCTAAGGAGAAGTTCCACTCTCTGTAAGAAAACTTTCCCAGGCATCTCTAATCTTCGCACCTTCCCTCTGGGAATATCCCCAATTTATACTGTATGAATCTTGTTTGTACATAGTTGTTTATGTATTGTTTGCTCCATTAAACTACAAAGCCTTTGAAAGCTGTGACTGTTTTGTTGCTGTTGTTAGTTTTGGTTTTGTTTGTATTTTTGTCTTTCTTTGTATTCCTATGGTTTAATAAATACTAGTTCACCGACTATACAAAATGGTTTAATAGCTAGCGGCCCCTTACCATAAATGGCATTATATATAAATGACACTTAATTCTACTTGTGACTTTTCGTGGGTGAAGTGGGGAGGTGGGGCTCATATACAGTGGAAAGAGTCCTAGGTTTGTAGCCAAGAGACAAGAGTGCTACTTCTTCCTACCTGTGTTATCTTCAGCAGGTCAATCACTAAGCCACTCTCATCTTGACATCCCCTAGTTGTAAAACACAGAATTTAAGTCCAGAATGAAGAGGATTTATATGGTCAACCATGTCAAACATAGTTATGATTATGGGTCAGAGTCAAGGAGGGAAGTATAAGGAATCTGCTTTGTCCTGGATTATTTACTGGTTTTTATCAGTGGTTTAGATGAAAGTATTTTAAAAAGTACAAAAAAAACCACTTTTGTCAAAAATTTTAATGCAAAATTGGAAGGGATAAATGAAATGATTATAATGCTGTCAGGATCCAAAAATATTACAACAGACTAGAATGATGGGCCAAATCCAATTAGATGTCAATTAGTAAGATAAATATATATATATATATATATATATATATATTTAGTTTGGGCTGAAAAAAATATCATTACTTATTACAGGATGTGGGATATTGGATAATACAGTTCACGTAAAAAATAATAAAGGCTGAGAGATTTTAGCAGGCTGCAATCTGAACATGAATAAACACTGGTATACTACAGACAAAATTGTTATCATGATCTTAGATGACATGGGAGTGACATGGTTGACCCACCCAAGGAAGATGACAGATCACTTGCATTCTATCCTGGTCAGGCCACATTCTGAGTATTTTGTTTTCTTCCGATCATTGCATTTTAGAGAGTGCAAAGACAAGTTAGAGAGTATATAGGCAAAGGTAACCCTTGGTGGAGGAATTGCAGCTTCATGGTTCAATGGATAGAGTACTGGGCCTAGATTCAGGAAAGCCAGAGTTTGAATCTGGTCTCAGACACTTACTAGCTATGTGAAATTCACCCTCTGTTTGCCCCAGTTTCTTCAAATATAAAATGGGGATAATAGTACCTTACCTTTCCATAATTTTTGTGAGGAACAAATTAGATATTTGTAAAGCATTTAGCATAGTGCCTGGCACATAGTAGGTGCTATGTAAATGTTATTGTTATCATTATTATTAAAAGAACTAATTAAAATATCTAGGAATTTTTTAGCCCAGGGAAGAAAAAGAAGGCTTAAGGGAGACATGAGAGCCTTTTTTTTTAGCATGTTGATGTCTACTCCTTCCTCTATGGGATGATAATTAAACTTGTTCTATTTCATGCCAGAGGACAGATAGATGTAGTGGCAGTTGCAGACAGGTAGATTTGAGCCCAATGGAAAGGAAAAGCATTACAATGACTCAAGATTTCTTGATGGAGAATGGATTACTTTAAAAGGGAGTGAGTTCTCCATCACTGGAAGTCTTCAAATAGAGATGGAATGAAGCTCTGATAGGTATTATTTAGAGGTAACTGCTTTTCAGTTAGAAGTTAATATTATGTGAGGTCTCTCTGACTTAGAAATTTACAATTCTTTGATTCTGTGAAGGAAGACTATAAGTTTTGTTTGTTATATCTATGTTCCAGGGCTTAAGGGGGTTAATGGATGTTAGAACTCTTCCTTGCATGACTCAATCAGAAAGTCTAAGTATTTACTAGATTTAACAAACACTATGATGGGTCAAGAATAAGACTTCATCAGTCATGCTTAAATATGCTTTTCATCAGAACTGCCTGGATTTAATCTGACTTGACATAGGACAGAAGACATCTGTCATTTGCAATTTTCATCTCTCTCCTTAAGCATGTAGATCAGATTACTAATATGAATCTTCGTGCATCAAGAAGCCTGAGTAATACTCACAACCTTGAAGTTGAGAACCTTGAGAGGATGCATTCAATTCAGGTCAACTAAAATCAAGAAATGTTGCTTTATTCATATAGTCAGTTCAGATAAATAAGCAAGAGTTTGGTTCCCATTATGTAAAATTTGCTGTGCTAGATGCTGAATATGCAATCACAAAATGAGGCATACTTCCTACCTTGAAGAGTTTACAGTCGGATAAGCAAGAATAGGGCTTGTCTACTTACCTAGCTCATTCCCCACAGTGCTCCTTCCAAACATATTTTCATCTTCAAACCTTCAATGACAACTCCCCTTCCAAACACACACACACATACACACAATGCACACATTTAGAGCTTATAAACCAGTCTATTACTTCCCTAATAAGATTAAGTCCATCTGACTTGAATACCTTCATTCTCCCTCCCCCTTCTAGGCATCAGTGCCTTCTCTTTCTCCTCCTTTCTTCTGATCACAGAAGTCTTGTTCCAGTACTTCACTAAGGTCAGTTAGCACTAGATCCCATTTCCCTTAGCCTTCTTCAGGACCTTTTCCCATAAGTTACCTTTCTTCTTTTGCAGCTTGAATCTATCCCTTTTTCCTGACTCCTTTCTAAATATTTTCAGGTCTTCCCATTATTAAAAACTATTTACCATGATCTTTTATCCTGTCGTGCTATAGTCCATTTCCATCATTTCCTTTTCTTCCTGCTTCCCATTTATATATCTACTGATAGATGTAGATGTGTTTTTCACCATTCAAATATAAACTCCTTGAGAGAAGGGACTATGCCATTTTTATCTTTGTATCTCCAGTACCTAGCACAATACCTGGCAAGTAGTAGGTGTTTAATAAATACTTGATTGATTTCTTCATCTTTTTGTCCCCAGCACCAAGGATAGCATATGGTCCTAGTGCATTTTTAATGTTTGTTAAGATAAATGTAACTAAACTTTGATCCATATGAATAAGAACTCTCTAAAAGTTAGAGTTTTCCAACCACAAATGGAGTGCATCACAAAGCTATGGACTCCCTATGAGAAGGGTTCTCTCAGGGAGTGTTTCCATGACCATCTAAAAAGGAATAATTTATTAAATGAAATATTAGAGAAGACTCCTTCTGAGGTCCCTCCCAATTCTGAGGTAATTATGAATTTATGATTTTTACCTACTAACATAAATGATTATTGACTAGGAAACTGGGTTATCAAACAGCCAAAGACATTTGTGGGGGTCATAGCAAGTAATCAGAAGTAGAATGTAAACCTTCTGACAGACATTCGGTACTTTTTTCCACCAAGCTATACTGCATACCTCTAGCACCTTTAAACAAAAGAATGTTTTTTTTTTCACGAAGCTTTTCTTGGTAGCAAGGAGTAGCTTAGGTACTAGAAGAATCTGAATTATTCAAGCACCAGGTGGTATTATTTTGCAGTGTCTTTCTATGTGCTAATTAGACTTTATTTGCAAACTGCCTCATTATGACTTATTAATTAAACTCATAAACCATGGAAATTTTAATTATAAAAATAAAGCAACAAATATCTTGGGAAGTAAACATCATTGTTTCTAACTTCCATTGTTTTAAGTAATTCCACTGAAATCACTCTTCTTCCTAGTTCATTCTCCCCAGAAGATTTATTGCTTAAAATAATCAGAATTGTCCCAGGTTCACATATCACCAACTTTTATAACTTCAAAGGTAACACAATAAGTGGTCAGTTTTTCATGAGCACTGAGGCAGTCTCATAAAATGCAGCTTTTTTAAAGATCTTATTTCTTTCCATGCCTCTCTATGTACAATTAAATTACAGCTTTATATTCTGACTTCATATAAAAGCAAGTCACTGAAAATCCCCTGAGTTAAATTAAAAAAAAAAAAACAGTCTATTATCTCAGGTCTTTCAAACAGGAATTCTGGCCTACATAATCAATATGTATTTTTTTTTTACTTTTTTTTTTTTAATTTATAGGAGTTTGGTAGACTAACACTACGTTTGACCTAAATGTTATTTTGCACTTAGAACAATGGTTTCCTATTCAAACAAAAAATAAAATAGAATTGCTTTGGGGTGGGGGGAAGGAGTAGCTAACCACTTGTGTTCCTATTTTAAGGGCTTCACAGTTAGTTCTAGACATAAGAGGATCATATAACCTAGAGAATACTTTATCTGTTTAGGTTTCTCATCGGCAGAGTTTATGTGGAGGTAGAGGATTCAAGGACTTTTGGTAATTTTTTTTTCTAGACTCCTTTGATGACTAGGTAAATAGCAGGTGAGACAATATGGCAGCATAGAAGGCTGAACTTGGAGTCAGAAAGAACTGGGTCCAAGTCTGTCCTTAAACAGTTACTATGTAACCACTGGCAATAACTTGACCTCTAGGAGTCAAGTTTGCTTATGCAACAAAAAAGGAGGGGGGACTTATCACATGACCTCATGGGGTTGGTATAAATCTCAGATGAAGCAGCATGTTTCAGTGGAAACAACTGGGAATGAAGAGGGCACTATTAGTACCAGATCTCAAAATATAGTAAAAATCAGTAATCTGAGGTTTCATTTCCTACCATCAAAAACAATTAAAAAGCTGATCAATAGAATTAGTTCAGATCAGTGAAACAAAACCCAAAACCAATCAAAATGGTAGCACAGTGTTCAGGAAAGCAATTTGGTACAATTGGATTTAGATCATCATCTTACACAATATATTGCAATAAATATTACATAGCCTAAATAGAAAAGATAATATCATAAAAAATTGGAAAAGGAAAGTTTTATCAATCAAGGGGAAGTTCTTGATAAATAGAAGTTGATTATAAAAGGTAACATGCTTAAATTTGATTACATAACATTGAAAAGGTTTGCCACAAATTCATCGCAATTAGGAATAGAAGGAAAGTAATTTGATCTGAAAAAATATATATTTGCAGTATGTTTTTTTCTGATAAAGTTCTGATATCTAAGGTATATAGGAAATTAGTGCAGATGTACAACAGGGCCATGTACCAACAGGTAATGATCAAAGGATATGAACAGGTTATTTTCAAAAGAAGTTCAAGCTAACAGCCTTATAAAGTATCCTAAGCCACTAATAATAAGAAAATATACAAATGAAAACCGATGTGAGTTTCCACCTCAGACCCATCAGACAGGCAAAGAAAACCTGAAAAAAGGAAATTACCATTTTTACAGAGATTGTGGGAATATAGTTATATGAATGCACCATTGGTGAAGCTGTGAATTGGTGCAATATGGAAAGCAGCTGAGTTAACTGTGCAAAGTTTATTTGTTTTTATTCAGTGGCACCACTAATCCAAAAAGTAATAATACTGAGAAAAAGGACTAATGTGTATAAAAATATTTATAGCAATAATTTTATTATAGCAATGAATTATAAATAAAGTGGATGTCCATCAGTTTTGGGACGGATGAATGAATTAAAAGTTAAGAAATTGCAAAGGGGATTCAGAGAAACACAAAAAAGACTTGCATAAACTTATGCACAGTGAAGTTAGCAGAACCAGGAAAATAATTCCAATGACTTAATGCAGTAAGTAAAACAATGTAAAAGGAAACATCACTGAACAAATTAGGAACTCTAATAAATGCAATGGCCAACCCTGAGTCCAGAAAACTGATGATGAAGCTTGCTTCATATTTCTTGTCAGAGACATGGTGGACTGGAGGTACAAAATGAAACATAGATTTTCAGCCAACAAGATCAATGTGTGGAATTGTCTTACTTGACAATGTTTACTTTTTACAAGGAAGGATGTTGAATAGAGAGGCGGGAAATAGGATGAATAGAAATACAAAAAAAAAAAAAAAACAAAAAAAAAAGAATCAATGAACCATTTAAAAAATAAAAATGAGCATTAAAGCAGGTTAGAAGGGAACATAGGAAAGGAAGATTTTTTTTTTAGTATCATCATATTTAACATATACTCTTAAAAATTACACAGTAGAAGCCCACAGTTTTATATATAATCTTCATTGTATTCTTTGCTATTATTCCCATTTTGCAGATGGCTGCTTTAAGACCACTCAACTATTAAGAGCTGGATCCAGGTCTTGAACACAAGGTTTCTCTTATCACTAAACCACATTGTCTTGATTATTTAAACAGGCAAAAATCTACTAATAGGAAAAGGTGAATTTGGAGATTAATCAAGGTCAAGGTCAGAATTTTACATTTAAAACAGTCCGTTGGCAAAATTGAACAGAGGGAAACAGTTGCAGAATACTGAATAAACTGGGCATAGACAAAATGAAAATAATAAGAATACAAATAGTAAAGTTCTATAATGCAAAAAAGGTGATATGAGCATGGAGGTGATATGAGCATGGGATTGGGAAAGATATGACAAGATGAACTTGGTACAGTTGAACTTGGTAAATTTGGTACAATTTTGCCAGAATTGCTGCTGTTATTAGAACTAATAGGCCAGTCCAATGTTGCTGGAATTTTGTTCTCCAAAATTCTCAATTTTCTCATTTTCTTCTTCCTCTTCAGAGAGTGAGTACTTAAATCCAGTCATTAAAGTAATAAATACTCTATGCACCTGAGACTTTCTCATTGTGTTTCAATTAGTCAATCAACAAGTCTTTATTTTGTGTCTAATATTTGCCACCCACCATACTAGGCACTAGTGATATAAATGCAATGAACAAAACAATCCCTCTCCATATAAGTAATGAAATCCCAGCGTGGCTGAGTTCTACACAGACTGCTTAAAGTGAAATTTTCAAGCAAATGGATGTTCTATTTTCAAGACTCACAGTAGAGTGTTGTCAGCCAGTACAGCATGTTATCTACACCTATTTAGCAATGGTAGAAATTTGACCCTCCCTGTTTGAATGATCAGATTTTTTTTACATAACTTCTAAAGTGCATATTATGCTTTTTAGAAATTTCATCTCCCTAGTGGTCTTACAGCCAAAAGCTAGCTGAGTCACTGAGATTAGATTTGACATAGTAATTAGGTACATTTTACACATGTAAACACAGGGAAGGCATATACACAGTGAGCCTGATTCTCTCCCCTCCCACACATGTCCCCATTATGCTCATTGCTCCTTGCATGCTATCCGTCTTTGCTTATCCCACATTCCCACATGCCAGCCTCACTCCCCCACAGCAGAGTAGTTCTTCAGTATGACAGTTCTGCTTTACTCTAGCCTGGGATACAATCCCAGATGATGGAGTGACTAGGGTACAAGGTTTAGTAGAATTCCAATGACTGTACCTGGGATAAAAGTATTCAACTGAGCAGACACTTTAATATAGTGAAAGACACACTGACTCTAAAGACAGAGTAGAAGGCATTTTCAGAGACTTCCTCAGAGACCTTTGTCAGGTCTCTTAAACTCCCTTCCCTTCCATTTTCTCTTCTGTAAAATGAAAGGGTTGGATGAGATGACCTCTGAAGTACCTTCCAGCTCAAAATCTGTGAGAGCCTCCTGCCATGAGTATTTCTGTAGAAGATACAGAGGACATAACACTTAAAAAGGAAAGAATCAAGTTAAATATAGAAAGAGAGAGAGAGAGAGAGAATGAGGGAGAGGTTATATTAACTTAAACCCATTAATGTAATGTTTATCAAGTCACTAAAAAGTCTGCCCCAAGAGGCAATGAGACATATTGGATAGAAAGCTAGCTTTGATATCAGGTTTGAGATTAGACTGCTGGCTGTATAACCCTGGCCAAATCACTAAACATTTCACTACTTTAGACAACTCTTTAGGACTTTAGGTTGCAGAGAAAATGCTAGCCTGTGATGGCACAGAATGTTACCTTATTAGGAGTTCCTAATACCTATGAGATCACAGGGCTAGCCTTTCCTATAAAAGTACTACTTAGTATTTCTTCAATGAGATCAATGGTAATTCAATAGATATTGACCTAGAAATCCGTATTGGGGGGAGGAGGAAGTGAATAAAAAATGTACACTGTCCAGCCTATGAGGTGCCATTGGGGAAGTGGAGGGACACAATCCATTGACCTAATGTATCAATACCAGCTGTAGTATAACTTCTCCAGCATAACGTGGGCTAGTACTCTGTATGGAAACCAAGAGGGGCTCAAAAATTGAATGGAAGAGTGGGCTGTATTTCATTTAGGAAACTGATCATACTTTCAGTGATTCCAAGCTTTACACTGCGACAGGGGTGTGTTGGAGTTAGTTCATACCAGCTCAGTCTTACGGTTAAATTTTCAGTGTGAGTGTTCATATCCCAGAAATTAAAAACAATTCCAATCAAGGTTCAATTTATTGTTTTGTTGATTGTCTAGTCCAAGAGTTGTCAAACTACAACCAGACAGACAGACAGATTTAGCCCTTTGTAGCAGCAAGCACCCCAAGTGCGTCCTCAGGGTTTGCAGCTACCACAGGTTCTTGGATCTGCTTTGTTAAAGGAAAGCAACTCAAAATGGGTTAACAAGCTTACTTTAATCAGTCAGACATATATCGTTTACCTTGTTCAGGAGAAAAGGTCAGCACCCTGAACCTCAAAGTATACAGGCATAATTATCAAGACAGAAACATCAAGTAGACAGATTTCCAAACTGTCCAACCATTACATCCATACCCAGTCAACATCTGGGTTTCCACATTCTGGGTTTTTCAAAGCCGGGGGACTCTCAACAACGGCTTCCCAGAAGTCAGATCAAATCACAGAACACTTCTCAAAGTGAGTCCCAAAACAAAGCTACACATCAGTGCTTATATAGCCTTCTCCTGGCTCAGAGAATGTAACAACCTTATTGACCCACTGGCCAATCAAAAAGTATCTACGGAAAAACAAGCCTCCCTCCCCAGGCTTCTGCTGCACTTTAGCCTAGGGGCAGGGAAGATCTTTAAAATTTACATTCGCATTACACCCTTAGATACAACAAAAGAGAGAATTTTACAAAAAAAGAAAAGAGACAGAGACTGAGAGATAGAGAAACAGAGAAACCGATATTTGTGATTGGAAGGCATATTGATTAATATAGCATTTGTTTCTTTGGTTGGTTTTACCTAAAAATTTTAGGTATTATCTAGGGTAGGACCTATTTATGACCATGAACTTGTGTTATTGTTAAATATTCTAATAACTTTATTATGATATATTTGGTTTGCTTTCTAATATTATGTATTATATTTTATGCTTTAAAATTATCCTGAAAAGGGAGGCCATAGGTTTCACTGGATTGCCAAAGGTGAGGAAGAGAATCCATGATGCAAAAAGGGTTAAGAACTCCAGGTCTAGAGAAATTGAGGGTCCCTGGATAGATTTCAGGGGATTTTGAACTCTGATTAGGGGGAAATGACATAATTATTTTTGCAAACCTCAAATTAAAATTTTATATTTCGCTCGATTATGAGTACAAGAAATAAACCATTATTTGGAGAAGGGGCCCATAGGCTTTACCAGGCTCCCAAAAGAGTCTACAGTACACAAAAAGATTAACACCTCCTTATCTAAGGCCACCAGATAAGAATGTAAAAAATGACAAAGGACAGGAAAGGATTTTTTAAATTGTGCTTGCTTAATGAAGAACTACATTTAAACATTGGGCTTTCTGTGAGAATCTCTGTAATAATCATTTAAAACTCATAGATGACTCAGGGACAAAAGGAGGGAATAGTTATTTGCGCATGTAAACAGTATTGTATCAAGGAGGAGAGCACATTAGGCAGGCCAAACAGCCAGGAAGAGCAATAAAAAAGATCACTAATAATGTTAACATAGTTAACATGGGAATAGACAAGTCTGTTTGGCACAGACCTGATGCCTGGAATGATGCAACAGCCATTTGGATGAACTGAATCCTTCATTCCTTCTGGATTTCAGTAAGAAAGGAGAAATCAGTCCATTCAGGCCGCCTGATGATTCTGGATACTAATAGCGCTAACTTAGTCTAAATATTTCCCCTACAGTTTCGTTCTCTTTCCTCTTTCATTCTCCACATTACAGGTGTCTTGTGTGGCAAAAGTAATTTTCTTTTCTTTCCATTTGGAGAATTTTTATATAGGTTGATATTCAATCATATAAAAGAAGTTCAACTGTATCCATTCAGATCTAAAAAGCAGATCAAATGTGGACCACCTATAAAATATTCTATTATCAAATAGGTTGAAAACAACAGTATAGTTTCATTTGGAGGAGAAATAAATCTCTTAGATTTTTTTTTCTCTTTGATCAGAACAACACAGCATATGATGAGTCTTTTTTGAAATATACATTTTCTCCCCTAAAATGCTATGTGAAATCTAGGTTTAAAGAATAGATAAATTAGCAGATGACAGTTTCATTTAGAAAACAATCCTTTACAAAAGTATTTCTTCTTTTATCTCTAAAATTCAAAAGAATATTAAGGGGGAGCTTCAGTCAACCACCTTATGCATTTAAAATGTTCCATTTCCAAAATTGATATTTAGATTCAACCTTCTAGACATACAGTTGATGCATAGTATTGTCTTGAGAGAGAAAAGAGCTTGTCAACAGAGCTTTGGGGAAAAGAATGGAGAATTGGCTACTTTGGGAGGGATTCTTTGGAAGTTTTTAAGATGACACTGAATCCTTGTTTGGGGTGAAGAAATTATCCAACTCCTCTTCCCAACAATCTCTACCTTCCCCCCCCCAAAAAAAAAACCCTAACCCTCAGAAATATTTTCATTTAACCAATAACAACTCAAGTATGCACACATACACACACCATGGACATGTGTACACAACCATAATTCCTTAAAAGACAACATTATTTCATAAATCATATAATTACATGGACTGATTTAGATAATTGTAGTTCAGTGCAAATATGCAAATGTTACTGGAAATATATTCACTAACTGGAGAATAATCCTTAGCATTCCAAATATAAGCCATCTGTGAATGTAGGTTGCACCTATAAAAACAGATAGCTTTGAAAATTATAGATAGGTTGGTAGATAGAGAGATAAATGATAGATGGATAGGTAGATAGATAGATAGATAGATAGATAGATAGATAGATAGATAGACAGACAGACAGATGGACAGACATTCAGGGCAGCTAGGTAGTCAAGAAGACTCATCTTCCTGAGTTCAAATTTTGCCTCAGTCATTTACAAGCTGTGTGGCCCTGGGCAAGTCATTTAACCCTATTTGCCTCAGTTTCCTCTTCTGATGAAGAAGGAAATCCAAACCACTTCAGTATCTTTGCCAAGAAAACCCTGGGGTTACACAAAGTCAGACATGACTGAAATGACAAAAAACAATGAAACATATATAGATATGTGCATATGTGTGTGTACATTAAAAACAAAAACGCTGAATATGTTTCAGGTTTAAGCCACAAGTAAGATTTGGGGAAAAGCTGCAGTTCATATTTGGACCTGTTCTCAACATCTTAAATATCCAGACATCTATCCAAGAGAGAAAGTTGGAACTAGGTTGGTTTATCAGAACTTTGGTGGCAGAATTTAGTCTTAGAAGCTATGAGTCACACAATGACCGGTGGAATCAGGATTCCAGCCACACTTCAGTCCAAAGCTACTTCCTGCCTGCTCAATGTGTCCTCAGAGGCAGAAGAGAAACTCTGTTTCCCCGCAGGTTTTACTCCAATTTGAATTGAAGTCATGCTAAGTGTACCCAACGGTCCTGTGTGTCTGATGAACTCTCAGTGATTGTTATTGCTATCTACCTCCCTCCAGAGATTTTGTGGAAACTGTACCTCCAGCTTCCAAGAAACACTCCAAATGTGACCCAAGTAGCCAGGATGTGTCACAGAGTAGAGGGGCTGCCATTATTGATTGAACTGTGTTCCATTTGATGTCACGACTCAGTTTAGAGCAAGGACTGAGATTTGAAAATGTGCAGATAATTAGCACTCAGGAAGTTAGTGCAAGCATGAGCTTTATTATTATAGAGCAAAACAAATGGGCAACAATCAAAACAATGTACACAATATAACAACAAAAACAGGGGAAGATTCAGCCACACAGGACCAGAATCGCCCAGTCTCATGGTAAGATTTGAGTAGGAGTCCATTCTCAGAGTGGGATTTGAGCAGGAAAATCTTAGACTTTAAAGGCAGACTTGACTGGGACAGATAATCAGCACCAGATGTGGGAGGGGCATTCTTTATCTGACCAAATGTTGTTAGGAAATTCTTAAGGATCACTTATTGATATTAATTGGGACCAGAAATTTGATGAAGTTTCAAGTCAGCACTTGGAGAATCTGGGAGTGCATGTCAGTACACAATTAAAAGAGACAGGGTTATTTGCAAGCTCAGAATGAGTCAGGACAGAGTCTATCTGTTATTGCTTACATAGTGATGGTCATTAGGACCACTTAGCCAAAGGGATTCGATTTTGGAGTTCTATCACTTATACCTACAACATCAAACAATATGTTTCAAAAATCACATTGATCACAAACTTGCATCATGTTAATCATCCTGCCTGCCTGTAAAAGAGGCCCCTTTGCATCCATCTATCAATCTGGCAAAGGCTGACGCTTACAGATGTCTCAGAATCAACAGGACTGTAAGAGCTGATGGTACATTCCCCTCTTTACCACACATGAAATGTGGTTTTTAACATCCTCTTCAGAAATGCAATGAGAGGATTTCCTAAAAGTGGTACAAATTTAACCCAATAATCTCCAGTGTCTTTAACAACAATAAGCTTCTATGAATCTAAACATTTCCCTGGAAGATGGGCTTATCCATTTGTTTTCGGTCATTATCCCATCGTTTTTTTTTTTCTACAAACCTCCCTCCCCCAGTATGAGGGGATTCTCATTATGATGTTCCCTTAGACACTTTTTTTTCTCTTTATAATTTGAAAACCAAAAATGGATCACGGAGACAAATGGCCATCGTTAACTTTAAAATCTTGAACGTCATCTATTCCAAGAAGTTTGAATAATATATTTCCCTTGCCTATCTATAATCCTTACACACACACACACTCACTCACTCACTCACTCTGCCCCCAAAGATGACATGAAAGCCCACACAGAGTACCCATACCTGTAAAAGATAGCATATTAACCCAGAAATTTTATTATATTATTATTTGCAAAACAGTTTTCCTCATGTGTCTTATTCTATCTAGTTATAATCACTTTCTATGGGCCTCACTCAGGCGACTAATTATTAGACCTTTCAACTTGTTGTCTTTTCTTATTCCTTTCTTCTTCCCTCATCTATTTTCTTAGGAATTGTCTCTGACCATACAATAATTTCCTTCAGAGGTTACTCAATATTGACTTGGATACTCATATTATTATTTGCTCTCATCATTGGTGTTGCTGGAAAATACTTTTTTTATCACAAAACTTGGATGAATAGCACAGCTTTTAAAAAATGTCCTTTCCACAATATTGCATTTTGAATTGTTCCAAAAGATACATTTGCTATCCATCAGACTGAAGTTTCCTTGGTCTTCCTGACTCTTAAATGAAATAATTCCTTTTCTTGATTGTCACATGCCAGCATTACTGGTTTGACTTACCGCTGCTACCATGTTCATTTTATGCATATTTAAATTAATTTTTAGTGTGTAATTAAATGCTTCTTCCATCCAGCATGTGTTTGGCTTACCAACTAATAGCATACATACACAAATTCAAAATCCTGATCGTTCCCACTACCACACTGACATTAGTAGTACTTGTGTGCCCTGTAACATCCATTTAAAAGAGACAGCACTTGTAGTTAAGAAACATTATGAAAAAAGGCGACCCATATTCACTTGTCAACTCTACATCCCTTCAGCCCCATTGCTTGTCAGCATGAATAAATGTTTGTTGCATTGTTTTAACATGGATAGTGTAATTCTTAGCTTTGAACTCAATCTAAATCTTGGAATAATTGCTTCCTGGTAATCTTGATAGATTACTTTTATATAGTGCTTTAGGATTGGCAAATCACTTTTCAAACATTATGGCATTTGATTTTTCCCCTTTTTATAGGTAAAGAAACTAAGTCTTAGAGAGTTCAAGTGACTTGCCCAGTTCACACAGCTAGAAAGTGTCAGAAGTCAGATTTGTACCCACATCTTCCTGAGGCTCAGTTCAGCACCCTATCAACCATGCCTTGTATGAAAATGGGTAACTTTTCCTTGGAAACTACTTCTGGGACTTCATTCAAAATTCTCAGTTCCTTTTCCCTGATATTTTTAAGAGTTATATTAATGCCTTTTATTTTATTTTGTTTTACAGAAGAAAGTGTGGCATAGTGAATAAAGGGACAGCCTCAGCCTCAGGAAGTCCTGGGTTCATGTCCCATCTCTGACACATGTTAGTTTTGTGACCTTGACTAAGTTATCTAGTTTCTCAATGCCCTAGGAAAATTTCTAAGATTGTAAATTGCAAAGAAGGAGATCATCTCCTCTAGTAGAGGGAATTTCCCAATCCAGGATTCCCTTATATGATGAAATCATAAGTCCAGAGCCTCGGTCTTCCAAAAATATTTTAAACCATAGATACTTCCCACTCCCCCATCAAATATTCTCCCTTGTCACACAAAAAGATATATATATATATATATATATGTTATATATACATAGATATATGTGTGTATACATATGTGTGTATGTAGGTATACACCAACACACACTGATGAGTACAGCCACTGCATTTGACAATGTATGCACCACTCGGTAAGTATAGTCCCCCACCTCTCTATGGTGACATATACTATCTTAGTGCAATTACATCTGAAACACTGTATTTTATCAGATGTCATCTTGTATTTCTTAATATTTTAAGAACTCTAGAAGACATTTCTGTTTTCCACTTAATCAAAAGAATGTGAAAAAATTTGAATATTCAACACATATTATTGCTCCTGTTCATTCATACCATTGCCCTTTGCCTCCAAAAGGGCTGCTACCAAGAGGAACTATCTCCTGTGCAAGAATGGTTTCAAAGACAAACCCATGATTAGACCTTTCCCTGCTGGGTCCATGTGAATATTTTCCTTTGGTTTTCATCTATAGCTGTTCTTTGTAGGGTCTATCACAGTTCGTGTCTATCTCTTTTCCTTACAGGCTACTCAGTGACTTTTCTACAGATTAGTTTTGCTTTTTCTGATGTTGTATGCTTTGGTCCATATGGTGCTACTGCTTCTCAGCATTTCTCAGCATGTTCTCTCCACTCAATGCCATGCCATAGTGTTTCCCTTTCCTGTTTCTTCTCCTTAGATTCTTAAATTTCTACTTTATCTTCATACAACAGTTGCTTGGGTAGCCTGCTAAAATCTGTCTTCTATCTATGGCCAGCTCATGAATGAGGGAGCAGAAAGCTTCAGGAATCTGGTGGAAAGCACAAAATACATCGTCTCCTGAGAACTCTGGGAATTTTTTTTTACTGTCCAAAGACCTTCAGATCATCATCTGGAAGCATTAGTATACTGGTAACTTCATTCTGGAAGCAAGCAGGCATGAAAGAAAAATCATGGATTATTTTCTAAATTCAGCAAGGCACTCAGTAAGTCCAAAACAGGACTTCACCTTTTTCTGTGTCATGAATCCCTTTGTCTATCATGGGACTCTATGGAGCCATTCTCCAAATAATGTATTTTTTTAATGCCTAAAGTAATATATATAATTACAAAGGAAACCAATTATATTGAAATAGTTAACAAAATGTGTTTGATATTTTATTTTTCCCAATTGCATGTGAAACCAATTTTAACACCCACACATATGTGTGTATTAAAATTTTGAGTTATAAATTCTCTCCCACCCTCCTTCCTTTTCCACTTCACTGAGATGGTAAGCAGTTTTACATAGGTTTTACACGAGCAACAATGAAAAACCTTTCCGTATTAGTAATGTCATGAAAAAAAAACATAGACCAAAAAATGAAAAGAAAAATTGTATGATAAAATCTGCATTCATACCAAATCAGTTCTTTCTCTGGAATTAGCATTTTTCATTGTGGGTTCCTTGGAATTGTCTAGGATCATTGTATTGCCGAGAATAGATAAGTCATTTACAGTTAATCCTCATGAAGTATTACTATTACTGTGTATAATGTTCTCCTGGTTCTGCTCACTTCACTTTGCATGAGTTCCTGTATGGCTTTTCAGGTTTTTCTGAAACCATCCTGCTTATAACACAGTGGTATGCTATTATAATCGTATATTACTGTAAGTTAAAAAATAATAAGTAACATTACTAGTGCAGTCCATTAGGACTAGTCTTTGCCTTCCAGGGACTCTGGGTCCATTTTGTGTGAGAAAATATGCTAAATGTCCTCATGAGCATAATATCATGTTCAAATGTGAAAGTTATACAAAGATGAATATCCTCAGATCCTTGTGTATTGTTGGGTGATAAAAATAGAGGGCAGCAAGAGTTGCAACACCAAAAATGCTGGGGAAGCCAATGTGTGGGATAGAAGCCAAACTGTAAAAAGAAGAGGGAGAGCCCTCTTTGAATGATATGTATGCCTGCAATCAGTCAACCAATTCAATGCTTGTTATATATCAAACATTATATTGAATCCAATTGGGAAATGCAAAAAGGTGTGCTCCTTGCTCTCAAGATTTGTGTCACTTGAAAATTTGATAACTGTGTCATCTAGGTTTATTCATGTCATTGATAAAAATATTCAAAAACACAAGGACAAGGACAGATTCTCAAGGTTTTTTATCAGAGAAGTTTTTCAATATTTACATTGGTTCGTTAATGATTATTCTCATCAAAAAATCATTTGACAAATCATGAATCTACTGAACTGTTTTATTGTCTGGATCACCTCCTTTCTCTCCAAGTGGTTTTGCTCTCTCTCTCTCTCTCTCTCTCTCTCTCTCTCTCTCTCT
>NW_027185655.1:17778711-17816810 GCF_028583685.1 Petaurus breviceps papuanus | reverse complement strand
TCTCTCTCTCTCTCTCTCTCTCTCTCTCTCTCTCTCTCTCTCTCTCTCCCTCTCCCTCTGTGTGTGCATGTGTTTACTTTCACAAATGCAATGTTTCTTGAAACATAACTAACATGATTGATGTTAGGATCCAAAATATTCTCAAAAGTAAAAACTAATGAACTAAAGCAAATAAAGTAAAATTTAATAGTGATAAATGTAAAGGCCTACATCATGGTTCAGAAATCAATGTCCACAAGTAAAGGAAAGTGGATATGTGGCAATGGTTCATGTGGAAAAGTTCTGGAGATCAAGCTGACAGTGTCATAAGTTGCTGTTGTTGTTTAGCCACTTCTGACTCTTTGTGACCACATTTGCAGTTTTCTTGGCAAAGATACTAGAGTGCCAGGTTTGTGAAACTTGGATTCAGTCAAAGAGCCACACTTGAGGACCTAGAGAGGTACATGTGGCCTTGAGGTTGCAGATTACCCATCCTAGGATTAGAACTTTTCTTCTTGTACCCTTAGGGTAGAAATGAGAGTAATTGGTAGGTATGACTAAAAGGGAAAGGTATGAGGAAAAAAATCCTAACAATTAGAACTACAGAAAATATGGAATGTGCTCTCTTGGGATATAGTAAGTTTTCCATTGCTTAAGTGATGGAAAGTCTTTAGATGGCGACTTCATGATCATTTGTTAGGAATGTTACCTTGGGATACTTGATTACATGTTATTAGGAATAGATAACATTGGAGGTACCCTGTATTGCTGAGGATTCACAAAGTAATAATAGAGAAGAACTCAGAGAGGGCTGTTGGTCATCCATGGCTTCTGATGGACTCTAAGGGCATCTTTGGAACATCTTTAATTTGCAGAAAAGTTTTACTTTTATGGCATGTTTTTGCCCCTATCCAACATTCCTTCTGCACCATCTGCTCTATTTCCAGTGATTTCATTCAATTCAACAAACATTGAATAAATACAAGCTATGAACAAAGCACTACACTAGTTGTCAAAAATACAGGGACAGAAATAAAAAAAAGTCCTTGTCCTCAGGGAGATTACCTTCTGCCCAAAGAAGTGATGGGGAACTCCCCCTCTGTATATGAAGATACAGTTTTTTTCCCCATTTTCTAACATACTATAAGATCTAGAGTTCAAAGGGACATTAAAATCATCTAGTCAAGATCCTCATTTTTTTTAAACAGATTAGAAAATTCAGCTCCAGAGAAGTTGTGATTTTCCCATGGTTATGAAATAGTTAATTGGGGGTTCAAACCTGCTTCTTCTAAATACCTCTTCTTTGTCAAGGGAAAAATGTTGATGACTTACAAATAAAGGTTGTGGGAGGCATTGAGAGGTTAAGGGGAAATAAAAAATTAATTTCCCAAGTAGTTCCCCTCATGTGTATGTATATGCTGTGAAAGAAAATGATATTGACAGGATATATACTCATTGAACAAATGGCATCAGTTTCAAAGTGTGGCTATTTGAATTTTTATCAATATGCTAATGATTTTTACATCACTTCCACTTCCAAATACATACATACACACACAAACAGCAATCTATCACTTGTAACAAAGAACAAAACAAAAGGGAAAAAAATTTAAAACAAACCAACATTTTGATGAGCTAACATTGTATGTAATATCTCATACCCACTGTATTGCACTTCTACAAAAAATAGAGGGGAAAGAATTTTCTTATTTATTCTTTGATGCCAAGTTTAGTCATTGTAATTGTGTGCTTGTGTGTGTGTGTGTGTGTGTGTGTGTGTGTAATACAAGCTTGGGTTGGCCTTACCTTGCTGGAAGGTCTTTGAGAATAACATCAGTCATGAACTACCCACTCACCACCCACCCAGATGCCAAATGATTTTGACTCTTGCAATTCATAAAATTGTATCCTAAAGCATGGCAGGATTGGCATCTAGTTTGGCAGAGAATTATCCATACTAGTGACATCATGGACCATTGGAAGTATTGAAATTAGTATAATATATTATATTTCATCGGCTTTTGACTAAGTGGACAAATATGTTCAACAAAGAGGTGGCAGTGATGTTAAAAAGAATTGATCTTGTCAGAAGAAATGTGCATCAGCCGTAACCAGACTCTAATATCTGTGAGTCATGCTTTCGTGACAGTGGTACCCCCATTAACATAGGCAACTCTAGGAAAATCCACCATACATTAAGCTGTACTGGCAGCATCCCACTAGCTGGGAGACTGCTGACAGGTTTGCTCCTTAGCCACGAATTAGGTCCTAACTGTGCTCTTTATATTTTTCTTTTCAAAATAAGAAAATCTCTTGTATTCCTATGGTCTCTCCATTTTTCTCCCTTCTGCATTGTTCCTTTTTCTCTCAGAAATTACTTTGAATTCAGTAGGAAAAGTAATACTACTTTATGTCATTGGAAGAATATTATACTTCTGGACCATGCTCAAGAAAACCTATCATTGTAAACGAGTCATGATGGGTAGGTGAAAGCATCATAGTTTTAGGTTTATCATAGCATCCTATTTTCAGATTTAATTCAAGGAAGTTGCCAAATTCATTAACCTCTTGACTAGAGTTAAAAGTGGTAGGGCCACAGTAGTTCCATTTAAAATTACCCTTCACCTCTCTATTGCATCCAAGTGACTTCCCTCTGAATAGAAAAAAATTTAATATGTTAAATTTTATAATGAAATATCCACCAAACAAGTTTTAAATTTAATAAAGGAATGTACAAAGTATGTTTGTCTGTGTGTATGTAATCAACCATACATATGTCTTCCTTTGTTCCTTCCACTTTTTGGCAACTGTCCATATAATGATACTTTGAAAATAAACTAACTGGGGAAAATAAACCTATGCCTAAAAAATAGGGGTCTATTACTTTCCAAAGATCAAGGAGAAAGTCAAGGGGATGTCAGCAATTCTTTTGAAATTTAGGGACAGGAACTTGTAACTGGGACCCAAAGTCCAGCCTGCAAGGTACATTTTTCTGCCAAGCTTTCACTTTTGAAATTAATCATGAGCTGATCAAAACTCCTGTAGATCCTCCATCACCATTAGAGTTTTGGGTTGGTAGAGACATCAAGGAATGGAGGAAGAATCCCAGAATGTTGCTGCAGAAATGTCATTTGAAGCTATTCAACCATCCCTAAACTTATAGGAGCAGAGTTTCAGACTGATGCCATGTTAGACCATATCACAACTCCTTAGATGTGATGGAATACTACTGTGCTATAAGAAATTATTAACTCTATAATCTTAGAAAAACATGACTACACTTATACAAAATAATGAAGAGCGAAATGAGTACAGCCAAGAGAACATTTTATACAATAGTAGCAATATTATTTTAAGAAGAACTTTCAGTGAATAAGTCATTTTGACTATTATAAATAACCAAATTAACTACAAAGGATGTACAAAGGAAGACACTCTCTGCATCCAGAGAAAGATAAATAGATACAATAGATAAATAGAAATATTTATAGAATTGTTTTATATGTGTGTGTCTAATGGCAGCAATCTCTAGGATGGGGGTGGGTGAAGAAAAACAAGAAAAATATTACATGCTCACTTTATTATATATTTAAAAGGAATTACAAGTGCTACATAATAGTTTTATAATTTAATGTACAATAGTATTTTTATATTATATTATGGAAATGCTTGCTTTATTCCACAAATTAAAAATAAGTATTTTAAAAGTCCTTAGAATCATGGGACAATACCAGGAGACTGATCCTTATCCATTGTAGGCAGATTCAAAATGTAGTCACAGCACTCAAAACATCTGGGC
This sequence comes from Petaurus breviceps papuanus, assembly GCF_028583685.1. Lineage (NCBI taxonomy): Eukaryota > Metazoa > Chordata > Mammalia > Diprotodontia > Petauridae > Petaurus > Petaurus breviceps. The sequence continues at coordinate 17,813,032 of NW_027185655.1, read as the reverse complement.
AAAGAAAAGGGCATGCGCACACACACACACTCCACCACTGGCCACTTTCCCAGAGTTTTTTATTCCTACAGGGAACACACCTATGTCAGAAAAGTTCCCAAGGTAGCTAAACAATATAGTTCAGTCCTATTTCCCAAGACCCAGAGATTCACCTGGGTCTGAGTCATCGTTGGAAGTTGGCTCCCTAGCATTGGTGAATCTGTATCAATGAAGAACATCTGCTCTTCTACCTTCTTAAAGTTCTCATTGCACCATACTCCCCTTCACTTTACCCAGGAGGGTGGGACATAGCAGAACTCTATTGCCACCCAAGCATTGATGACTTACAGATGTTGAAAGGCCACCATTCTCAGCCTCCTGGTCAAATGAGCTGTAGAGGAACTAGATTTCCACTTTACTTTAATGATGCATCATCATGTAATTTAATAGATTAAACCAAATTCTCTCAACTTTCTTTAAAGGCTCAGCTCAGGTACTGCCTTCCCCATGAAATCTTTCCTGATTCTTCCCCACTTGAAGTGATCTCTCTCCCTTCTTATATTTTCCTCAAACACTTGGTCTAGGCCAATTCAGTTATTGGCTTCCATCATGTACACAAGTACATATAAAGTCAGCTCCATATGAAGACCCTCCCCATTATCACCAAATACAATGCTTTATACACAATAAGCACTTAAAAATGGAATTGATACCCATTTAAATACAAACACAGCTATAAGATTATGTTTTTCATTTCTTTCCTTGGAGATTTCAAGAATATATTATTTTTAAAGAATGCATTAATTTTCTTTTTTATTATGAATTTAGACACCAAAAACATAAGCATTTCAATATACAAATAAGAATAAAAAAGAATGTTAAATTGAATTTCTATTATGTGCAGTTTGTTTTACATGTATATCAAATAAGGCAGTAACAAACATGTTATATTTTCATTATCCAAATAAAATCACTATAAGTCTGTGCACCAGGGGACTCTCGACTATTATCTAATTACGTCCATTAGATTATGAGTTCCTCAAGGACAAAGAATTTCTTTTGTCCTTTGTTTCTCGATTTCTTAGCACAGTAACTGACACACAGTAGGGGAGTAATAAATGTTTTCTGACTAATATTATACCATTCAGTTATATATCATGAATTGTGCTAAACATTGGGAGTACAAAGGGAAAAAAAATAAATTTATATAAAATATAAATAAAATATAAAATAAATATAAAATATAAATATAAATATATTTATATAAAATATAATATAAATTAATATAAATATAAAATATATTTATATAAAATAAATTTATATAAAATATAAATAAAATATAAAATAAATATAAAATATAAATATAAATATATTTATATAAAATATAATATAAATTAATATAAATTAAAATATAAATATAAAATATATTTATATAAAATAAAATTTATAAATATATAAATATAAAATAAAAATTATGGTGTAACTTTTTTTTCTGACTTCTCCTCATCCTAGAGATGGCTACCATTAAACACAAATATGTGTGTATTTGTGTGTTTGTGTGTTCATGTGTATGCAAAACCATTCTATATATGTTTCTATTTTTCAGTTCTTTCTCTGGATGCAGATATCATCTTCAAATGTCCATTGTAGTTGATTTGGGTACTTATATTACTTATATAGGCTTAGCTCTGACTTTAATTAGATAGCTATCTTCTTACTTTTAATAAAGAGAGGTCTTCTAGTATCTGTACCATTAAATAGTGGGAATTGAAAGGAGCATCAAGTGACCCTGAATATATAAAGCCCAAAAGCTGGTAGAAGCAAACAACATTCAGTAGTTCACATGAGACCAGTGAAGAAAAAATAATCTACATAGCCAAAAGACACAATGCCCTGAAAGAAGCAGTAAAAACATCCTGTTACTCTATGTATTCTGATATCATCATAGGACATCAGAATCCCTGACATGTCAGAGATGTTTATATGTACTATGATATCACCACCAGACCTCCGAAGTCCTGAAGTGTTAGGGGTCTGAGTTGACTTAACAATGTATGTCCTTCAACTACATCTTCACTATACCTGTGCCTTGGCCTCATGAATTTCTCAATGAATTACCTCTTCATTTGTGTGCGCTGGACACATGTGATCTTCCATTCTGCTATTGTGCTGACCTCGTTGTTGTATGCCTGTGAAACCTAGACAGGATACCGGCATCTTAGGAAGATTCTGAAGATCACCTGACAAGATAAGGTAAATTTTCTCAAGCTGAACTGCCAAATATTCAAACACTGCTGCAGGGAGCACAACTTCAATGAACTGACCATCTCGTTCTAATGCCAATTGCACATTTGCCTAAAAGAATATTTTTTGGATAATTCACACAAACAAGCCCTCACAGGGAGGTCAGAAGAAGGAAGACAAAAACACTCTTAAGATCTCTCTGAAGAACTTTGAAATCAATTGTACTACATCAGAGATACTGGCAAAGGGCTATCTAGCATGGCATGCCCCCAGCAGGGAAGACACTGCTCTAGAATGAAGAATTGCAGTATCTCAAAAGAAACATGAGATGTGTGGATTTAGAGACATCTCCACTCCAAATTTTCATGTAGACTCTTTGTGCCCAGCCTATTTTAAGAGTCTTCTGAGCTCATATTAGTCTGATCAGCCATGGTTGGACTCACTATACTACTATGGACTTCAACAAAGTGATGCCATTTTGGTCCTCGAGAACAAAAGACAACAACCAATCAATGATCTTCTTCCATGCATTTTCTTCACATGTGTGCCATACATACAAGTTTACTGGTTACTTGGATTCTCTGAATGTGAATGAACAATCTTCATTGGTAGTTAGAAATTCATCTTTAGTAGGGCAGTTTGGAACCATTTTTAATTGACTTCAAATGGTGACCCAGTCACGAGTAAATATTGAGTACATTGCATTATTGAGCTAATCAGGAGACTTCACTTATATGGATGTGTTCCCCCTTGGAATAACTTATGGGGAAGTGGCCAGAGGAGGGGTGGTATGTGTGTGTGTGTGTGTGTGTGTGTGTGTGTTTTTCCCACTAAGTTTCTTGAGTACCATATGTGGAAGCTTCTCCATAGATACATCCATGAGGATTTATCTTCTGGTCTAAGATGATTCCATTATGTTAAGGTCTCTTAATATAGCCTAATACTCCATATACCTGAAATTTCTGTCCCATTAACTTCAAGGATAGTTCAAGAACCTCAGGTGTAATATAGCAGCCCATTCTATAGAAACATTTGTAGCTGTTTCTTTCTTTCCTTGGTGTCTCTGTCAGCCAATAACTCTAATGGTAGTAAATGATCTATAAAGTTCTGATCAGTTCATGACTCACTTTTAAAATGAATTTTTATTTATCTACTTTTTCTTTTACACTGCCTAAAATTCTACTTCCAATTCTCCCCCCTCCCTGCCATACCTTATAAAAAAGAATTCAAAAAGAAAAAGAAAAAAATCAAGAGACCTGATCAATATATCAAAAAAATTCTGATAGTATATACAGTTTTCCCCACTTGAGGACCCCACCACCCATATCTCTGCAAAGGAATTGGGGGTGGGGAGAGGTTTCTTCTCATATCTCCTCTTTGGAGTCAAGCTTGTCCTTTGCAATTTTGCAACATTCACGTTTGCTCGCTTTTTAAAATTGGTTCTTTCATTATTTTTTCCAAAGGAGTAATACTGGAAGAAAATACAAGAACCACAGTGTACTCCATGTGCACACAGAGTGAATCTCTCATCAATTTATTCATTATGCAAATTGATTAAATGTTTTCTGTTTAAATAAATATATTCTCTTATGTGGATGGAAAAGTAAGCACATTGTTAGGGGCTAATGAGCCATGTTTTTGAGCAAATATTGACCTACTTGAGTGCTTCAAAACTATATTGGTTTTTTAAGGAAATCTATGTATAAAAGATATACTAAAGGCTGTTTAAAAAGAAATAATTAGAAATAATATTAACCTGTTCCTATTGACATGACCAAATGGTATCTGCTTTTGATTCATATAAATCTTTTTCATATTGGACCTTTTGAAGGATAGAAAGAGTGAGACCTTTCCATGCCTAAATAATTTATTCAGAAATTAGATGACTTTTCCTTTGCTCTACCACAATATTCCTGCACTGTGTAATTGTTCAGCTGAAAAGTACATAAACAAATGTGTCTGGAATCAAGTTAATGTGACAGGCAGTGATATAAACTTTAGATACTATTAAAATGGGTTTCATTTTAATTAAAAGGGAAAAATACCATTTGGATAAGAAACTTGGAAGATTTAACTCAGATATGTCACTTTTATATATGATCACCATTTCTCCCATCTAAAACAGCTCCTTGGTAAGTTTGATGTCCCTAAGAGGTACCCAGTGATAGCATGGACCTGGACTCTGTTGATAAACCTGCAGGGCCTATAAAGCTTGGTACCTTCAAAGAATTAGAACTTTTATTCTCTGAAAGTGAATCCATAATCCAAAACCTTCCTGGACTTTTTTACAAGAATCATGCCCCCCCTAATGTTATTCATATTGTCTGTTTACTTTCAGTTTTGAAATAGGCTTAGACTTTTGGACCCATAGTGAGTGTTCTCATTATCTACCATTGTTGTGATATCACTGTCATTAATTCCTGGGAGATACACAGACATGACCTTTCTTGAGAAATTTTATTTCATAATAGCATTAGGCACTCTAGATAATGCACTATGCGGTATTTTATTGCTTCACAATTTGCCAGAGATATTTGGTAATCCCTTTTCTGCAAAGCACATTGCTTATTAAGCTATGGCTGGGTACTGTAATCAAGCCCAAGTGGAGTTATTGAAAGGAAATGCCTTAAGAAGAGGTTGGCTTCTCCAACAGGTTTTCCTCTCCCATCCTTGCATTTTTCTGCCTCTTTCCATTTCTGCTTTTTCCTTATGATCAGCTTTCAGATTTAGACTCACAATTCCTCATAGTTATTGGCTACCAATCAAGAAACACTTTCATGTCCAGGAGAAAGACAAGCCTCTTTTTGTACAGTACCCATAGTTCTGCATAAGAGCAGTGTCCATGCTATGGTGTGCAGGAGGGGCCAATGCAAATGCCACTCCAATCTGGTCACACTCAGTGCATGCTTAGGACAGCACCCATAGGGATTCATCAATAAATTTCATCTTCCATCAATCTTTTCATTTAAGGTATGGAGATAATTTATAAGGTGGAAGACAACCCAAAGCACAAAGGAATTTTAAAATTTAATACCCACATTTGTTCCCAATACAGTTTTACTAAGACTTTCTTACAATGCCTGCGGACATAGCAATACATTTTTCTTCTCGAGAGTAATAGGTGGGCAGAAGTTTGTAAATTCTCTGGCCAAAGACAGAGCTCAAAGGAGAATGATTAATGTCGTACAATTCTTGGACTTATCCCAGGCTTCCAGAGAAAAGCTCTGGTAGTTTTCCATTATGTACTACTAATGAGGTGTTTTGTTTTTATTAAGAAATATTTAATTGGTTTCTAATTCAAAAACAGATTGAAACTTCAAATGATCTCTGATTAGTCCTATCAACACTAATTTTAGGCTGACATTCAGGGCCCATATGTTGTCTTAGATTCTAAACCTTTAAAAGGTCACATAGTATGTACCTTCAGTGAGAGGAGACATTATGAGATGACTAGACTGAGATAGACAGCTACTCTAACAATAGGAGAGGATTAAAACTTTAGAGGAAAGAGGTAACTCTGAGTTTATCCAGCCTAATCCTCTCATTTCATACATGTAGAAATTATGAAGACCAGTGAGGTTAAGCAGTTTGCTCTAGATGGCTCAGGGTCTAAGTAGCAGGGATGGAATCTAACCCATTTTCAGCCTCCAGATGCATGTATCACACTCTCAACCATAGCATGGGTATTGCTACAGACTCACTAAGGAAAAAAAGAACCTTTTTCTGGGACACAATTTCTATCCCAATTCAACCTGAGACACTTTACACACTAGCTGTATGACCTTGGACAAGTCACTTAACCCCAATTGCTTTGCTTCCCAAAAAAAAGAAATTAAGATAATGATATCCACTCAAGTTTACAGAAAGGTCTTAAACATCAATGGGTAAAATGTCTATTCTTCCTCTGAGAATGAAATGAAGGCTGGGCTAAGGGAGACTGCCACAACTGGCTTGCCATAAAATCTGAAAAGGAGTAAAGGGGAGAGAATTAGCAGATAGGCATCATGTTAGAATGGAAAGGGGATAGGCTTTGGTGTCAGAAACCTGAGTTCGAATCCCAACTTTATTACTTACTGCCTTGTTTACCTTTGTCAAGTCACTTAACTCTCACTTTCCTCATCTAAAAGAGGAGGAGATTGGACTTAATGACTTTCAAAGGCCCTACCAGCCCCAAATCTGTGAGTCTATGAGCCTTTGATCATAGTATTTTAGATAAAGAAAGCTAGAAATTGTTTTGATTGACTGATTTGGATTGTGAAGGAAGCAAAAAAAAGGAAGATGGAATGGTCTGATAGCAGAGGAAGGAAAATCCTGCTGGAAAAGGAAGAGGTAGAAAAGTGAATTGGATTTAATGGTATTTTTTAGTGTAGTGAAATGTTGGGAAATGCCAATGAGGAAGCTTCTTCTCCCAAGAAAAATTGGCATCTGATTGCAATTTACAGTCATAAATAATTGGCTGGGACACAGAGAAATTCATTGATTTGCTCTGGATCACACAGTGTGAGAAAAAAAAAGCAGCATGTAGAAGTCAGCATGGAAAGCCATATTTACTAGGTAGGGAGGAGAGGAAGGGTCCATCCATTCAAAGAAAGATTTAATTTCAGAAAAGGATATGTTGGTTATCTAAGTAACTGTCCACTCAAAGAGAATGTGGAGGGGGTATAAATATTTCCATAGGAATAATGTCAAAGGGCATCTTTGCTATAATTCAAGTACCAGAGAAGAAAATCATTTGATTTAACTTTTCAGAATGCAATGATACGTGACAAATTTTGGGACAAATTTACACAGAAGACAAGATTGCTGGAAGGCATTTTCAGTGATACTGCTAAGCAACCACAGGATGAAACCAGTGTATGCAATTTCAGAAGGAAATAGAAATACAGAACATGGAGGGAGTGAATTGCTGAAATGGCACCATCATATTCTAGATGATCCAAATAAGGCACTGAGATAGATTTAGAGCCTTGATAGAAAAGTCGTGGCAAGGAACATTCTTTGGAATATTTTTTTAACTTTAGTGCCCCCAAAAGAAGGTATTTCAAACCAGCAGTCTCTTAGTTTTTGTTGTCATTGTTAGCACAGATCAGTGAAAACAGATTTTGAGCACGTACCTCCAATATGTGTATAAATACTGACTCATAAATTCTATACATGTACTATTGTACTAATGATTATGCACAAAATAAAAACTTACACAAAAACACAAACTTAAAAAGATAAGATAAATATGAAATAACATTTGATCCTAGAGTCAATAGGAAGCTACTGAAACTTATTGAGTAGGTAATTAACCTGAGCTTAAGGAATGTTACATTCACAGTTTTGTAGAGAATATTGTGTAGAGTGTGTAGAGGCTTCAGACAAGGAATGCAATTAGGAAGCTTTTGTATTAGTACAAACAAGAAGTAATAAGGACCTGAACCTATGTGATTAGAGAAAAGGGGAGAGACGAAGGATAGAGAGGCAGAAATAACAATATTTGACAACAGATTGGATATTTGTTATGTTGAAAGGAACAATAAAAATCAAAGATTACACCAAGATTTTGAATCTGGATTACCAGTAGTCTGATGATTCCTTGGACAATAATGAGAAAGATTAGAACAAAGGTGTGTTTGGGCGGGGGTGGGGAGGTGGGGCGGCAAACCATTCCAGGATGTTTGCCAAGAAAACTTTGGACACAACTGGAAATGAATGAATAACAACTGTTCTAGGTTCTGGAGTTACAAGACAAAAATTTAACCATCCTTTCTCTAAGCAGTTCACATCCTAATGGGGGAGACAACATTCAAACACCTATGTACATGCCGCATATGTACTGTGTAAATGAGAGGCAATGTAGAATGATGACATCAGCAGAGACAATATGAACTCATGTACAAAGCTAATGGAAGGTGATTTGGTGGGGAAAGGCACTAGCAGCTGGGGAGGTGTGTGTGTGTGTGTGTCAGGTAAGGCTTCCTGTACCATATTCATGCATTTGGAAGTAATTAGGAATTCTAAGAGACAGAAATCATCAGGAAAGGCATTCCAGGCATGGTGCACTAGCCTACACAAAGTCACAGAGATAAAGCACTGTATGTGAGAAGTAGTGAGCTCTCCGGTTTGGTCATACCTACCGCAGAATGTATGAAGGGGAGTAATCTGTAATAGATCTGGGGCAGCAGATTTGGAGGAAGGTTGCTGAAGTTCTTGCCCTAGCACTCTGTGTTTCGAGCCTGAAGTTATAATGGTGTCCGTCAAAGTTGTACATTTGCTAAGAAATACGGTCTTCAACACTGTGGGTGGTTTCCATAGGCTGACCCCAAAGAGTAAAAGATAAGACAATCAGAGATTTAAAAAAGAGCATCCCACTCTACTCCTGATTATGAGGTTTGTCCCTCACCTAACCATACTGCCTCTTATCTTTAATACTCCCCCATTCCAGCTCTCTCCATCTGACAAATTGACAATCTCTCCCTCAGTCCCTTAGGGAAACTGGAACCTAACTACTATCTAAGCACTCACAGCAGTAGCTGCTCAGGTACCACTGGGAACATTTCTTCCTCTCCCCCAAGCTTACTCATCTACACCCCCCTTCACCAAATGGCTGGTGAGTGCCCCCTCAGAGAGTGGGCTTTGTACTGTTCAGTGATGGATGAGTGAGAGCCCTATTCCCCTACCTTTTCTTTGGGGGAGGAAAAAAAGTAAGGCAACTAAGATAAGCAGGGAATTGATAGATGGTGATCTGCATTGTGAATCTTATTTAAGTCCTAGAAATATGCCATGCCCCAGCATACTTTCTCCATTCTAATGGTGTCTCCTTTTCCAGATTCTACAGTTCTTTTCACTATTAGCCTTTGACGTTGACTATTCTCTACAATTACAAATTAATTTTTCTTTGCTGCACCATATATTGCATAAAATTAAGATATGCCTGCTGAGTTGTCCCACCAATACTAAATTATCTTTTCAATCTCTGCAAATATTCTCAACAAATAATTCTTAGTATTGTAGTTTTTGTAAGTAAAACAATTCCAAATATCACTAAGATTTTTTTAACTGGCTAATTTCTTTTTCCACTTCAGAATTTGTCATTGTTTTGAGGATTTGTGTATATTTTAAACCCCAATCTTATGCTTCTTATCCAAATGGACATGGTTCTTGCCTGAGAAAAAATACCTAATTTAAATTAGTAATTCTATTGTAATACAATTAACACTATATGGTGTGAAAAAACAGCATAAAAACATAAAAGAAATTTATTAGCACTAGCATTCCATTTTTTTAAACTCCAAGGTAATTCTGACTAGTTATCACAAGATGCTCTTAATTATTGCCAATTTGTCTCTATTAACTATTTTCTCATATGTGAGAGGTTTTACACACCTCTATTTATACCTCTACATATTTACAAAATTAGATATCTAATAACTGTCTGAAATGGTCATCATGCTAGGAATTTTAAAGAGTGTACATTCACCAGTAATTTATGCAAAATTAATATTTTTCCTTCATATGATATTCCTTTAAAAATTCTTTTTGCAGATCAATCTGCTTTACTAAGCACTACAGTTTAAATATGCTGTATCAGTTATTAACCTCCATATTTAACATTAGTTATAGTAAATCAGCATGTTAATACTTAAAAATTGAAAATAGTCAAAATTATATCATAGAAAATAGCCTGGGAAACAGAAACATGCCATAAATCTATTATGTATGTACATATATAAACACATATATACATTCATATACATACATACATATATGTGTGTATATACATACGTGCACTTTCCTCTAAGAGATCCGTGTGACATTAGAGTATATAATAAATATTGGGTGCATTATCTGTCCAATACATTCCTACCAGTGCAGAGGGTATCCCAAACACAATCCAAAATAAAATATTCCACAAAAGTCAATGAGTGGGGAAAAAACAAGACTAATAAGCCCTTGCTCAGTGTAATATTTGTGCCTGTATTTTGCCACTCATCCATAATTCATTATACCAAATATTTTTCACATGGACAAATGGGCACTTAACTCATTCTCTCACTCACTCCAGCAGACTCTTTCATTGACAGGTTTCATTTTTCAAAGAGACAACATCACATGTTTACACTCCAATTTTCTGATGGTCTTAGGGGTAACCCTGTTGCATAGAAATACACACCCTACACACACACACACACACACACACACACACACACACATCCCACAACTCTCCCTGCTTCTCACCTCGACATTTAAGTCCCCACCATTGTGTTTCTATTTATACAAACCAGTCACTCACAATGATTACATTTTTGGCCTTAACTAAAACCATTTATTGAGTATCAAATAGCATCAACAATGAATATGGATAATAATATGCATAATTATATATTTAAGTAACAGAATTAATAATCAGATACATCAAAATCTACATGCAAATCTGAGTCTACACTCCAGCTTGTCCTATTCTCAGTTACCAAAATGAACTTCCTGAAGTATAGGTCTGACCATGTTATTTCCCTACTCAATAAACTATAACAACTCTTTAATATCTCCAGGATCAAATATAAAATCATCCCTTTGAGCTTTTAAGCCCTTTACAAACTTACATCTTCTCATCTTATAATTTATTTCCCTCAGTGTAATCTATGATTTAGAGACTGGTCTTCTTGCTGTTCTTACATTAATCTTTTCAATGGCTCTCCCCAGTGCCCAAAGTGTTCTCCTTCCTTACCCCCATCTCCTGATTTCCCTGGCTTCCTTTAAGATTTAGATGAACTCTCACTTTGAAGAGGTCTTTCCTGGTCCTGCCCTCCACCCATTGCTAGTGAGGAAGTTAGTGTTTCCCTCTAAGATTGTCTCTTTTTTGTGCACTTTATATATCTCGATTCTTTTGTTGTTGTTAAAAGGGAAAGTATATAATGGTAATGATTGGTAGAAAAACAAAACATAAAAAACTCACTTTTTTTTAAATGAAGATCATCAAGTTAAGTGATCTTTAGGGTCCTTCTAATTCTATCTGACTCTTTGAGTCTTTGTACACTTAGGAAATGAATCAAATGCCTTGAACTGATAAGAGTAGGTATACTCCTTCCTAAAAAGCATGACCTGGCTATATAGACTGAAGTACAGAGAAAGGACCAGAATAGAGTACAGAGTAGAAAGAGATCAAAGGATCTTGAAGACAGGAAGTCTTCCTCCCTATTCATTTCAACATGACTCTTTTAACATGGCAGGTGGTATAGAGCATTAGGCCTAGAGTTAGAAAATCATGAGTTCAAATCTGTCCTCAGACTCTTACCAGATATATGATATTGGAAAAGTCACTTAAACTCTGTTTGCCTCAGGTTCCTCACGTATAAAATGGAGATACGGATAGAACCTATTTCACAAGGTCATTGTGAGGATCAAATGAGATAATATTTATAAAAGGCCTAGAATAATACTTTGGACATAGTACATACCAAATAAGAGAAGTGGAGGAAAAATCAGGAAGGGAAATGAGAATGATGCAGGAAAATCATGAAAAGAGTGTCAACAACCTGACTAAATAAAATAACACCTTAAAAAATAGACTAACTCAAATGGCAAGAGAGGCTCAAAAAGGCAATGAGGAGAAGAATGCCTTAAAAACACGAATTTGCCAGATGGAAAAAGAATCTAAAAAGTTCACTGAAGAGAATCATTCCTTCAGAATTAGATTGGAGCAAATGGAAGCTAGTGACTTTATGAGAAATCAAGATACTATTAAACAGATCCAAAAAATGATAAAATAGAAGACAATGTGAAATATTTCATTGGAAAAACCACTGACCTGGAGGATCCTTATCTTTCTCCACATGGAAGCAAGAACTATGTCTGTATTCTTGCTTTGGGATCAATCTGATTTTCATGCCTTAGGAGGCTCTGAGTCTCCAGGTCCAGGCTCACGAACAGAATAGAAGCCTTAATCCCACCCCACAGTGGGCCAGAGCTACATAAACCTTTTCAGATTTTGATGTGGGTTCAACACTATTTTCCTTAGGCTACCATATGAATTCCATAATTCTATGTGCATCCAAGACTGGACACTCACTGCTGATTTTAATGGAAGAAAATTACAGGATATAAGACTAGCCTAAACTAAAACTTTCCCCATGTCTTCCCAAGGAAATCCCATTTTTATTCCCTTTCATTCTTATATACTGTCATCTATGGATATGCCACTGTGCTCGCCATACTATGCTATATACTATGATATACTGAAGTTGATACAAAGATAGTAAAAAAAAAATAGCTGTCTTCCAGTCTAACTTAAAAGCTAGACATACAGCTTAACATAGTGCCTACAAAAATTCTATTTGATTGACTGACACATGTAAATTGGTATGATGTAAGATTGTGTTTCCAGCTTTCCTATTCTAGAAAGTGTATTTATTCAGCCTAAAGGAAGTATAATGATGCTTCATTGTCATTATTATAATACCATTGCCAAGTAACTCCTAAACACTTCTTCATGTGGCATCTTCCAAAGTATTCTACCTTCTAAGTTTGGCTTGATTTTAAAAAATGAGTCTGAAAAAATAGAAGCCAATTACATTGGTTGTGATTCCTAGCAAAATTCTAGATCTCTTTAGTTAAAGTAATGGCTTAATATAAATTTAGAAATGAAAGTGCTCATTACTGAGACTCAGTATCACTTCATGAAAAACAGATCATATCAGGCTAGCCTCATTTCCTCTTTTTCCAGGGTTACTCTACAGGTACATGAGGAAAACATCATACCTATTATTGATGTAGATTTCAGCAAGCACAAACTCTTCCATCCCACCTGTAAAAACAAGATAAAGGAACATAGGCTAATCAATAGCAAAATTTGGTGGAATTTAGAATACAGGAATGTCTGGACTGAAAGTCTTGTAATTAATGTCCCAATGAAAACTTTAAGAGAGGTCTTCAGTGGAATGAATTCATGTCAAATCAATAAGCATTGATTAAGCATTTTCTTTAGCTTATATAAGCTAAAGGCCATATACCAAGACACTTAATGATACAAAGAGAAAAACAGAACAGTCCCTGTCCTCAAGTAGCTTTCATTCTTAGGGAGAAGGGATGGCAGAGGTGGTGAAATAAGTGACGTGCCTGTCAAATTTTCTTATAACTCAAAACTGTCAGGGAGAGTTAACATATTGGAAAAGAAAATTAGAATCCAAAAAGAACAATGACTAATGAGACCATGCTGATAACATAAAACGTAAGAGGTTAAGTCTACAGTTTTGCAAATGGATTCAGATGATCAATTTTATAAGTATAAGGCAGGAAACTTTCTATGACTAGAAAACCATTTTTTGTGAATAAAGATCGAAGAACCAACAGTGAGAAACTTCTGCCAGTCAGTCAACAAACATTTATAAAGTGCCAAAACTATGTTTTGGTCCTGCCATATGCTAAGTACATGCGAAAGCAACAGAAATGGCAACAAAAAAGTAGATATAATGATATGCTACTTTTAGAGGCATACCATTCAGAACCTAGAAGGCAATGGGCCCATATTCTCCCTTCATCAGAGCACATCTCAGAGAATATTTCAAGTTCTGGTTAATACACTTAAAGAAGGTCATTGAAAAGCAAGAGGGCAGCCACAAGGGGGGAACAAGTCTAGGTTAAGTTCCTTGATATTGTGCCTTATGAAGACAATTTCAAGTACCTGCAGATGTTTACCCTAGAAGAGAGAAATCTAAGAGCAGATAAGCCAGCTGCTAACATGGATTTAAAGGGTATATCCATGGAAGAGGGAAGGCAAGATTCTCAGCCACAGAGATCAGGACTTGGAGAATTGCACTCCAGGTTAGAACTCAAATGAAGAAAACACTTCTTAATGCAGGGGTGGGGAACCTGCAGCTTCGGTAGTCCTCAACTGCAGCCCTTTGTTTCAATCCAAACTTCACACAAAAAAAGGATTTGTTCTGTGAAGTTTGGATTCAGACAAAGCACTGCACTTGTGGATCTAGAGGGCCACGTGTGTCCTCAAAACCTCAAGTTCCCCACCACTGGATTAGACTGTCAATGTGGAACATACTAACAATTATTGCTACTTAGGTGTGGAACTGGATACCACTGTGCTGGTATCCTTGGAGGGTAGTTTTCTCCTGACTTGAAGTCTTTTAACCAAAGTTGTACTATTATACTTAGTGGGAATGTTATACAGTGGACTTTTCTTTGTGTGGGAATTGAACTATCTGGTCACAAAAGTCCTCTGAGACTCTGAAATTCTGTATGTCAGACAGACAGTACAGGACTTTTCTCGGGCTACTTGGCTCACAGTAAAATCAAATCTAGGGCTCTTTCATATTGTTGAAGAAGTTTAAAAACCATCAGAGTGGAGGCAGTTAAAAAGAATGGTGCTAATAGTTTTATTATTAATATGTTCTATTTCACGGTTGACAATGAGTGCTATTTTTACCTGGTTAGAATGAATACAGTAAGCAATCCTTTGCTACAGATGAATTCTCTGGTCCCAAACTATGATGTGATCACTTTTTTTTTTTTAACAAGACCTGATTATGTGTTTCTTCCCAAGTCAGTAAGCATTTATTAAGCACTTTGCCAGACAGTGTGCTAAGTGCTGGGCATGCGAGAAAAGACAAAAGACAGTCCCTGTCCTCAAGGAGCTTAATAGGGAAGACAATATGCAAACAACTATATACAAACAAGATATGGGCAGGATAAATTGGAAATAATCAATAATAACCAACATTAAAAGGGGTTAGGAAAAACTTCTTGTAGAAGTTTTTATTTTAGATGAGGCTTGAAAGAAGCTAGGGTAGGAAGAAGACAGAGATGGTGTGAGATGAAACAACAAGTTTCAGGCAACCAGTGAAAATGTACATATGCAACATGGAGCTTGAGCATCATGTGTGAGAATCATCAAAGTAGCTAGTGTCACTGAACTTGAGGGCAAATGCAGAGACTAGGGAGGAGATTGGAAATGTACCAGAAGGTCAGGGTGTGAAGGATTTTAAATGGTAAACAAAAATTTTCTATTTAATCCTGAAAGTGGTATGGAGTCATTGAATTTTCTACCATGCCAGGGACAAGGGTGGAAATGACATGGTCGGACCTCAACTTTCAGAAGGTCAGTTTAATATCTGAATAGAAGAGGAGCTGACATGGTGAGAGACTTGAATCAAGGAGACTAAACAGAAGGCTACTGTCATAGTTCATGTTCAAGGTGATCAGGGCCAGTGTGGTAACAAAATCAGAGGAAAGAAAGATTTGTGTGCATCACACATAAACACTCATATATTTATAAATATGTGATGTTATAGTAGTAGACTAGACAGGACTTGAAAATTGACTTGATAGGAGAAGGGGGTGAGGAAGAGTGACAAAACAATCAAGAGAGACAACTTAGGTTAGTGAGAGGACAGTAGCTTAGTCAACAATAATACAGAAGGAAAAGAGGAGGGTTTGGGGGAAATTATGAAGAGTTCAGTTTTGAACATCTTGAGTTAAGATGCCTACAAGGCATCCAGTTTTAAGTGTTCAACAGACAATTGTCCGTGTGCATCAGATGAACAGGGAGAAAAATCAAATTAAGTTAAACTGTACCTTAGAATACAAGTTTTAAGACTAGGAAGAATCTTGGCAACAATCCGGTCCAAAGCCCTCTTGATTCACCAATCAGGAACTGTAATCTGTAGGGGACCGACTTCCCAAAGACCCCTATGCACATTAGTGAACAATGTTGGTATGGACTTCTAATCAATTGAAATGATTTTGATTTCTGGTCAACAACATTTTGATTTGCTTGACAGTATGGCATAGTAAAGTCAGATAATCTGGATTTGGTCCCTGACTCTATCAATCTCTATGTGTATGATTTTGGGTAAGTCTCTCCTCCCTCTGCTTCACCACTCAATGAAAAGAAACCTGAGTCCACAGTTTCAGCCATTCTTCTCACTTGCCTGGGTCTCAGTTTCCTCATATGTGAAATGATGGGATTGAATTAGATGGGTTTCTGAGCTTGCTTCCAGATCAAAGTGCATCATTCTTTCCAATTTTTGCACAGAGCCATGTAGCATCATGGGACTAGGATTCAAAATGCACCTCAGAGAACCCGGCTTGCCATCCTCCCATTGCTAAATGCTTAGATTTGTGGTCTTTTGCAGGATTTAGCACAGTGCCTGGCACATAGTAAGCACTTACTAAATGCTTCTGGCTTTCCCTGGCCTTTCCATTTGCCCTGAAGCTGAACTCTCTTACTGGGTCATCTTTCCCAATTAAAAGCTGAACTCACTGAGAATAAGTGCTGTCTGCTTTTTATTGTATCTCCCGCTCCCAGGACAGTCAGTGTTTGGCACATGTTAGCATAATACATTTTCATTGATTTTTAAATTTTCTTGACACCAGACATCCTGGTCAGTACTTTTCCACTATGTCACATGAAACTATTTCTCTGCCAACAAGCAGTAGTAATCTGACAGCTTTCCTTACTCCCCACTTTTCAAAATCCCCCAATCAACTGCTTCTACTACCCCAGTAAAAAAAAATATCAACTTGAACTTCCCAGACCACCCACCCAACCATGCAGCAAAAAGTATCTCAGAAGTTTGGAATGGCATAAAGTCAGTGGGGAGAGCACTTAGTCTATTACAATAGGTTACTGATTGGTTTCCCAAGCCACTCTAATCCATAAGCTGTCAAATTGATCTTGCTGAACTGAAGGTATAAACATATCATCATCCTACTCAATAAAGTCCAGTGGCTCCCCATAACCACCAAGATAATATATCAAATTCTCTGTTTGGCCTTTAAATTTCTTCATAACCTGGACCCTTCTTACCTTTCCATTTTCTTTATGCCTTACTCCCCTCCCTAATTTCATGAGAATCACTAAACATAGACAATGATAAAGTTGTAATATAACAGTAACAAATTGCCTGAATTATTAATCAAGTCTTATGAGTATTTTGAAATTGTTACCAGGGGCGGCCAGGTAGCACAGCAAGTAAGAGCACCGGCTCCAGTGTTGAGAACACCTGGAGATCGAATCCCGGGCTCAGACACTTAGCACCCACCCAGAAACACCTGGCCGTGTAACCTTGAGCAAGTTACTTAACCCCAATTGCTTTAAAAAAAAAAAAGAAATTGTTACCTGTTAATACCACACTTTGCAAATAAGGTTATGATAAACTCCCTTCTCCCCAGGTTCTAGATCTCTATTAAATCAGTCACCTCACTTCCTCAAATACTTAGCGAGCACCTACCATGGTACACAGTGAAAAAACAAATACTATGGTAAGTTCTATGGGGGGTAGAAAGAAGACACAGTCTCAAGATCTTATTTCCTAAAATGCAGAAATATATATAGTCATAAGCAGTAAATTAAAAACATTATTCTTTCCTTCTTCTCAGTATTCTCAATGCATCTTGGCTGCCTGTGGAGCTATACTTCAGTGCCACAAGGAAAATCAATAGTAATAACAGAACATGGTTAGAGTGAGGGTCATATTAGTCCATTTTCCAAACTAGATTTTCCAAGTTTAAAAGACTGCTTTTGTTGGAAAAGCTTGAACTACCTATGATTCCCTGTAAAACTATTGGAGAAAAAAGATGGAACAAGACTAGGGAAATTTTAAAATTTACTTTGATGATATTTTTTCATTTGCAAGCACATACATATATACATATTCACATTGTTCTGATGTTTTATTGTTATTAAATCCTTTGGTGTTACATCACCAGCATTTAAGAAAATATCCCTCATTTAATAAGGCATATCTTTTAACAAATGAAATCAACAGACAAAAGGAAAAAAAAACCGAATAGCTCAACAAAATGCCCTAACAGATCAGCTAATTCTGACAATATATGCAAACATTTTGCCCCAGATTCTGCAAAGGAGAGAAGTGTATAATCTCAATACTTTTCTTTGGCCAATCCTAATAATCATAATTGCACAGCATTTAATTCATTTACTTCAGTCGTGTCCAACTCTTTTGGACCTCATTTGGGGTTTTATTGGCAAAAATATTGGAGCACTTTGCTACTTCCTTCTCCAGCTCAATTTAGAGATGAGGAAACTGAGGTAAAGAGTATTAACTTGCCCAGGGTCACAAAGCTAAGAAGTTTCTGAGGCGAGATTTGAACTCAGAAAGTTGAATTTTCTTGACTCTAGGCCCAGCACTCTATCCACTGCCCTTTGTTACACCACACAGCATTTAGTTTCACATTATTAAGTTTGATAAGCCCTCTCACCAGAGGTACTAGTCCTTTCAGGGCTCCTCATCTACCTTTGGTGGCCATCTCTCACAGAGCTCTCACCTGGGCTCCAAGAAACTGTAACAAGCACAGCAATTATACCCTAGTAAAACTTCCTCAGATGTTAGCCTAACCTAGTTTGAGGGTAGCCAACCAGCCTCAACTCCATCAGTGAATTAGGGGAATGTCTACCCCAAGCATGTGAAGACACCCCAAAGTAGAGTGGATTGATGAAAATAATTTGTTCCAATGGCCATGAAGGCAGATGAAGCAGGCACAGTTTCCTTTTTACAGCTTATTCAGACAAGAAAGATGCCAAGATCATCTACTGCATTTCAGGTTATCACTAGCCAGGACCATTACTAACTCATCTTGATTTTTTTTTTCTTGGCACCAGACTTCAGTAATTCTGAAATAGATAGTGAAGCTGAGGACTATGCAACTCTGCATCACTTAAATTCCATTCACATGCAAGTCAAGACATTATTCATCATGATGTCATTGGTCCTATTCAAAAATTAAGGATGAGCAACATTAACTTTGATGTTCCTGGTTCTGCTTATTTCACTTATCATCAGTATATATATATATATATCTTCCAGTACTTCTCTGAATTTTTCATATTTACTATTTCTTATGGGACTAGTAACATTCCATTGTATTCATGTAACAATTCATTTTGCTATTTCCCATTCTATTTTGCTGCTAAAAAAAAGTGGAAATACAAATATTTTGGTGTATAGGGGACCTCACTCTTGTCTCTGACCTCCCTGAGGCATATCTCCAGCAGAAGCATCAAAGTAGGTCATAGATATTGGATATTTTAGTCACCTTTTTTAAGATTGTTCCAAACTGATTTCCAGAATGGTTAAAACAATTCATTACTCAAACAATAATGTAGTTATGTATTTGTCTTTTTCCAGCTCATAACTGACATCTTTGCTAACTTGCTGAGAATGAGATGAAACCTAAGAGTTGTTTTGATTATAGTCTCTCACTAATTGTGATTTAGATCATTTATTCATAATGATTGTCAATAGTTTGAGATACTTCTTTCCTTTTCATTCATATTATTTGACCTCTTATCCCTTAGGCAGTGGCTGTCATCTTATGTATTTGTGTAACTCCTTATGTAACTTGGATAGAAGGTCCTTATGAGGTGCAAAAATTTTCTCCCTATCCAACAGTTTCCCATCTTATCCTAGTTGTATTATTTCCTTCTTATAAAAGTTTTTTTCTATTTTATGTAATTTAAATAATCTATTTTGTCTTTCTTAATCATCTAAATCTCCCATTTGGTTAAGAATTCTCCCCCTGGCCATATCTGAGAAAAGAACTTTATATAACTCTGTTATTTTTTTAAAGTTGAATCCACTTTATTAAATTTTCTCCATTACTTTCTTTTTTTAGACAAATACTAAAACTTAAATACATAATAAGAAAAGAAAAAAGAAACATAAACAAATATAAAACAAGTAAAAAAAACTTGTCAGTTGCACAGCGGAACATAGGAGAGAATTCAAAATATATAGCAATGACATCATTTCAAGATCTCTATTAATTTTTTTAAACAGATTTTGTGTGGTAATATTTAGGCAACATATCCATTTTAGACTTTTCATGTTATATGGTTAATGATAATGGTAAAAACCTAATTTTGTTATTCAACTTTCCAGTTTTCCCAGATTGTATTATCAAATGGTTATTTTTTACACTAGTAATTTACATGATCAGATTATGAAATACTAGCTCATTAAATTCAGTTGTTTCAGAGTCTTCTTTATCTGTCTGTTGTACTGATACATATATATATATATATATATATATATATATATATATATATATATATATCAGTGCCGAATTATTTAGATGACTGTCATTTTATAGTGTAATTTGAAGTTTGGAGGAGCCATTCCTTTTTCCTTACTACTTAAAAAAAATAATTTCTCTTAAGGTTATATACATTTATTCCTCCTGCAAATGAATTGTTATCTCTTTATCTAGTTCTGTAAATTTTAACTTTGACAATTTTGATTGACATATTACAGGACTAGCATCATATTTATTGTATTGATCCTCTTCAACCATAAGCAATGAATATCCCTCCCATTATGTAAGCCATTCTTTGTTTTTTCTCTAAAAAGTATTTTTATGAAATTTTTAATGTGCCTTAGTAGATTGAAATCTGGATATGTTATGGAATTTTTAGGGTTTTTTGGTTTTTAATGAAATTATTTTCTCAAGAGACTTCTTATTTCTAAGTAAAATACTATTGATTTTTGTGAATTTATCTTGACTCCTACTACTTTACTGAAACTATTGTCGACTCATTTTTTTTACTGATTCTCTGGAGTTTTCTAAGCAAACTCACATCATCCACAAATAAGGATAATTTAGTGTTCTTTGCTGATATTTGCACTTTTAACTTCTTTTTCTTGTATTTTTTTGTTTGTTTTGCTATCACAAGCATTTCTAGAACTATGTCAGATAACTGTGGGTGGGGGAATGGGGATAAATTAATATTTTTTTGCTATCAAAAAAAAGTACAGTATTGATTTTGAAATCATCCAGTTTGTGAGTTAGTGTAGAAAATCAAACTGATATTTCCAGCAAAAGAAAACCTATATTGACCAACTCTGTTGGTGAATTCACTCAGACATTATAATTGCCCATTTTATATTTTGTTCCATATGAACAGCAGTAGAGGTGGTATGCTAGTGAAATTTTAATACTGTTTTGAATTCTTCCAATGTAATAATTTTAAGGAAAAACATTCTTCACATAAATAATATAAAATCAATTGGCTTTATCTAAGCAGGCATTTGACAAAGGTGGTTCTTAAGGAGTAATGAATATTTGACAATTTCTGCAATATATCTGCAACTGTTATCTTGGAATGATACCAACAATCATTATTTTCTAGAGTAGTAAAATTCAACTTACTTATATGCATAACTCATCATTCTATAAGATAGAGGAACATCAACCATTTTAAAACTAATTATGGCAAAAGTTATCATAGTTTTTTTATATTTGGTAATTTTTTAATATGTAAAAGAAAACATAATATGTAAATTTAATATGTAAAAGAAAATAGGAAAATGTGATGTCAAGAGGTTTAGTAACAAATTGATGGTGAGAAATAGTAATACAAAACATGTTTTTGTTATACCATGTTGTCTTTTAATTCCTCATTATAATACTTCATGCCTATTACTTATAGAAATAATATGATAGCCACTTTAAGTCTATTGCATATTTTTATTTCTTTTTTTGACTGAGAAACAGAATGATATCAATTGAGTTTCTTTTAGTAAAAATTCCAGAGTTTCTACCCTGATGAAAAGTAGCCAGTTTTCTTTAAACATCTTTCTTCCAAGTTACTATATCAAATTAAAATGGTCATGCTTGGACAAACCTATGGTCTACCCAATCAATTTTTTCCATGCTTAAAGTTAAAGTGAGTTATTTCTACTCTATAATTAATAAAAGAAAACAGTAAGAATTATCTTTTTAAAATAAAGATTGTTATAGGAATTATCTATAATAATAACTTGAAAATCTTCCTTGATACTTATACCTCCAACAAAATCTAATGAAAAAAGCAGGAAATTAAAATTATGTCATGTTCAATAGCTGAGAATGAATTCTTCATAGTAGAGAAACATTTGCCAAACAGAATATAATTAAGGAGGAAAAAAGAAACTTGGTTCTTTTGAGGGAAATAAAAATGGCAGTACTTCAGTTTCCTCCAGTTTGTAATTCTAACACAAAGACTATAATAATCAACTTTATCTTTAGCTGGTAGGAAGCTGGGTAGTTGTTTCAGGGAAAATACAATTAGAAACATCTTTCACTGGGGCAAAATACATAAAACAGGAAATTTAAAGTGGACATTTCTGTGATGTTTAATTCATTATTATAACATGTTTCTGTGCATGAAATGAAGACTATAAGAATCTTTTCCCTTAGTGAAAATGCTTCCTCCTGGAGTGCCAAGACCTCTAATAGTGACCCAAAAAGCATCATGACAATCCACTACCTCTCTCCCATCCCTCCACTTTTTCAGTATTTTCTCAGATAACCTCCAGGCGAATTCACACTGTCCCAGAGGAGAATTGGAAATGGAGCAAAATTGGAAAAGAGGTGTACTGAGCCTTCAAAGATTCTGAGGAAGGTAGTAATACAAATTAGAGGCATATTGCCAAGGTCACAGAAGTGGATGGAAAATAGTGGATAAGTGGTAAGTGCACTTATTATTTGCCAAGCATTGTGGTAAGTAGGCAGCTAGGTGGGTCAGTGGATAGAGTGCTGTGTCTGGACTTGAAAAGACTCATCTTCCTGAATTCAAATCTGACCTGAGATTCTTACTAGCTGTGTGACCCTGGGAATGTCATGGCATGGCATACTTTTTGCCTCAGTTTCCTCATCTCTAAAGTGAACTAGAGAAGGAAATGGCAAACTACTCCAGTATCTTTGCTAAGAGAACCTCAAAAGGAATCACAGAGTCAGATATAAATGCCATATCTGAAAAGGACAATAAACATGTTAAGTGGTAGGGATACAAATAGAAGCAAAAAGAAAGGCACTCCCTGCCCCTAAGTAGCTTACATTCTAAAGGCAGATAATAACACACAAAAGAGAACTCAAAAGCTTGGAGGGTGTAGAATGAATGTATCCAGCAAAAGAACATGATTATGAAATCCAGAAAAGGCAAATTGCTATGAACTCACTTTGAGTCATTGTAGAACAAAAAAAAAATAGGGATTTGAGGTGTGATCCAAGAAATACTAATTTTCACAGATGCCTGAGTAATTACACAGAATCCTAGGGGATAATTGGCCAACTGCAAAGGGTATTGTGTTTGGAGCCAAGGTGGGAAGGTGGGGGGCAGGGAGGGAGGCAGCTCATTATTTTCCAAAAGTTTTGATGTGAACTTTCTGGTCCTTTGCTAGTTTGATAAAACAGTTCTATAATCTAATGCCTTGTGAGCCAGAGAATTTTCAAGGGGGGAATGGTGATGGCTTTGGGGATAGATCCAAGTACTGAAATTTCCTTTTTCTACTTAGGTGAAACCAATAAAGACTAAACTTCTATGTGGTTAACACATATTTCACATAGATGGAAGGCACATATTTTTTGTAGCCTTTATAAAATTATGCCCTTTATGTAATGAGATGTTCTCTGATACTACATACTATGCCTTATATATCTTGGACACTGTGAGCTAACAGACAGTCCTTACCCACTAAGAACTTTATAATCTTGACTCTCTCAAGAATCATAGAATCTTAGAATTGTCATTGACATTAAGGACCTAATCCAGTATCATATGCCTTTCAGCATTCTTTTCTACAATACATACAATAGAGAGCACTTCCTATACAGTTTAGCTGTGGCAGTTGCCATGGGGAACACTGAGGGAGCAAAGAGGTGGGACTGCTCAACTAAACAGAAATCAGAAGAATCTGCAAGGTTGATACACACACACACACACACACACACAAACACACCGCTGAAGAATGGTATATTGATGTCAAAGGTAGCATTTTGTTCCTTATGTCAGTGTTAAACTCCTCCAGTCATATGAAATTCTTGATTATAAGTGTTTCTGCAGCAAACACTTATTATCAATTCAATTCTTACCCTTCCTTCCCACCAAATTTCATGATGTGAGTAACCTACTACCATTCTGGTTGTTTATAAAAGGAGAGAAATTATTATTAAAAACCAATGATTTGGAAAGATCCAGAGTTCCCTCTTTTTTCTCAAGTCCTCATTTCAAAAGTTCAGTCTCTTGAAGGACATTACAGATAATGAGATTGGATAAACTTTCTTACCAATCTTGTTCAGACTCCACCCAGGTGAGTAAACCATTGTGCTCTACTCAGGTTTGAATGGGGATTAATTCTTTGATAGATTACCTGAGATTGAGGGTAATTTAGAAGTAAATGACAATGAAAGTTGGTTACAATAGGCCCAGCCCCTCATTGTAAAATGCATTCTCTCATTAATTGTTGACCAATCAGAGTCTGAGCAAGTAACTTAATTCCTTAGTGTTCTAGTCAAATTTCTAAGGCTCTAAATTGCAGGGAAGGCACCAACAAGCATTAATAGAGGAAATTTCCTCACCCATGAGTTTCCTAGACCCAGGTTCAATTCCCTGTCCCTCTATTAAATTTAACAAGATAGTACCAAAAGAGCCCTGCTTGTCTTCCTCCCTTTGGAACGTCCTCCTTCTCTCTTTTGTGTATTTTTAAAATATATCATTGCTACTTGTTTCTTGCTTTTTTTGCCTTTCTCATTTTCCACCAACTCACCCCACCCCAAAGAAGCTCTCCATTTAAGTAAAATAAATGAATCCATTACATTGGCTACATCTGAAAAAGTATGTCTTATTCTCCACTCCCAATACATCAGTCTCTGCTACAACATGGAAAGCTAGCTTTTTTTACTGTTAGCTTTACTATCAGTCCTCTTGGTATTATGGTTGGTCAATGCATTGATCAGAGTTCTGAAGCCTTTTGAAGTTGCTTTCTTTTATGTTATTTTGTATTGTAGCCATTGTGTAAATTGTTCTGGTTTTGCCCACCCAGCTCTGCCTCATTCCACCCAAGTCTTTTTTAAGTTTCTCAGAATTTATCAGTGGTCACATCTTGTATTAAATTCACATACCACAGTTTCTTTAACTATTCTAATTGATCAGGATTCTCTGTTTCCAATGATTTGCTACAACAAAAACGATGCTATGTGAATTTTTATACATATGGGTTTTGCCCCTTTGCCTAAAGAAAGCTCTTAGAGTTTGTCTAGTATTTGGAATCACTTAGTCAGAGGGCATGCACAATTTAGTGACTGCTGGGGCATTGTTCCAAATTGCTTTCGAGAATGAACCAATTTACAGCTTCACCAAGAAAGAGCTAATGCACCTATCCTCCCACGGTCCTTCCAACATTTGGTGTTTTTCTCTTTTTTCATCTTCACCAATCTGAAGGAAGAGAAGGTAAAATCTAACTCTTAAATAGTTTGAGAGGGGTTTATTCCTTTAAAAGATGTCTTTTTAAATGTTTTATTTTTTAACTAATAAACTTTTTTTTTTCTTGCTGACCTATCTTTTAACTCTTTTAAAGCTGTTCATTTCTTTTGGGATTTTTTTCTAAGTAAAACTTGTTCTTCTGGTTCTGCGGACTTCACTTCCTTGGTTCATACAGGTCTTCCCAGGCTTCTCTGAAACTCGTCACTTCATCCTTTCTTACAATGTAACAGTATTGTATTTCACATCAAATTGAGGTACCCATCTACATTGATGTAGAGATGTCCCTTCCCCAGAGTTCCTTAAAATGATGAAATCAGAGAAATAGCCCAAAAAAAGAACTTAAAACAAGCTCTACAATTATTAGTGAAAATTGGTTTTACAGTCACCTTATGAAAATAATAGACAGAAGAATAAGTTTTAAGGTTCATTTTTCACATAATAACTATTGTGAAGATTCTGTTCTTTGAAAGGAAGTTAGGTAGTTTTGTTAAATGCATTCTGTAACAAAGGATTTGGAAGAGAAATAGCCTCTTTTCTAATAGCAGCTAACATCCTGGACAACATAAGAAATAATTTATCTAAATTATTGTTTAAAGAAACAGATGATTAAATTACAGAGACATTTATTCAGCATCTACTGTGTAAAGGGTACTTTGCTAGAGGCCACAAGAATTTCCTGCTTCAGACTCTTAACAAGCTTTAGGATCCTGCAAAAATAACTTCACTTCTCAGCCTCCATTTCCTAATCTGTAGAATGAAGATAATAATGACACATGATTCACAGGGTAATTGTTGTGATGATTAACAAGATATGTTTCTCCTAAGAAGGAGAAAGTGCATGATAATGAGGATCTAGGATATTCTTGATTCACAGGGCATACAAAAACAGGGGATAGGCTACAGATGACCCTCACACTGTAGTTTGCTGACCTTTAATCTGGTCAACTCCCCCCACTTTACAGATGAGGGAACTGAGAGTACAATGACTTGTCCAGGGTCACACAGCTAATGACTGATTGAGCCAGGATTAGGACTATGTTTATTAAAATACACAACTGTGATATATCTCATTGCACTGAGATTCCTTCCACATGCCATGGACCTTGGATGGTGAAGTAATCATCTGCAGATAATAGTGTGCTCCAGTAATAACTCTGTAGCTAGAAGGGTCAGGCATAAGGCTTCCTCATACACCTATAGAAAAGTGTAAGCAGCCCTGAACTTGTATTATGTCAAGAATTTATACATTTCATTTAAGAAGAGTTCCTCTTTGTCTAGTCAGGCCTCATCATTGTTTTATTTAAAATCCTAATTACCTCTTGATATAAAAAGTCAGCTCCTCTTAGTATCAAAAGGAGCATTGGCAGTTAGTCTGGCAGAGCCTTTGATATTTTCTTCAAATTACTTCCCTGACTGTTTCATGCTTAGGGTCATTAGACACATTTTAGAGCATAGTCACCCCCTTCTAATTTGAAGCTGACCAAGGAAAGGATGCAATAGAAGGGGCTGACTGCTTCAAAATGTTAGAATGCAAGCATATGGGGGTGGTAGTAATACCTGAAAGTTTCTTTAATGAGTTTCTTATTAACATATATGCTGGAGCAAAGAATAGATGGCCATGTTTCTAGGTCTTATAGAGAGTGCTCATTCAAGGTCAGGCTTCTCAAAAGATTCATATATGACAAGGTATATAAACTTTTCCTGCAAATTAATTTTTAAGACAAATTCAATTGAGAATATGGTGGGAAGTAGCCAAAAACATCATCTCAAATACACAATTATTGTATCTCATTGCACTGGGTTTTCTTCTAAAAGTCATTGACCTAGGGTGGTTAAGTAGCCATTCTGCTGGAGGTAGTGCCCCAGGAACATCTCAGAGCTCTGTGGCTAGAAGGACAATAGAAGCAGAGATGACATAAGGTACAGGCATTGTTGAGGGTGGGGAGGGGCAGGAGAAAGCATGCATTCTGGTAGCTTCCTATTTAAAATCATTATTCTTCTTAAGTGTGGTCGGTTGTCCTCTAATTTTCAGTGCCCTGGGATAAAGCCCATTGCCCCACCCTCCTGCAACCATGACCCCACTCCCTTTTAATTCTAGGATTCAGTTCTAATATCTGCAAAACTTAGATAATTGTGTATTTGAAACCAGGCTAACCTCAAATGCATCAGTGGAAGGAGGGTGAATAATTGATGTCTTGTAGCATTTTAAATACTCCATCTATACTGTTGACTGAATCGGCATGTCCAGTTCTTGATCCTTATGCCCAAGGCATGCCCTGGTCTTCTGGAGCAGGAAAAGCTCTCTGTAATGAAGTTCATTATCAGAATGAAGGAATGGAGCTTGCTTCCTGTGAGAACAGTCTAGAAAAAAAATTGTCAGCTCTGAGCTCCATCCATTCACTTACTCATCATTTTCCCAGATTTCCTTTCCCTCCTGAAACACTGTGTGCCTGATCTCAGCTCAATGGCAACAATTCTTGAATAATTTAAAAGAAGTGCTTTTGAAAACTGTGTAGCTAAGAGCCCAAATCTTCATTTGGCACTGTAAGGAAAGAGAGAGACAGAGAGACAGAAAGACGAGACAGAGAAACAGAGAGAGATAAAGGCAGAGAGAGACAGAGACAGAGAGACAAAGAGAGAGACGCAAAGACAGAGACAGAGAGATGGAGACAAAGAGAGGAGAAGAACAGAGACAGAGAGAGGGGCAGAGAGACAGAAACAGAGGAGAGAGACAGAGACAGAGAAAGGGGAGAAGGAAAGGAGTGATAGAGCAAATCCTATTTTCTAACACTTACTTGAGTGTTACTGAACATGATCTAAAGCTCATCAGGGTCCGAGACATAGTTTAAAGTCATTTTGAGAATGGCAATACTCTTTTGGAGAATGCACAATTAATAGGCCTTCCATGAGCTTCAAGAAGCATCTGGCTTGACAAGAGAGAAAAGGGCTTGTCTTAGGGGTCAAAAGAAACTGGAAGTTCTAACATACTCACATTTTTCAGGAAGATTTTTTTTTTTAATTATTCTAAACTTAAACACCAGAAAAGAGTATTTTGTTACCCAGAGTACACCAAAAAAGGATTCTTTATGAAATCATGAATTTCCATTTCACACAAGTGTTTTTAAAGGCTATGATGAAATTCTACATGTTATTTTCAAAGCTGTCCTGCTTGTCTATACTTCCTTGTAAACTGCCTTTTGTTTTCTTTCTTCTGGGCATTTAAAAGAATATTACAACGACTCTCTTTTCGGGGGTCATCACTATTGCCAACCTCCCTCTCCCAATTAAAAATCTAGAGAAAAAATGAACACAACCAGAACCCCTTGAAACAAATAAACATAGCCAAGGGAAATGAACCCACAATGGCTGTATGAAAATCTGTGTCTCTATACCTTGTGTTTGTCCGTCAAGAGAAGGGTAATGCCATAGGTACTCTGGAGACGTGGTTGATTATTGTTTGATAAAAATTCTGAAGTCTTTCAAATACATTTTTGTTCATAATGTTATTCTTGTATTAATTGCTCTCCTGGTCCTTTTCAATTCACTCTTCATCATTTTCTGCTACCTAGTATTCTCTGAAATCGTCTTTGCATAATTTCTAACAGTACAATAACATTCCATTGCATTCAGATACCACAGTTTGTTCAGTCATTTCCCAATTTCCTGAGAGGCAGCATAAGGTACTTTCTTTGATTCTAGTTCTTTTATTTCCCTTCTTTTAGTCTAATTTTCAGTATCAGAAAATTTATTTTGTGACTTTTTCCTCTTTGGTTTGGTCCTCCCTTTTAACCATTCCCCTCCCTATTCCTGTTTACAACCTACATATGTCTGGTGTTTCATCACACTGATGTTCCCTCTGCAAGAGGGGATGCATCTCCTTTTTTTTATTTCCAGTGATCTTCTTCTGTCTGACACTTTGTGCAATTAGGAAATGGAATAAGTCGCTATGGTTTCCTATTAGATTTCTTGATCATTATTGGGTTTGGTATGAACTTAAGGGATTTACTGCAGTTGTTGTCATTCTCATTCTCAAAGAGGAGCATGACACCAGGAAGGTAATGACCTGACTTGCAACTGAATTGGATTTAAATGAGGCAGGGTTGTGCAGAGTCACCAGCCTCACTTTTTCCTTCAGAGCCATCTGGGTCCAATGGCAAAATATAGATCAGAACAACTGGAGATGGCCCCAGATAAAATGGGAGACCTTGGTCTTTTTAAGCTAAGGTCCTGACTGAGGCAACACACTTTCAGTGGTTAAGGCTAGGTAAGAAATGAGACAAAGAATGACATCTCTTACCTACTTAAAAAAAATCTTGGTGGCAAAGACCCTCAGGGTTTCTGGACACAAAGGGAAAAAAAATGTTATTTACATTCACTGTGAGCCATTGTTGGAGACTCAAGGAGAGGCAGAAGGATTTGATTTAAGGTGTGGTCCCTAACCAAGAAATCCAGCCTGTAAACCCCAAGAAATCCCTCAAGGGTCCAGAGATCAAAAGTGGGAGCAGGGTGAGGAGATTTTTTTTCTTTAATGAGTTAGCTAATAGAATTTCTAAATGGTAGCAGGTATTTTTCAGATTTCATGCTGAGTTTGGAACTTATTCAGTCAAAGCAAAGGGACAAAAAGGTCTGTGCACGGACATTGAGATTGGTTGGTGGAAAGCTGGGACCCATTTCCCTATAAACATTTCCCATTTACACCTGCTATAATTTAGTTATAATTTGCATCTAAAAAGTTTGCTAATTCATTGTTGTCTCTCAATTTAGAAACCTAAATGCTAGGAAATGCTAATATGAAGGTTTACTGTTAAAATATATTTTCTTCAGGCATTTGTGTAGAGGCATTCTGGGACTCAATGAAGAGGAGAAATGCTGCCTGAATATAAGCTAATTAGATTTGGAGTTGGGAATTGGGGATTATGTTTCTGGGCTTGATCACTGGTTCAAGTCATTTTAAATTATGAAGTGGGGTAACATTCATAATGACATTACAGTGATAATAGGGTAGAAGAGGTAAAAAACGTCACTGAAAAGAACCACCAGTTTTGTAGAATATCATTAGCATCTGAGAGTCTTTTTAATCCACATGATTCAAGTTGCATACGAACTTTTGTTGAACTATGAAGAGCCAGGGTGCTACATGCCATCCCCATTGGGAGAACCCATTTAAAACATACAAGAATAGTCTTGATTTCTATATTATACCTTTCCTTGAGAAGAGGTTTTCAAGATCCGTTGTTGGTGGCATGTCTAAGAGCAAGTGAAAAATGAATGGCAAAGATTTTCTTCCCAAAGATGGAGAATAGCAAAAAAAGACAAGGTACAAGATAAATAGCATTTTCTTCAAAAAATGGAGGTTGGATGATTTTATGAGCAAATCAAAGACTCTCTTAAACTCAAAGAAAACTGAAGGATAATCTAACCAAGGTCCTACTTTTATATGGAAGGAGCATGGCACAGGGAACAGGGTCTTCAACTTGAAGTCAGGGAGACATGAAATCAAATCCTGTCTCAAATACTCACCAGATACATTACCCTAGGCAAGACACTTTATATCTAAGAATCTCAGTTTGTTCACAAAGCTTTGTGAGTCTCAGAACATAATATAGATGTCAGTTAACATTAATATGAGGAATCCAAGAGAGGCATCATGGAGTAATACATAGAAAAGTGACCTCTTCAGAACCAAGAAGATCTGAGTTTGAGTCCTATCTCTCATGCCATCTGTGTAACCCTGGGCCAGTCACTTAATTTATTAATATTCCAGGCAATTCCCTATGATATGATATATAAACTGTAGAGAAAATGCTGACCTGCATAGAAAGAAGCAAGTTTGTTCACCCCAGAATTTCCTAAACCAATAAAATCACAGGTTCAATCCCTATCCCTATGAGGAGTACAGGGTCCAGGGAGGTTGAATCACATGTCCAGGGTTACCTGGCTATGTCCTGGAAAGACCCAGACAGTAACTCAGGCCTTCTCTTGGCTAATGTTCTTTTCAGCTCTATCTTTCCCAATTACCAATTTTAAATACCATGACTTGTCTGGGACAAAAACCTTATTTCAATACCTCAAGGATCCACAAATTTCATTTGTGGCAGCCTTCCTCCACTGATGGCTGATTGCAACCACTGGTCACTTAAGTAGACAGTCTCCCAAAATTTCCCTAGTCAAAGAAGTCATATCAGTGAAGGGGACTTGGTAATGAAGTTTTCCAAGCAATGGTCCACCTACCCTTGGATGATGGACCTTTACACAAAAACTTTCCTGCTTTGATAGGATCTGACAGATGTTGCATTTCAGTCACCTAGATTTAAATATGGTGAGGCATTAGATGGCTCAGTCTATAGAGTGTGGGCCTGGATTCAGGAAGATGAGTCTTCCTGAGTTCAAATCCAGCCTCAGACATTTCCTAGCTGTGTGATCCTGGGCAAATCATGTAACCCTGTTTGCCTCACTTTCCTTATTTGTAAAATGACCCAAAGAAGGAAATAGCAAACCACTCCAGGGAGGTTGAATAACATGTCCAGGGTTACCTGGCTATGTCCTGGAAAGACCCTGACTGGAAAGACCCAAAGATACTCCAGTATCTTTGCCCAGGAAACTCTACATGGGGTCATAAAGAGTTGAACACGACTGAAACTACTGAAGAACACCAGATTTCAGGATGACTCAAAATCATCTCCATGCCACAAATATCTCTTTGCAGGAGGACATTAGTGGTTGCAAAAAAACTGAACGTTATTCTAAATATATGGATTTTTAATTCAGTTACCATATTAAACATCCTATAGACTCATGGCACTGTGAAAGGCATAAGGTTAAGAGAAATAAGTATATATAAATATCTTACCCCCATGGATTCCACAATCTATTTTAAATGCTATAGATAATATAGAAATATAGACTCATTGCTGTCTCTAAGTTTCTGGCAGCTATAAAATACATTAGGAAAAATATGTAAACATGAAATTAATTCACATAAAATCTGCAAGTCAGAAAGCTTTTCAGGCTTAGTGTCTTGGATGTTATGAGAAATTTCATTTGCTTCTTATTCAGCTCTATAAAATGTTTTCCTTCCACTTCTCTCTACTATTAATATACATGAATGACTTTTTGAATTTCTCCCCCACAAAGATCTTAAGGGGGGACTTCTTCAACGTGTTGTATAGAGCACCATATCCAGTGAGATAATCAGAAATCTTACAAAAAGTTTGCCCAAGGATGGGGCCAAGAGAGCTCAGAATTCTGATCTCATACATAAGCTCCCACACTCCCATGTCCACTCACACTGCTTGTTATCAAAAACTGTGTGCTTTGGTGTCCATGAGGGAACATGGCTTTCTAAATATGGCATTGAGTTCTAAGTGCTAAATGTGAGGAATCAGCAAGATGAACCCAATATCTCCATGAACATCTCTCACCACGTGTGAGAATCAGTAAAGCTGAGTGAATAGGCTTGAGACCATCAACATGGGTCCACATATTACAGCATCACTGGCAAGGAAACAAGGATGGGAGTTAAGAACAGAGGATGGTGACAACTGCAGATAAATTGTCACTGAGAGCTTGAGTTGCTTGCAAAAACACAAAGTCCAAGTATGTGGCTATCCCCTAAGGTTTCCATGATGACTCTCTTGTCCATTTCAAATGTAAGGAACTTCTGTACTGTGAGGGTGTCTCAGGAAAAGGAGAATGCTCTCAGAAACATCTCACTGAGTACAGTTTCACTGGAGAATTATATTTTGAAGTAGAAGGTCCCTTAAATACAAAGACTATCATTTCTGTCTTTGTATGCTTGCCACCAAGCACATAGTAGGGAATTAATAAATACTTGTTGATTGGTTAGAGATGGACCCACAAAATGGCTTTGTCTTATTCTAGAAAGAGATTGTTGTTCAACAGATCAGTTGTGTCTCTGTCCAATTCTTCACAGAGCATGATAATTAATTGGAACTGGGGAGTGGAGAAAGAGAAAGTGAGGAGTCAATGCTGATATTTAGAGGCAAGACCTGGTAACTAGTAGGGAATGAGAAGCAGATACAATTATCTACTAGAACCTACTGATAGTAAAACACCTTACTAAAAGTTGGACAACAGTGAACCACAAGTCTTCTCCATACCCTCAAGTTCCTGGTGTACGTGAATGCTGTTGACTCTTTCGTGTACTGAACCATAGAGCATTTCTCATGCTTAAGCAATGCACAAGATGCCTTTGGTTCCTGAGCAATCCTGATAATTGCAGAAGTGCAGCACAATAGTAAAAGAGAAAACCATCTTCATTCTTCCAAAAGTGCCAAAGCCCAATCCAGCCCCCACAACCACAAGACAAAATAATGGCATACCTTCATTTTTTAAACAGGTAGCAAGTTTCATGAATTTAAATTCCAAAATTTGCCATAATTTCTTTTCACTAGAGTTTTTCTGTTTAAAAATTTACTTAAAAACTACAATGACTAAAGGAAGTTATATAATATACAGCAGAGCAGCTTTGTTCAGATCCCCCCCCCTTTTTTTTAGAAATTTTTTTTAATAGGACTTTCTCTTTACATCCTTCGCCCCGCTCCCCCCCCCCCCCCGCCCCATTTAGTTACTTGGGGAAGAATTTAAACTGCAAAGTCAATGTGAAATGAGATCATATATTTACCAAGGTCTAAAGTAAGAACCAGAAAGTTGTGGAAGTAATTACCTTTCACTTGGAAGAGATTCAAACATGTCATTTTAAATTCTGTAACCAATTTCAATCTTAACCTCCCCTCAGTCATCTGAGAGTGTTAGAAAGAGGTCAGGTAAACAATGATCCTTCTCTCTCCCTCTCCCTCTCCCTCTCCCTCCCTCCCTCCC
>NW_027185655.1:17753492-17778611 GCF_028583685.1 Petaurus breviceps papuanus | reverse complement strand
TCTCTCTCTCTCTCTCTCTCTCTCTCTCTCTCTCTCTCTGTCTCTCTGTCTCTGTCTCTGTCTCTGTCTGTCTCTGTCTCTCTCTCTGTCTTTCCCCATACACACACACACACACACCTTCTGCTTCCACAGAGGCTACATCTGGGACAGCAAAGTGTTTTGATATCATTTCCTTTAAAAAAATTTAGATAGATCACCCAATATTTTCCCTGTTTGATAGATAGGCAGAGAAAGCAAAGACAGAAATTCTGACTCAAAAAAAATTGAATCAGAGAACCTTATCTTAGAGGATTATGGGCCTTAGTGACATTAAGCTTTGTTTTTCAAGAAGGAACATACTAATTTTAGGTGGTTCAGTGGATAGAGTACAGGGCTTAGAGACAGGAAGAGCTGAGTTCAAATCAGTCAATCAATAAATATTCATTAAGTGCCTATCATGTGTCAGACTGGGCAGCTAGGTAATACAGTGGATAGAGCACTGTGCTTGAAGTAAGAAAGACTCATCTTCACAAGTTCAAATCTGGCCTCAGATATTTACTAGCTGTGTGACCCTGGGCAAGTCATTTCACCCTCTTTGCCTCTGTAAACCCATCTGTTAAATTAATGGGAGGAGAAAATAGCAAACCAGTGCAGTATCTTTGCCAAGAAAACCCCAAATGGAGTCATGAAGAGTTGGACATGACTGAAAATGATTGAACAACAACAGCAATGTGTCAGGCACTGTCCTAAGCCGTCTGAGGATACAAAAAAAGAGGCAAAAGACAGTGCCTGCCCTGAAGGAGTTTGTAATCCAAATCTCACCCAAGGCGTTTAGTAAGTGCTGTAACCTTAGCTTCAGTTTCCGCATCTGTAAAATGGAGAAGATAATTATATCAACTACACTGACCAGTTGTAAGAATCAAAGGAGATAAATAAAAGTTGGCAGACCTTCAAGTGTTATGTAAATGCTA
This sequence comes from Petaurus breviceps papuanus, assembly GCF_028583685.1. Lineage (NCBI taxonomy): Eukaryota > Metazoa > Chordata > Mammalia > Diprotodontia > Petauridae > Petaurus > Petaurus breviceps. The sequence goes on along the minus strand of NW_027185655.1, from coordinate 17,777,661 downwards.
GCTAACTATGGAAAGTGTATGTCCATGTATACCTTGGAATGATGGTAGAGTTCTAAGTATCTCTGATCCAGATCCCTTCTCAAGGGTAAGCCAATTCTCACGCATTAAGTTAAACATGTTACCTAGACCTTCCAGATCATATTTTGGAAGATATGAGTTGGCTATAAAGGGATTCATAGACTCTGCAAAAAGATTTGGTTAATTTTGAACAATACTTGCATGTATTAAAGGGCTTCTCAGAACCACATCAGAAGGTGGGACTGAAAAATAAACTGAAAAATAGATGAATAAAGTTGCTAGCTTTTTATCTTTGGGTTGAATTTGCTGGGCAAGCAGGGAGAGACTAAGTACATTTCTTCTGGCCACAGTCATTTGTATAGTCTTAGCTTCTTGCTAAGGGGAGCAATAGAAAAAGAGATGAGAGTTGAGGCATGGAAGGTGCTAAGCAGGAGGGTGGTAGTATGCATATTTTCAGGCCCCAGGGTTTTTTGGCATGAATTTTCCAGGCTGATCTAGCACATTTCTCTTCCAGCATTAATAATGCTCTGGCTTTATAAACACCTTTGCTGATCTAGCATTTTTTCATGTGGTATTTCATTCTGTCTTGGAAAATGGTAGCACCACCAGTAATCTAATAGAGAGGAGAAATTCACTCCATTAATTTATGATGTCTCAGAATCATGAGAAAAAAATGTTTGATTTCAGGGTATATACTTTATGTCTGCCAAATAATAAAGTTGGCACAGCACAGGAAACCATAAAGCTGTAGATGAAATGCTTTCTAATTCCTTTTTCCAGGAGGGGTGGTAGGAATTTGTACTTTGGGCTTTTGCAATAATTGTTATTTGCTACTTTTCTCCATTTTTTTTTACTCATTCAGGAAAGAAAATGCCTTGTTAAGCAGTTAACAACATTTCTACCTTATTAAGGAGCTTCTGAGAAATCAGGATGACCTTTTACTGAAAATGAGATGTGATAGAAAGACTACTGGAATGAAAGCCAAGAGGTATCTAGTTCTGACTTTGCCAGCTAACTTGCTGTCTGACCCTAGCAGATCATTTCATGTCTCTGGGCCTTTAATACCTCACCAATAAAAAGAAAAGGTTGAAGGAGAGGATTTCTAAGGTGCACTCCAACTTTCATATTTTTTTGGTGTTTTTGGAGGAGGCAAGGTAGGGCAATTGGGGTTGTGACTTGCCTAAGGTCACACAACTAGTATGTGTTAAGTGTCTGAGTCCAGACTTGAACTCAGTTCCTCCTGATTCTAGGACCAGTGCTCTATTCACTGGGCCACCTAGCTGCCCCCAAGTTTCATAATCTATGCTTTTAAATTATTGAAATCAAGGTATGGATTACAAAGTAAAATGAAAAAAGAACTAAGGGAATGTTCCATCAAGTTAGAAAGATGAACATACTTGTATTTTAGTTGAATGAAATTAAAGAATAAGATACTTGCTGAAGCTTTGCCTTTACCTACTAGACTGTGAATAGCTTAGCAGCTGTTGTCAGTTCTATTGACATGAGTACATGTGTTTTTCCTGGCACAAAGGAAACATCTGGAGGGTTCCTGTGAATGCTGTGACTCAACCCCCTAACAAATCCTTTCACTTTTTTACATAGTTGTACTTTATCCTATGTGCTACTCTTTGGTGAGAGGCCAACCATCTGCCCTGTGTTAGCAACAATTTGTTTTCCTAAATAATTGATGGAATCTGAAATACTTTATCAAAGGAAGTATGCTTCATCACAATAAAAAGCAAAATGAGGCAAATTCGGTATTATGGAACTTGGACATGGTACAGGACCACAGTACTAACATTCAACAAAATGTTCTCTATTCTGTTTTGTGGGAACATTTTTCAATGATATTTTAAAATTACTTTCATTTTGCAATGACTGTGAAGCAAGAAAGGGGAAGTTTATTTCTTCTTTAAAAGTCAGGGCTAACTAATAATGGAATATGAAGAAAACTTTTCATTTAGATTTCAATAACAAATCTAGCTTGTATTCAGAAAGCATAAATCTTTTTCAGTGAAATAGAAGTCCTTGTCTACTGTCCTGCATCTGTGATGTCTCTTTAAGGTGACTCAGAGGAGGACATCTACCTAAATCCCAGTCTTTCTTCACCCAGATGGACCATTTCTTCTCCTTGGAGTTCTGGGAGCCAACAGCTGCTTCCTTTCTCAAGTATAAGTCTTGAGAAGAGATTATTCAGCTTCCCCTAACAAGGGTGATAGAGATAGACTTCTCTCCTCATCCTGCTAAAATGCCAGCTCCATTGACTTCCTAGGAAGAGATACACTTTTGAAGACATCCTTGGAGATCATGCTTATTAAACATCTGCTATGTGTAAGGAAGGCACTGTGTTAGACCATGGGAATCCAGAGAAAAAGGAAGAGTCTGTGTGCACTTATTCTCTCTGCAAAGAACATGCCTTCTTAAGCAGTTAGCACTGTTACATTAGTAATCTCTAAGAATCAGTATAACCTTTTCTTCTTTATAGGGTGTGTCAGAAAGTCAGAAGTAAAGGAGGAAAACAGGTTGAAAGAGTTTGGCATTATGTATGTATTATGTATGGTATTATGTGTGTATTCTGTGTGTGACATGCACACACACATCACTTACTCTTCTATTACAGAGAGAAATTTGGTGGAATATACAAAGGTGGGGGTACCTTCCAGTATCTATTAAATCACCTCTCTCCCTCTTTCTAAGTTGTAAGGCTGAAACAGTTAAGAGGAAATAAGTCTTTATAGCACCATTTGAATCTCCCGCAGATCAGAAAAGGTAATTTCTGTGTCAATTCCCTATCCCTACCCTCTGGCTTTTGACCTAGACCCCTTCATGAAGGTGTGAATTCCAATTATAGATGGAATTCCTAAGACATTTGTGGATCCTGGGCCACAGTATGTTTCCTCTGTCTTTGCTTCCTGTAACTAGGATAGGAGCAGACCCAGTATAAGTAGAAAGACCTAAACATTTGGGTCCCTATGTCTGGATTAAGGACCCTAGGATCTTCAGAAGGGTCTCAGAATATCCTGCAACCCAAATTAATTACAGGAAAAGTTTCCTGCCATCCCCCCAACGCATCTCCTGCAGCCTTACTGCTCCCGAGTCCAGAACCATCCCATTTCTTTGTTTTAGGAAGGCGGACTTCACATTCACATTCCTTTGAGTGTCCACATGCTTTGGGTTGAGGTCTTTAAATCTCTTTCCAAATCCCATCCATCCAAATAAGTCCTGAATGCCCTTATCTTTGGCTGCTGGCTGTCTCTTTCCTTACATCCCCACCTGCTAATAGAAGTGTCCAAGGCTCTTTTCAGGTGACAGTTAAAATGTATCTAGAAAATGATAGCACCCACAGTGACATTTTTTTAAAAATGCAATTTATGCAACTTGAAGAAGAGGCAGAAACTAAGTTCACTCTTTTGCCTTAAGGTGTTTTAAGTGGTTTCATAATATTCTATTTAAAAAGAAAATACTGTCTGAGTTGGGATTCAAAAGATTCCTTTTGGCATAATAAAGATCAGAAGAAACTGATGTGTCAGCCATATTTGCTGTAGGAAATTAAAGGTCACAAATCATAGAAAGCTAAACTGCCAAGTTATGTCTTTCTATGAAGAGACTGGGCTAACTTCTCAAAAGGCAGAATGTTTCAAATGGGTGGATTGATCCACTGGATTCAGTCAACTAGGCTACATCCCCACTAAGCCAGGCTTCTCTGCAACTCAGCCAAGGTGTTCTTCTGTTCACCTTGACATGTTCCTAACTAGCAGCTGTAATACCCACAGTTCCTTGCTTCAGAATCAACTAAACCCCTAAGCTGAGATGCTCTTTCAGAAATAGCAGAGACCCTGCTCTTAACAGAAGCTTCTCCAGATCTACACATTCTTCTGGGTCTTGAGCCTTTGTTTGTGTTGCTGTTGACTCCCTTCCCCCATCTCTCAGGCAGCAGGTGGAAATGTAGAGAGGTATGGCTTCTGCTTTTGTTCTTACTGACAACATTTTCTGGTTAAGAGTTGGGTCTCCTCAATGAGAGACTTCACCTTAATTTATGGTAACCATCTAGTATCTTTCCCAAATCTTCATCTTTATACTATAGCCATTTGCCCAAGGAAATCAAGTGAGAGTGGTTAGGTAGATTGTCCAAGGTCACATACGTATTTAAATGGCAGAACTTGCATTTAAATACTGATTACCTCCATTGATCTTTTCACTGTGCCATATTGCTTTATATTTATTATGTAATTGATCATATAACTGTGACACATAGGTCAAATTCAGGCACTGTGCTAAGTAGTGCTGAGGATATAGATTATGTGTGTGTGTGTATATATACATACATACATACACGAGTATGTACATATATGTTTATATATACATGTGTATATGCAATGCACCTATATGTGGATACATATGTTTATATATACACATATATATGTGTGTATATATACATATGCATATACATATATACATATATATATTTAATCTGTTTTCAGTAATTGTCTAACTCTTTGTGACTCCATTCAGGATTTTCTTGGCAAATATACTGGAGTGGTTTGCCATGTCCTTCTCCAGCTTATTTTGAAGATGAGAAAATTGAGGCAAACAGAATTAAGTGACTTATCCAGTGTCACATATCTAGTAAGTGTCTGAGGCCAGATTTGAACTCAGAAAGAGAAAGTGTCCTAATGCTGTGTGTTTGTGTATGTTTGTGTGTATATGCACACATGTGTCCATGTATACATATATACAGATACACAAACACATGCATATACTTGTATTATGATACATATATTCTGGGAGGTAAGGGGGGAAAGAAGGGGAAAGAGAGAGAGAGAGAAAGAAAGAGAGAGAGAGAGAAAGAGAGAGAGAGAGAGACTATCTCTCAATCTAAGAAATTTGCTGCTATTCTCAGAACAACAGGGATTATGGTGAAGAAAGTCTAATAGTATTAACTACATCACAGGATTGTTTAAAGGAGCAAATGAGATAATATATTCAAATAACTTTGTGAATTGTTATATAAATGTTAGCTATTATATTTGCTTTTTACAGTGAAACAAAACAAAACCGTTCAATGGACAATTCTTTTTTAATGACTTATCTTTTTAGAAATAAAGAAAAGAAGCTCTTAAAATTGCATGATGATGCAAAGGTAATAGATAATGAATAAAGTTTAAATGAACATATCTAGACAGTTTTTCTTTGACCACATAAAAATGTAAAGGAAAACTGACCACATTCTCAACCTCAGTCAATTAGTCAGTTACTCTGTAAGCAGATTTTGTCTTTTATAAGAATAGGAAGATGGTATAAACTATCAAGATTCAATAGTCTTATGTTCTAGAGATATCAGTGCCAAAAGGCTCTATAATTTTGGAAAGCATTTAAAATGTTGAATAGAGAATCAGAGGGGAAAGGAATAAAATTAGGACTAGTCAATGTAGTAATACACATATTTTGGTATAAAGGAAAATGGAGATATTATGAACCATTGAATATCACAGATAACATAAAACTATCACTTTCATCTCAAATTTTAGATTTCTCTTCTCAATATCTCCACCAGCATTAATAAAAATATTGTAATAATGGCTGGTTTTCAATGTTATTTCTTCCTCTGTCCCTTTTAGCAAGTATGTCATGCCCTTAGAGAACTAAGAATAAGATGGAATAGAATTTCTGGGGTAATTGCTTTGTCTGGGCCAAGAGATTTGCACTTCTTGTGTGAAATCTGCTTCCATCAATCCAAATTATCAACTCATCTATAATATAGATTCCTAGATCATCATCAATGCATATTTATTACCCAATCAAGATCCTGATAATTGTTGTCTGCAGAACTCCTGGACACTCTCCTTACTTCTTCAATGAATTGAGTACCTTGTGATTACGGCAAGACTTTGGGGTGGGAGGGAAAGACTTTAACATACATATCGATTGGGGTGGCTAGGTGGTACAGTGAATAGAGCACCAGTCCGGGAGTCAGGAGGACCTGAGTTCAAATCCAGCCCAGATGCTTAAGACAATAACTTGTCCTGTGACCTTGGGCAAGTCACTTAACCCCAAATGCCCTACCTTCACCTCTCCAAAAAGCAAAAATAAATAAATAAATTAAATTTTTAAAACATACATATTGATACTTCATTAAATATCCTAACCTATTAACTCCTCAATTTACTCATTTCCCATACAACCCACCATAGAAACCCAGGGAAAGTCATAGCCTTAATCTTTCCATCACCATTACATCTTCTGCATCTATGTGCACAAATTCTGAAATTCTTTCATCTAATCATAAGCTATTGTTATTCAACATCTGCCTTGGCAAACCCTATTCTTTGTCTTCCCTCTGACTTCTCATCCCTTGACTCCTTAGCTCTTTCCCAGGCATTGACTATACTTTCTTCCTTTCCCCATTCTGATCCTTTAGTAAACCAGCTCAGTTTTATGTTTTCTTCTTCTCTTAAGTTCCATACCCTTTTTCTAGGATAACTTTAGAAGATCTCACCCTTCCAAATCCAATCTTGAATTATTCCCATCATTCACTCAATACTTTTCTTTTTCTTACTCACAGGATGGTGGACAAAGTTGGACAGTTACCTGGGGCACTGAAGGATTAATTGCCATACTCATAGTGACAAAGCTAATACATGCCCAAAACAGAACTTGATATCAGGTTGTGCTGACTCCAAAATCAGCTCTTTACAACTTTACACACTGCCTTTTATCCAACAGATTTTGACCTTTTTGTATAGTGGATCCCTTTGGCATTCTGGTGAAGTATATCCACCCCTTCTCAGCATGGTTTTAAAATACATAGGAATTACAAAATAGATTTTTTTTAAATCAGGTTCATGAACACCAATTTATGAACCTTTTATCCAAGATTAACTCTAAAATCTAATCTCTAAAATCTGCAGAGATCTTCAAATCTACCAGCAGCAGGAATTGTAGTACTCAGAGACATGGCTCTCCAATATTGAAGAGCTATGAATAAGAGGGTGGGAAGGAAGACACCTGCCACTTATCCTTTTTCCCACTGTGCCAATAATCCTCTCTATTGTTGGCTTCTTTACTGAAAATTTCATTTTCATCTGGAAGTGGCACCCGCCTGAAGTGAATTATCTCCCCCTTCTCATCCCATTATGTAATGTATTCCTAGTAGATAAACTAGAAATATGCTGGGGGATGAATCACAACCTTGGCCAAGACTAGAGGTTAGATTAGTTACACACACTCCAACAGATGAATAAGAAAAGGTCAGAAGCCATGAATTTCTAGACCAATCCATTGTGGATGGGTATGGGCAAGTTTGCCCCTAACAAATTAGCAAGGATGTGGCTATATCATGCCAATTTCCACGAATTCTCATGAAGAATTGGCATATTTGATTGTTTTTTCTTGCTGGAGCTAGCATATATTCAGTTTAACAATGTCATTTCTAGGGGTAATAGAAGGCAGTGTTAAGAATCTTCTTGGCCTCCTTAAGAAATCCCTCCACATTGTAGAAGAGAGGATTATATTCCCCTGAAGTAAAGGGAGGTCCAATAGACAACCTGTTCACTACTTGAAATACAACAAAGGCCATCCTAGCCCAAATTCATTGAAAGTGCTAGTGGAGATATCCAAACAACTTACATTGATCCAGGAATACTTGAATGTCTTTGGACTGTCCCCTCCACTGCCCCCTTGGACACTGCATTTGTGGCTTCCTATGAACAGCTGACTTCAAATTCTTGTCTTTCCAATTTTCTTCCTACAAAATGGCAAATGTGCCTGGCACTGACCCAGGTCCTCTGAGAAATCATTCAACTCTTGTTAATAGTTCTTTAGCCTCTGGAGTCCCCTGATGGAGAACTTACTTATAATTGTAGTGACCAAGGGCATTGAGAGGTTAATTGACTTGTCCAGTGTCACCTACTGGCATAGAACCTGAATTCATATCTCCCTTACTCAGACCAATCAATCAATCAATAAATAATCATTTATTAAGCACTTACTATGTGCCAGACACTGTGATCAGTTCAGGGGATACAAAAAGTGAGGATAAAAACAGTCTCTGCCCTCAAGGAGCTTACAATCTAATGAGGGTAACAGCATGTAAACAACTACATACAAAGATCAATTCTTTTTCTGTCATACCAACATCAGATGGTCAGTCCCAGTGCTGTATGAGTGTGCACCAAATATTAAGAGAATCAGAGTAATACTACCATCTTGTCAGGTAAATCCTTTATGGAGCATATGCAGAAAGACCTGGGCAACAATGGAATCAGATAAGGAGATGATGCTAGGCTTCAGTGATAAGATAGCAGATCCTTTGACATTTTGAGTAAGAAATGAGGATAATGTTCAACTGTCTATACATGTTCAGGGGAGAAGAATTGAAGATAGAAACCAGACACATTTCAATCCTATGCTACCACAAATACGAATGATTACATTATCCAAGTAAATGTGGTTACTAAGAAACCTATGTATTTTTACTTGTAGAAAATCTTGGTTTTCTTTTAGTTTGAAATTAAAATTATGTTTTCTGATTTCAATATATATTCATCTCTCACTTTTCTGCACAGATCCAAAGAAATATTCTTTTTTTCTTTACTAACTTTTAAAAACTTGATGCTTCATATTCCTTCCCAAACAGATCCTTCCTCTCTTCCCTCCTGAACAAGCCATCCTTTGTAACAATGAATAAAAAGATTAAAAATGTAGTTTAACAAAACTAGCCAACACATTAACTGACTCTGAGAATGTAGTGTTTCAAAACCACAATCTTCTATATTTGAAAAGAAGGGAAGCACATTTTCTCATCTTTTTTCTGGGCCCTACCTTTGTTGAAATTATCATTATATGAAATTTAAGGCATACAATTCCATGATTTTTGTTCTTTCTATTTACACTGCTGCCATAGCACATATTGTTTTCCTGATTTGTCTCTGCATTTGGTTCATATAATTCTTTCTCATACTGTCCCGAATTCTTCATATTGCCCATTTTTTATGGTGCAGTTGCATTCCATTACATTCCTCTGCCATAATTCATTTAACCACCCCCAGTAGATGGACATCTTCTTAGGTGAATGGTCTCTTTCACTGTATTTGTCATTTAAACCAAATATTAAAAACTTATCAGACTGTCCCCTCTCCTAAAATATCCAGCATTACTCCTTTTATACATGGGAATTGCAAATGATTAAAATTAAAAGCAAAAGATTACTATAGAAATCCCTGATGCATCCCACATGACTCCAAAACTTAATCCCTGCATTGACCTCTGAGTTCTCAATCATGCATATCTTCACATCAACCCCTGGATTTCTTGTTTCTCTGTTATTTCTGGTCCTTGATGTTTGGATCACCCCTACAGTGATATTCTTAGTACTTCCAGGCCTGAAAATCTGTTTTCTATAGTGTCTTGTATATAAGGTATTAGGTCCAAGTTCTGATGTTATCCCTTTAAGGATTTAGGTGTACCAGGCTGCTTCTAGACCTCCAGCTTGGAGTTCACATCCATTGTTGTCAACACTACCTTTCTTTTTTTTTTAAGCAATCAGGGTTAAGTAACTTGCTCAAGATTACATGGCCAGTTATTTTGTGTGGGTGTTAAGTATCTGAGGCCGAAATTGAACCCAGGTCTCCCGACTCTGGGACCAGTGCTCTTACTCACTATGCCACCTGACTACCCCTAACTCTACCTTTCTTATTATTCTACATTCCGTTTCCTGATCATGCTTCCTCTTGCATGGGTGTATTGACTTGGTAGTCTTCCCAATCACCTCCTGGATTTTGTTCCATCAATGTCTTTGCCCACTCTGCTGACACAACAGTTCTGTCCTCTTGTTTCCCTCTTGGTGCATGACTGGCATTTATGGCATGGATGGCTTTTCTCTCCCCACCAGTAAAGGAATCCATCACTTGCCTAGTTAGGGTACTTCCCTGCATATTTCAATGAAATGAAGTGGACTTCTGACAACTCAGAGCCACACTGATTAAGGACACTGAGCATGACCAGTGTCAAAATGATTGACCAGAAGATTTTATCTGCATTTGCCTTCCTGGGGCTAAGACAAAAGAAAAAGAGACCATCAGAGTTCATGAAAATGAAGTATAACTCACTATTTACAGGGTTCACAGACTCTGTGAGTCCTCAGAGGACCTTCTGCCACCATTATAATTTTTCAGAGAGGGTTAAATAAAGGTTGCTTTTGCTTAACAAATTTTTTAAATGATTTGATCCACATATCTTTCAAAGAAGTCAGGCTTTTTAATGAGAAAAAGATCTTTGCCAATACTGCAGAAAAATAGTTTGGGGATGGAAGGCAGAGTATGTATTGTGTGTTCAACTGTGGGCAGATCAAAGGGAAATTCCGCAAGATCTTCCTACTTAAGTAGATTGTATAGCCCTGTTCCTAAGTGTTCCATTACATTCCACCACAAGGAGTGTTATCTAAATATCACTTTTGATTCTCTTTCCAACAATATGCAGAAATGTTCCCACCATTATCCTTATTTCTAACTCAATATTTCAATGATCTATGTGATTCAGTGGATGGCAAGCTGGGATTAGGGTAAGAAAAACCATGCTTCAAAGCTGCTTCAGGTGACCCTGCACAAATCATTTAACCTGTCCCAGCCTCAGTTAAATGAGGGGGTTGGACTCAATGACCCCTACCAAGTTCCATTCCGGCTTTGTGACTATCTTCCTGTAATTTCGTCAACTCAATCCATAACTATATCAATGTATTCAACATGAAAAATTTAAAAAAAAACAATGAATAGAATTAACATTTCTTCATGATAGTAACAAAAATAACATTACTGATAGATTTTGTCCTGAACAGAATAACCAAGGGCATTTTCTAGAATATATGTATGCAAAGATTTGTTTAATATTCCTAAAATTTGAAACTCTCAAATCTTTTATTCTAATACTTTATTTGAAAATTAGACACAGTATGGTGTAATGTTTTTCTGGAGGTGACCTGGTCCTTCTTGTTTTAGAGATCACATTTCAATTTATCTCTCATCTTCTATGCTATGCCTTTTAATTATTGTGCCCCATGTCTAGATTCATGGGATCATCTTCCCCTATCCTTATTCCCCAAGATTGAAATTCTGAAATCTAAAAAAGTAGGTATCTTTTCTGTACACTTCTCAATTTCCATTAAATTCATCTCGATTTCTTTTAGACTATGGATATCAGTCAATGCTTATTTTTACAGTTGTCCTCAAATTGTTCAAGAAAACACTAGTGACTGTTAAAAGTTAAGGGAACACCCCTACACCATCTAATTGAAAGAGAATGAGTCTTATTTTACTGTAGGACTGAACCTGGGCACTATGATGTTGGACATTACTGAACAGAATTTGTTTTCACTGTCATAAGACTATGACCTTTCAGAATGCTGGCCAAAAGAAAATGGTTTCTCCCAAAAGTGATATTATTGGCTTCATTGATTGAACTCTATTCTTCTTTTGTATGCAACGAGGGGAAAATATTCCTTAAAAAAAAACTCGTTTCTTCTACCAGAAAAAAAGAAATATTTTGTTTTATTTACCTTAGCCACAATGCACAATGGCTTTTAGCAGATTTATTTTACTATGAAGTTGTTAAATTCAATTAATCAGATTCCATTCTTTTCTCATATGGGTTGGCTTTGGTAAATGGAACTGCATTCCTTGTCTAAATGTACCATATTGCTTAAAAAGCATTCACATATAGATCTAATGTTGTGAATTCTACTAAAAGTCATGATAAGGAAAAAGACATCCTGGAAAATGATTTCATAGATTTAAATTTAATATTTAGTTTATATATATAATCATCCAGAGTAGGGGAACTTGGAGAACAATGGTGTTGCATGAAGAAGGAAAGTGAGAGAATAGTGTGAATGGTAAATTGTAAGGATGATTTTGAGAGAATCTTTTATTCCTGATGTTTTCAATACCATTACTCTGTCTTTGAGACAGCTATAATCTTGTGAATTTTTTTAACTTAAATAAGTTCAATTAAATTTTATTATTTATTTATTTTTGAGGGGGGAGGGTGTCTCTGTAAAGGTCAATCACAGCAGCTCTCCTGAGGACTGCTGCTATGAATAACTTTAAGAGTTTAATTGCATAGTATAATGAACTCTCTATTCATCAATAAACTAAAGCATAACATTCAAGAAGCTAAGGCATGACAACATAACATAATTTATTACTAAGGTGGCCACATGGTCTTAAACAAAACATGTCATTCAGTATATCTTATAGTCATCTTTAAGGGGCAGCAGAAAATACAAACACCATCCACCTCTAGGTCACATTAAGTTACAAATCTCATCAGTCAATACAGAGTATCCCAAATAAAGTGCTCTTTCATCTTGACTTGAGACTGGCTCCCAAACCCTGGGTCCTGACCACTCCCAACTCTTGCCTGGATTCACATATAGGCAGGTCTCTGTTTCTGTTCCATGTCTCAGCTTGCAAGGACTGCTCCACTCCAGGCTCTTCACAGTTTCTTTTTCTATGAAAACAAAGCTTAACAGGGCTACAACAATATCTATACATATTATCAACACTATCATCTCAATTCACTTTCTGTCTGAGAAACCAATACAGAACAAAAGACAGGGCTTCTGTCTGAGAAATCAACACAGAACAATAGACAGAGCACCAACATCACAAACATTCTCTGTCTCAGTTCTGCCTGCTTCCAGCTCTGCTTTTGCTCTTATCTTCTCCTTGTTCCACCCTTTTTGCAAGTTCCTCCCACCATGGGCTCCCATGTGATTATGTTCAGTCTATTAAGGGCGGGGGAGATCTTCAAACTCCCTTAGGCCTATTAAGGGCAATACAGTGTATGTGGTTTCCAATCAAAGGCTCTTGATAGAATCAAAGGTGACGAACTTGATTAGCTAAAATTTAATCCAGAAAAAAAAACAGCAAAAAATCCTATTTGGCTTGCCATTACAGGCTTCCTATGGATGGATCCTCCATTTTTAATGACCTCTTAACAACTAACAATTAAAATTGCTCCTGACTTATTTTTATTTCTTTTTTCCAAGTTATTAAAAATGGGTTGTGTAATGTGGAACACTGGATTTAGAGTCTGAGGATCTATCAATGATTCCTATCTCTTCTGCTTACTTCAAGTGTTACCTTGAGCAAGTCATAAGTTAAAGTAATTCCTGTTACAATGGTGTGGAGATTTTACTTGTTTCCTATCCATCTTTTATAAGATCATACATTTAAAACTTGTAGGGTCCTCAAAGGTCAATTCTTCTAATGTTAAGACACCATTCTGTTAGTTCAAACTAGAAAACTTGTCATAGTTTATCTTCTCTTTTCAATGATTTTTCTTTCCTTAAAGTACACAGTTGTCAAAAATTTATGAAATATTTGAAAGCATCTTGGTTTTGTTTTTTGGTTAGGTTGGAAATACTTGTGTATTCTCACTCAATTTCTGATTTGATCTAGAAGTAGTAGCTGCCTCCCTCTTCCATCTTATTTCCCTAGGAACCCACAAATGACCCTGAGAAATCCAACTATCAAAGAAGGATATTGATCTAAGAAAGCTTTCAGAAAAAGATACCTTGGAAGATGAAAGGAAGATGAAAATCCACATCAAGGGAGGACCCCTTGAAGAAACTGAGAATATTAGCCTGTCGAAGAAAAGACATGGGGGAAAGCAAGAGCTGTCTTTAGATTATTTAAAACTGTCAGATGGATGAGGGTCTAGGCTTCTTCTGTTTGAACACAGAGGGCAGAACTAGGAAAAGTGGGAGAATTTACAAAGAGGCTAATTGACACTTAATGTGGACCAGACTGTTTTAAAACGGTTCTCCCTCACTAGAGATATTCAAGCATTGGCTGAATGGCCACGTTAGGTATGTTCCAGAGAAAGTGCTTTAATCAGGTTTGGGCTGACCCTCAAATTCTATGATTCCAAAAGTCCACTTCCCATCCAACCAAGTCTTTTCAAAAAGTTCTCACTCTTTGGAGCCGTTGGTTGTTTTTCTGTTTGAAATTCCTCTTTACAATGTCTTAAGAATTGATTTTTCCAATTCTGTTTGGTAAACAGAAGTGAGTCAACTCGTGGTTCAAAACCTCATCAGAAATGAAATTGGAATTACATAAGCCCACAGAATCATGCTGTTTATTTTATCAGATAACACTTATTTTCTAATAATAGTTGAGTGCGGTCTTAGTGGGAAATTACTGGGTTTGCACAGAGAGCTCTCCATTTATGACTTGGATGAGATTTCAAAACCCAGCTGTTGCTCTGCCATTAGACCGATGAGATGCCCTACAACTGTGACTCAACAATCCTAGCACTTCATTACCATGTGTGGTTTCTTCCATTTGATAGTGAAGAGCCCACACACAGACTTTCTCTGGCTCAGGTACAAGCTAACAAAAAGCTTCCTCATAACATTCAGTATGGCTTGTCTGCCTTTAAACCAGCTCTAATCTGGCAGCTTGAAAACTGCCTTAAAAGGGATCTAAAACTATGTACATTTATGGATTAATTCAGATTTTTATATCCAGTTTTTCTCTAGGTAAAACCATTTGTCTGGATTATAAAAAAGTTAAAAAATAATTCTTGTTGCAATGGTGTCGCATGTGTTTGTTTCCAATAAATCTTTCATAAGATCATAGATTTAGAGCTCCAAAATACCTGAAAGGCCATCTAGGTCCACTCTGACCTTTGAAATATAAGGAAACTGAGCCCCAGAGAAGTTTAAAGATTAGCAGATGATCACACAACTAATATGTCAGAGATGAGATTTAAACCCAAAAACTACTTGAACTCACCCTTTGTAATCTCCTTCTGAGTATGTGGGGCCACTAGGTAGCACAGTGGGTAGAATGCCAGACCTGGAGTCCAGAAGACCCAAATCTGGCCACAGACACTTACTAGCTGTGGGACCCTGGGTAAGTCACTTAACCCTCTCCCAGTTTCTCATCTGTAAAATGAGCTGGAAAAGAAATCCATTATCTTTGCCAAGAAAACCCCAAATGGGGTTGTGAAGAATTAGACATCAGAGAACAACAAAATACCATGGTTTTTTTTTTCTAGTCATGCCTGTCTTCAACAATGATTTCCACATTACTACTCATGTCTATATCATTGCTTATTATGTTCTTCAAACTAATTAGGCCTATCATTCATCTTTCTATCGCCTTTTAGCTTTTTTCTGATAAATGCAAACTGCCAGTCTAGTTTTCCTAAAATATAGGTTTCCTCATGTCTTGAGAACCTCCTTCACCTGTTAGACTTTGAGCTCCTTGAGGGCAGGGATTGATTTCTTTTTTAATTTCTTTGCATCACCAGCACCAAGCACAGTGCAATACTTGCTGACCTAATTACTGCTACTACGTAAAGTGTAAAATTCATTCTCTATGAAGCCCAGTATTTCAAATACTTCCATAATCTGACCCCATATGCATTACTTGATAATTTGTGACTTCTTCCTGCCATCCTCAAATTGTATCCTCCCTTTTAGTCAGGAGAATCTTTTGAATGCACTCTTCACTTGAATTTTTGTTCCTTCTTAATTAGGGTTGTTCCACCTGCTTCCAATTTAAGTAGTACTGGGCTTTGTTAAAAAGTAAGAAGAAAATGGAAGGAAAAAGGGAACTTGAGCAGTTCTTTAGCTTTGTCATTAGTTAATATCATATCAGTATGTGAAAATGAGACAATCTTGTCATATGGTCCTTGTTCTTAATATGAGAAGAGAAAACTCATCCCCTCCAATTTTTGGACAGAGCTAGAGTACATAATTCCTGATATTTCATACATTGACTTTTTCCAATACTTATGACAAAGTCAACCTTTTCCTTACATTATCTTTGCAGACCCCCTCACTCTCATAAGTACACCTTCTAGTGAGTGCCATGCCTCTATGAAAAGGGAGTTCTATTTAAGATTTACTCTCAAGGTATAGCTTTGCAGTGTGAAATGGACTCTCTGGAAAGTTATTGGAATTTGTATCTACTTCGTATTCTTGTGTGGCCAAAGGGAAAACTAACTCTCTTTAAAGATATAATTGGAGCTAAAGGAATCACACTGGGACCTGTATCAAAGATCAGTTTTTCCTGTCCTTAAAAACACAATTTGGGACCTTATTTTTGCTGTTATTAGAAGCTGGGGTGTTACATTATGCATGATTCTTGACAGCTGGTATGAACAAACTTCATTATCTTCCACTGGAATGTTAGCCCAGATTTTGCAGCCTATTGCTTTCATATAGGTCAATGTATAATTATAGTGCATGGTTAAAATTGTCATCCTTTGGGAATATATTTCAAGTTTCTTACTCTTATTATATACAATGGTACTCAATTCTTATAAAAGTAGTAGACATTTTTAAGATCCATGGCTTACAAAGCTCTGAAAAATTGGCTTGAAGTACAATATCTTAACCACTCTAAATTATTTTGAAAGTCTAATCATTATAAAAAAAACTTGCATTATTTAATTAATCCACATGGGAAGATATTAAATTCATAGCATCATTGATTTAGAATTGGAGAGATATTTTAAGTCATTTAGTCCAATTACTTCCTTTTACAAATGAAGAACCTGAGGCTCAAAGACCTTCAATGATTTGTCCCATGTCACAAGGTTAGTAACAGAAAGGGGACTGGAACCTAGACCCTCTGAATTCAGAGCTGGCATTTCTCTCCCTAGTACCATGCTCTCCCAGAAGTTAAAATTAATTGGAACAGACACCCCAGAGATGTGGTGACTTATTGACACTCGTCCCAGTATTGGTTTTCTCCATTTTATATCTTTTTGATCCCTAAATTATTGACTAATTTTATTTAATATATCATGGCATCAGCCTCAACTTCTTACTCTCACTAACCCAATATATCTAATCAATTGCATGTCTTGTCATTTTTGTAGCTACAAAATGTCTTGTGCACACATCCTTCTTTCCACTCACCCAGTTGGCTTCTTGACTTGAACAGTCTTCATACCTCTCACTAGGACTATTACGATAGCCTCCTAATTGGTCTGCCTTCTCTGAGTCTCTGCCCTCTCTAAAATATCATTCTCCACACAATTTCCCGAAAGCTGTGATTGATCACATTCCTCCATTGATCAATATACTCCAATGATTCCCTAGTACCTCTAGCAATAAATTCTACTCCAAATGTTCATGTGGACTATTTCTGCCTGACCTTTGGTAGAGCTTTCTGAGCTCATATTGGTTTGATCAGTCACATTCAGATATACTGTACCTTGACTCCAAAACAGTGATGTCATTTTTGTACTCTTCAAGACTGAAGGACAACAATCAACTGGCATCAAATACAAATCATTAAATGTAGTATCAAAGATAAATTCCTGTTTGTCATTCACAGCTCTTCACCTCCTGGCTATATCCTACCTTTCCAGCCTTCTTACAGTTATTCAGTTCCTTTCCACATGGCCCATCCATTCTGACCTACTTGCTGCTACTTGTAACACTTCAATTCCCATCTTTGTGTCTTTGCAATGGCCACATCCCATTCCTGGAATGCTCTTCCACTTCACTTTTACCCATTAGAATCCCAGTGGAATTTTTTTGAAACTCATTTCAAGCAGCAGTTTCTGCTTGAAGTTTTCTCTGGTTCCCCCAGCTCCTAGTACCATGATTTCCAAGGTTACTTTTCATTTTTATGTGTTTTATATGTATGCATGTACTATTTGTCATGTCCATTAAGAGTATAATCTGTTTTTTTTTCCCTCATCTTTGAATGGCCAGTTCCTGGCACATAGTAAGTAACCAATATTCGCTTTCTTTCCTGTTTGATTGGTGCATGAAAAAACAAAGAATTCTTATAAAGGGAAATAACACTTTTAACGGTGTTCTCCCTGGAGATTTTGTGATTTAAGCCATATCTATATTTGCAAAGTATATTAATCATTTAAAGCAACTATGCCTCTATTCAAGAAGACAAAACAACCAAGCATTTTCTCATACCTTGATTAGCTAAATATTTTCCAGTTTTTCACTTCATCTTAAGAAAGCTACCCTGGTCTTAGGGAAATCAGGACTCATGCAATCCTAGAGATATATTTAAGAATTAAAGATTTCTTCTTTTTTTTTAAATCTTAACACCTATTTTACTATGTTAAATAAAGGCATCTGTTAGTAGCTTTTGCAAAAGGATGTCTGCTGAGATGTTGAAGTTTGAGGCAGATGGTAAGTTATCTAGTGATTATCCCGTAATGATTACCTCACAATTCTCTTTTATTACCCAGAGAATTTCTGAGAGTAGACATTTTCTTGATTTCTGACTCATGAACAATATAAAAACAGTTTTGCAACATATGGATGGATGGATGAATGGATGGATGGATGGATGGATGGATGGATGGATGGATGGATGGATGGATAGATGGATGGATGAAATGTAGTTGATATGCACTTTCTATATACTAGTCACTGTACTAAATGCTGGAGATAAAATTCAAAGAGATAAAGTCCCTGCCCTCAAGGAACTTACATTCCAAGAGGGGAAGACATCACACATAGAAAAGTGATGATTAGACAAGGACTGGGAATCATAGGGATGTTGAGTTCAGCAGTGGAATAAAACTGGCACATTCTTTCCAGAAAATGTGCTTTCCATAAAATTAGATAGTGAAGAGACCATCAGATTCTATAGATCACATAATGCATAATAAAAAGGTTAGACATGAAGGATCAACAATGACTCTTAGCCTGTGATGCTTACATATTTGGCATTAAATTCAATATTGCTTTTATTCAATATCCAGTAAAAATCAACATCAAACCTTGGTGACATTTTAAAATAAATATGTTTTAGATGATGGCCATATAAAACATTGTACAGGAAAACTGCTGGAAAAGTCACTATTTTACTATAAATATTATTCACACTTCTTGAAAGAACTAATTGCTTCCTAGCTAACATGAGTGTCTATACATTTATGAACATAAAATATGCACTTTCCTGTGCAGAGTGCTGAAATTAACTATCCAATGCTAAAGTAGGGCAACGTTACTATTCTGTAATAAACTCTCTGTGCTAGCTTGAAATTTACATGGAGGGTTCTTCTGGAATTATTTTTACTTTTTCTCTGTGCGTGTCCTACAATTACAGTTGTGCCTAAGCAAAGTGATCCATTTAAGTCTCTCTCGTTAACACACAAATATGTGTGTGTGCACATGCAAGAGATTGGCCAAGGTTTCATTAATTACAGTTTGTTTAAAAGCCATTGCTCATAGTAACATTTTTAGGTTTGTGAACAACCTGGTACAAGTTTTGTTTAACAAACAGCACCAATGACAACAAAACTCAAGAGTTTTGAAAGGAAGCATATCCCTTATTCAACTTTTAAAAGTACCCTTTATGTGGTTATTGGAATTACAAAACAAGTTTTTTATTCCCTTTATGTTCTCATATAAATTTATTAGCTATGAAAAATAAGATTTTGAGAATTGTCACCTGTAACACTAAAACAGACATGTAAAACAATCTTTTCATCTACTTATAATCTCCATTTTCCCTTATTTTGCACTGTGCCATTTATTGTACCACGAATGTTTTCTCAATTAAGTTGCAGGAGAGGGGAAAAATTTCTGCTGTCTGAAATCACTAACTCAATTACCTTTCTGGGTCTCTTTCCTTATCTATAAAATGAAGGAGTTAAACATTAAACCCCTATAATCCCTTCTGGTACCAAATTCTATTTTCCTATGGTATTAAAATGAATTTAGCTTCACTGAAAATACTTCCATACTTTGCTGCTCTTACCTCATTCTCCAGTAGAGAGAGTGAAATCACAGGGCATCCATGCTTCCTTATCCTATGCAACCCTTGTATATGTCCACCTGGAGATCTTCATATAAAGTCTGCCTAATACTATTCTTTCTACTCTCTGTTTTCTTATCTTAAAACCATCAGAAAAGAACTAATCTTAACCTAGATCCTCTGTGTGTCCCACATAACTTCCTTAATGCCCTTTAAAACAATTAAAGTTCTGAAGTGACATTTCTTTTAATTTCATTCTTTCAGAATGGTAGCCCTTTAGCATTATAAAGTTCCTCCCAAATGCCTAAAAAATTTGTGTTGTTAGTTTTCTCTTGGTGCTTGTGTTTGTATTTCAAAATTTCAAATATTATTTCATGAGAAATGCTTTAAAATCCTTAATCCATTAAAGGTTTATTTTCCCTCCTATAAGACTGTACTCAGTTTTGCAGTTTAAATTATTCTTCACTGTAAGCCTTTGGCCTTTTGAAATATTGTAGTCCAACATCTCCTCTCATTTTAAGTGGAAGCTTTCAGGTCTTGAGTGATTCTGACTGTGACTCCTTGCTACTTTAATTGATTTTATTTTTGGGGGGTGTTTACAATTTTTTTTTCTTTGAGCTGGAAATATTAGATTTTGGCTGACATTCCAGTTCAGGTTCCGTTCAAGAAGTGAATAGTGAATTCTATTTTCATTCTGTCTTTTTTTTCAAATGCTTAATTAACTTCTGATTTTATCATTCATTTCTTCCAGATTTTGAGTTACAAATTTTCTCCCCGTTTTTGCCCTATCAACTGCCCCAAAATAGCATTCCCACAGGATATCCCCTCCTCCAATCTGCTCTCTCTCATATTTTCTCGCATACCCCTTTAGACTTTTCCAGTGCCTGTGTATCTTATTTCCCAATTACATGTAAAATAGTATTAATAATAGTATATATATATATGTACATATATACATATATATATATATATTTATTTAAACATTTGATTTTAAAACGTTAAATTCCAGATTCATTTCCTTCCTCCCTTGTCACCCACCTTACTGGGAAAATAAGCAGTTCAGTATAGGTTGTACATGTGAGGCAATGGAAAACAATAACATAGTACATATACTGTAAAAGACTGACTATATTTCCCTCCCTCCTATCCCACCTCCCACTTGTTCTATTCTCTACTTTGATCCCGTCCCTTTTCAAAAGTAGGTACTTCCAACTTCCCTCCCCCACAGCCTGCCCTCCCTTCCATCATCCCTGCTCTCATCCCATTCCCCCTACTCTCCTATAGGGTAAGATACCCCATTTAGTGTGTATTTCATTTCCTCCTCAAGCCAAATTCAGTGGGAATAAGGTTGACCCATTCTCTTTTGCCTTCCTATTCTTCCGCATCCATTGTAACCATTTTCCCTTACCTCTTCTATATGAGATAGTTTAACCCATTCTGTCTTTCCCTATGTCCTCTCATTATATTCCCCTCTCACCTCTTAATTTCACATTTTAAGTATCATCCCTTCCTGTTAAATTGGTCCTGTGCCCTCTATCTATGTATACCTGTAAACATATGCCCATATACCCTAATATAGATGTATATATATTTCTATTCCCTTCAACTACTGAGAAAGGTTTTATAAGTTACAATTATTGTTTTTTTTCCATGTAGGAAGGTTAATAGTTCAACTTTAATAAGTTCTTTATGATTTCTTTTCCCTGTTTACCTTCTCATGCTTCTCTTGCATCTTGTATCTGAATGTCAAATTTTCTATTCAACTCTGGTTTTTTAAACAAGAATGCTTGTTTAAACTGAATTACCATATTTATCCCTGAAACATGATACTCAGTTTTGCTGGGTAGGTGACTCTTGGTTTTAATCCCAGCTCCTTTGACCTCCAGAATATCATATTCCAAGCCCTTCGATCCCTCAGTGTAGAAGCTGCCAGATACTAGATTATCTTGATTGTGTTTCCACAATATTCAAATTGTTTCTTCCTGGCTGCTTGTAATATTCTCTCCTTAATCTGGGAATTCCAGAACCTGGCTATAATATTCCTAGGAGTTTTCTTTTTGGGATCTTTTTCAGGAGGTGATCGGTGGATTCTTTCAACCTCTATTTTGCCCTCTGGCTCTAAAACATCAGGGCAGTTTTGTTTGAGAACTTCCTGGAGCATGATTTCTAGGTTCTTACATTGATCATGGCTTTCAGGTAGTCCAATAATTTTTAAATTATCTCTCCTGGGGTGGCCAGGTAGCACAGCAAGTAAGAGCACCAGCTCCAGTGTCAGGATGACCTGGGGATTGAATCCGGGCTCAGACACTTAGCACCCACCCAGAAACACCTGGCTGTGTAACCTTGAGCAAGTTACTTAACTCCAATTGCTTTAATAAAAATTATCTCTCCTGGATCTATTTTCCAGGTCAGTGGTGATTCCCATGAGATATTTCACATTGCCTTTTATTCTTTCATTTGTTTGGATCTGTTTAACAGCATCTTGATTTCTCATAAAGTCATTAGCTTCCATTTGCTCCAATCTAATTCTGAAGCAATGATTCTCCTCATTGAGCTTTTGAGATTCTTTTTGTATCTGGCAAATTTGGCTTTTTAAGGCATTCTTCTCCTCATTGCCTTTTGCCTTTTGAGTTAGTCTATTTTTTAAGGTGTTATTTTCCTCAGTCAGGCTGTTGACTCTCATTTCATAATTTTCTTGAATTGTTTTCATTTCTCTTCCCAATTTTTCCTCCACTTTTCTTATCTGCTTTTTAAGGTCTTCTCGCTTGTAACCAGCTCATATTTTCCTTTGAAGCTTTTGGTGCAGGAGTTCTGACTTCACTGTCTTTCTCCTGTTCCATGCTTTGCTCCTTTTGTCCCCAAAATAGGAGTCTGATGTTGGAATCTTCTGTCTGCTTTGTTTTCTTTGCCTGGTGATGTTGCCCCTCAGTCACTTGACCACTGGGCTTTTTTCCACAGTAGGACTCTGCCACCAGACAGGGGAGCTTTCATCCCAAATGCTGGGGTTTTCTCAGATGCTGGAGGTATTAGATGGGCACCCTCTCTGAGGCCTCCACACACTCTGGCAAGCTGGACACACACCCCAGGACCTCCACCCTAGACTACAATCCAGATCCAAGAAGGTTAAAGCAAGAGCGATTACCCCTCAGACTGGTGCTTGGTCCCCCTACACTCTGCAGGCTAGGAGCTGAAGCTGCCACTTGGCACTGGCTGGCTGTGCAGCTATCTCAGTGGCTTCTTGCCCTGGGGACAAAAGCCAAGCACTCCCACTTACTGGGTCCCAAAGTCCAGACTGCACTGACTTCTCACTTTGTCCTTTGAATCTATGTGTTGATAAATCTGGAAACGGCCACAGCTGCTGCTGATCTGGGCAGGCGGCTGGTCAGGCCCACCCTGGGGCTAAAGCCTTGGTGTGGAACTGGGCTCAGCTCCCAGAGCGCTGTACTTGCCGATTCCTGCCAGCCTGCCAGGCTGTCCTCGGCAGGAGGTTAGCTTCTCTGTGTCATTTTGTGGGTTCTACAACTCCAAAGTTTTTTTAGAGTCCCCTTTTTACAGGGATTGGGGAAGGTGGAAGCCAGAGCTGCGGGAAGGTCGTGCTTCTACTCCGCCATCTTGACTCCCTCATTCTATCTTCTTGTTGTAATAGATCTAGACAGTTTCTAGTTAGGAGTTTTTGAATTACAAAGTTCAACATTTTTATTATAATTATTTTGGGGAATGTAATTGTTCTTAAATTATCTCCCTTTGGCCCATTTTCCAGATCATTTGTTTTTGATAGCAGATACCTTAAATTTTCTTTTTTTTCCTCAATCTTTTGAGTTTTGTTCTATATTTTGCTGTCTTATGGAGTTGTGGATTTCTAGGTGGTCTATTCTAGTTTTATGATTTGCCTACTTGGGTAATGGTTAACACATCTATTATAAGTTCTTATTCTCTTTTGAATTCTTTCCTCAAGAGCTTTTATTTCATTTTTAATGTCTTGCTTCATTTCTTCTAGGCATTCATATAGACCATAGAGAAAAATTTACTTTTTCCCTTTTAAGTTATTGCTTACAGTTGTCATGAATGAAAATAATTATTTTTTTCTTCAATTTGTTCATCTTCCCAACTTTAATTCCTGACTTGGTGCTTTGTGCTAGGCCAGGCTTTTCTCCTTACTGTGATTTTGGGTGGAGTGATTGTAGCAGCAAGCACCCCAAGTGTCCTCAGGTTTTGCTGCCACCACAGGTTCTTGAATCTGCTTTGATAAAGGAAAGCAACTGAAAATGGGTTAACAAGCTTACTTTAATCAGTCAGACATATATCGTTTACCTTGTTCAGGGGAAAAAGGTCAGCACCCTGAACTTCAGAATATACAGACAGAATTATC
Organism: Petaurus breviceps papuanus; assembly: GCF_028583685.1. Taxonomy (NCBI): domain Eukaryota; kingdom Metazoa; phylum Chordata; class Mammalia; order Diprotodontia; family Petauridae; genus Petaurus; species Petaurus breviceps. The sequence continues at coordinate 17,753,523 of NW_027185655.1, read as the reverse complement.
AAGACAGAAACAGATCAAGTAGACAGATTTC
>NW_027185655.1:17751509-17753092 GCF_028583685.1 Petaurus breviceps papuanus | reverse complement strand
TTATTTTCCTCAGTCAGGCTGTTGACTCTCATTTCATAATTTTCTTGAATTGTTTTCATTTCTCTTCCCAATTTTTCCTCCACTTTTCTTATCTGCTTTTTAAGGTCTTCTCGCTTGTAACCAGCTCATATTTTCCTTTGAAGCTTTTGGTGCAGGAGTTCTGACTTCACTGTCTTTCTCCTGTTCCATGCTTTGCTCCTTTTGTCCCCAAAATAGGAGTCTGATGTTGGAGTCTTCTGTCTGCTTTGTTTTCTTTGCCTGGTGATGTTGCCCCTCAGTCACTTTACCACTGGGCTTTTTTCCACAGTAGGACTCTGCCACCAGACAGGGGAGCTTTCATCCCAAATGCTGGGGTTTTCTCAGATGCTGGAGGTATTAGATGGGCACCCTCTCTGAGGCCTCCACACACTCTGGCAAGCTGGACACACACCCCAGGACCTCCACCCTAGACTACAATCCAGATCCAAGAAGGTTAAAGCAAGAGCGATTACCCCTCAGACTGGTGCTTGGTCCCCCTACACTCTGCAGGCTAGGAGCTGAAGCTGCCACTTGGCACTGGCTGGCTGTGCAGCTATCTCAGTGGCTTCTTGCCCTGGGGACAAAAGCCAAGCACTCCCACTTACTGGGTCCCAAAGTCCAGACTGCACTGACTTCTCACTTTGTCCTTTGAATCTATGTGTTGATAAATCTGGAAACGGCCACAGCTGCTGCTGATCTGGGCAGGCGGCTGGTCAGGCCCACCCTGGGGCTAAAGCCTTGGTGTGGAACTGGGCTCAGCTCCCAGAGCGCTGTACTTGCCGATTCCTGCCAGCCTGCCAGGCTGTCCTCGGCAGGAGGTTAGCTTCTCTGTGTCATTTAGTGGGTTCTACAACTCCAAAGTTTTTTTAGAGTCCCCTTTTTACAGGGATTGGGGAAGGTGGAAGCCAGAGCTGCGGGAAGGTCGTGCTTCTACTCCGCCATCTTGACTCCCTCATTCTATCTTCTTGTTGTAGTAGATCTAGACAGTTTCTAGTTGGGAGTTTTTGAATTACAAAGTTCAACATTTTTATTATAATTATTTTGGGGAATGTAATTGTTCTTAAATTATCTCCCTTTGGCCCATTTTCCAGATCATTTGTTTTTGATAGCAGATACCTTAAATTTTCTTTTTTTTCCTCAATCTTTTGAGTTTTGTTCTATATTTTGCTGTCTTATAGAGTTGTGGATTTCTAGGTGGTCTATTCTAGTTTTATCATTTGCCTACTTGGGTAATGGTTAACACATCTATTATAAGTTCTTATTCTCTTTTGAATTCTTTCCTCAAGAGCTTTTATTTCATTTTTAATGTCTTGCTTCATTTCTTCTAGGCATTCATATAGACCATAGAGAAAAATTTACTTTTTCCCTTTTAAGTTATTGCTTACAGTTGTCATGAATGAAAATAATTATTTTTTTCTTCAATTTGTTCATCTTCCCAACTTTAATTCCTGACTTGGTGCTTTGTGCTAGGCCAGGCTTTTCTCCTTACTGTGATTTTGGGTGGAGTGATTGTAGCAGCAAGCACCCCAAGTGTCCTCAGGTTTTGCTGCCACCACAGGTTCTTG
>NW_027185655.1:17735428-17751409 GCF_028583685.1 Petaurus breviceps papuanus | reverse complement strand
GGGGGGGGGGGGGGGGGGGGGGGGGGGGAGGAGCGGCTCTGGACAACGGCTTCCCAGAATTCACATCAAATCACAGAACACTTCTCAAAGTGAGCCCCCAAAACAAAGCCTCACATCAGGGCTTATATAGCCTTCTCCTGGCTCAGAGAATGTAACAACCTTATTGACCCACTGGCCAATCAAAAAGTATCTACTGAAAAACAAGCCTCCCACCCCAGGCTTCAGGTGCACTTTAGCCTAGGGGCAGGGAAGATCTTCCAAATTTGCATTCCCATTACAGTGATGGGCCCTGAATTGTCTCACCTCAGGTCCATGGATTGCTATGATAACTCTACCTCCTATGTTTAGGCATTCCTAGATTTTGGAATTGCATAATGCTAGATCTTTAAGGCATCATCTGGCATCTGAAGTTCAGGATGTTTCCATCCATTCCATCTATTCCATTTATTTATCTGGTAGTGCCTGTTTCCTATTGACATAGGCTTCTGTTTGACGTTTTTTGTGCTTCTTGGGTTGAAAGTCACTTTATGCTGTTTCTCATTAGATTTCTGATTGTTATAGGATATAGCACTGTTTTTAGTTTTTGCTGGAGTGGGATTTGGCATGAGGGAGTTCAGCTGCCTACTTCCACTCAACCAGAGGACTTTACTAGAACTCTATCACCCTTTTTTTTTAAATAAACACAAGATAGGTCGAGTAGTATAAAAGCAGTTGAATATGTAGTAGGAAGGTCTGGGTTCAAATTCTGTCTCACTCATATTAAGTGTAGCCCCAGGCAAGTCATGCAACCTCTCATATTCAACAAAATAGCACTTACCTCACATGATTGTTTTGATAATGAAATAAGAAAATACATACAATAGTCTTACAAACTTTGAAGCACTATGTAAATTTTGCCTGTTCATTATATGTCTTATAGCAATCCTTTGTATCAGCTGTAGTAGAAGGCATACTGAATTTAATGTCAAAAGACCTAAGTTCGTATCTGATCTGACACTTACTAGCTATGTTACCCTGGACAAGTTACCTGAGAACTTTGAGTTCCATTTTCCTTCTCTGTAAATTGGTAATGATATTTATGCTATCTGATGTGGTTATTTTGAAGAAACGTAATCTACTGGTTCTGTGCAAAGCCTAAGACTTCCAAAGATGGTTTTTATCTTATCTGTGATATATTCCCATATTTGCTGTAAAAACTACTTCCAGAAGTTTCAGAAACATAAATATACCAATCCACTCCCCAAATCTCTTTGACAAGCCCATTGAGAAAACATTGTATATGAATACATGTACTTGACATGCATGTTTCATTGTATCATTAAAGGTAAATCAAATATTTTAAATTTAAAGGAATAATAACATTTTGAAAAGGTTGTTTCCCATAATTATCTGCATCTTTTTGGAAATACTTTATTCCTTTCTCTAGAATAACATGACCAGCCCTCTGAATAGTTGCAGTTGCATTCATTTTTCATTCAGTTGAGTAGATGCTTTTAAATTATGCATTGTCACAGATAATGTGTTTTTGTACTATTTAATTAGAGGTTAATTGAATAGGGCACATTGAGAGCCCTAAAATAAGCAAGATGAAGTACTTGATTAAAAACTGAAAAGAGATTCTGTTTTCCCCCAGGTAACAACCTTCCTGTCACATACTCTATAAACTACATGACAATGAAGATTTATCAAAATAAATGAATATCATTGCCTATTACATCAAATTATTCTTTTTCAGATTCATGAAGATAAAAGAAGTGATGATCTTGAAAGTGAATATGTGGAAAAAATGGAAGATGTGAAACCGTCAGCCTCTCTATTTTGTTCTGGTAAGTTTTATGTTTCTTACCAGGTAGAATTTAATCATTGTGGAGAATCTGAATAAATATTATCTGTTCACTGACAACACAGCAGAGACACACAAATTTAGTAATAAACTGTATTTGGAAAGCTATTATCACCACTTTGAGTCTAACAATCTTATATTAGTTGCATGATTTTAATTTCCTTAAAAAATAAATATTATATATCTACTCTATTATTTCCCAAAGACCATGTGTTCTACTGGAAAGAACACCAGGATTTAAGTTACAAATTTACTATTAAGTAACTACATGACCTTAGGTAAATTATTTAATCTCCTTCCTCATATTCTCCAAAATGAAAAAAAAAAACAGTCATATGGACAAGCCACTTAAACTCTATGGGCCTCAGTTTCTTTATCCATGAACTGGGGATAATAACAACATCAATGTATCCCTGATCATTTGTGGGAATGAGATGGAGGGGACAGAGAAATGACCTCAGACTCAGGAAGACCTGCATTCCATTCCTTTCTCTAGCAATCATTGGCTTCATGATCCTGGGCTTTGAAGTATAGAAGGCAATTCTCTAAGACTATAAGTTACACACCAACATTGTTAAGATGAGTTTCCTTCTGTAACAATCACTACACCAATGACATCAAAGGTCTTGTTAAAAATAGAACAATTCATGTTAGGGCACTTTCTGTGACTTCATAACTTTAGATTTTCAAATTCAGCCTTTTTAAAAAAAGTTACTTCTCTCAAACAAAGGTATTCCCTCCATTGCAAAAATGATACCTAAGCCTAAATTTTTAATGTTGTGCTGCTGATGGATATCAATGATAGGATGCATAGTTCTAACTATAAGGCTTGCGTTTTTCCAAGTTTGAGATGGGAATCTATACTCAAGCTCTGACAGATCAAGTACAATTTTCATCATCATCATTAGCAATAATAGTCATTATAATGATCTCTTATGATAGAAACTCCTCACCTTTATACACTTATTTTAAAATACCCTGTTGTTGGGAAAGATTGAAGGAAAAAGGAAAAGGGAATGGCAGAAGATGAGATGGATTGATAGTGTCTTGGAAATAACAAACATGAACTTGAACAGACTTAAAGAGATAATGGAAGATAGAAGGGCCTGGAATGTTGTGGTCATGGGGTTGCAAAGAGTCTGACATGATTGCATGACTGAACAGCAACACCTTTATACAGCACTCCCAGTTTTTCAAATTTACCCTTTGGCAACCATGTGAATAGGGTAATACATGCATTATTTACCCCGTTTTATAAGTAGGGCAATTGACATGTAGAGAGGTGAAATTATTTCTCCCAGTCACCTGGGTATAAGCAGAATTGTAAATCAGGTCTTCTGACTTCAAATTCAGAAGTCTTCCACTACAGCACAGTGCCTCTCTCATTAAAATTGCTATATTTGCATATTAATCAAAACTATTTATAAATATGGTATTTCGGATCATTTTTAAAAGGAATAAACACTCCCAGACTAAATCATGTTCAAGAAATCTAGTGAGAAACCATATGAAGTGGCATTATTCACGAAAAATCTTCACAGAGAGTCAGCCAGAAGTCCATAGTCAATGGAAAAAAGTGGCATCGCAGGCAAATCCAGAATGAACATGACCAGAGATTAGAAAGATGTACCTGATAAGGTTCTGTGACCTCAGGGAGTAAGAGTCAAGGGCATACTTAATATAGCTACAAAGTGGTCAAAAAGTCCCAGAATGAGGACCTTGGAAGTCCCATGGAGGAACAGTAAGCAACTCCTTGTGAGGCACCCACCCTTAGACTGGGAAAGCATAGACCAGAGATCTGTGATTTCTAAATATGATCTTAAGATGAGAGAATATCCTATACTCTGAACCTCAAAACGCCAGGGTGTGTTAACCACAGGAGGTCAACATAAGGATCCAGGAAACCTGAAGTAAGACCACACACCAGTTGGTATCAAAATTATTATTAATCTAACTCCATAGCAATGGCAAACAGAAAAGCAAAGGGAAAAAAATGGATTTTCTATAAAGAACACATAAATACCTAGAAGAAATGAAATAAAATATTTTAAACAAACAATCTCTTATGGAAAGAATTGGAAAGAGAATAGAACCAAATATATTAAACTTTACCCAAGTTAATGGAATCCTTGAAAACTAGAATAAACAAAAATAAATCCAGCAGCAAGAAATATTCAAACAAATCTTAAAGATTGGAAAAAATATAAGAAAATTTAAGATCTCTACCATAAAAAAACTGATCCAAAAAGTGGGTCAAAGAGAATAATTTAAGAATTAGCAGACTCTTTGAAAATCAACTTAACAAGAAAATCTGAACACTGTATTTCAAGAAATTAAAAATAAAATCTGCCCAAACGTATTATTTCCTTTGTTTCTCACACAGCTGATAACTTGGATTTCATGATCTACAGAAACTCTTCTTTTTGCGACATGAAATCAAGTCTGAAATTCATACTACTTCAGCATCCCTTACCCTGGGGACCCACCTTCTCTCTGGTTAGCACACCTCCTTTGCTGGATCCTCATTTGGATCATATTCTGTTATGATAGGTGTCCAACAGTTCTTTCTTGGCCCTTTTCTTCCCTCCCTCTATTCTACTTAATTTGCTGATCTCATCATCTCCCATTGATCTAATGATCATCTCTTTTCTTATTCTCAAATCTCCTTTCCCTGCCCCACTCTCTCTGCTGACTTCCAGTCTTGCATCTCCAACTGCCTTTTAAATATCTCAAAATGAATGACCAATAAACATCTTAAACTCAACACTACTGAAAGTGAACACATTACCTTTCCCCCGAAACCCTACCCACCTCCTATCTTTGCTATTATTTTAGATGGCAACATCATCCTTCCAGTCCCTTAGTCTCCCAATTCAGAGTCATCCTGAACTCACTATTTCTCATCCTCTATATCCAATCTGTTGCCAGACCTGTTGACTTCATCTTTGCAACATCTCTCAAATACATCCCCTTCCCTCCTCTGACACTGCCATTACTCTGGTGCATACCCTCATTCCCTCATGCCTAGACTATTGTAATAGCCTGCTGATGTGTTTGCCTGCCTCAAGTTTCCCCACATTCTAAGCCATCTTCCATTCAGTCACCAAAGTGATTTCCCCGAAGTACATCTGACAGTGTTACCTCCCTACTCAGTGAAGCCCAGTGGCTTCCTATTGCATTCAAGATCATATAGAAAACCATCTGTTCCACATTCAAAACCATTCATAACCTAAACTCTTTCTCTCTTTTAAGAATTCTTATGCCTTATTATACTCTTCAGTTCAATGGCATGTCTCCTTTCTGTTTCATGAATGACACACTCTATCTCTTAACCCCAGGCATGCTCTCTGATTCTACCCCATGCCTGGAATCCTCTCCCTCTTCATCTCCACCTGTCAGCTTCCCTGATTTTCTTTAGTTCCCAGCTGAAATCCCACAGGAAATCTTTCCCAACTCCTCTTAATTCTAATGACTTCTCCCTTTTAATTTTCTCCTATATTTATTCTGTATTTCACTTGTTTATACATAATTGTTTGCCTTTCTCCTGATAGATCATAAGCTCCTTGGGGACAGGGGAAGGCTTTTGTCTCTTTTGGTATTCCCAGTTGTTAGCACTGTGCTTGATGCATAGTTGTTGTTCAGTCATGTCCAACTCTTCATGACTCCATTTAAGGATTTCTTGGCAAAGATACTGGAATGGTTTACCTTGTCTTTCTCCAGCTCACTTTATATGTGAGTGAACTGAGACAAGCAGGGCTAAGTGGCTTCCCTACAGTCACACAGCTAGTATCTGAGGCCAGATTCAAACTGAGGTCTTCCTCACTCTTTGCTCAGCCCTCTATCCACTGTGCCACTCAACTGCCCTATGTGTGTGTCTGTGTATGTGCGTGTGTATGTGTGTGTATGTGTATGTGCATGTGTATGTGTGTGTAGTTGGAAATAATCACAGAGGAAAGGCACTAGCTGCCATTAAAGGGGATCAGGAAAGGCTTCTTGCAAAAGGGGAAATTGAACTGAAATTTGAAAGAAGTCAGAGGAACCAGGAGGTAGAGAGATGAGATAAGGAAGGAGAGAATTACAGCCAGTGAAAATGCACAGGATTGGGAGCTGAGTGTCTTGGGCAAGGAACAGCCCAGAAGCTAGTTTTACTGCATCACAAAATGCGTTAAGAGGAGTAAGGTCTAAGAAGCCTAGAAGAGTAGGGAAGGGCCAGGGATGAAAGTTTTCAAAAGCCAGAGGATTTTATACTTAATCCTGGAAATACTGAAATTTCTTGAATGAGGGGTGGCTAGGTGGCACAGTGAATAGAACACCGGCCCTGGAGTCAGGAGGACCTGAGTTCAAATGCGACCTCAGACACTTGACACACTTACTAGCCTTGTGACTTGGGGTAAGTCGCTTAACCCCAATCGCCCTCCAAAAAAGCAAAAAAAAAATTCTTGAATAAGGCAATAAATATGGTCAGAACTTCACTTTAAGAACAATGCGTAGCTAATTGGCAGATGAACTAGAGTGGGAAAACATTTGAGTCAAGGAGACATCTCCCACCCCCACTCCATACCCTCCACAGTAGATTATCATTATAATCTAGGCGTGAGGTCATGGGTCTGTGCACCAGAGTAATGACAATGTCACGAAAGAGAAGGGGGCATATTCACAAAGTGCTATAATGGTAGAATCAACAGAATTTGGAATCTGATTGAATATAGAGGATGAGGAAGGCTAAGTTAAGATTGTAAGCCTGGGGGACTGAAAGAAATGGAAACTAAAGGGTGCCTTAGTTTGCCTCTTAGGCAATTAGAGAATAGCTGAGCAAATTTTGATATATGAATATGATCGAATGTTTATATATTGTAAGAAATGTTGAAAGAGACAATTTCAGTGAATTCTGGGTAGCATTGACACCAAATTGAGTGAAGAGGAGTGGGAGAATAATTTATATAGCAATAATATTTAGAAGAAAATGATCTCAAAATGCTCAAGATCTCTGATTCAAGAAATAGCCAACCATGACTCCCAAGGATCTATAATGAAATGTTGCCCATCTCCCAAAAAAGAGTTGGGTGATAGAACAAGGTGCAGAGACCTACAATTTTGGACACAGACACTGTTTATATGTCAATTTTGCTTAACTGCACTTGTTTCTTGCAATTTTCTCCCTTTTATTTCTCTCAATCATTCGGGAAAAGTGAGTAGCAATAGTGATTTTTAATGCTCAGAAGAGAGTAGAAGGAAGTGCAAAAGAAAGCATAAACAAACAGGAGAGTTTTGAAAATAACAAGCAGAATATTTTTTAAAGTGAGTCTATGAAATGGAGATTCACATTTTCATTTAAATTCTTTTTCTGAGCTTTCTTCTGTGTGTATGGAAATGTTCTTTTCTATGTCTATTCAAAATAAAAAGTAAAAATAAAAAACATGCCTATGGTCGAATCTGGTAATCTTTTCCACTCATTTCCAACATTAGTTCTGTGAACTAATTACATACGTTAGGTTGTAGTTCTTTTCAAAAACTGTCAATGCCTCACAGAATTCGTATCTTTCTTGCAGCTGGCTGATTTTTTTCTGTCTCAACCTCAGGTTTATACTTCTTGAACTTTTATTTTTAGCCTAAATAAAGGAAAAATTTCTATTTGACTTCCTAATTCCATTCTCAACACAAGACAGAAACAAACAAAACGTATGTTGGCATTTTAATAATGGTGGTGCAAAATCCTGCAGTTACTGAAGCTTTTTCTGCCAATTTGTCTCCATTTTTTTGCTAGAAACTCCTAACTCCTTTCTTCTTTTTAATATTTTTAATTGTGGTGGGTGTGGACTGTCCCAAATATTTTCTTCCCCAAAAATCTGCTGCTATAAACATAAGCTCACAAAAGACTTCCAATGCTGCGCTTCCAGGTCTTTAAAAAAAAATTCTGAATCCCATACACAACATAAAGGATTCTGAAATTCATTTTTATGTTATTTTCAGTTTCAGATGTTTCTTTCCATTTACCTCCTTCCCTATCCATAACATATAGTATTTTTAAACAAAATTCAAACTAGGCTTTTGGACAGCGATTGAGAGAGTAAAATTTCACTATAGGTTCATGCTACTATAACATATTTAGGTAGTCAATGAGCAATGCATTATTTATATAGTACATGAAGTATCATGGGCAGGTAGGTGGCTCAGTGACTAGAGTGTAGCCTTGGAGTCAAGAGGTCCTGAATTCAAATCCTGCCTCACACACTAGCTATGTGACCATGGACAAATCACTTACCCTGTTTGCTTCAGTTTCCTCATCTGTAAAATGAAGTGAAGAAGGAAAATGGGAAATCCCTCCAGTATATCTGCCAAGACAACCCCATATGGAGTCACAGAGAGTTAAATATGACTGAAACAGTTCAACAACAGCAACAACAAAAGGGGTCACAGAAGCTCAGAATTTGAAAGGAGCCTCAGCAGCCATTTAGTCTAACCCATACTCAACCACTACAACATCCATGATCAATAATTCTCCTAATTATGAGAAGGAATGTCATGCAACCATCAGAATTCTCTTCCTGCCTTCACATATTTTTGCCTCCATTTTACAGATGAAATAGCTGAGGTCCAGATAGGTTAAGTAACATACAAAATCCAATAGGCAGGAAATTACAGAAAGGAGAAACTTCTCAAAGAAAACAGAAATTGTGGTTTATAAGAATTCATAACATGAGAATTTAGGATCATAGATTTATAACTAAAAGTAACTTTAGGGTTCATCTAGTCCAACCCCATTATATTCAGCAAACCTTTATTAAGTACCTACTATGTGCCAAGCACAGGACTAATTGCTGGGGATACAAGGAAAGGTAAAAACAAATCCATTCTTTCAAATTAGGACAGTCAAGTGACTTACGTGAGGTCATAAGTCAGTCCACAGTGGTGGAGATGTGATTTGAACCCAGGTCCAAAACAAGCATCTGGCCAGACACATTAAAAGAATAGCTATTTGAAAACTCCAGGCTTTCTTCTGGCTCTTCATTCACATACAAGTCAAGATTAGCTTGCCATTGGTAACCACTGTCTTTGTCTTCTCATACTTATCACTTATTTTATTAAGTTAGATTTTCTGTTGAAATAAAAAATTCAGTGATGCTATCAAACATAGGACTCTGCTCAGACAAGCCGACAGAATCAGAATATTATTATATGCATGAGTATTCTGTGTACTGAGGTGGCAAAATATGATGGAAGCTTTCACTGTTCATTTGGTAAATATTTTAAAAACCCAGAAACTGCTGTTCACCCTACTTCTGCATTTGACAGCTTCCCTCTGTATCGTCTCATAAAAGTTTTATTAGTAGCAGGGTTACTTCTGTGGGAAACTGTGAAACATGAAATGCTTCCAGATGGTGTATTTTAAATGAAATAATACAGTTCTTCTCCCAAACAGCAATGATGCGTCATACATCACATCATCATGGAAGAGGACAGATCTACAAGGTGGAAGCAGAGGAAGAAAAAAAGGGAGGGGCAGAGGAACAAGATGATGAAGACAGCAGACAGGAGGGAGGCACCGAGGTTGAGTCAGAGGATGAGTTGTACGTTGTTTTTTCTGAGAACAATCAAGAAGGGAATTCAAAAGATCCCTTGTTCTCTGACAGACCTCCTCTCCCCCCTCCTCGAGCTGTGGTCTCTCCCATTGGACTAGAAAAACTGCATTGTCTGTTACCAGGTAAGTTTTGAGTCAATCTAGCAAGCTAGTTTTGGACAAGGTACTCTGCTAGGCTCTGATGCCAACACAGATGCAATGTAGGACTGACTTTCAAAACAATGCAATGAAAGCATTAATTAATTAATTAATATTTAGTAAGTAGCTGTGGTGTATAGGCAATGAGGAAAATACAATTTGTGTCTGCTTTTGTGGTATTTCTAGAACGATAGAGTAATAAGGCATGAATGCCGCTAAATACATTCACAACAACAACAAAGGTACTATGGCAGATAGGAGGGGGAACTAGTACTCCAAAGATTAGTGAAGGTCTGATGGAGGCAGAGGGTATTAGAGTAAAGAGCACTAGACTTAGAGCTAGGGAGATCTGAGTTCAAATCCTGCCTCATATATTTACTAGCTTTGTGACACTAGGCAGATTACTTAACCTTGACATATCTCAGTTTCCTCATCTGTAAAATGAGGTTTGAAGTTGGTGGACTCTGAGGTTCCTTCTAGATCAAAATGTATTATGCTATGATGAAGATGCCAGATGGTCTTTGAGATTCCTAGCATCAACGGATAGGAATTCTACAGATAAAGGTGTGGAGGTGGGAAATTCTACGCATCTAGAATGGAATGACTTCAATCAAAGCACAAAAAAATGGAGTAAGTGCATGAGGCAAAGAGTTATCTAATTTAGCTAGAATGGCAGGGAATGTGATACAGGGGGAAGTGCACTGAGCTTGGAGCCAGATTCCAGGTTTGCCCTTTACCACCTATGTCACCTTGGACTGAATGTCTCTGGGCCTCACTTTCCTCATCTGTAAAATGAAAGAATGGAATACCTCTAAGGTTTCTTCAAGTTCTAGATCTATGATCCTGTGAATAAGGATAGGAAAATAGGATGGCACCATGCTATAAAGGGTTTTTCATGCCAGCCACAGTAGTTTGAACTTTATAAGCCATTATGGGACCAATGAAACTGAGCAGAAGAGTGAAAAAACAAGATTTCTGATATAATAATGCTTTCTTTTTTCTAGCATTGATATAAAAGATGGATTAGAGAGACTGGGAGGGAAGAGAATAGAGAGCTAAGAAGTCTATTGCATACAGGTAATGAGTACCTTACTAAACTGATGTTACTAGAAATACAGAGGAAAGGAAGGGCATTGGACATGATAGAGGTGTCATTCTTATGATCTGGTAACTGATTAGATAGGAGTGATGAGAGAGCATTAACTTCAAGTTTGTGAACATGTGGGGTGGGGGGGCAGTGTGAACAATGGAACCCTAGATGGAAATAGACAGAAAAAGGGACAAATTAAGGGGGTAAGATGTCCAGTTGTGTCTTTGTGATCCCATTTGGGATTTTCTTGACAAAGATACTGGGAGAGGTTTGCCATTTTTCTCTAGCTCATTTTACAGATGAAGAAGCTAAGGCAAGCAGGGTAAAGGGACGTGCCCAGGGTCACACAGCTAGTAAGTGTCTGAGGTCAGATTTGAACTCAGGAAAATGAGTATTCCTTACTCCAGGCCTGGCACTCTATCCACTGCACCACCTAACTGCCCTTGAGGTACCAGTGAGTTACCCAGGCAAATATGTATTGTAGACAACTGAAGATTCCTGAGCCCAGCCCATAAAGATATACATTTAGGAGTTACCTGCATAAAGATAGTAGTTGAAACTGGAGAAGTAAATCAATTTGCCAAGGGAAGGAGTAGAAACAAAGAGAGCAGAGATCCAACAATGAGCCATTAGAGGACCATATCAAGGGCTCATGAAGATGAGGAATCAGGAGAGACAAAGAAGGGACAGTTACAGAAATAAAAGGAATAATTAAACTCAATAAATCTACTGTCTTTAAAAAAAATGAGAGGAAATCCAGAAGAGTTCTTCAAAACCAAAGGATCATAAACCATCAACTTAGAAAGGGTCTCAAAGGAGATTTTAGAGCGACATCCTAGAGAGGACAGTGCAGGCATTCCCAGATTCACAAGGCAGTGAGTTCTGAGGCACATGAAAGAACTGAGAGAGCCCTATCCATGCCCTGATTCAGTAGCAGGTCTAGACTTGGGAGCTATGAGGACAATGCCTACATTCCCAACCGTGCCTCCCAAACATCCATTCCATTATTGAGATGTACCAATAATTTTCTGCTTCTAGAACCACACTGTTCTGTTCTCTCTGCTCTGGGTCCCTCCTCATCCCATTCCCTAAGCCTAGCAAACCATCTCCCACTTTGCCAGTTGAACTCCAACCTGGCTTTTAAAATCTCTCTCAAAGGGTCTTAACCTTCACTGTGCCATGCATCCCTTTGTCAGTATGATGAAGCCTATAGGTCTGTCTCAGAATAAATTTTAAATACATACAATAAAATATATAGGATTATGAAAGAAACCAATTGTATCAAAATAGTTATTCAAGTGTCAAAATAATCTATAGACTTTTTAAATCTATAGATTGTCTATAGATTAAAACTACAGATTAAGAAAGAGTGCTATATCTCAAAAGCCTTATCCTACACAATAGCTTCCCTTCATGTCTTCCCCTTAATTTTTAAAAAGTTTTATTGATATGTTTTGTTTTTACATTATAAACACATACAGATTACTCCCACTGTGTGAGAGGTTTCATAATAAAATAGAGTAAAACTAATAGCCGTGACCTCATTTGAAAGTGCATATAGGTTTCCCCATCTGTAGCACACCCTCACATCTCCTTTTTTCAATTAACATGTTCTAATTCTCTTTCCTTCCCACCTCCCCTCCCAGTGGAAAAAGAAAAAAAATAGGTTTTATTTGTAACAAATTGAAGCAAAACGAATTCCCTCCAGAGCTGTATGCAAAAGTGTGTCTCTTAATGACATCACCCCCTTCACTTGGTTTTACAGCTCATCCATACCCTTATCCTATAATCATTCACGTTAGAGTTATTCATGATTGTTTGCCCTCCTGAAGACTAAAAGCTCCATGAGGGAAGAGACTATGTCTTATATAAACTGTGCATCACTCTCAGTGCTCTGTATACAGTAAGTAATGAATAAATGGTATTTCAATACATTAAAAGATACTAGTGAGAGTGTAAGTGAGGTGTGTAGAAAATTGTGTGAATTTGTATGTCCCTGGCCAAGTCACTTAACCTCTTGAAGCAAGGCTATTATTGGCTCTGAGTTTCCTCTTCCTTAAGATTTGAGGGGGTATTAAGAGAGAACAACTTCTCAATCCATAATAAAATGCTTAAGTATGTGTACTTAATGTGATGGTTATTGGTTTTCATTAATGATAATTTTCATGGGTATTTATATCAAGGTCATTATGAGTTTTTAATTCAAGTGGTGAAATCTACAATGAGAATTAAAAGATGGTATCCCCCTTAATCAGGTCCAGCTCTTACAATTGAGGGGCGAGGATCAAGGGAGGGGAAGGGAACAAGCAGGCAGATGAGAAAGAGAAGAGCTTGAACAATTTTGGAAAGACAACATAGAAGCTAAGATATTTGACACTCTGCTCAAAAATGGAACATGAGAAAAATGCTCCCTACACATTTATCTCATTTCACCTTGGGACTCTATCAGGGGAAGACAAGTCACTAGGTCAGAATTCCAACATTGCAAATTATTCAGGAGTGGAAAAGCTAAATCATAGTGAGATAAAAAAGAGTGTGTTGGCTACTTTTTAGGTACTTTTTTTTTACTATTTTAGTTTTATTTGTTATTACTACTTTTTACTATTTTTTGATCCCTGTTATGTTGAACCTGAACTGAACTGAGTATATCTCACACTTAGGTAGGTATACACTGGGGACAAAAAGAAAGAAATGTCTTCTGGTGTCAAAGAAACTTTCAAATTTCACCTCTGGTGCTTACTATTTGACCAGGGGCAAGTTATTTTCCTGCCCAGGTCTCAGTTTCTTCATCTATAATAAAATGAATGAAACTTAAATACCTTCTAGCTCTAGAACTATGATCATACCATCATCATCTTACACTCGAATATTCCTCAAACAACTGCTCCTTCCCTTCTGTCTAATTCTCCCTACAAAATACTTTTCTTCAAATGAAGAGTCTCCCTCTGATACCCTGCTGATCAATGAGAAAGAAGGATCCTTCAAGCTTTAATTCACATGTGAGAATCTGTGAACCCACAGAAAAACCACCTTTTAGTCATTTTTTCTCTCACTGGTAATTTTGAAATGCTTCAGCCAAAGCAATTAACGTCATTCTTCCAGCAACCCAATAACTCACAGAATTATCTTGTGAATGCTGTCAGATATCCTCTTGTATTCCTTTCAAAATGCAAGTAGATCAATACCAGATAGAGAAACTAAGGTCTCCAGATCTCTACTGATCCTAAGTCCTCTGCTTTTTTTTTCCATATCTTCCTGCTGTTTCTCTATTGTGTGATTTATCTCTCCTTCTCAGAGGACAATGGCATCAGGAAAATGATGCCATGGCATGCAAGTGAATCCATTTTCAGTGAAGGAGGGCTGTGTAAAAGTCACCAGACTCACTTTTTCCTCCAGAGACATTTGGGTCCAGTGGCCAGATATAGATCAGGACAACTGGAGATGGCCCAGGATACATATTTTACATATAAATATAGTCTGAAGTTGTGCTTGAAAAATCAAAAGAATTTCTGAAAAGGGCTTCCTAATTTTGACTTTGTAATATAATTCACCTGCCATGGGAGGTATGGGGAAGAGATCCATTCAAAAACTGGTACTTGCTGATCACAAGATAAGGCAAAGAATTTGGTTTGCCTGCAGACAAAAAGACATGTTTGGAATATATTCAAAACCTGATGCTGTATGGAAGAAATTTAACTAAAAGCAACAGGATAGGCTAACCTCATACCTCATTGTTTTCTCATTGGGGGACTGTTATACATGAACTGATTATTATTAGAACCGTCATAGGCCTCCATATCAAGAAAACTATCATCATTAGTGATAACTAATGATCTGAATATTAATCATTATAGACACTTTGTATATCAGTATGTATATCTGTTTTGATTTTCTTTATTTCTTTGATTTCTTTAATATATTTATCTCATTTGATTCTCACACAACTCTGAGAGGTACAAGTATTTTTATCCCCCTTTTAAAGGGGGAAGAAACAGAGGGTAGGAGACTTGACCAAACCTTGGGGAAGGCCCTCATCATTTCACACCCAGACTATTGTAAAAACCTACTGGCTGTCTCCCTGCCTCAGATTTCTCCCCATTCTCATCCATCCCTCAATGAAATTTTTGCAACCGTAGGTAACTCCCTCAAGTACAGGTCTTACTATGAAGCCTGTGCCCCATCCACCTACTCTATAAACTCCCATTGCTTCCTTTTACCTGAAGGATCAAATATGCTCTGTTTGGCTTTGATAGCCCTTCATAACCTGGCTTCTTCCTACTTTAGTCTTCTTACTCTTTACTCCCCTCCACCCCCTCTAATCAAGTAAAGAATGATGTCTTTGTCATTATTAGATTTTCTATTACATCTCCCAACTCTTTCCCTCTTCACCTCAACTTCCTTGTTTCCTCACCTTCCTTCAAGTCTCAGCACTAACTCCACCATCTGGAAGAGGCCTTTTCTTGTCTTCTATCTCAATATTCACTGCTGGAACCTTCCCTCTGAGATTGCCACCCATTTAGTCTGCATAGGCGTTGTCTGCATAGTGTCTCACCTTCCTGAAATGTGAGCTCCTCGGAGGCAGGGGCCATATGTTTGCCTTTCTTCTTATTCCCACCTACTGCTTCCCTGTTGTTGCAGTTCAATGAGTCCATTGCATCCAATTCTTCATGACCCCAAGGACCAGGGCAAAGATACTGGAGTTGTTTCCCAGTTACCTCAACAGTGGATTAAGGCAAATGGGGGTTAAGTGATTTGCCCATGGTCACATGACTAATAAAGTATCTGAGGCTGAATTTGAACTCAGGCCTTCTGGACTCCAGACCCAGCAGTCCATCCACTGAATTATCTAGCTGCCTCCCAGTATATAATAAATGCCTAATGCTTGGCACATAATAAACGCCTATATGCTTGTTGACTGATGAACTCTTTTATACTGTTCCATGTAGTGTTAAAGTAAACTGGGGAATGCAATGCATGCAACGATGTAATATGACAAATTCTATATGTAACATGAGGCTAAATGCATCCTAAATTTTTTATGGCAGGGAAAATCCTAGAAGAACAAAGTGAACAAAGCCAGACCCGGTGTGATCCTGGAATTAAAAAGGAGGCGGAAGGTGAGCTGAACAAGGAGAAGGAAAAGAAAGAAGAATATGAGGAAGAAGAGGAGGAAGACCCTTACACTTCTGCAGAAACTGATGAGAATGAATATGACATAATCTTGGGCAATGGGAGTGTAAAGAAAAAAATAGGCGGCAGGTCTTTCATTATAAACAGACCTCCAGCCCCAGCCCCAAGACCAAGAAGTGTTCCCATTAGAGAGGAGATCAC
>NW_027185655.1:17733862-17735418 GCF_028583685.1 Petaurus breviceps papuanus | reverse complement strand
TAGGTCATTTTAAAATCTTAAACAATTTGAAGCAAATCAGACTCATCTCATTTTGGTAATATTTCCTCCCCAGCAACAAAGGAGTGTGTGTGTGTGTCTGCGTGTGTGTCTGTGTCTGTGAATCTGTGTTGCTGGGGGAGGGGCAGGGGGGGGAGCTGGGTGGAGAGTGCAAGGGAGAAACACCTGTGTCTTTGTTTTTCCCCTGGATCAAGCTGTTTGCTCATCTTTAGCTCCTTATATTCTTTCATTTACTATTAGTTCACAAGAAACCTAGAAATTCCTGTAGCTTTTGACTGTCTGGCTCCCCTATGAGATGACATCACCTGGAACTGAGATTTTTTTTTCTTATTGATGCCATTTCCTAGTGGGTTTAATTTGGTACTTTCCACTAGTTTGGTTTGTAGTAGTTGGCAAATTTCAAACTCATTCATTTAGTCATTCAAGAAATATTTATTGAATGCTTACTTTGTACAAGGCACTCAGCCAAATGGGGGAAACAAAGCTGTATAAGACATGGTCCCTGCTCTCAAGTAACTATAATCTTGTATAAGAAGGAAAATGAATGCACAAATAACTCTAATACAAGGTATAATGTGATAAATGAGATGCAAAGTGAGGGCTCTAGGAATTCACAGGAGGCAAAATGACTTCACTAGTGATCAAGTAAAAATTTATTTAGGTGTAAATAAGTAAAAAGGCATTTATTAAGTCATTACTATGTGCCAGGTACTCTACTAAGGGCTGAGACATAAATAGAAGAAAGCAAGAAAGTCCTTGCTCTCAAGGAACATACATTCTAATATGGGAAATAGATAGATAGATAGATAGATAGATAGATAGATAGATAGATAGATAGATAGATAGATAGATAGATAGATAGAGAGGGAGGGAGAGAGAGAGGGAGGGATGGATGGATGGATGGATGGATGGATGGATGGATGGATGGACGACAGAATAGATAAATGAGTAGAGAATAGATAGAAAGATGGATGAAAGGATAGATAGAAAGATAAATAGAGATATATAATAAGTAGAGATAGATGATACATATAGGAGAGAGAGGAGAGAGAAAAGGAAATAGAGGAGAGAGAGAAGGAAGTAAAGGGATTGATGGAGGAAAAAGAAGAGGGAAGAGAACTAATGGTGAACAGAAAACACAGAGAAGTCAGAGAACATCAAGATGTTTGGAGGTAAACAGAAGTTATCCTTTCCAGGAATACTAGTGTTAATTTGATTACTCTTCTCAGATCCAGATTTGTGGGACAGGGAGTGGGGAAGATTCAGTGACCTTAAGATGGCGAGGGAATTGAGTAGTGAGTCTGGAAAGATACAGGCAAGATAAGGTGAGTCCTCACCAACCAGAAGCCCTGAGTCCCAGGGATGGGAACTTGAGTTCCAAGTCAAAGATGGATACTATAGCTAAGGAAGCATGGAGAAATAAGCAGGTGGCATTTGAGCTGAATCTTGAAGAAAGAATAGAATTGTGATAGATAGATAGATAGATAGATAGATAGATAGATAGATAGATAGATAGATAGATAGATAGATAGATAGAT
>NW_027185655.1:17731166-17733852 GCF_028583685.1 Petaurus breviceps papuanus | reverse complement strand
GATAGATAGATAGATAGATAGATAGATAGATAGATAGATAGATAGATGGATGGATAGGTAGGTAGAAATGTGGAGCAAGAACAGGGCAGTAATTTTAGGCAAAGAATATAAGCAAAAGCATGATGAAGAGAAAAAATGAAATATATTGTCTAAGAGTGTAAATGGTGAGATTTGACTATTGAATATGCTGACTATGTTAGTTGGTGCCCAAGTGTAAAGAATCTTAAGTGCCAAGCAAAGGATTTTGGACAATTATATGCTGTAGTGAGGAGTACTGACCTGGAGTCCAGAAACCTGAGCTAAAATCTTGGATCCAACAGATATTCATTATTTATATCAGAACAGGCACTTAATTTTGCTGAACTTAAGGATAAGGATATTTGTACTGTGAAGTTTACTGTTAATCTCAATAATTTTTATGAGGAAAATGCTCTGTGAGCCTAAAAGCACTAGAGTAATAAGAATTATTATTTTCTTTTTGAACTAGACCCTTGATTTCATTGGAATAAGGGAATATCCTATGAGTAAACTCCATCTACTGATCAGGATCAGCAGCTGATCTGCAATTTATAATCATTGAGAGTTGAGAATTACGTGACTTGAACAGGGTCCCACAACCAGTATGAGTCCCATACATGAACCCAATACTTCCTGATTCTGTGGCATACTGCTTATTTTTAGCATCATCCTAGAAATTTTTAAAACAGTATATTTCTCATTGTACTATACATGGGTATTCCCTAAGTGCCAATATTTGTCTGCAACAAATTTTAGTCCATCTTCAAAATCAAAGAACTTTTCTTCTTAAAATAAATAAACCTCAAGATTTTACTCTTGACTGACAAAATCAATTACACCTAAACCCACTGTGGTCTATATACATGTCTAAATCTCAAGTAATTTATTGGATGGTGAATTGCCACAACTACACACCTAGGTAGGAAGGATCACTTCTCATTTCCACATTTGCCTTGGTTCTCATATTTGTTTACAATCAGGTGTCAACTGGCAAGTATAGGGGGTGTCCAAATATTTAATAGTTATTAAAAGAGATTCATTTTAGGCAATTTTCATGTGTTTCAGAGGAAGGTTCAATAAGACCATCGTGTGGTTTTAGAAATGTTTTGTCAAAAAAAAAAACAGGAAGCCAGGGAAATAGTCTTGACATTTGAAGAAAAAATATTCAGAATTAGGAAATAAACCAATTAATTATTTTTTTACAAAAATCTTGCAAAATGAAATGCCAAAGCAGTGCTTTTTAACTTTTTAAAAATGGTTTATCAGTTGAAAAAATCACTGATGAAAGCTTGGTATTTAATTGCTTTTCAAAACACTATCATTAAGAAATGATTTTTCAGAATAATAAAATCAAAGCAAAGAAATCTGTAGGAGGTGGTTCAGTGGAAGGAATACTAGACTTGGAAAGGCAGGAAGACCTGAGCTTAGGTTTTGATTTTCTTAATGACCATCTTAATGGTAGCATGACCATCAAGAAATCAGTTACTTCGGGACATGATGACATAATGAAACAGAACTTAAGCAGGTAGCATATATTTCATACCTCTTTAATTTTAGCAGCTATTGACAGAAAATCTATATGGTTCATAGGTCTACAGTCTCAAGATTCATTTGAGGTTGAGAAAAGCAGCCCTATATATTGTGATTCCCGTGTTAAAACAAAAATTGTCCCGGATTCTAAATGTAGAATCAGAATTATATTTTTTTCAGAGGTTTTCTATGATACTCAGAAATTTCAAAAGGATAATGGTTAGTTAAATCTCTGGGAAAATTTTTGAATTTGTATTCAGTTAATTCCAGCAGATTTGCTCCCATTCCTTAATATGATGCTCTTATAGATTTTAATCCAAAGCTTGATCTCCCAGCCTTTTCGTGATTTTCAATAACGGTTATTAAGTACAATACTACAATTACTTTAATGGAGTTTGGTAACTAGAAGTTAGAAAGCAAATAAAAATGAACATAACCTTGAGTTGGTGTGCCCAGGCTTTGCTGTAACCATTCCCTTCTGAAATACCAAGAACATTTAGTGACCTATTCAAGAGAAAGTTTATTAACTAACAATAAAATTAATTTAAGGTCTATATAGGAGACATTGACATATTCATACGGGCTTCCTGTTTAATTCTTTTTCCCTTGCTCAAAAGCCCAACTTAAATCTTTCCCTAATTGCAACTCTAGAAAATTAGCTCTCTCCTGTTTTTATTGCACTCATGTGTGGCACCTTCTTTATTTGATCACAAGTTCCTTGAGGGTCTGGATTCTATAGATCATAGAATTGGCAGAGTACTTAATTCCATCCACAAGACTAAGATCACATTGCTAGCCCATAGCAGAGCCAGGAATTGGAACACAGATCTTTTAACTATTGGGCCAGTCTTCTTTCTATTGCACTATTGTGCTGATGTGGGAATCACTGGCACCAATGGCCCTAAAAATTTGTTCACATTTATATAATTTCTATGAGAAATCATTTGAGAACTTCCAGCAAAACTCCAGAATTCATTATGTTATGGCTTGAACATATTTTTATGGAGTGAGGGAAAGGGAGAATATTTGAGACCACCTACTATTAAGATCTAGTATTTTTAGCTGACTTTGACAATAGATATTCTCACATGCTATTAAGATTTAGTATTTTTTTAACTAACCTCACCAATAGATATTC
>NW_027185655.1:17724237-17731156 GCF_028583685.1 Petaurus breviceps papuanus | reverse complement strand
TGTTACTATAGAAAAGCCAGAAATAGAGAGATGAGGGAAAGGGAGAAGAAAAGAGGAGAGAAAGGGGGAAGGGGAAGAGAGAGAAGGAGAAGAGGAGGAGAGTGAAAGAGGAAATGATAGAGTAAGAGAAGAAGGGAGAAAGAAGGGGAGAAAGGAGGGATAGAGAAGAAGAAAAGATGGAGGGGATAGAGAGAAAAGGGGGAAAGGAGAGGGAGAGAATATTGAGGCATTTTTAAGAAGTTAAAAGGAAGAAAAGAATAAACAGGACAATTTGGGTCTTGTTAAATTTAACATTCCCTTTTTTAAAAAACTTCACATAACAAAGGTTCAAAGTTTCAAGCAGAATCCCATTTTGTTTTGTTCTTTGTACATTGAATTATTTGTATGTAAATGCTTATTTAGCTCATAATAAAAAAAGAAAATTTTAAAGATTAATACAGGCTTTAATAATAGCTCACATTTATAGAGTACTTTAAGTTTTGCAAAGAACTTTCCTCACCACAAAATTGACAGGTAGTTTGTGTAAGTATCATTATCATCTCCATTTTCCAGAAGGGAAAATTAAGGCCTACAGAAGCTAAGTGACATAGCTATGTTCACACTGCTCTCAAGTGTCTAAGGTATAATTTGACTTGACTGGTACACTTTCCATAATATACTTCTACCTATCTCTCACTTTGAATCATTGATTAATAAAATATTTGTATAGATTTATCTAATGTTTTATTTCTTTTATTCCCACAATGTATCTATTAAGTGGACAGTATCACTAGTTTATTGATTCCCATTTCAAAATATGAAAATTCAAGCAAAGAATTTCAGAGTTGGAAGGAATCCCATTGACCAACTAATGGAGAAACCAGCTAGTAAAACAATCCATTTTTCCCTTTTATGCAGCTTTAGATTAGCAGGTTTACATTCCAATTTCTCCCTTAATCTCAGACTTAAATTTACTTCTTTATAACTTCCATATCTGTGGGACCAAACTGAACCATTTAGTCTAATCTCTCTTCTAAGTGATTGACCTTTAAATGCTTAAAGTATATTAGTACTGTTTAAAATACATTTTAATCATTTTTAATACAGGCTCTTCCCCTAAGTCTTCTCTTCTAAGGCTAAACCACACCAACTCCTTTACCTAATCATATCAAAGGAACTGAGAAGTAAGTTGTTGTTGTCTAATCATCCAATTCTTTGTTGCTCCAAATGGCATTTGAGGTTTCCTTGGCAAAGATACTAGAGCTGTTTGTTGTTTCCTTTTCTAGCTCATTTTACAGATGAGAAAACTGAGTCAAATAGGGTTAAGGAACTCTCAAGTCTTCCTGACTCTAAACCCAGTGCTCTATTGACTGTGCCACATAGCTTCCCAAGAAGTGCCCTGCCCCAAGTCAAAAATCAATAGCTGTAGCTGCACTGAATGTCTAGATTCTCTAGAGTCCCTAGAATCCAATTCTGTTCCCCCTTTTTTCTTCCAGTAAGTTACATTAATTTCCAAAAAGGCTAATGTTTTCATTCATCTAATTTTCATTATAATATTGTTGGTCATTCTGTTCTCATAATGTTATATACTTTTCCTCATCAACAATTCTTTCTTAACACTTAAAAGCCTTTTTTTCTTTCAGAGGGTAAGCATTTTATAGCACATCTCTCTAATTTTCCTCCAAAGCTTTGGTAGCTCTGTGAAATAGATTTGCCACAGCTTCCCAGAAAGCCACCCATTCAATTAAAAGACATGAATCAGCACAGGTCTTGTTGGGACAAAATAAAAAGTCATAAAACTACATGGACCTCTCTAGGGTTTACATGCTTTGAGGTAGGGAGAGAAGGGGGAGTAATAAAAGGTTACAAATCTCTTTCATTGGGTCCTCCCTTATTGGAACTCTTCAAGCAAAGATTGGATTAAAAACACGTGTAATACTTTGTAGAGGGAATTAGTTTTCAGCTGATGGTTTGACTCCATGGCCATTGGGTATACACTGATTCCCCAGTATCTCACACGTGTCCACAGTATTAATACAGACTTCAAAGAATGCAGCTCAGGAAGATCACAGAATCAAAACATGAGACAGAAATGAGAGCCCAGAGATAAGACAACTCTATGCTCAATCATTTTCTAACTCCTCTGTGCTCTCCCAGGGAAGATTTTAAATAGTTTTAATATGGGTAGAAGGAGATTTGTTGTGTGATAGCTACTGCTTGTCCAAACTTTGAAGACTGAAGGAGACATGAGAAAATGAAAAAGAACAGAAATAAGTAAAGAAATGCCTGAAGGTATAATCTCAATTGAAAATTGAATAAGAACAAGAAAATATGGTTTTGGTGAAGAGCAGGGGTTTTTCACCATCTTTTTGCATCACAGTCTCTTTTGGCAGTCTAAAGAAACTTGCAGACCCTTTATTAGATTAATGTTTTTAAAGGCATCAAATTAAATACATAGGGTTATAAAGGAAACCACTTATGTTGAAAATACAGTTATCAAAATAGTAAAACAAAAGTCTCTAGATTCCTGAATAAGAACCCTTGGTATATGGT
This sequence comes from Petaurus breviceps papuanus, assembly GCF_028583685.1. Classification (NCBI taxonomy): domain Eukaryota; kingdom Metazoa; phylum Chordata; class Mammalia; order Diprotodontia; family Petauridae; genus Petaurus; species Petaurus breviceps. The sequence continues at coordinate 17,728,624 of NW_027185655.1, read as the reverse complement.
TTAAGGTATTGTTGAGTGAGATATTGGGGTTAGCCAGAATGTCTAAGGGTCCTACTTAGCTTTCACTGCCATAAGACCTAGGCCATTCTGTACTCTCCATTCCCTATTTTCAGAAGAGGTTTAATAGAAATGCCCTAGAATCTCACTGTTGTGGTACCCAGTATCTTCCAAAAATAAAACATAGCTTCAATTGACTCAGAGAATATGGTAACATGGCTGAAGGAAGACTTTTTCTCCTCCCTCCCAATGACTTCCAGAAAGGTTCATTGTTAAAGCAAAAGAAAAAAAAAAACTAAATTCATTCTCCTTTGTTCATAAAAAGGCAAGGATTTTGAATTGTGTACTTCTGTTATGTTTTATGTAAATTTAATCTTTTGCTTTTCAATGATATAATCAAAGAAAATACGCTTTTCTTATGGAACAGCCTTTAATAAACCCCAGTTTTGCAATATCCCATCATCTTTTCTTTCCCATCTATTCTTTATCTTCCTTCCTTCTCTCCCACCTCCCACCACCTGCCCTAGCCCTAACTCACTTAAATTTGATTCATTTGCAAGTCAAGACATCACCCTGCTGATGTCATTGGTCCTCTCCAAGAAAAAAAGACAAACAACCAGAACAACAAACCCACGAATGGTATGTGTTCAAGAAAATGAACGAATGAGCAAAAATTAGAACATTCTTCAGTAATAGAATCTTGATTTTGAAAACAAACTAAAGGTAAAGGATAGAAATTTGTACTTGAGAGGGATCAGAGTGGCTGTTAGCAAAATTGTATATTATGAATCACACATAAAATTACAGATGAGACTTTATCCAGCCATATCTTTCAATTTGTGAATTCTCATTTTCCTCATCCATGATTAAAAAGGACAAGGTCACATCCTGAGGGTCTATGTGGTCAGTTTAGGGTTCAATATAACTTCCTATTCCATTTTCCATTGCTACTGAATTGCCTGTGGCATTTGGAGTACAACAGACCTTTCTGAGAGTAGCACAGCTATCAGGACCCCAAAATGTCAAGTACAACTCACTGATACTCAGAAATGTTCCACATGCATTTCACTAATACTTGAAATTGACCAAGCAGAATGTAATCAAAATACAAAAAAAAAAAAAGAAAGAAAGAGGACCTTGTTGGAGGCCTTTGGAAAATTCATTCATACAACAAATATTTGCCAGGAAGGAATAATCCCTGTGTTATTTAGGAAGAAAAGATGGTTAGATGGAGAGAAGTTGAGGATGGGTTCTAATGTCCTTGTCCAAATCATTCAGGTTCTGTGTCTATTCTCCCATGTCTCATTGAATCATTCTCAATGATTCCTATATGTACATGACAACAGGAGATCAAATTCATCTTTCAGTTTCTAGGGCAAATGATTAAAATTTCCTTTAACCCTCTCCTTGCACAGAAGAAATTACTAAAGAAGTTCTGAGTAGAAACAACTCGCTCCCCTCTTCTTTCTTCCTGCCCCTCTTTCTCATATAGATGATTCTTGAAACAATAAGGATCACAGCATAGTTCTTACAATTCTGACATGCTTCTGTATCTCCTGGTCCTCCCTAAAGAATAGGATTGACTCTTATGAAATGGGTAAAATAAAAGTAGGGTGGAAGGGAATAAGAGGCAGGATTATAGAAAGGAGGGCAGACTGGGGGAGAGACAGGGTCAAAGTAGAAAGTTGAATAAGTGGGGGACAAGATAGAATGGAGGGAAATATGATAGTCTTTTACAATATAATTACTATAGAAATGCTTTGCTTTTGCTTTTCAGTGGGCTCACTATCTTGGAGTAGGGGGTAGGGGAAAAATGGGGAGAAAATTTGTAACTCAAAATCTTGTGGAAATGAATGTTGAAAACTAAAAATAAATAAATAAAAGATCTTTTTTTTTTTAAATAAATGGATTAAACTTGGAAAATGCTTTGGAAAATGGCTTTAAACCCATATTTCTATAGCAACCCAGCAAGATACAAAGTGTAATTCTTATCATTGCCATTTCACAGATGAAGAAACTGAAGTTGAAATTGGGACTCAATCTGAGATCACTTTCTACAAGTGCATAATGATCTTGCCCTATTTAATATTTCATTTAATTCAGTTTCACTTTCCAAGTGAGGCAGAGATGATTTGTCAAGCTTTGATAGAGACATTTGGTATTACACCATTGTGTTTTGTCTATTGTTTTATAGTTTTGTAAATATGACAAGCACAGGTAGGATACAGGCAACTTACCATAGACAAAAATTGTCAAAAGTCTGGTTTGAACCCAGGGGCAATGTGGCACAGTTGAAAAAATGCTAGATTTCATAGATTTTAAGCTGGAGGAGACTTCGAGGTTGAGTCCAATCTCCTTATTTTCCAGTTGAGGAAATTGAAGCTGTGAGAAATGAAGTGACTTGCCCTGGATTACAAAACTAGTTAAGTGTCTGAGAATCAGAGGACCTGAGTTCTCATCCTTCCTTTGTGATCACAAGCAAGTCACTTAACCTTTTTCAGGCTCAGTTTCCCCCTTTGTAAAATGATATCCATTGAGATCCCTTCTCAGTATCTGTATGATCTTTTTTACTCCAATTCCAGAACTCTGTCTTGGTAGCTTTAAATTGAAATTAAGAAATTTTCATTATATAAGAAATCAAAGTAAATAAAATATCTTTAGATAATTAGATACTCATAGAACAACAAGGAACAGTCTTAGTTTCCCTGGAATCTGAACAATTTAAGGGCTTTTTTCTCTACTATTGTAGTATTTTTCCCTAAAAGACATGTAAACACCTTCGAATTCTTTACTGAATACATGTATATAAGAAACCAAGGGGACTGTGGTTTAAACTGGAATAAAGATCTGACCTTTATCAAGAAGGTTCAGCAAAGGGGGACACTGGGGAAAAGTCAGTTGGTTCATCACAGTATTGTGTTGCCTCTGAGCTTTTAGCCGATTTCTGATTCACAGTATTTCTCATCATGACTTTACACGTGTTAATGTTTGACTCAAGCTTAGTTAGCATGGTTAAAAGAAAAGTGATAAAAGATCTCAGCCCATAACACACACTAGAAAGGACATCTCTTTGACATCTTGTTGGTCACACAGCAGTGTGACATTGGGAATAGAAAGTTTATCTCAATGCCAGAGAGATGAGGCTGAGGTCCCCCATCTGAAACATACTGGATGTGATCCCAGCTTCATCTCCTCGGATCCTGACCTACTCAGATACTCAGTACTGCAGTACTACAACTAATCAGCACTGCAGTCCTCATTGGGGTTATTTCCTTTGGCAATTCAGATTTCGTTCTCAAAAGTTTCCTATCTCTTTGGGGATGATTCCCCTGGAGAGTTTTAGCCCTTTGGGTGCTAGAAAAGCAGAGTGGTGAGTTTTTCTGGAAAAATTCTAGAATGTCCTGAGTTTAAAAGATGGTTAAATGAGTATCCAGAAAAGAAATTGCAAAGAAGATATCAGTTTAATAATAGTAAAAAAAATTAAGAAATAGATAACAGTTCTATAGCACTTACTATGTGCCTGATTCTGTGCTAAGTGCTTTTTTTTTTATTATTATCTCATGTGATCTTCACAACAACCCTGGAGATAGATTTTATTACCCCATTTTTACAGATAAAGAAACTGAGGCAAATAGAGGTTAAGTGACTTGCATAGGGTCACATTGTTAGTAAGTCTCTGATACTAGATTTGAACTCAGGTCTATCTGACTCCAGGCCCGACACCATATCCAGGAGTTCCCTATCCCTCTGAGATACACAGATCTAAAACAATTAATGCCACAAATGGCCACTTTTCTCCTGTCTACATGTAAATATTCTCTTTTCCCTTGAGTTAAAAGTCATAGTTTTTGCCATTCATGGTTAATAATTATTATTTAACTAATTATTATTAAATAATTATTAAGTAACTCAATGGTGGTTACCTGCCAATCCAATTGAAAAATGCTTATTATGTGCTTACTGTCTGAGAGGAAGAGAAGCAGTGTTGCATGATGGATACAGGCCTAGCCTTTGTACAAAGAAAACCTATGTATTATCCCATAAATTAAAAATAAAATATAAAAAAGAAGAGCCATGTTTAAGTCCTCCCTTTGACATATACTAGTTGTACCGTGTTTCCCCGATAAGACCTATCCCGAAAATAAGCCCTCCCCTTACTGTGTAAGATTCCTCTAAAATAAGCCCTCCCCCGAAAATAAGTCCTATTGAGATTGCTACTGTAGTGAAGGTGATCCCCTGCGCTACACACTACATTAAGGTACCCTCTATATGCACCGTCCCTCCCCCCCTCGTGAAACGCACGCCGCGCTTGGAGCTGCATCCAATCAGAGCTGCAGCAGTGAGCACGTCATCCTGTTCTTCCCCAGTGATTTGCTTGCTGGCACCATTG
>NW_027185655.1:17704237-17719237 GCF_028583685.1 Petaurus breviceps papuanus | reverse complement strand
CAAAGTGCCTTGAATGCCAGACAGAAGGTATTATATTTGATTCTGGAGAAAATAGGAAGCCCCTGGATTTTATTGAATTGTAGTGCATGATATGATCAGACCTGAAGTTTTGGAAAATCAATTTAGTCATTGAGTGGAGGATGGATTAGAGTGGGAATAGAATTGTTGCAAAGAGAACCAGAAGGCAATTGCTATAGGTAGGAAGTAATGAGGGCTTGCTACTAGCTGGGGTTCATGTCTGAAAAGAGGTGGGGAGGGGGTGTATATAAAAGAAATGTTAATGAAAGTAAAATCCACAGGATTGGGCAGCAGATTGTATATGGGAAGTGAGAAAAAGAGTGAGGCTTTGAGGATGACACCGAGGTTTTAAGCTTGGGTGACCGGGACAATGGTGATGCCTTTGATAGTAACAGAGAAATCAGGAAGAGAGGGAGATTTGAAAGGAAAGAAAATGAGTTCTGCTATAAACATGCTGAGTTTGAGATATCTGTGAGATATTCATTTTGAAGTCTAATAGTCATTTGAAGTTCCCAGACTGGACATTAGAAGAGGGGTTAAGGACAAGATAAGTAGATTTAAGAATCATGAGGATAGAGAAGATAATTGTATCCATGGAGGCTGATGAGATCGTAAAGTGAAACAGTATATAGAGAGAAGAGCAGAGAAAAGGGCAGAGGCTTGGGAGAACTCATTGTCATCATAACAGACTGTAGAGAGGTAAGAAGAGTGAGAAGAAAGGAAATTGAGGTTTTGTTTGTAAATGGCCTTTTCAGGGAGTTTATCCACAAAAGGGACAAAGTATATAGGACCATAACTAGTAGGGATGGATGGATGGATCAAGTAGAGATTGCTCTGACAAGGGGAGAAGATGTGGGGATGCTTATTAGCAGTAGGAAAACAGTCAGCTGATAAGAAAAGATTGAAGATCAGTGAGAGAGTGGTAAAGAAAATGGTGGAGATAAGATGACATAGGAATACCAGTGCATGGAAAGGGTAAGGAGAACAATAACTTCTTCATGGAAAACAGGATTCAAGGAACAAATAGCGACAGAAGGCATCTGAATGATGTGAGATGAGGAGGGGAGAAAAGGAAGCTCTTAATGAATGGTCTTGGGTTTTTTTATATTTTTTATTTGCATTTTATTTTATTATCAGAGTTCCATGATAAAACTTTGAATTCCAGATTCTTTCCCTTCCTCTCTCATCACCAACCCCTACTGGGAAGATAGGCAATTCAATATAGGTTGTACACGTGTAGCTACGCAAAACATTTCCATGGTGGATATATTGTGAAAGATTGACTATTTTCCCCCCATCCTATCCCACCCCCAACTTGTTCTATTCTCTACTTTGATCCTGTCCCTTTTCAAAAGTGTGTGCTTCCAACTCCCCTCTCCCACCAGTCTACCCTCCCTTCCATTATCTCCCCTCTCATCCCATTCCCCCCCTACTCTCCTTCAGGGTGATGCCCCATTTAGTGTGTATGTCATTTCCTCCCTAAACCAAATTCAATTAGAATAAGGTTGACTAATTCCCTTTTGCCTTCCTGTTCTTCCCTTCAATTGTAACTATTTTCGCTTGCTTCTTCTATATGAGATAGTTTATCCCATTCTGTCTCTCTCCATCTCCTCTCATCATCTCTCTCACCTCTTAATTTCGCCTTTTAAGTATCATCTCTTCCTATTTAATTGGTCCTGTGCCCTCTGTCTATGTATACCATACACACATTCACATATGTATTCATACACCCATATACCCTCCTATAAAGACATTATATATGTATGTATACATATATATATAAACATTTATATAACTTGCAACTATTCTCATACTGAGAAAGGCTTCATAAGTTACAATGATCATTTTTCCATGTAGGAATGTAAATAGTTCAATTCTGGTAAGTTCCTTATGATTTCTTTTCCCTGTTTACCTTCTCATGGTTGTCTTGCTTCTTGTAACTGAATGTCAAATTTTTTATTCAACTCTGGTTTTTTCATCAAGAATGCTAGAAAATCCTCTATTTCATTGAATGACCCTAAGTTTACCTGAAACATGATACTCAGTTTTGCTGGGTAGGTGATTCTTGGTTTTAATCCCAGCTCCTTTGACCTCCAGAATATCCTATTCCAAGCCCTTCAGTCCCTAAGTGTAGAAGCTGCCAGCTCATTTACTTATCAGGTACACCAGATATTTTCTTTCTTATTTATTTTTGAGAGCCCACAAATCTCAATGGCCTTTTCAATTAACTTCTATTTTATCTAAAGTTAGAATATTGCTAGCATAATATCTTTCCTAACATGTTTTCTTTTTTTAATGCAGAGAGAGAAGGAAGGCTGAGAAAAGGGTGAGCTAGGAACAAGGAACTGTGGGAGGTGATAAGCACCTCATATAGTGTTCACAGAGGGAGCTAGGGTGCTCAATAAATATTATTGACTGCCTATTAACAAGAGGGAAAAGAGGCTGCAGGGTGATGGTGTAGGAGGAGTGAGGTGGTTTCACTAATAAGCCTCATAGCAGGGGCTCCACGGAATAGCTATTTAAATGTGCCAGGGCCCCAGTCTCTACAGCCCCCTCAGAAATTCCCTAAGGTCCCCAATTTGAGAAGCATCATCAAAATGAAACTTATTTTCCTTTGTGTCAAAGTAGGATAAAAGTCAATCATCACATATAAACAATTTCTGTGCCACTCAGGTAACAATTATGGCCCTTAAAGGGGAGAGAAATGACCTATAGGAATGGCTTTATAACCTAGTATCCATTTGGGAAGGGCATCTCCTTAAGTTCAATATTGACAAGATCAAAGTCTCAGTGCCAAAGCAGGAAGCAACCAGAAAGACTCTCCACTGCTGTCTCTGGAACCACCTGCTTTCTGGCTTCTGATGGCAGCACACCCAATAAACTCTTGCTCAATTGTCAACATGCATAGCCTTACCAGTCAGTCAATCAAGCAACATTTTCTAAGTACTATGTATCTTACATGCTGCATGTGTGTGTATGTACATACATAATTCAGACTATTCACTGGATGGTCAAATACTAAAGCTGAGGCTTAAATACTTTGGCCACATAATAAGAAGACAGGATTGCTTGGAAAAGACCCTGATTTGGGGAAAGATTTAAGTTAAAGGGAAGAGGAAATGGCAAAGGAGGAGATGGATAGATAGTGTCATGGAAACAATGAACATGAACTTGGATTAAACTCAAGAGACAGTAGAGGATAGAGAGGTCTGGCGTGCTATGTCTCATGAGGTCATGAAGGGTCAGACACAACTGAAAAACAACAGCACACAAGGCAGTTTGGGGAGCATATGCACTAACAGCCTATCAGGGAACAGGGAAGGCATCATAGAGAAGATGGGCATGTGAGCAGAATCTTGAAGGAACTAAGGAATCTACAGTGGTGAAGGAGATAATGAACTCTATGCTAGAAATGAGGAACAGCTATTATAAAGGCATAAAGCCCAGAGATGGATTACCATTTATGTAGAATAGTAAGAAAAATTTGACTGGCTTCTCATATGTGTGAAGGAGACAAACAAGTCATAAATCTGAAAAGTTATCGTAGTATTGCACAATCAGAGATTTAGATCTGGAAGGAGACAAGTCTACTCCACCCATTCTTACTTAACAGATGAAGAAATTGAGGCATGGGGAGGAAAAATGACTTGTCTATGGTCACACTGCTGGGAAGTATGTAATTGCTAGTAGGCTCATAATTTCTTTCCTGGTTTTACTGACTGCACATTGTCAAGCTCTCTCTCCATTAAACAAAGTGACTTCTTAACCTATGTTGGAACTATTTTGTGAAGGTCTTTAAATGCAAAACAGTGGAGTTTATATTTCATCTGAGAGATAACAGAGAGCCCGTGAATTTTGTTGGTGTGGGGAAAGACATGGTTGGACCTGTGCTTTAGAAAATCTCTTTAGCAACCAAGTAAATAAAGATTATAGCAGGGAGACACCTGAGGCAAAGAGGTTGGTTTGGAGTCTACAGAAATAGTCTAGGGAAAGGGTGATGAGGGACAGAAACTGATTAGTGGCTATGTAACCAATAGTACAGCCTTTTGCTCCTAAAGTGTATATTACTATCTTCTTGACTAGTAAAAAGAAGATGGCACTAGGTGCTTTTAAGTTGATGAATATATATATATATATATATGTACATACATATACACACATATGTATGTGTGTTTGAAAGCAGCCTGGGTTAAGTGACTTGTCCAGGATTACAGCTAGTGTCTGAGTCACTGTACTATCTACTGCACCACTTAGCTATTCCTGATGAAAATATTCTTAATCCATTGGGGTTACATGCATATATAATATGACTAGTGGGGTTTTGTTTTTTTTTTAAACAATAGTAAATTCTTGTAGGTTTCAATTCTGATTCTTTCACTGACTAAAGTAGGAGATATCAAGTACCATTTTCAGTATGAGTATAGTTTTGGATATATTGATGTTAAGATGTCTACAAGACATCCAGTGAGAGTAATGGACTTGAATTATCTGAGAGTCAATAGGCAATTATTAGGCCCTTGCTATGTGCCAGGCATTGTACTAAGTACTAGATATATAAGGAAAGGTAAAAGACTATCTCTGCTCTTGGGAACTTGGAATCTAATAGGGGAGACATCACATAAACAGTTGTACAAACTAGAGATATACTAGACAAATTGTGAGTAATCTCAGAGGGAAGGGGGCTGGCATTAAGGGAGATGAGGAAAGGCTTCTTGTAGATGGATAGGACATTAGCCAAAGGGAAAAGAAGAGAAGAAAAGCTCTGGGACAGATATTATTGGGAATGAAATGTATATTCAACAAAGGCATGGCTGAGGTGAAGGCTGAGTCTGGAGGTCTGTGGAGTCACAACTGGTAAAATGAACATGAGAAAACAAGGAGGAATCTAGGGACCAGATCATACCCTTATCATACTGTTAGCAAGGATTAGATTGGGTATGAAAGCGAGGAAGTCAAAAGAAAAGAAAGCTGTGGTTAGAGAGCACAATTTCAGATTACTGGATGTAAGCAATGGTGAGGTCTAATGTGTGACCTTGCCTTTGTGTGGTTGAAGTATCAAAGAATGGAAAAGAAAGTAAGTAAAGCTGATTTTAATAAAATGAGAAGGGGCAGTTACATGGCGCAGTGAGTAAGAGCGCCGGCCCTGGAGTCAGGAGGACTTGGGACTGGTTCTGGCCTCAGATTCTTAACACCCACACAAAAAAAACTGGCCGTGTAACCTTGGGCAAGTTACTTAACCCCAATTGCTTTAAAAAAATGTGAATTCAGTTAGTAAGATCATAAATATGAATATTGGAATCCTAAGGAATGGGGGTGCAGGGGTAGAGAAAGATCTGAGCTGTCTACTAAAATCACTAAGCACATTTTTGAGTGACTCAAAGGACAGTAGACAGCAGCAACAGGGATTGGGATAGGATATTACACAAAGGTTGTGTGGACCTCAAAGGATGAAAACACTCATTTTTTCTTAAAATTTGCATTCAATTTCTCATTGGGGAATGGTTTGGAAATAGCACTGGGGAGCAGAGAATATGTTCACCTTGCATCCTGCCTCTGTGTAATTGAGGAAGATAGATGATATAGTATTCAAATGATATATAGCCTTAAAGAGAGACCCAGATTTCCATTAAAATGAGGAAGGAGAAGTAGTGCTGATCAATGATGATTTGCTAACAATTAATTGGGGTGTCCACATGGTATAGTGAAATGGGATCAGAGCTAAATAAGCTGATTAAGGAGTGGGCTTTGTAGAGGAATGGGGCTGGTTAGGATAAGGATATAGGTGTTATTACATACATATATGTTTGGTTTATATGTTAGAATTAATATTATTATATGTAAGAGCTCAAAGAAAGCACTTTAAGAACCAGAAAAATTGGCTCCTTTATAACATCCTCAGTTCATTGCCACAGTTCTGACCAATAAGTTGTCCCATTTCACTTCTGATTTCTATTCAAATCCAATGGCAACAGACACCAACTACATTTGATTTTAATTCACAACTTTACTGATGCACCAGATTACTGTATAGACCTTGGACCACTAGATTTTTTTAATGACCATTAAAACAAATTTCATTAGTTCTCTCTAAGGAGGGTGGCTCAGAAACAACTCCTTTATTTGAACCTAGGCCAAAGATGTGGTTGACAAGTAAAATATTGCTGTCAACACTTCAGGAAGGAAAACAATTTCTAGTGAATTAGTCACATTTTCACCTCTGCCTCTGTTCTTCTGCTTAATTTGACTTAATGTCTTGAATATGCAACACTATGTAAATTTTCTCGCATTCAGCATAATTTTCATTCCAAGGAGAATTCCACCAAAGTTGTCTCACTAACATTAAAAAATAAATTAAAATGGTTGGAGGTGGTGCCTTAGGGGAATGTAAACTGTTGGATGATGAGAGGAGTCTCCAAAAATGATAAAGGTTTGGGAGGAGACATATTTCCTTTCAGTCTGAATTGTTTGGTTTTGTTTTAAGATAATAACAAGACATAAGGCACTCGATTTTATTTTTGATCATCACTTATAGAAAGGAAGAGAAAAAATACAATTCCATAACGAGGCAGGTATTGAAGTTGACGATGTTATAAATTGGCTTGATAACTTTTTCCTTCACTTTGATACACCAGAAAGTTGATCAAACATCATCTTCTTCCAAAGCATTTTTAAAATCATAGAAAAATTTTCCAATATGCCAATGATGGTACCTTATTTTATTATTTAGTTTCTCATTAGTCCAAGCCCAGGGAAACCAAATATAGTTCTTCTTTGAAATCTAATATTCTCTTTGAAAGTGTAATCATTTAGGACTACAGTCAGTGCCCAAAATTGGTCCTGGAATAGCTTAATTAGAAAAATAAGAAGTTAGGATAATTGCAAGTAGATTTTTCTGGTTATTATTATTAAAACTGTATTTGGGGTTTTTTAAATCAGATTATCATAAATCACATAGTCCAGATCTCAAAGTTTTAGTCCTTACTAACTCCTACTATACTTATTCTGTCATTCCTACTAAGATTGTCCAATCTTACTATTACTTTGTTGTTGTTTCGGGAGGCAATTGGGATTAAGTGACTTTCCCAGGACCAAACAATTCGTAAGTGTCTGAGGCCAGATTTGACCTCAGTTCCTCCTAAAACCAGGGTGACTGCTCTATCCATTGTTTTAACCTGGGCTTTCTAATGAATATAATATAGTGCTTTTATAATCTCCATTTTACAGATGGGGAAACACAGAGGTTGAGTCACTTCTCCAAGGTCCCACAGATAGTGTCTATGGGAATTCATGTCTTTGCAACCAGTACTGTATCCACCATACTGCCAAGCTGCCTCTAACTAGTAGAGACAAGATTGAAATTAGCCTCTAATTTCAAATCCAGTATTCATCCCACTATACCATGCTGCCTAATCCTAACCTCAACTCATTTCTAGATTTAATGAAATACCAATCAAAGCACCAATGAGGTACATCAGAGAGTAAGATGGAGCACAATTTATATGAGAAAATAAACAAGAATATTCAGAGGGGGAAAAAAGGAGATAGCCCATAGACTACCAGATTTCATTCTATTCAGGGAAAATCACCAGAACTACCTGGTAGTAAATAAAAACAAAATAGATCAGTGGAACAAATGGGAAAATTGGATAGCAATAAGACAAGAAATCACATGAGATCTCATCTTGTATGTGTGTGTGTGTTTATGTGCATAACTATAAGTGCAAATGGAATTACATATGTGCATATAATTATGTAAATGCAATGACAGATTGTATAATATGTGTGTCATAAACACGTATGTGTGTGTTTATATATACATGTATGTATATTGTGTTTGTTTATATATGTGCAATTCCCTTGATATAGGAGAGAACTTCAGGAGTGACCAGGAACATTTAGAGTAGTTGTAACTTGCCCAGGCTCACAGAGCCAAAATGCATCAGATGCAGGAAATCAATGAAGCTGTTTCTTATTCTGAGACCCTTTCTAGAAACTACACCAGACCTCATATTATGCTGTGTTTTATAATTTTTTCATATTATATTAGTCCCAATGGATCAAAGCTTAGCATATACAAAATATCAAAAATTTAAGTTTCTTATAATTAGAGAGAGGAGGAAAATCCTATCCAACAAATAGAAGTGAAGAAACGTTCTCTGCCAAAACAAATGAGAATATTTTCTAGTTTAAACAGTTTCCTAAAACACTAAGAGAATAAGTGAGTTACCCAGGAAAACACACACACACACACATGCATGCACACACACTTCCACACATAGTATTTGCACATAAATAATGTATCATGTTGTGTATATATGTATTTGTCTGCATGCATATACACTGTGTGTATATGTATGTATGTATGTATATGCACCTATATACATGTAAACCTAGCAATCACTATGTTAGACTTGTGTCTGCTCAGGCAGATTTTAAAGACCCCAAGTTCATATTAATTCTGCCCTTGGAAGAGTACTTATGAAATGTATTAATGGCTTATGATTATATCTCCACTTAAAGGGGGAAAACTTTCTTTTTTTTTCTTTTTAAGTAGTAATTTTACTCTAATTACATATAAAGACAAATTTAACATTCATTTTTCTTAAAATTCGCGTTCCAACTTTTCTACCTCTCTCCTGCACCTCCTCTCTCCCTAATACAGTAAGTAATTTGATATAGGCAATAAATGTGCAATCACATAAAACATATTTCTATGGTAGTCATTTTGTGAAAGAAGAAATAAACCAAAGGGGTAAAAACATGGAAAAAAGACTTTGAAAATACAATGCTTTGATATGCATTAGATTCCAGCAATTCTTTTTTGGATGTGGATAACATTTTCCATCATGAGTTTTTGGGATCCTTGCATCATTATATTGCTGAAAAGAGCTAAGTCTATCATATTTGATCATTGCACAATGCTGCTGTTACTATGCACAACATTCTCTTGGTTCTGCTCACTTCACTTCGCATCAGTTCACATAAGCCTTTCCACATTTTCTGAAATCTGCCTGCTCATTTCTCATGTTCCATTATATTCACATACCAAACTTTTTCAGCCATTCTCCAGTTTATGGGAATAAGGGGAAAACTCACAGTGAATTTAAAGGTTTGGATCCCAGTTCTGCAATAGAAAAGATCTCTCTTTTCTGTGAGGCTCCAAGAGATTTTCTATTCCCTCATACCTTGAATAATGGGACACAAGAAAATGCAAGGACAGAGTCAACCACAGTTGTTATGAGAAATCAGAATAGATCAATTAGGTCCAGTCTTTAACAGAATAAAAACATATGGTTAGAAATCAGTGCCAGTTACAACTATTTTTTCTCTCAGCATTCTAGCTCTCTGGGTAAGGGCCGTTGGTTTAAAAATATATAGTCTGTAGGCCTGCTAGGTGGTGCAGTGAATAGAGCACTGGCCCTGGAGTCAGGAGGACCTAAGTTCAAATCTGGTCCCAGACACAACACACTTGTGTGTGTGACCTTGGACAAGTCACTTAACTCAATTTCCTTGCCTTCCCCCCTCATGCTGTCACTTAGAGGCATTTATTAGAGAAAGAAAATTGCTGGTGTTGTTATCACCAATTCAGCTCTTGCTCCATGTGTCTAAGGAAGATCCTAACATCCTGTTACCACAGATCCTCCCAAAACTCCTACTGTAGGGGGCAAGTTAACCCTGCCCTATAGTTTTGATCCCATGTTAACTTTTTCTACATTTCCCAAATCCTTTGTGGCCAGCTCACGCCTTGCCAGAGACCTATTACATACACAAATGTTCAAACTATGCGCATGTATCTTTGTGAATATATACATATTTACAGAAAAAATCCAATCATTCAGGGAAAAGGAAAGCAAAATATTTAGAAAATGTCTAGTAAAATATATGGGATTATGATCTTACATCCAAAATCTACAAGTAATTAAAATGAATTTTAGAAGTAAGATCTATTTCCTAGTAAATAATTGGCAAGAATATGAACAGAAAGTTCTTGAAAGAAGAAAAACAAAGTTATTAAACCACCTAATAATAATAAGAGATTCTCATTAAAGTAAGGTTTAAGATAATATGGACACTGTTTATATAATATCATATTTGATATCACATTCTATAGTATGTGTTTAATATACAATGTGTATATATTAAATAACTATGATAATTTATATGAATATAATATCACAAGGAAATTCATACAATGATTATATTAGCAAAGATTCATTTTAATTCTGTAAGCATTTATTAAATGCAGTGTTAGATAAAAATGGCTAACTGGTAAAAATGATAAAATTCAATGTTGACAAGGCTGTGAAGCAACAGATAAATGTTGATGAAGTGGGTAAAGAATGTAATCTTTTTAGAAAGCAATACGGCAGCATCCAATAAGAACTACAATATTATTCATACACTTTGACCCAGGATTCCCACTGTAAGAATGTTATGAAAACCTAAGAAATAATCTATCTGTTAGGGAAAGAGGAAAAAATTATTTTTTGGAATAGGGCAAAACTTAAAACAAGTTATGTTTATAACAAAAAGGGCAATACTGCACAACATGTGCTAAAAATATATGATGACTGCATTATTAGAAATCACAAAAATTTATTTTAAAAAAGAATATGGCAAGATGTATGATGTGAAGCAAAATTAAAAAAGCTGAATGAAACCAACAGTATACAAAAATGCTACAACTAATTACAGTAGCAAAAGCTAAAAGATAAATACAAGAATAAGTAATAGTTAATATACACCTGTCATTCCTGTTACTGGGGAAGACTGGTGGATCACTTTTGCTGAAGAGAGCTATTGTCAATTGGGTGTCTGCACTAAGTCCTACACCAGTGTGGTGAGAGGAAACCCCAAGAACAGAGGGCCACCTAAGAATAAATGAACTGATCCAAGCATTTTGGAGAACAATATAGAATTATACCCAAAGAGTTATTGACCCAACAATACCACTACTTGATCTTTTTTCAAAGATGATTAGGGAAAAAAGAAAAGAACCTACATGTTCTAAAATATTTGTAGCAGCTCTCTTTGGTGACAAAGAACTGGAAATTGCAGGGATGTCCATCAATTAGGGAATGGCTGAACAAGTTGTGGTATATGATTGGGATGGAATACTACTGTGCTTTAAGAAATGATGAGGTCAATGAGCTTAGAAAAACATGGAAAGTCTTGCACAAAATAATGAAGAGTGAAATGAGCAGAACCAAGAGGACATTGTGTACAATATTGTTTTAGGAAAAATTTTGATTAATGAGTTTTTTGACTTTTATAAATAACCAAATTAACTATAAAGTACAAATGAAGAAAGTTACTATCTGGATCCAGAGAAAGAACTGATAAAAGAAGTATGTATAGAATAATTTACATACACACACACACATTTTGCTTTTTTTTTTAGGATGGCAATTGGGGTTAAGTGACTTGCCCAAGGTCACACAGCTAGTTTTTGTGTTAAGTGTGTGAGGCTGGAATTGAACTCAGGTCCTCTTGACTCCACGGCTGGTGCTCTATTCACTGCACCCTTACATATATACATATGTGTGTGTGTGTGTGTGCCTATTTGTGTTTAATGACAGCCTCTTCCGGGGTGGGGTGGGTGGAGGGAAGAAAAAAAAAGAAATTTACATGAAAATTTTGTTGTTTATTTGAAAGGAAGAGCAAGTTGATTTGGAGTAGATTTTCAGTTTCATATGCAATCATCTTGCTTTGTTGTACTGTGTTATGGAAATGGTTGTTTTATTTCATGAATTAAAAATAGAATTCAAAATTTAAAAATAGAGAGGAACTGTCAAGATGGGGTGAGCCAGACTCAAATGATAGAGTGAAATAAATAAGATATCAGAAAGGAACATGTAAACAACTTCTTAAGTGATTTTATTAAACTAAATATATACATATTAACACATTTTAAATTGCTTGGAGTTAATATTTTTATATACAATCATTTTTAATATTTTGATGTATTTATAACTTAAAAATTTATGCACACACAAACACACACACACATATCCTAAATGAGCCATAGACTCTCTGAAATTCAATGCCCCTACCCACAGTTTGGATTTTATATCTACTTTTACCTATTTCATGTAGGAGTTATGAAATTTAAATCTCTGTACATATATGTGGGTTTTTTTGTATGCATATACGTATATATGTAGATTTAGATAGATATAGATGCACACACAAAAATTTGAAGAAAGAAAGTGTTTCTATTCCAATGTTTACTAGTGTGGGATGTCTGCTAATATCTATAGGGAAGAAAGAATAATTAGTCATTTTTCTGAATTATTCTTCTCTTTATTATACCCAAAGTCAATTAACTGAAAGCTTCTTCTCTTATTAGACTATGAATTTCCCTATCAGTGAAAATAATCATTAAATTGCATAAGGATAATGTCCTACATATAGCTTCTAAAAATCAAGTTGTACAAGTACACGAGATGGCAGATTTAGCTATAGCTGGACTTGGAATGGGGAATCCTAGGTTCATATCCAGCTTCACCCAGTTAAAAGCTACATGACCATAGAAAAGCATTTAACCTCTTAAAGCCTCAGTTTGCTTATGAGCAATACTTTTTAAGGGAGAGAGTTCCTCAACAGAAACATTATAAGGAAAATGCATCACAAATCTTAAAGCATTATATAAATATGCATTTTAATGATAATGAGGAGGAGGAAGAGAATGGTGGTGATGAAGAAAAAGACAAACGAGTTTTGTTGTTTTTGTTTTTATTTCTTTTTTTGTCATTTGACTCAGTATGAGTCAATACTGTTATGTGGGTAGCAAAAATAGCTAAAGTAATCTTAAGCTACTGCTAGAGAAATAAAACATTCAAAGAAAGAAGAATAATAGTCCCCTTTACTCTGAACTGCTTAGAACATATCTGGAGTATTGTTTTCAACTTGTGAGCATCTCATTTTAACTGATAAATGGACAAACTGGAAGATATTCAGAGGAAAGTAGACCAAAGTGGTAAAAGATCTGAAATTAATGTCTGATAAGAAAGTATTTGAAGTATCTATTAATTGTTAACCTGAAGAAAATGAAAAGAATCTTGAGGAAAACATGGCCAAATATGGTCAAAGTCTACAATTGTTTAAAGAACTGTTAAAAAAAAAAAAGACAGGGGATGTATTTATTTTGTGTATTTCCAGAGGATGAAACTAGGATCAATGGATGGAAATTAAAATGAGGGACATTTCCACTCAGTAAAAGGAAGAACTTTCTAACAATTAGAACTGTCCTGAAAATTAATTAGAATGGAATGTTGTGAGATTCCTATCACTGCTACATTTCTAGAACTGCTTCAATGAACATATGTAATGGTTACAGAATGAACTCTATGTGAATTGAATGTTGCACTGGATAGTCTCAAAGATCCCAAGATATCCAACTCTAAGGTTCTATAATGCTTCATGGATCACTTATAATTCTAAGCTTTGCTCTTTGTGGAGATAAGTTGAAATATCCCTCTTTCCATGGATGTCTCCCATGCAATATTATTTCCTGTATTCTTGAAAGATTATATGTTCTGTTGTTTTCAGTTGTGTCTGGTTCTTCCTGACCCCATTTGTGGTTTTCTTGGTGAAGTTAATGGAGTGGTGTACCATTTCCTCTTCCAGCTCATTCTACAGATGAGGAAACTGAGGCAAACAGAATTAAGTGAATTGACCAGGGTCACGCAGCTGAATAAGCGTCTGAGGTCAGAATACTCAGATTCCTGAGTATTCCTGACTCCAGGTCCATCTCTTTATCCACTGAGTGATTTAGTTGCCTAATGGATTAGAAGATTGTTTTTAATACCTTAGTAATTGGCTGCCTTTTTGTTACAAATCAGCACATCGTCATCATCATCATCGTCATATTTACATAGCACTTTTAAGATTTGCACCTTGTTTTACAAACATTATCTAATTGAAGCCTCAAAATAGCCCTTGAAGGTAGATGCTATTATTATCTCCATTTTGTAAAGCCATGCATGAGCAGCTGTCCAGAGGACTGCTGCTGTGAACAGCTTTCAAGGTTCTGATTACACAGTATATAGTGAACTCTCTATTTATTCAATAACAAATCAAAGCAAAACATTCACAGAAAATTAAGGTACAGCATTCACAATGTTACAGCTTATCACAGAAAATCAAAATATAGCATTCACCATGTCACAGCTCAACAACTTATCACTAAAATGGCCACATAGTTTTCACCAAAGTGGTCACATAGTTTTCAACAAAGTACAATCATTTAGTAACTCAATTATTCAATCATCCTTAAGGATCCTCCTTAAGGGACACAAAGTACAAAAGTCAAAGTCCTCCACCCATGGGTGAAATTAAGTTAAAACTTCAACATTCACTACTCAGTACCCTCTTAAGAGGTAGTAGAAAGTACAAAAGTCATCCACCCCTAGGTTTCAAGTAAATTGCAATTTCATCAGTCACTCCTCAGTACCCACAGAGAGGTCTTTTCATCTTGACTCAGGGTAGGCTTTCAATTCCCATGGTTCCTCTTCCATGGTCCCAGCTCCCACTTGAATCTAACCAACTGCCACCTGATTTCAAAGGCAGACAGCCCCCAGTTCCTTTTCCAGCTCTCCATGCAGTTCCTGCTCCACACTGAAGCTCACAGTGTCCAGTCCACCCCAAATCCTTCATAGTCTCTGTTCCTGGGAAGACAAGGCTTAACAAAGCCACAATAACATTCGTGCACATTAACAATGCCACAAAAACATTTGTACAAAGTACTGGCACCACAGTCATGCTTCCTCAGTGTTTGGAAGCTCCAGTTGGCCCTTGGAAGTCTTTCCAACAAAAGTTTGCGTTTTGCCACCACAAGTCCAAGTTCTGTGTCAGTTCTCAGTTCCCATTTCTCTTCACAGTTCTTCTCAATTTTCAGTTCAGTCCAGCAGTAGCAGCCCAGCCTCCAGATGCCTGCTGAAAAAGATTCTCTCTCTCTCTCTCTCTCTCTCTCTCTCTCTC
>NW_027185655.1:17677584-17699237 GCF_028583685.1 Petaurus breviceps papuanus | reverse complement strand
CAAGGTTTAGGGGTCAGGCTTGTTAGAGACATATATCATTTATTCTCCCCAATATTTTTGTTTGTTTGTTGCTATTAGCATTGCTTTAGAAATTTATTGGAAAGTATCATTAACAATAGACAGAAAAAAAAAATCTGTGCAAGCAGCCTACCTGAATGGAGACTGCGGGTGCTATTAGCAAATGCCTATTCACCTTCCCAGGATACAAAACCTTACCTTGGGAAAAAGGTCCCTCGAGATATTCAACATCTTCCCACAAACACTGTAAAATCAAGTAGTTAACATTCTATTATGTAAGTACTGCATTATTGTTTTTATAGGACACAATTTTTAAAATATTAGGCAGAAATGACATAGCCTTATGGGTCTTTTTGTAAAAATAAATGGAATGCACAGAAAAACACTGAATGCAATAGCCTTATTCTAATACTTTTGTTATGTGAAATGGTTTTTAGCAACTGGATAAAAATAGTTAGATATAGATATGCATGTATATCTATACATATATTTATATGTATAAACATGCAAACTATATATGTACACACACATGCATATATGTGTGTGTATATACATATATATATATAATCATTCCATTTTGAGCATTTATTCCTAGCATTGCTACTATACTTAAGACTTAAAGATAGTATTCTGTTGATCAGTATTTATAGCAGGAACAGCTGTGCTGTTTTGTAAATGTGTCACATTGACATATGTAAAAGTGATACCTCAGAGATCAACATTTGTATTCTGGGGGAAGATGGGACCTTCATTAAGGTTGATTTTTTTAATCAGATGGAGTATCAAAATTTTATGAAGCTTATTTCTGTTAGAGTAATGCATGAATTTTTATGAATCTGAAATTATATGCTGCATTTTATCAAAAAATTGTAAATGTTTTTCAGATATTTT
Organism: Petaurus breviceps papuanus; assembly: GCF_028583685.1. Lineage (NCBI taxonomy): Eukaryota > Metazoa > Chordata > Mammalia > Diprotodontia > Petauridae > Petaurus > Petaurus breviceps. The sequence goes on along the minus strand of NW_027185655.1, from coordinate 17,698,328 downwards.
ACTTAAATTCTTATGCTGTCATAAGGGACCAGTAGGTGCAGGAGAAGTTATTTGATTTTTACTTTATTCATCAATTTAAGTAGATACGTAAAATAGTTTTAATTAAGCTGTCAATGAAAAAAATGAAGATCTTTCTCCTTACATTTCTTTGGAAAGTGAAGTGCTACAGAGTTTTAAAAATAATTTGTCCTCATTAGATAGAACCTTATTTTTTCAAATATAAGTTGTATGGTTGAGTATTCTTAACCATAAACTAACAAACTTTGAGAACCTAGCCTAGTTTTTTTTTCTTTAATAGTGATCAACATCCTTTGTAGTTATAATCAATAAATTAAAGAATTATAAGAAAGGAAGAAAGGGAGGGAGGAAGGAAGGAAGGAAGGAAGGAAGGAAGGAAGGAAGGAAGGAAGGAAGGAAGGAAGGAAGGAAGGGAGGGAGGGAGGGAAGCACGGAAGAAGGGAGGGCGGGAGGCAGAGAGAAAGAAAATTCACTGACTCATTTGATATCCTTTCCCTCAGTGATATCAATGCTGGTCATATAGCCCAAGAAGTTCAAATACTTAGGAAGAAGTCCCATTCATCCAAAATATTTCTAAAAAACCACTTTCATGGTAGGAAAAAAATAAGTAGAACAAAGAGACTGAAAAAATGTGGTATAAGAATATAATGGAATCTTATTGCCCACAAGAATGCATGGATGTGAAAATTTCAGCAAATGTGAAGAGATGTATAAATCAATAAAGAGAATATCAGCAGAAAGGGGGACACTAATACAATGCTTGCAATAATGTAGATGGAAGCAGCACTAAAAGTTTACAAATTAAATCATTCAATGATGCTAACCAATCTCCGCCCCAAAGAATGATGAAACACACCTCCCTCTTCTCTGTTAAGGCTATTGGACTACAGATGCAGAATATGGTCTAAACTGTCAGACATGATCATTTGTCTGTTAGTTATACTTCAGTGTTTCCCTTTAAAAAATGTAGTGTTTGCTACAATCTGGGAGGCTCATGGGAAATGACATAAAAATAAAAAGCAAAAACAAATCTTAAAAAAATAAACAATAAAGGGGTGGCTAGGTAGTACAGCGAGTAAGAGCACTGGCTCCAGTGTCGGCATGACCTGGAGATTGAATCCCGGGCTCAGATACTTAGCACCACACCCAGAAATAACTGGCCGTGTAACCTTGAGCAAGTTACTTAAGCCCAATTGCTTAAAAAAAAAAAAAAGAAAAAAACAATAAATGAACTTCATTACACTAGATTCAATCCAGTGGTCTGATCTGTCAAGATCATGTAGGGGATAAGAATACAGAATTCAAGGTAATGCAGAGAGAGTATTAGTATGGAAATACCCATATGCCATTCCAAACCAAGCCACATCAATAATCCTCTGGGAAGTCAACAATCAGTATTAATGACTAGATGTTATGCCACAGTGTGTGTGTGTGTGTGTGTGTGTGTGTGTGTGTGTGTGTGTGCATACCTATCAGCAATTGAGGCAGCCAGATGAATTTATTAACAATATCACCATATACCCATCCCACATTCCCCTGGCAAGGTTGTTCCAAGCTGCCAAACCACTGGATCTCACCATCACAAAATGTGTATGTGCCATTCACTCTGTAAACTGGAGGAGTTCATGTGCATTTACTGTATTTCATTCATGCTGAGGGTTTTATGTCAATTGAATTATTTCACCAAAATTCCAGGTGCAAAGTGGTTTTTAACAATTGAGTCTGAACAGACGAAGACCAAATCCATTTCTGATTAATTAGTGGTTGCGAAACTCAGCAGAATCTTCCAAACTTATCAATTACTACACTTTTCAATTAGAGGCTTTATTGACTAAATCTCTACTTTGGATTCATGTTATTTCCCAAATTGATGATGTCAGCTGATTTTTAATACCAGTACTCCCAGCCATTATCTTAACAATATTGGCAAAGAATGAAGATTCAATATGTTATTAAAATATTAAAAGCATTTTGTTTTTTAAAAAAAATATTTCAAGCAGCCAAAAAAAAAGAAATATTTTTAAAACCTCCAGTTCTAATTATTCACTAGCCAGTAGAACCATAGACAATATACTCTTTTAGCAAAATATTAAACCACAGTTTTATAAGAAAATCAGTTTTATGATAAAATTATCTTTTGTCCTTTTTTCACATATTAATTTGAGATATCAAGCTGCTTTCCACAAGTAAACTTTACCAGAGATGCATAGATTTTACTTGGAAAATTCATATTAAAAATGCTCTTCCTTTTCAAAACAGTATATTTCATGCACCCATTGTTTTCCTTGATATTTTCTTTTCACCACTATTTGACATCTTTTGTTATTTGGGATGTGACATATGCTCTTGATTTTGTACAGATCTGTAATTTCACTGTTATAGGGAACTCTCAATACAGGGGACTCACTGAAATGATGCAGATTGGCAACCCATTATAGACGGTTATCTGGTGCTGGGGCTTGTCCTTTGTTCTCAAAGAGAACCAGTACATGAAGAAGGTGGTGCCATGACATGCAAGTGAATTGGATTTAAGTGAGAGAAGGCTGTGCAGTCACCAGCCCCATTGTCTTCTCTGAAGCCATCTGGGTTCAGCGGCAGTATAGAGATCAGGAAGACTGGAGATGGCCCTGGATGCAGTGGAAAACAAGTAAGAAAGGAAGGAAGGTACAGAAAAATACCAGTGGAAAAAATGTGTCATGCCTGGTAGTCAAAGTAACAGGTGATCTCAAAGACTAGAGATCAACTTTGGGGAAAGATTTTGGAGAGAACAGATTTGTGTTTCCAGGTCTTGAAGAAGACTCTGATACAAGTTCCTCCACTCCCCAAAATTACACAAATTCAGTCAGGCAAGCATAGATCGTCCCTCCAGACCACTCAGTACTCCCTAAAGGAGTGATAAATTTTACCCTTAGAGGGTGAATAATTTGCTCAGGGTCACAGAGTTAATATGTGTCAGAGGCAAAATCTGAACTCAGATTTTCCTGATTGTAAGGTAACCTATTTAATCATATATATATATATATATATATTTGTTTTTGGTTTGTTTTCAAGGGGTTTTTTTTTGCTTTTTGGAGGGGGGAAGGTAGGGCAATTGGCATTAAATGACTTGTCCAAGGTCATACAGCTAGTTTTTTGTGTGTTAAGTGTCAGAGACCGAATTTGAACTCAGGTCCTCCTGATTCCAGGGCTGGTGTTCTATTCACTGCGCCACCTAGCTGCCCCTAATCATATATATCACACTGTCTTTCTGGTACTTATGTTAAGCATGTAGGAGCATAAATTGAAAAATTCAAGGGACCTTAGAGGCCATCTAGTCCAACACCTTCATTTTACAACCAACTTTGTAAGCCATTTGATGAAGGGTGAAGATGCCAGATGAGAGATGTTACAATTAGCTGTAGCTTCTGTTATACCCTCTGGGTTCTGTATAGGAAGATTAGATTAGCTGGAATGGAAGGGTTTTGTTGTTGTTTTCCCAGAAATTGGAATAAGTATGGCTTTAGAGTGTGTCCTAAAAAAAACATTTCAGGCAGGGGGGAGAAAAACCTCAGCTTTAGCTTTGGCCAAGTCTTCATCTCTCCAACACCTGTGATTGAAAGAGGACCATTTAGCTTCTTCGAGTCTGGTAAATTCCCACTGGTGTCTTTAAAACTGTCCTTGGTGGGGTGGCTAGGTGGCACAGTGAATAGAGCACTGGCCCTGGAGTCAGGACCTGAGTTCAAATCAGACAGTTATTAGCCATGCGACCTTGGGCAAGTCACTTAACCCCAACTGCCATGCCCTCCCCTTTCCACAAAGCAACAAAAGTGTCCTTGGATTAGCTGATGATAGTGTCTGCATAAGGAGTCAAGGAAATGGACAGAGATTCACCACACTTACAGGAAACTATAATTATCCCAGAAAAGGATTTTTGAAAACCAGAAGCCCCTTTACCCTTGAATCCAGTTTTCCCACGAACTCTGTACTTTGGGGAAAATGGACACAAATATTTGGGGCATATATTTTATTCCAACTGTGCTTCTTGTATCCCTGTATTCTATATTCTATCCCTGTATCCTGTATTCTAAAAGATTACATAATGTTGGCTGATGATTCTCACCTGATAATCTTCATGGGAAAGCACATCAGTGGGACCTCAAGCCATTTGAATTAGAAAAACACTCCTGACCAATCAAGGGTATCCTTTGAATCCTTAAGGGAAGAGGTAACCAAGCTTTGGAAATCAAACTAATTACAGGGAGAGAAATGCAATCCCCAAAGATAGAACCTTTACAAAATGAGTTTTCATTTGACATTTAGTAGGCAAGGCTGTCTCTTCATCTATAAAAGGAGATGAGAAGGGCTAGCTATTCCTACCTAGCAGATCTGATGTGAGAAATAACTAAAAAGAACAAAGCAAGATTATTTGTTATTTATTGTAGCCAAGGCAGTGTGGTATAATAGAGAAAGCTATGCTCAGAATCAGGAAAACCTTGGATCGAGTCCATCCTTTGACATATACTGATTCTATGTCCATACTCAATATGAGTCACTTCTCAGGGCTGCAAGCAACTCTTGATGATTTTGAGATATAGACTGGCTTCTGACCTGTATTGATAGAGAGCATGTCTATATCAAAAATTCCCTACACTAATCACCTACAAATTTTTTTCATCATACAACCCTATTAGTGTGTTATTGTTATTGTTGTTGTTTTAATGTGTGCAAAGTCTACATTGAAAGGCATTTGCCTGTATCCATGTAATAAGGGATTTGGGGGCAGCAAAGGTTGTCATGAGAGCTGACTTCAATATTTGAAAGAATAACCTGTGAAGGGTAGGAATTTATTGTTCTGTCTGTCCCCAAGAATTCAGAATAGGTATGGGAGTGGAGATTCCTTTGTTCAGTTATGGTTGAACTAGATGACTAATGGATCTTCCAACTCTCATATTCTGAGGTTCCGTGAAATCAAATGTCTGGTTACACCCACCCAAATTAATCGGAACACCAACTTAGCAGGTAATGTTCATAAAATATGATTATATTTGTGTATCTCCTTTGTTTCTTTTTTCTGTCCTTTAGTGGATTTTTTGTTTTATTTGTGCTCTTTTTTTGCATTTCTATCACTACCAATCTATCACACACACACACAAACACAAAACCAATAAGCTTTCCTTTAAGATACTCACAGTTTCTTATACAATACTTTATTTTCTAAATTTTTAAATTTATTTTTAGTTTACAACATTCAGTTCCATAGTCCTTTGAGTTCCAAATTTTCTCCCTCTCTCTCCTGCTATTCCCCGCCCCCCCCATCATGGCGGAATACAATTACATGTAGGTTGTACAGATACTTTCACATTAAATATTAGTCGAGTTGTAAAGAATTCTAACCAATGGAGTGAACAACGAAAAAGAAGGAAGAAACAAAACAAAACACAAACGTAGTTTTCTTCAATCTGCATTAGGACTCTGTAGTTCTTTCTCTGGATATGGATATCCCTTTCCATCATGAGTCTTTTGGAATTATAAAATACTTTCTTGTTCTTCAAATACTGAAAGGTTTATGTGTACTGATGATTAAGTTCTTAATAAAAATAAAATTTAAACCACAAAAAATATTTAAAGATTATTTCAATTGCTCCATCTATAAAATGCATCATTTGCTTTATTTAAGGAAAAACAGTCATCAGCTTTGCTGAGCACAGGGCAGGGGATGGGGGGAAAGCATGAATCATTTCTATGCAAATTCTTAATATTATCTAAGTGTTGGATTTATCATTTTTAAGAGTCTGGGATTTTCCTTACCTGTTAACAAATTTTAAAAATATGATTCCAGGAAGTCAGTGAGGCCTGGCATCAGAGAGATGCTACTCTACACAAAGAAAGAGCTGTCTGACATGACTAATCAGTGACACAAATGACAAAATTGAAAACTTAATAGTCCTCCTACTCAGGATAAAAGAACATGTCAAGAATTGTCATTAGAGAAAATGATGTACAGCAAGGTAGCTGCACTGAGATGTCTACAGTAGGGCTGAGATGTTTGGGCTCAGTGAGTAATGAATTCTATGTTTTTCAGTGTTTCAACAGAAGACCACCAGACCCCAGCTTGATGGTGACAAGCTCCAGGCTGCTGTCAAAAAGTCAGGTACTGAAAATGACCAGTATTGCCAACTCTTTCTGGAAAAGCATTATGAGAATATTTCCTTTCCTTCCTGAGGCTGGAAAAAGCCTCCTACCTAGGGAATAAAAGCAGCTGCTTGATTGGTTTCATATAACCCGTCTGCATTGGTTAAGTTGTATTCCAAACATCCTTCTCAGGAAGAACAGTGAAACAAAAATATTATGTTTACCCAAGAAAGTCAGAAATGCACTTGGGAGAATGTGGTTTAGCTATTTCTTTTCATACTAAACTTCTATCATTAATATAAGGAACTCCCAATGAGGAAATTCCTTTTGCCTCTGTAGGCTGAAACCTGCTCAGTAGTAAAATATGAAGGAGCACATTGGCCTACCCATCTGAAGTTATAAAACCTGGGTTCCTGATACTACCTAGTGAACCTTGGACAGGTTATTTAACTCCCCAAGCCTCAGTTACCTCATATTTTAAATTAGGTGATTGGATTGGATGGTCCCAAGATCCTTTCCAAACCTAAACCTAAAACCAACGGCCATATAGTCTTATGGAACATTAAAAGGTTAAGTGATTTGTCCCAGGTCACACAACCAGGATTTTTCAGATGAAAAACTTGAGGTCTTTTGACACTAAAGTTGGCTCCCCATTTGCTACACTAAGCCATTATGGAGGGCAAATAGAGAGCCAAATCTTCTGAGACATGCATTGGGATCAGTTTTTCATAAATAATTATACTAGGGGTGGCTAGGTAGCACAGTGAATAGAGCACCAGTCCTGGCGTTAGGAGGACCGAAATTCAAATCTGGTCTCAGACATTAACACTTACTAGCTGTGTGACCTTGGGCAAGTCACTTAACCCCAATTGCCCTGCCTTCCCCCCTGCAAAATAAAAAAAATTAAATACTCATATTAGTGATACTTAATTCAGGGCTCTTTTTTTCTTATTTTGATAATTGTATTTTGGTATATTTGGTTTCTTTGTAATATCATACACTGTATATATTTAAAAGGATTATTCCAAGAAGGGATCTTTCAGGTTCACCAGACCACCAAAGAACAGTCTTAATATAAAAAAAAGAATCAAAAAAATTTTTTAAGAATCTCTGTTTAGAAGGAAGCTCTGGATATTTACTTGGTTGGGGGTAGCAAGCCTAATCCAGTTGACATATTAATGAAGTTACTGTCCATGTGATGCCTTTGCTCTGACACCAAATTTTAAGCAGGCATTAAATCTCTCTTCTGGTTTTTTTCTGACAAGAGATACTTTATGTCCAATCCACTCTGAGAAGGGTTGAATAAACTTCATTTACTACCAGCTTAAGGACAATATTTTCCTCTGAAGTTCATTATAAACCCACTTTGAAGAGAACAAGGGAAGGGGGAAATAGATGCTCTCCATCTCTTCTACTAGTCTTCTAGTCAGTAGGACCTAGAAGGTCCTGATGTCAAAACCTACCCCAAATCGTTTTTTTACAAATGAACGTGACTATCTGCTTCCAGATTGGACCTTGTGGGGAGACTCCATAGCCTACTCACCTGTCTCCCTCAACTAGACTGTCCCCCTCCCCCCTACCCACCCAGTGTATGATACCCTGCCTGGACTCATTCTTCAATGATGAACATATTCCTCTCCCTTCATACCATCTCCAACCCAGTAATTATGAATCCCTACAATATAAATACCTCTCTCTCTCTCTCTCTCTCTCTCTCTCTCTCTCTCTCTCTCTCTCGCTCTCTCTCTCTCTCGCTCTCTCTCTCGCTCTCTCTCGCTCTCTCTCTCTCTCCATACACACACACACACACACACACACACACACATATATATATATATATATGAATATTGAAAGGGACTACAAAAGCCATCTAGTCCAATCCATACCTGAAAAAATAATTCTCACCAAAACACACCTGATGAGTGATTGTCACTTCCATTTGAACCTTCTGCTTTCTCATTCATTCCTTCTTCTGGCTCTCACTGAGACCTGGTTTCTTTCTGATCCCATAGCATTCCTAACCTTTATTTCTCGTTCTGTTCGTACTTTCAGTGATATTGCAAAGTTTTAAAAATAATGAAAGTGATTTTAAGTGTGTCCACATTCATCAATTCAACTGTTAATCCAGAGCAAATAAATTCTTTCTTCTTAGAGTAATCTTTCATAAAAAAGAAAGGATTTCAATGGAATACATAATAAAGCTCATCACAGACTATCATGTGGAACCTAGATATTCTGCCCATGGGTTATTTTATTATCACAAACTCATGTAATTGATGGGTTCTTGATTTTTGCTTATTTCATAATAGTTGGAGGTAATACACTTATTTTCTTAAAATCTATTTCTATTCTCCCTCTGGACCCGCAATTTTTGAAGAAAAGAAATGAAGGTCCTCCAGGTAGACACAAATGTTATGTAATTAGGATCCCAACAATTGCTGCAGAGGCTGGATGGAACAGACAAGATTATTATCCCTACTGGGTTCCCCCCCCCCAAAATACCTGACAGGGCTATTTTTAGAGTCAATGAGGGAATGTATATGCAGTGATTTGAGCTCCTTGAAAGAAAGCATCCTGAAATATCCACATTATAATTATTCAGTTATCATAGTTTCAATTATTTTCTCCTATATATAAACACAGGGGAAGAAAAAGTTCGACACATCACTGTGGCATTCTGTAAAGGGCAGGACAGAAATGCAAAGCTCAAGCTTTACCTGGTTCTGCTCATCTATAAAGGCTTCAAGGATGGGTCCAACAATGACTTGTATATCTTCATTACTCAAGGACCAGCCTATCACATCACCAGAAAGTTGACCACCAAGCGAAATATTTTTTTTCTTCAAAACAATTGAGGCCATCTATTAAAGCAAAAGGGGCGTTGTAATCTATAACAGATTCAGCAAGTATGAAATTAGGGATCCTGAAAGTACTTAAGAGATAATTTAGTCCCACCCTTCCACATTATTGATCAGGACAGTGAGACCCAAAGAGGATAAATTGTTTGCCGAAGGTTACAAGGCTTTTAGCTAATGGAGGATCCTACTGGTAGGAATTCTAAATAAGGAACTTTCTGTTTCCTTTACTGCAGAAATAAAATGACAAGACAATAGGAAAGTCATAGTATAACAAAATGAAATGTAATGAGGGTTTAATTATGACAATCTCTGATCCACCTGATTCATTCACCAATCCACCAGATGAGATTACAGAACATGGCACATCCCCTGAGAGATAGATAGGTGTGGGACTTTGCTAAGAAAACCATGAAAAGGGGTTCTTGAAGAGAATCCCCATTTCTTACATAAGCAACAAACTGAGGAGGGGGTTGAAGTAAGAAGGATAGAAAATAGATTTTTGTTCATTGTTTTTAATTCACTTAAAATAGAAGGTTTAAAAAAATTAGAATCAACAGATCTTCTAGATAGAATATATAGTGCTGACTTGCTCAGGCTAACTGAAGCAATTCAATGCAAGAAATGTATATTCTGGGGTGGCTAGGTGGTGCAGTGAGTGAAGTGCTTGCCCCGGAGTCAGGAGGATCTGAGTTTGGTTCCGGCCTCAGACACTTAACACACACACACACACACACACACACACAAAACTAGCCGTGTAACCTTGGGCAAGTTACTTAACCCCAATTGCCCTCGAAAAGGCAAAAAAAAAATGTATATTCATTTCAGGAAATTCAAAGGTGATTCACTCTACCCTCAAGGAGCTTCCCATTTATTAGTAAAGATAAATCACATACACTAATAATAGCAATACTAGCATTTATATTCCAACTACTACATTCCAGGAACTATTCTAAGTGCTTTACAAATATTATATCATTTGTTCCTTATTGTAAATCTTGGAGGTAAGTATTGGGCCTAGAATTAAGTGGGTTTGAGTTCAAGTCTGACCTCACACTTACTAGATTATGACTTTGGGCAAGTCACTTAACCCTGTTTGCCTCAGTTTCCTCATCTGTAAAATGAGTTAGAGAAGAAAATGGCAAACCACTCCAGTATCCCCATTATATAGTTGAAATGGGAGCAGAGATTATGTGATTTGTCCAGGCTCATACATCTAGTAAGTATCTGAGGCCAGATTTTAACTCAAAACTGCTTAATTCTAGGTCCAACAGTCTTTACACTGTTCCACCTAACTATGACATAAGGGGAAATGACAAAAATACAAAGGAGAGGAACATGGGGCTATGAAAAATTTGAGGCAAACATAAGATTTTCAAGTGAGGAAAGGTTCTAAGGTTGCAATAGGGGCAGCTTCATGAAGGAGCGATCACTTGAGTTAAGTCTTGAAGGAAGGGAAGAAGCAAACATTTACCAGTAGAAAAGTCTCAATATAGTGCACAAGTCTTAAGTGAGAGGTGTCCTGAAGTTTGTCCCAAAAGTGTGTCAGTACAATTCATGGAAGGGTGCTTCATAAATGATTTTAAATTAAATTATGTTAATATCCATAATAATAGATACCCTCAAAACTTCTGCAGTAATACATTGGGAAGCCATAACTGAATAGTAATAATAATAAATGACATGTATATAGATAGTTTTTACAATTTTACATGTCATATCATATTTGCGGCTCATATTCCTCATTGTGAGGTAGGTCCTAACAATATTATTTTAGAGCTCAGAAAACTGAGACTCAGAAAGTCTAAATAGGTTGCCCGTGGTCAACTAATAAGTATCAAAGATGGGACTCAAACCTATGAAGAATAAAAAATATTGCCCTTAGAATAATATTCTGAATGCATAACAGTAGCTTAAAAGATCCTACTAAGGAATTGATGGGTCATAAGTTGCTGTAGATAGTTCGGTTTCTTTTTCTCTATGTTGCTTTTTGCTACCCTTTCCTTTCTTAAGGTAGAAAAGTGGTAATATTTTTATATTTTCACTCTTTGATGCTAGTCTACCTAATTGGCAATTCATCAAAATTTTGAACTTTCTAGTGGAAAATCACAAGTCTAGACCATGTCAATCCCTTCCTCAAAAGGTTCTGGTATCTCCTAATTACCTCAAGAATTAAATATAAAGTTCATCACATGCTTTACAAACTTTTTGAGGCTTTCATGTTGTCCCTCTTACAGGAGATTCCCCCTGTCTCCATACATTTGCTATTCTCCATGCCTGGAATACACTCCTCCCTCATTCCTATTTCCTAGAATTTCTTGCTTCCTTCAAAACACAGCTCAAGTGCTGCCTGCCTCCTGCATCTGGACCTTTCCTGAGCCCTTCAGCTGCCAGTATCCCCCTCCCTCCCAAATTACTGTGTATTCATTTTGGTTGAGACTTTATACTTCATCAAAATAAGACTCTCCTAGGGAGGAAACCCCTTCCACCAATGGAGATATCTCCTTCTCTTCCCTTCCTCACACAATTGTAAGAAACACTGAAAAGTTAAGGAATAAGAATAGAAACACTAAAAAGTTAAGGAATAAGAATAGCTAATATTTGTATAGCACTCACTGCATACCAAGCCCAGTACTTTGTGCTGTACAATTCTTATCTCATTTGATTCTCAGAAAAATCCTGGAAAGTAGGTGCTATTATCATCCCCATTTTATGGATGAGGAAATTGAGGCAGAAGTTGTGTCTTGGCCATGGTCATGAAGCCAGTATGTGTCAGAGGTGAAGTTTGAACCATGGCTTTCCTGATTCTGAGGCTGGCTTGATAGGACTCATTTTGTATTTAGCCACATAAGTACATGTTGTTTCCTCTGTAGAGAACATATTTCTTAAAGACAGGACATATTTTTGCTTTTGCCCAGGACCTAGAAACCTCAAACACTTGAGATATAAATAAGGAGCCAAATATGAGTGTCAGTCTATACAGATAATCACTAAACGAGAGTAGCTGTTTCAGAATGATGTTGATTACAACCTCCTCTCAATTTTCCTATTACTAATTATGAGGCCCTCAGTTTCTCCACCTCTAGACTCTTTCCTGTCTTTTGGGAATCTCCCTATCTATTAGAACCTCCATCAGAGCCCCGTCAGAGAAAACAAACATGAATCAGACTTAAGCCAATTTGATTATGTTTTAGTAGCTGAAGTCAGGAGCCTTGAGGGAGGAGGTGACTAAAATGAAATACAAGACAGAGGGTTAGGTGTCATATGTGGGTTGCTAGTGCTGTATGATTAGCAGAAGGGTTTCTCTGTGGAAGCTCATTTTATGACACTTTTCATAAAGGAAGAAGATTTCAGCTTCATGGGTGAGTTGGTAGAAGAAAACTCACTGTCAGCCAGAGGAGAACCAAGCATGAGACTCTAGGAAAGTCTAGGAAAGATGGATCCATATATGCTAACCCTTCTATGCCATGGCAGAGAGGCTACCTAGAATTCTAGTGCAATTCAGCTCATGATTTCTGCCTTTGAATTTGAGCTTGGGGCTTTCTCAAGAACAAGTGCTGTGTGAAGCAGATTCTCAATTGCTAACTATGTTTTTTGCTGCTGAACCAGTAAGCCCTACGGCTTAGTTGTGTTCCTCCAGTTCCCGGGGGATTGTATGCTCCATCATTCCTGAAGAAAGGGATTTAGAATATAGAATGTGTTGACATCTTGTTAGCTCATGAGGCACAGAGCTCCCAAAAAGAAAAGACAAGACAAGAAATTTCTTTAAAGAATCAAAATAATTCCTGATTGGACTTGTGTGTGTGTTGGGAAGCAATGTGTAGCTTTAGAAAGTAAACCCCCTCAATGCGGGTTTTCTGAAAAACAATACCCACTTTATTTCTAGGTCTCCTTCAATTTAACATCCTGGCAAAATTCTTCTGAGGACCAAGCAGTCATGCAAGGTAGAATTGAATAACTCAGGGAATCAAATAGCTGCCTTATCCCCAGTGGCTGGACTACTCACTCATGTCTGACCCTAGCAGTCTCATTCTACCACAAAGGGATGCCCTGACATACCAGGGCCCACTCAGGCATTCACCAGCTCTGCTAACAGTAACAAACATAGGTTCCTATATAGTGAAATAGAAAAACAATTTGGTGAGGCAAAATTTCTGTGAAATGTGTTGTGAATAAACAACCTTGAAGGAGGAAAGAAGGAATCTAGATGGCCATTAATGTTGTAATGCTTGTTAAAATCCCCCAAACACCACTCTGATCACCCTTCAAATTGGTAGTGATTTCATAGAGCCATCTTTTCTTGCTTGGAGTTAAAAGAGACTTTAGGGGCCCTTAATACTTATCCATATCTGGACACCTGGGAAGTGACCATATAGCCCCTGGGTACAAGATTTGAGTCAAGGAGAACCTGAGTTCAAATTTGTTCTCATACAGTTGCTAGTTCTGTGGTCCTGCTCAAGTCCCTTAGACTTTTAGGTTCCTTTTCTGTATGATGGGGATAATAGCATCTACCTCTCAGGTTGTTGTGAGAGTCTAATTGGATAACACGTATACAGAATGTTTTGCAAGCTTAAAAGTGCTATGTAAATGCTAGCTATTATTATGGGTCAGCTAGGTAGCTCAGTGGATAGGGCACTGGGCCTGGAATCAGGAAGACCTGAGTTCAAATCTAGCCTCAGCCACTTATTAGCTCTGTGACCCTGGGCAAATAACTTAACCCTATTTTCCTCAGTTTCTTCATCTGTAAAATGAGCTGGAGAAGGAATGGTAAATCATTCCAGTATCTTTGCCAATAAATATCAAACAGGAGCCCAAAGAGGTGGATACAACTGCACAACAACTATTATCCTCATCATTGTTACAAAAAGTCTTCCAGTGACAAGGAAGTTTTCTTATTTTAAAAAGTTATAAACACTTCTGTTTCTACACCATTGTCACTCCCAATATGCTCTCACTTTTCCTCATAGAGCCCTCCCTTATAACATGGGAAAACAGTTGGCAGAGAACAGTAGCTAATGTCTAATAATATATAAATCAGCCATCAATCAACAAGTATTAATTAAATACCTACTATGTGCCTAGTGCTAGAGATACAAAGACTGGGGGAGGGGGGAGCTGACTTCAAGAAGTTTACATTGTATTGAATGAAGTAAATAGTATGTACATACATGTAGCGTATGTATGAAATAAATATAAGACTGAGAGGATGGAAGTGGATTTTTATCATCAATCAACTTATTAATTCTGGAATGGAGAATATAGGAAGAGTCATGATATCAAATAAAGTGGGAAAAGCACCATGAGAATCATATTGTGTAGGGTTTTATATATACTATAGGGAAGGCTGAGTGACTCAGTGACTTAGGCTTTGGACCTGGAGTACATAAGACACAGGCCTATACTTGCTGTCTGTGCGACCATGAGCAATCATTGTCTGCATCAGTTTCCTTGTCTAGAAAATGGGAATAATAACACCTACTTCTCAGAGCTGTTGTGAGGATACAATAAGGTAATGTTCAGAAAGAACGTTTCAAATCTTAAAGAACTACATATGGTAACTATTATTCTTAAAAGCCATTCTAAGGAGTTTCTATTTTTTGGTAGAAGCAAAAGGTAATCATTAAACATTTTTTTTTTATGAGCAAATTTTTTTTTTCTTCCTGGCTCATCCCTCCTCTTACTAGAAAAAAAAAGAACAAGAAATATCATATGATAGCTAGCAAGAATCGTGAAATCAAGTAAGAGTTTTTAAACATGGAGAGGACATGGTGTATTTATAGGCAACAGGAAAGATGTGTCCCATTCCAATACATCCCCAATGGAACTGCCAAAGGGATCTTCCTAAATCACATGTCTGACCATGCCTTCCCTCGCCTTCTTTCCACCCCACCACACACATACTCAGGAAACTCCAATGGCTCTCTCTTTCCTTCAGAATCAAATATAAAATCCTCAACTTAGGTTTCAAAGCCTTTTGTCATCTGAGTAACTTGCCTAGAGTTAAAACAGAGCCAGGATTCAGTCCTAGACCTTCTGACTCTTTACTTCACCATAAAGATATTTATCCTGGAGAAGAAACTTCCTTGTCAACAGCACCACTTTTTAAACAGATTTTCAACCTTACAGCTATTCTTAGCCCTCACCTCTCTCTCCTCTTCTTCTTTCCCTTGGTGGCTATGTCTCATAGATCATATGTAAGATGGGAAGAGACTGAAGATTAGTGAGATACTAGTTGTGTGGTGTCCTTAGTATTCCTCATCCTGTTGTGAATATTATGCAAATTTTTAGCATTTCTTCAATTGCCCCCCTCAATTTCACCCTTTGTATCTGTCCTTTTAAAATATGAGCTTCTGATAAAACCATTTCAGTCTTTGATGACACCTTACTCATCTTATATCATTGGAATCATTCTTGATGACTTCCCATTCATCAGAACCCATAGAATCATTTGTCTTTCTTTTAGTCTCTTTGAAGTCTGCTGTCCCTGAGTCTTGGGCACATGTCTAAATATGCACAATATTTTCCTCTTATCTTTTCAAATATTCCAGTGGAATGGTGATTTTTTTCCACATGGTTTTCTTCATCTTCATTTCCCCAGACACTTCCACTTTATTAGTCCTATTCAGATCCAGACTAATAGTTTCCTTCAACATTGTTTCTACTTTCAAAAAGATGAAATAATCAAGCAAATAGAGAATTTTATTAGATATAACCACATGCTTCCTAGGACATAAAATATCCGTGCTTTAAATTATTAAATATTATTAATAATAATTTACAAACCTAATACTTTATAATGACTTTAACAACTAAAATTGGGGACATTAAAAAAATACCCAAATGATCAATTGATAGATGCTCTCATGATCTTCTGATCCCATAATAACATTGATGATAGAATATACACCAATGTTAAGTATTCTTTTCTCAGTCCAGAGTGAAAATGATACAACAGTATACTGATGAAGGAACAATGATTTGAGGCTAGCTGGATGCTCCTCCCCACCCCACTCAAATCTATGGAGTGGGTGAGACATTTACTAGCAGGTTGAGTATTCTAATCACAAGGTCTTCATATCGAAAAGAATAAAGGAAAGGGGAATTATCTATGTATATCCACCACACTAGATACCATAAATCAGGAGTTCTTAACCTGAGGCCCATTGACAGATTTCATGGAGTCTATAAGATTGGAAAGAAAAAAAATAAGCTATTATTTTCATTTAACCAGGGTGAAATTCAGCATTTCCTTCAATTATTTTAAAATGTTATTTCAATGGTCCACAATACACGACAAAAATGGTTAAGAACTCCTGTATAAATAGTAGTTTGAATGTAGGATAAAAAATAGTAGTTGAGAAATTCACAAGGAGGCATTATCTAAGAGCAATATGTCCGATGACTTCTGATACTAATACCACAAGTGTACAAAGCAGAAATAACAAGCAAGGTAAATTAGATATACAAATGCAAAGAGTATATTTGATCTCAAAGATATCACTGGCACTTGGTAGACTAAGATTAGTAACTAGAACATTATTCTAAAAGGTTGCCTAAATCAAAAGAAACAGGATGGATTAAAGAGGCTTGAGGGTTGGGTAACATATTAATTAAAAAGGCATATTTTTGTAAAAGAATATAGGAAATAAAAGGGTTGAAATAGTGTAGGGAATATCTGGGCAAAGATCAACAGAGGCACAAACAGAAGCAATGTGGTCATTGGTGTTTGCTATGAACAACCTATAAAGAAAAAAAAAAGAAAGAGTTTAGGAAACAGATCACAAAACATATCATGGTGACATAACAAGGTAATTATTAAGGACTCTGGTTCCATAGACGTATGTTGAAGCTTTCTTTTATTCTCAATCAAAAGCAGATCAGGCAAATATTTCTTGACTTGCCTTAATGATAGCTCCATCATTCAATAAGTAGAGGAACAATTCATTTTGGCGAGTAAAATGATGGGAAGGGATGATGAGAGATCACTGCTTCATCATATTGGAATTTATAATAGAAAAGATGAGGAAAGCCAGGCATGGTCGGAAATGCACCCTGGGTTATAGAAGAGCAAAGGATAGGAGTGATCATTAAGATCCGATAGACTAAAATCATACAAGGGAAGTCAACTTAGAAGAGACTGGAAGCTCTCAGGAATGATATTCTCAAGACACAAAAAGAGAAGAAATGAGAAGTGGCCTAAATATAATGATATGGAAGCATAGGTAACTCAAGAGCCAATAACAGGTAAAACTATAGCTAGAAGGAATAACTATACAGTAGATGATAGAATCAAGAGGCAAAAAAATCTTGACAACTTTATTACGATGAAAAGGAGCAAGGAGAGATGTAATACTCTTAGATTAAAAAGAAAAACCTCGGGGTGGCTAGGTAGTGCAGTGAATAGAGCATCAGCCCTGGACTCAGGATGACCTGAGAAATGACCATCAGCCTCAGACACTTAACACTGACTATACTATAAGGGAAATTATACTAGATAGCTTCTGAGGTCACTTCCAACTCTGAAAACATATGATTCACCATCATTCACTAGTAATTGACTATTTCTGTGGAAGTAGGGAAAGGGGGCTATAAAACTGTATATTTTGATCCAGTAATACCACTGCTAAGTCTATATCCCAAAGATATCCTTCCCCCCTGCCAAAAAAAAATAGAGGAAAGGACATATTTGTACAAAAATATTTATAGCAGCTCTTTTTGTGGTGGCTTAGAATTAGAAATTGATGATGGTCATCAACTGGGCAGTGGCTGAACAAGTTGTGGGATATGATTGTAATGGAATACCATTGTGCTATGAGAAAAGATGAGCAGGACTCTTTCAAGAAAATCTGGAAAGACTTAAATGAACTGATGCAATGTAAAGTGAGCAAAATCAGAAGAACATTGTACATAGTAACAGCAATACTGAAAAGTGAAAAGTTGTGACTAACTTAGTTATTCCCAGGAATACAATGATCCAAGACAATTCCAAAGGACTCATGATGAAACATGCTATCCACCTCCAGAGAAAGAATTGATATTATCTGAATACAGACTGAAGCATACTGTTTTCTCTTTCTTTCTTCCTCCTTTCTTTCTTTTTGTTTGAGTCTTCTCATACAAAATGACTAATAGGGAAATATTTTACATGATTGCACATGTATAACCTATATTGGATTGCTTACAGTCTCCAGGAGGAAGGAGAAGAGAAAGGGAGGAAGGAAAGATTTCAGAACTCAAAACATTAAAAAACATATATTGAAAATTGTTTTAACTTGTGATTGGGGAAAAATAAAATATTATTTAAAAAAGAAGTGGGAGGGATGGCTAGGTGGTGCAGTGAATAGAGCACCAGCCCTAGAGTCAGAAGGACCTGAGTTCAGATCAGGCCTCAGACACTTAACATTTACTAGCTATGTAACTTTGGGCAACTCACTTAAACCCAATCGCCCTGCCATCTCCCCTCCAAAAAGAAAAAAAAGAAGTAGGAAAGGAAGGAAACAAGTATTTGTTAAGAGTCTAGTATGTACCATGTGCCATGCTAAGTATTTTATAAATATAATCTCATTTTATTCTCTCAACAGCCCCTATGAGGTAGATACTAACATTAACCCCATTTTACATCTGAAGAAACTGAAACTGAGGCAGACAGTGGTAAAGTGACTTAGTGCCCAGAGTCATACAACTGCTAAGTATCTCTGGTCAGATTTTAACTCAGGTCTTTCTAACTCTAGACCCAGGGCTCTATACCTAGCACCACCTAACTGCTTCTAGTCTAAACATTTTGCCTCCTCTGAGAATCCTATTCTGTCTTTTTTTTTTCCTCATGTGTTAAATCAACAGAAAAAGTGGAATAGGGAAACTATATCCAGCAAATTCTAATATTTTCACATTTTCTATCCCTGCCTGTCTTAGATGGCTACTGAGATGCTGGTGGACAGCTCAGTCAGCCAACAACACAAAAGGAAGAGGGAATTATCATCTCCCTGTGTAGTGAATTCCATATTTTAATGACCCATGAATGTTTCAGGGTCTCAATTGTTATAAATCACTTGCAATGATCTACTTTGCGATTGATAATGAATATTTAATGGGAGAGAGAAATCAAAAAGTGTCCAAATGTTGACTGATGTTTCAAAATTCTCTCCCTTGCACCAATCTAGATAGAATTAGAGTGGACAATCAACGTTGTTCTGCCCTGAAATGCTGCATACCCTCTGGCCAAGAAGAACTCATCCTTTTACAGGAAAAAGTAAAATCTGGAGAAATTTCTATGGATGAAGCTTTGAAGAAATTCAAACAGTGGCAAACTGAAAAAAGTGGACTTGAAGTTATTCAGCAGGTAACTAGACCCTGCATCTATGCCCAGAGATTATCTCTAGTCACTGAGCCTCTAGTCTCTCAACTCTTAAACACTTCACAACCTGAAACTATAACTCAGGTCTTGGAATTTCTATCTATTCACAAACCAAATGCCTTAATACTTCTAAGGAAAAGCTTTAAAGTAAACACATTCCAGATTTACAAACCATTGGTGCATTTAATTCTGAGATGGTTTGTGGCTACACCAATATTTATTCAGCTCCTAAAGTTTATTTTTAACATATCTAAATGTTTCAAGAAAATCATTTCCAAGATTAAGTGAAAGTCAGTCAGGCACATCAGTGTAGACCTAACACCTAGGAGAAAGAATATCAGGCAATTAAAGAAATGTCCTGAAGACAAAACAGACCATAATCCCAAAAGAAATCTGTTCAACTCTACCATCCCCATTCTGAAATTTGTGTCATGCTCCAAGGAGAAATGTGCTTCTGAGGGATTTAAAAGAGTATTGATTATTTGTGCCCCATTAACCTAAGGAAAAGTTTCCCAAACTTTCGCATTTCATGTCATGGCATGCTCAGGGTCTAAACATTTTTTCACAGCCCTCCTAAGCCAGAAGAATACCTAAGAGTTTCATTTATTAAATAACTCAGCTGAACATTTAAAATATCCAGTGGTGCCCTGTGAGTTTATACTATAGCACATTTAGAGACTGCAGAACTAAGGACTTTGTGGCCAGTGAGAAAATGAGAAATAAGTGGGTTTATGTCTGCTACCCTTGGAAAGAGCTAGAATTAGGCAGAATTATGATATCAATAGATGTTTTTTTGTTCACTCTTTCCCCAGAAATTCCCATTTCCTTTTCCTTTCTTTTTTTTGCCCCTCTTCATGTCCTGGCAGTGCCCACCACCAAGGTAGTCTACATACTTCTCTTAGCTAAAGTCCAGGATTGCTCTCCATGGAATATTCCTCTGATTCCAAAATTATGCATACTTCCTTCTTACCAAAAATAAAAAATTTCCATTCTCTCAGTGTTCTTAAGGGAAAACAATCAATTAAATAACCCACAGTAAATAAATGACTGATAGAAGTGTACCATGTTGCCCATCCCAAAGAAAATTTCACTTAAAAGAAAATATCTTTAGAGGTAATTAGTTAAGCAAAGGAACAAATCTCTAATTGTATCTTAGAAGTGTGGCAGCTGGGAAATAATTCAGAGCAGGGACCAGACCTTAAATCACCTCACATAAGCAAATGTCTACTCTATCTTTGCCTAAAGCCAGCCCTAGGTGTGGGTAAAGGTGGCTGCATCTGGCTTTCTCCAGATTTCGAAGATGAATAAGCATTTTGGTAAGTCCAAGACTTCCTTCACAGAGCAATAAAGGCTGGGAAATGATGTATTGTCAAATAAATTCTAAGGATATTTTATAGATAGACAGA
>NW_027185655.1:17658338-17677574 GCF_028583685.1 Petaurus breviceps papuanus | reverse complement strand
ATAGATAGATAGATAGATAGATAGATAGATAGATAGATAGATAGATATAGATATAGATAGGTAGACAGACAGATAGATAGATGATAGATAAGTATTTCATGACAGCACAAGAAGTGCTGCCTTCCCCCCACCCCCCCGAAGCAAGGGTTCTGCTTCTTTCTAGCCCAGTCCTCACAGTCAATATCTAGGGAAATACCACCTTATGGGGAAGGGGGTTAGGGTTTGAGCCTTCCCTACCAACTGAGACCCATAAAGCAGATGAGCTATCCTAATGGAAGCAAGACAAGCTGATGGAGGGACAGTTCAATCCAATTCAGTCAATATGTATTACTACCACACACCAAGTACTGTGCTAAGTACTGGGAATATAAGCAATAAAAAGAAAGCCAGTCCATACCCTCAAGGAACTTACAATATAGTGGGGGAAGAAAAACACAAAAGGAAGCAGGAAGAGGGGGAGGAGGAGGAGGAGGTGGAGGTGGAACACACCAGGGTAGTGTTAGGCAGAATAGCAGACACAAAGTGGAGGGAGCAGAAGGCAGAATGCACCAGGCAAGGCAAACCTCCACCACTTCGAATACCATCTCCCCTCAGATACCTGTGGCTACATCCCAAGGCCTTAACCCAAGAGTCTTGAGAAGAGCAATGCTTTCAGCCATCATCCTGGGAAGCAAGCACTGTGGAGATACAGCCTAGGGAGTGTTCCCCAGATGCTATGGACCCATCTATTGAAAGCCCAGAAAGGAAAGCTCTTGCTGCCAAAATTTTTAACATTGTCTGATGGTTCAACATCAGAAAGTATATACGGGGTAAATTTGAAGTAATGTCAGAGGAAAGGAACTAGTGTTAAGAGGGACAAGAGAAAGCTTCTACATGCGGGCAGTATGATTTTAGCTAAGACTTGAGGGAAGCCAGAAGGCAGAGATAAGAAGGGAGAAAATTCCAGGCACAAAGAAAAGCCAGTGAAAACACATGGAGTTGGGAAATGGAATATCTCCTTCAAGGAACAGCAAGGAGATCAGTGTCACTAGATCACAGAGTATGATATGATGCAAAAATTTCTATTACATGCCTAAATGTGTGTCAAGCACTGTACTAAATGCTGGGGACAAAATAAGAAAAAGGTAGGGCAGTCTCTGCCTTCAAGGAGCTTATAATCTAATGAATGAAGACTGAATCCTGAAGGATTCTATCAGAAGGTAAAAGAGATGATTGGCATCTTAAGCACTTTATAAAGGGAGGAGTTTGTTACTCCACCTTCAGAAGCAACTGAATGTACTGATGAGAATTAAAGCTGAAGTCATCTCTATGAATACATAAATAGAAGAAAAATGTAAATAAGAAAACTAAAATGGCTTATGAAGGTTTTTAAAAACCAAACTGAGGGTAATAGGGAGCCACTGAAGTTTATTGAAAGGAGGAAGGGGGGGCGGTGAAATGGTCATACCCTTAGAGAATGAACTGATATAGGGAGACTTAAGACAGGAGATCACCAGAAGATTGTTCTAATACAGATAAGACTCTGCACCAGAGTGGTAGTAGTGTTTGAAGAAAGAGGAGGGGCTTATATGGGAGATACTGTGAAAGTAGAATCTACAAGTATTGGCAATTGATTGGATTTGAAGGATGGGAGAGAGGGAAGAGTTGAAGGTGATAGGCTGTGTTCCTAATGACTGGGACAGTGGCGGTGTCTTTGTCACTAAGAAGGGAAGAGACTTGAGGAAAAGATGATGAATTCAGTTTGGGAAATACTGAGTTTTAAACAGCAGTTGAAGATATTTATCAGACTGGATAAAGGTATCAGAGAATTATCTTCATAGCAACTGTAAATTGAATCCGTGGTTGCTGATGAGATCACCAAGTGAAATAGTATAGAACAGTGTCATAGAAATAATGAACATGAACTCGGATGGACTTTAAGAGATGGTGGAGGATAGAAGGGCCTGATGGGCTGTGGTCACAAAGAACTGGACAGCGCTGAACAACTGAACAGCAAAAGAAGAAGAGGGAGCAAGAGGGAACCTTGGGGGGTAGAAAATATGAAATAATCAGAGACAGGAGTGCACATTACATGTTGGCTTGCATCCTAGTGGGTTGGGATCAAGGGCAGGGAGGGAGGGAAGGAGGCAGGGAAGCCTTGTTTGGGAGCTTCTACTTCTGTTCCTGGGTACCTTTCAAGTGCCACTACAGCACAGAAGTTAACTTGGTAAAAAAAAAAAAACATCTATTTCTGCATTCCATTTTAGTTCATGACAAAACTACAATTATTAACATCTATTTGGGGATGTTTCTCCTTAAGGAAAAGTTACGACAACTCCGAGACTGCATTATTGGGAAAAGACCAGAAGAAGAACACTTCTATGGTAAATTAAAGTTACCTACCATTGTTGTTGTTTTTTTTTAACCATGAGATAGATCTGAATATCTTCAGCAAAGTTATTAGTTACCATTTGGAGAATAGGAGCAAAAATTTAGGACTTGGAAGCAACCTCAGAAATCATCTAGTCCAATCCCATCATTTTACAGATGAAGAAACTGAGGTCCATAGAGGTTGAGTTTTGCCACACAGCTAGCAATTGGTCAAATCAGCATTTGAACCTAGATTCCCTTGACTCCAAATCCCAAGGCTCTTTCTGCCATGCCTCTTTGATGACAATTACTCTTTTGGTGAACTCATCAATGTTGGTATTCCTTCACCAAGGCAGATCACATGACTTCTCCTCTTGCTTAATTTTTGCTCATGTCCTCTAAATTCTCAACATGAGATTTATCCACTGTGCTGGGGAGGGGTATTCCTTGAGATCTCTTTGTGTGAATACCAGTGGAGTATATAGGCAGCTCTTTTTCTTGTGATGTGACAAATTACATTAATTCCCATTCATACATCTCCCAGACAACATCCTTGATGCTACTCTGTGCTACTCTTCCTTACCTTTAGGATATTTGCCCACCATGTGCTCTGCCCTCTGGGTTGCTCTCAAGCTTAATTCTTCTGTGACTGTAGTGTCCCATGATACGCAATCCCAATAGCCATATAATCATGGTAATAATTAATTATTATCACTAGTGTGATATCATTGACATTTCACTCCATAGCCTTCATAGCTCTCTATTTCTCCTCTATCACACAGGTATGGTCTATTTATTCTTAACGATCTCAGGTTGACTTCCCATACAACCCAGAATGCTTTATAGAAGACTCCCCTTGCCATAATTTACCACATCCTCAGCAAATGAAAAACAAATGTAATTCTGGTCTAAAGAAAACAAAATTAAGAAGTTAAATTTACCCCACAAATCACTATGCTTCTCAAAGTCAAATATAAATTGCCAGGACAAGTATTACTAATGCTTTTCCGCTCTTAACCATGGCCCCACTCACATAAAATTTTTAGAGTTGACTGAACTACTTTTATGACCCTTAACTGTGCTGGAGAAGACCAGAAGTTCATTATTCATAAATGCCAGGAATGAATAGTCAGTTAGCAAGCACTGATATTTTCGAAGACTAAGAAAGAAAGAATACAAAACAATAATAACTATTATAGCTAATATTTATATAACACTTTAAGGTTTGAAAAATACTATATATATATATAATGTACATACACACATATATGCATATATAAGTATATATTGTGTGTACACACAGATGTAGATGATAGATAAAATCTCATTTAAAAATAACTAATGATAAAAGAAAGAACCCTGTCCCTGCTCTCAGGATATTAGAATTTTATTATTTTACTTGTGATCCTATGTGAAATTCCTGAATCATGTTAGAAAATAACTTCTAACAGGGATGTTAAGAAGGAGGGGATTGAAGGGCAGGGGAAGGAACAGCCTACACTTGTGCCCCTCAGAACAAACTGTGTAGTTTTAATCACCATATGTTTTTTTTTCTTTCCAGATAAAATCACCATTGTACACCATCCAGATTGTAAGTATACCCCCAAAAAAGATGTCCAATCCATAGATATAGATAATTTGAAACCCCAATATCTCTAGTCTAATGGCAGCCATTACAATACTCTAGTATTGTTTAGAAAGGGTTATAGTCAGTGAATACTGAAAGCAAAGATATTTGCAGAGGCAGCAAGAATTCACCTGGGCTACTTCACTTGACTTTGGGTCTATCTCTGGCCTTGATTTTGAGGCTCAAATTTCCCTGGGCTACTGGTGCTGGGAGGAGTGGGACAGAGTTCACAAAGAAGTGATGCCTTTTCATTATTAGCTCTGTTCAGCTAGTGACTAAAGCACAATATCCATTAGCATTTATTGAGTACTCACTATGTGCATATCACTTGACCAGATGTTTCTCCAAAGAACAAATCATGATGCTTGGCCTTAAGACCAGCATAACTTTAAAAAGGGAAGTAATCCTGATTCGAATGAAGCACATATAAAATTGACATAAAAAGTCAGATCTTAGGGTTTCTGGGCAGGTCAGTACCTATAGCCTATTTTTTTTTATCTATAGCCTCTTTTTTTTTTTAAAGATTTGACCTGTGATTTCATTGGTTTAGAGAATTCCTAGGGAAATGCATCTCCAACAATGCAGAATACTTATCACCTTCCCCCTTATCAGGGCATTTGATGAGAATTTTTTGTGCTATACTTAAAGCCTGTCCTGTAGCTGTGGAAATTAAGAAAAGGATATAAGAAATGGTGGCATGATAGAAATTGATCATAGGATTAACAGTTGGATGGAACTTTCAAGACTTCAAGTACAGACACTTCATTTTAGAAAACTGGGACCCACTGAAGGGAAAATTTTACCCAACCCCTCCCATTGCAGTTGTAAATAACAGAATGCAGACTCTGCCTTGGAACTCTAAATCCACATTCAATGTGCTTTTTTTTTTGGAGGGCAGTTGGGGTTCAGTGACTTGCCCAAGGTCACACGGCTAGTAACATTGGGGTTAAATGACTTGCCCAAGGTCACACAGCTAGTTTTTATGTTGTGTCTGAGGCGAGATTTGAACTCAGGTCCTCCTGACTCCAGGGCCAGTGTTCTACTCACTGTGCCACCTAGCCGCCCCTCAATGTGCTTTTTAATATAATAGACTGAGTCAGTTTGAAAGCAGAGTTGTACCATAAAGAATAGTGAGTGTATTGCTGGAAATTATGCCATGGTGTAGCAGCAAGCACCCCAGTGTCCCCAGGGTGGCTGCTCACACAGCTTCTTGGATCTGCCTTGATAAAGGAAAGCAACTCAAAATGGGTTAACAAGCTTACTTTAATCAGTCAAACATGTATCATTTACCTAGTTCAGGGGAAAGAGGTCAGCACCCTGAACTTCAGAATATACAGACAGAATTATCAAGACAGAAACAGATCAAGTAGACAGATTTCAAACTGTCCAACCATTACATCCATACCCAATCAACATCTGGGTTTCAACATCTGGGTTTTTCAAAGCCGGGGGCTCTGCACAATGGCTTCCCGGAATCCAGATCAAATCACAGAACACTTCTCAAAGTGAGCCCCAAAACAAAGCCTCACATCAGGGCTTATATAGCCTTCTCCTGGCTCAGAGAATGTAACAACCTTATTGACTCACTGGCCAATCAAGCCTCCCACCCCAGGCTCCAGGTGCACTTTAGCCTAGGGGCAGGGAAGATCTTCCAAACTTACATTCCCATTACACACGGTGGTGTTGGTTACTGTTGTTTGTCCTTTAAGAATGAAGTACAAACAACAAAAATCTTTGTAAAGGCTTGCTCAGTCCGTAAGAATTTATTAAGTGCCTACTGTGTACAAGGCACTGTGACAAGTCCTGGGGATACAAAGAGAGTCAAAAGATAGTGCCTGCCCTCAGCGAGCTCACAGTCTAACGGAGAGGGCAACATGGGAACAAATGTGTCCAGCCAAGCTCCACATGGGGTCCATTGTAAACGCTATCAGAAGAAGGCGTTTGCATTAAGGAAGATCAAAAAAGGCTTCTCAAAAAAAGATCTTAGCTGGGAATTCTTATTATTTGGTAAACATTATAGGCAACGAGGGAGTGTTTCAAAAGCATCTGGAACATTGGTACAACCTAGGTGAGGTGGACAGCAGTAATAATGAAATGAGACTTGAAGAGCCAATTGTAAGGGAATGATGGCATCATGACTAAAGGGCCATCATTTACAAATTTGGGCTACATTCCAGGGCAGGAAAATATCAATTAAGGGACTGCCACCTTTCCTACATCACCCAAGGGAGCTCTGAGTACAGATTATTTCCTATATATTTAACATATGGGCATGAGAGAGGAAAGCAAGAAAAGGAGAGATAGAAAAAGAGACAGAGGGAGGCAGAGAGAGACAGAGAAAATAGTGAGCCAAAGAATAAAAAGCAGTCTTTTCATGTCTTGGAGGTGAGGCAGAGGCTTACTTACTACCATTGACCTTCATGGAAAGTCAAAAAGGCAACTTTTTTTGGTTCTATGACCAGAATAGTAGGGAAATAGAAGGATGGAAATATAAATATTAGAGGCTAGATGTGACTGCTAGTTTCACACTGAAAGGGAGCCTTGTTTAAGGATGGAGTCACTGATGCCAGGAAAAGAGAGATGCCAGGCCCATCTCTCTTTTTTGCCACAATGAGGAACTAAACAAATCTTGTAGACTCCTTCCGCCTGCAGATCAACACATATAATGTCATAGTTCCTTATGGGTGACAAAGTTTTTAAGCACTTTCAGTTTTCCCTTCTTTTTTTTCTCTGTCCATTTCCTATAAAATGAACTATAAATGTTAACATAAATTCTGTTTTTCCAGTTAAATGTGCTGCCCAAAATGAGAACATTTTGTATGGAACACCTGTTGCCAATAAGGTATGCATAGATTTACCTCAATTTATGCAAAACAAAAGAAAAAAAAAGATTCCTGTTTGGGAGGCAGTGAATAATAATGAATCAGAAAGAATAAAGGATGAGTAAGAGCCTTTGTGACATAATGGATGGCCTAAACTGGCTTTACCAAAGTGTGGTCTGAACAGACTCTCTTTAAAATGAAAAATTAAAATTAAAAAACACGTAAACTGTCCCTTAAATAGCAGAGCTAAAGATTTAAGAATAAAGGGCCTCTCACCAGTCTGTGATGATCTGAATTGTCTTTTCTTCACATAAAGAATGTGAACGTTCTCTCTGAAGGTCTGTAAATCTTGAGTTTTCAAAAATGTTCTTATCAAAGGATTATCTATAAGACAAAAGTCCATCCTAGCTCAATGTGTTCATAAAGCAAAGATTTTTTTCAGACTAAAAGGGAGGAAAAGAAAAGTAAAAATGCATTTATCTCACACATATTTTGTATATATTTATCTCATACATCTTAACACATAGTAGGGATTGAAAAAAGCACTTGTTGATCGATTGCTATCATTTTGGAAGACAAAGGTCACACACAATCTAATGTCACTATCCTCGTCTAAGATGAAGATTTCCTTTTTTCTTTCAGTTTTGCCCTCGGCCCCATGCAGATAAAGAGTATGGTTTCTGTTGGAGAAAAGATAATTAAGGAGGTAAAATGTCAACTACATTTTGCAAATTGATTAAAATACCAAGAAGGGGTAAGCCTATATAACCTTGGCTCAGTGAAAAATGGTCAACCAAGTACATTTGGAACTTTCAAATATTTCTTTGGCTTTTCCTCTATGAATGAACACTTGTGACTTACTATTCTAAATGATTGATTCTTTGAAAGATTTGTAGATAGAGCTGTCACTAGATGAAACATTTCTATTGTTAATCCATTATTGAATAATACATTTCCTTATCATTTTATTTTCAGAATATTCTAATGGAGTATAAGTGTCTATAAATGGATCAAGTCTGTGTTTGGATTGCTTGATTTTTCAAAGGCAATCTTATATTACAGCAAAAGAAATCTCCCTCTCAAATGGCCCTTGAATATAAAAATTATTTCTCTCTATTCCAGAGTGGAAAAATGAACATTTCTGTCATTAAGACAAAGTGATAATAATGGCTAGCATTTGTATAGAGCTTTAAGGTTTGCAACATGCTTTACAAATCTTATTTAATCTTATGTTCATAACAACCTTGGAAAATGGATGTTTGTATTACCCCCATTTTTATAATGAAGAAATGATAAACAGGTTAAATGACTTGCTCAAGGTCACATAGCTAGTAAATATTGGAGACCAGATTTGCATTCAGGTCTAGTGCTGTATCTATCATTTCACCTACTTGCCTCAAAATATGACAAATGGTATAGTTTTGGTCTTTGGAAATACCTTGTATCTTACAATGTCAAATGCCATCAGAGCACTATCTCCATTATCACAAATGCGCAGAAAAGATAGTTATGTGATTTTAACTGTGTCAAAGTTGTTATTCCATGTCCCTTAAATGAAACAAGACACTTCATTCCTTGCATCCTTGGGGAGAAAAGAAAGAAGCACAGGTTTTAACTTGGGCAACTTCAATATTTGAAAGTGTATTATTAGGATTTATTTTGATTGCAATAATGTAAAATATTTTCTGAAAGACTTCCTAAATCTGATCAAAGCAGTGTCCAATGATCATTTCAGAAACTTTTTGCCCATCTACTGGCAGAGAAGTGATAAATGAGGGGTATAGAATGAGACATACATCTTCAGATATGATCAATATGTTGATTTATTTCTCTTGACTACTCATTTTGTTATAAGGAACAAATTCATTTGGGGGTGAAGGAAAGGAGTTAGTGCATAGTGATAGATTTCAATTTTAAAACATCAATAAAACATTTTTAGAATACAAAGAAAAAACAAAAAGAGGGGAAAAACCAAACAGTTGTTTATTTTTTTTTTACTACCTTGTTAAATTTAACATAAACTTTTAAAACTATATGTAAAAGAAGCTTATGGGGAACTAGAGGGTGACCTGAGTTCAAATCCAGTCTCAGACAGTTCCTAGATATATGACCCTGGGCAAGTCACTTAATCCTGATTACCTCAGTTTCCTCATCTGTGAAATGAATTGGAAAAGGAAATGGCAAACCACTCCAGTATCTTTGCCAAGAAAAGCCCAAATGGGGTCACAAAGAGTTGGACACAACTGAAAAAATGACAATGAAAAGTTCACAGTTTCTTACATAATCTTCTTCTTTGATTATTGAAATGTCTGTGCTTTATGATGATTATTATATTTATATTTCAAAAGTTTAAAGAGGTTTATAGATCCATTTACTAAATTCATCAAGTTGAAATCTGTGCCTGTGACATTTCTGTATTGTTAATAGATAACTGCTATCCTTCTGTGTATGTAAACATAAGGTCATAAAATACAAATAACTCTTTTTGTTTCTCTAATGTGAATAACTCCATTACTTCATGAGCTGTATCTTCCGTTGAATGGTCCTGCCATGTCATTATCTCCTATCTAAATAGTAACAACAACTCAGAACAGAATATAGTATCCTCACTTTAAACATGCATGTTCATTTCTTATAATTAAATTGAATGTTTAAAACTGTGCCTAATTTGTCCAAATAAATACAGTATATTTTGTGATATAAGATAGTTTGCTTCTTTTTCTATGCCTCTCAGAAATGAAAATTATCCAGCAAATTCTGTATTTTTTTAATTAAGAAAAATGTCCTCAAATAGAATTCCCTGAATTCAACTTGGTATATCCTGGAAACGGAGAATAAAGAATTTTTCAAAATTTTCTAGCATTCAAAAATTGACTGAGATTCTTATAGATGTTGCAAATCATTGTTGGGAAGATTGAGGAAGAGGGGGAAAAGGACTTATTAAGCTTTTGCTAGGTGTCAGGCACCTTGCTAAGCCAGAGTGACAGGACATCCCTGCCTCAAAGTGCTTGCATTCTAATGATGGAGGAATACTCACAAAAAAAAAAAAAACTGAAAGAGATTTGGGGAGGGGAGGGAGGTACCTGAAGCAAGTAAAGCACTTAGAAAAACCATTTTGTAGTTTATAGTATCTCATTTTTAGAGATTAGGAATCTGTTAGAAAGCATAAGTTATTAACTCTGTGCCACACAGTAAGAGACAGATTCAAATCTCATTTTTCTAATTAAACTAGTGTGATTTCCACAGTATGGGGAGTTATTACTATTAGAAATATTTCACAACTTTTTAAATAAGCTAAGCTTTGGGGGGAAAGCTAGGTATTACACTGTATAGATCACTCAGTCTAGAGTCAGGAAAACTGGGTTCAAATCCAACCTCAGACACTTACTAGTTGTGTGACCCTGGGTATGTCACATAGCCTTGTTTGCCTCACTTTCCTTATCTGTAAAAATGAGCTGGAGAAGGAAATAGCAAACCACTCTAGTATTTTTGCCAAGAAAACCCCAGATATGGTCACAAAGAGTTGGCCACAAATGTAATAACTAAGAAACAACCGCTTGTCCTTTTCTTTTATATTTTTGAGTCAGCTGGTTGCTGACTCAAATATTTTGTACAAAATATACCTTAATGTCATAGATTACTAATATGTTCCAGTCTCTTTCTAAATCAAAAATAAAAAAGCTAGGAGGATTTATGAATGAACTCTATCAAAATTTAAAGAAGAATGAATTCTCTTTTTTTTTTAATAGAAAACTCAGGCACTTTACCAGCTCTTATTATAAGACAAATATAATCCTGATAAATCAGGGAGAGATAAGTCTGAAAAAAGAAAGTAGTGAACCAATGCATGAATATCTTCAATAAACATTGATCAAAAATACTAAATAAAAGATTGTCAAAAATGTTTACTAGGACAAAATTGAGTTTGTGTCATGCAGTTATGCTTCAGTGTTAGGAACACTAAGCATAAGAGATCATATCAATAACATTGCATGATTGTACCTATGGACACAGAACTATGATTTAGCTGAATATAGCAATAACTTCCATTAAAAACAATAATAAATGAATTTTATTTAATATGCTAAATAGTATCTAATAGCTAGTATTCCCAATGGGCATCCTAGCAGTGCCCCCAGGGAGTGCAGTGGCTGAGAGCAGTGTCTATGTTGGAAGGTTAAGTGAGACGCACTGAGGAAAGGCAGATTTAAGATTCTACAAGAACCCAGCTTCTGGGATAAGAATTCAGTATTTGACAAAAAAAAACTACTGGGAAAACTGGAAAATAGTACGGCAGAAACTAGGCATGGACCAAAATTTTACACTGTATACCAAAATAAACTCAAAATGGTTATACAATTTAGATATAAAGGCTGATACTTAAAGCAAACTGGAAGAGCAAGGAAGAGTATACCTGCCATATTTATATATTTGTGGAGAATGCAAGAAATTATGACCAAACAAGAGATAGAGAATATTATGAAATGCAAAACTGATCATTTTGATAGCATTAAATTGAAAAATTGTGGGGTTCTTTCTACAAACCACACCAATACAACCAAGATTAGGAGGGAAACAGAAAACGGGGAAATAATTTTTACAATGAGTGTCTCTGTCTGATAAAAGCCTCATTTCTAAAATATATAGAGAACTGAAGTAAATGTATAAGAATATAAGTCATTCCCCAATTGGTAAATGGTTAAAGGATATGAACAGGCAGTTTCCCGATGAAGAAATTAAAGCTATCTGCAGTCATATGGGAAAATGCTCTAAATTACTATTGATTAGAGAAATGCAAATCAATACAAGCCTGAGGTACCCCATCATATCTATCAGATTGACTAGCATTACAAAAAAAAGGAAATTATAAATACTGGAGAAGATGTGGACAAAGGCTATAAAACTGTGCATGCCCTTTGACCCAGAATTATCACTCCATAGCAGCTCTTTTTGTGGTAGAAAAGAATTGTAAATTAGGGTGATGCCCATAAATTGGGGAATGGATGAACAAGTTGTGGTTTGTGAATGTAATGGAATATTACTGTTCTATAAGAAATGATCAGCAGGTGGACTTCATAAAAAACCTGGAAAGACTTATATGAACTGATGCTGAGTGAAGTGAGCAGAATCAGGAGAACATTGTACACAGTAACAGTCACATTATTCAATGACTAACTTTGATAGACTTATCTCTTCTTAGAAATGCAAGGATCTAAGACAACTCCAAAGGATGCATGATGGAAAATGCAGTCCACATCCCAAAAAACAACTTTGGAGTCTGAGTGCAGATCAAGGCATATTATTTGCATGCTCTCTCTCTCTGTGTTTCTTCTTCTTCATGTTTTTTTTTTACATTGGTTTTAATTCTTCTTTACAACATGACTAATGTGAAAATAAGTTTACTATGAATGTAGATGTTGAGCCTGTATCAATTTGTACACTGTCTTTGGGTGAGGGGAAAGGAGAGATGGGGAGAAAATTTCAAACTCAAAATCTTATGGAAGTGAATGTTGAAAACTAAAACTAAATATTTTTTTTTAAAGACTCTACAAGGAGCCCAGAAGAAAGCTATTTATTACTCAAGGGCAACAACATCATGATTTCACAAAGGGAGAAAAGGATTTCCATCAGCAGTTTCTCTCTGGAGCTCTTAGTTACCTGTCTGCCCCATGTGCTGTCTAAGCTGGAGCCTACTTTCGCTTGGACTCTATATTCACTTGTAAGAAAGTTTGCTCTTGGTTTGGGACGATGTTTTAAACCAACTTTTTTTTCTTACTATGCCATCTTAGTAAATGCCTGCTTCTAATAGTTATTAAATCTGCCTAACTAATTGATATCATGTGATAATGAATGCAGAAAACAGAGGTAGGGGCTTATGAGATAGAGTGTTATTAGAAAACCACCTCTAGCTCCTTCAGGTTGAGCCTACAACCCAAAAGGTAAAGTAACCAGACAAACTCTGGGACCCAGCACGCAAGTATGAGCAGAAGTTGAGAAAGTAACCTCAGAGCATTGCTTCAGCATATGGAAGCAAGGTATAGTAAATGAGAATTCATTTTTAAATGGTATATACTTCTATAAAGATGGCATCAGGAGCTTAGAAAAACAATAACAGCAAAAAAAGATTATTTGTACCTACACTGAGAACAAGAATACTGCTGCTTAGGAGATACATTATGATCACAATGGATGGGGAAAGTGCAGAGCTCCTCATGACTTATTTTGTTTCTCTTTTCTCTACCACAGCAATCTTTAGACTGAAGAATAAAATAGAAATGGGTAAAAGAGAGTCATAAAGCATGATAAATAGGAACTGATAAGAGAATATATATTTTACCCTCAATTAATTCAAGTTACCAGGTTAAGATAAATTATATCTCCGTTATTGAACAACTGTCACTCCCACGCACCACAGGACTGAAGACTTGTTAAAAGCATTGTTCTGGTAAAGGATTTGGGTATCAAGATTATCTCTACTTTCTTCCAGACCACAACTCCCAGCTTTAAGCAGTGCAAAATAGAATGCTTGGCTGGCTGAGATATACTAAAAAAAAAAAAAAAAAAAAATAAAAAGAGAGGGTGAAAAAGAAAGGGGGGGGGAAGTGAGAGTTGGGAGATAAAGGAAGATAATCTTATAGCGAGAGAGAGAGAGAGAGAGAGAGAGAGAGAGAGAGAGAGAGAGAGAGAGAGAGAGAGAGAGAGAGAGAGAAATTTTATAAATATTTTATGAGGGTTTACAAGTGAGAGGACTTTCAGGGAAATTTCTGTTCTATACAAATATGCAAATCCATCAAAAACAACTTCATAAACTGGAGATAGTTTTCAATGATAATTCTGAAAACAGAACTTCACAAGCATTGATGCATTTATAATAGAACTATATTGCCTCTCTTGAGCCTTTTTGGAGCTATTTTGATAGAAGATTATACTGGTCTCCCAGCTCCAAACCTGACAGAGAGAGATGAAAGAAAATTGAGGAAAGGAGAATAGGATGGAAGAATAATGGAGGAGAGGTAAGATGGAGAAAAGTGCTATTTGGTAGCCCTTCCCACAATTTCTTACCTAATCAGTGTAATTAATTAGCATCCTCCTCACTAGAATCTCTATTATCTTCTTCTTTGAACTCCTTGAGTGTTGGAGACAAAATTATACTTTCTGCATTATAAACTCTAGGCTATTAGAAGGCACTATTCTTTTTTAAGATACAGGTAAGTTTTGAAGCAATCCATATCAACCCTGTTGACAATAATAAGCAAGTGATACAGTGGAAAGAATGCTAGACTTGGGTTTGAAGCCCACCTCATACATTTATTAGCTGTGGAACCCTGGGCAAGGGATTTAATCTCTCTCAAACTCAGTTTTCTTCATCTGCAAAATGGAAGTAGCAAAAGCATCTATCACATAGAGTTGTGTTAAGGAACACGTGAAAGAATATGTATAAAGCTTTGTGTAAACCACTATATAAAATGTTAGCTGTGACTTCCTCTTTCAGATTATCTGTGTTAAATATTCAGTCTTGTAATACCTAAATATTTATACATTCTTTCCCATATTAGAATGTATGCTCCTTGAGAAAAGAGTGTTTCTTGTAATTTTTAAAATTTGCTTTACCTTTGTATCACTGTGCTAAGTAAAGTACCTGGCACATAGCAAGCCTACTGCAAGCATTTATTAAATGTTTGTTAATTGATAAATTGCCATTATTACCCCCTTCTTATCTTTTTGAGACAAAGTTTAGATAGAAATGATCCAGGGATAAGCCACTACCGTGCTATTATTCTTTTACTTTTAATTTTCTAGATATGCTTACATGGGTAGAGAGAAAAAAATGTGTTTTATAATTGAATAAAAGGATTAGGATCTAGGTTTATCCTGTATGAGATTATTGGAAACATTCTCATGCTCCCAAATGCTTTTGATCTCACCTAGGTCTCTACATTTTGAAAGTTTTATGTTTCGTGTATTTTAGAAAGAATGGTATTGTGTGGTGACATCTATTAAAATACATTATTATTTAAATATTTAGAGAACAAGATTATTCCTGAGCAACTGCAGGCAACAATTCAGTCTGTGATGACAGTCCAGTCCCATTATAGTTTATTGACTGAGCTGTCCAGGATGTTTTGAGGTCTGTATTTGTAGTATGGGGATATGTTGGTCCAGGAAAAACTGAGTTTCTGATGTACAGCTCTAGTTACCAGGTCATCTGTCTTAGAACTAGTTATTCAGTAGGAGATAAATTTTTATAGACTGCAGTGATGTATTGTACATATTCTACCATTAATCACTAAGTCTAGGTTCTTTGGGGGATTATTACTATTACCATATTAATTCCAGCTTTTTTGAGAATCTAGAAAGTAAATGCTTTCTGAAATCTCACTATTTACTATTACTTGTATGACCTTGAAAAGCTATTTAATGAATCTATATCTCAGTTTCCTCATCTGCAAAATGAGTTGGTTGAACTAGATGCCCCTCTGAGGCCTTTTCAAGATCTATGACTCTATGAACCTCTGTGCCACAATGAATCACTAGAGTGGGAGTTTAGTGGAGCCCAATACCTACCCAACAAAGCTATAAACCAGAGGAGCTTTTACACAATTTTTCCTCCCATTTTTACAAATGCTGATTATTGTAATACTGAATTCTTCTTGCATGGGAATCTGAAAACAGACTGAATCTTGTCTGTTGACCAAGCACTTATTCATCAGACAAATCCTGTTGCCTATAATATTTGAAAGGTGTCTTTTTAATAAATCTCTTTTCTCTGAATTTCCATTGATTCATACTAGTTTGGGGTTATTTTTCTCTTACTACTTGACCAGTCTTATGTGGAAAAGGCCTATTAGAAGCAGGGAGTTTGTCTTTTGTTCTTAAAGAATACTGATGACATCAGACAGGTGATGCCAAGACATGTGAGTGAATTGGATTTAAGTGAGGGAGGACTGTGCAAAGGCACCAACCTCACTTTCTCCTCCAGAGTCATCTGGAGACTGGAGATGGCCCCAGAAGCAGTGGGAGACCTTGGCCTTTTCAAGCTAAGATAATTAACAGGTATGAATTTGACTGAGGTAATGCCCATTCAGTGATTAAGGCTTAATAAGAAATGAGGCAGAGAACTGCCCCTTTACCTAGTTAAAAAAAATTAAGTAACCTGGGAGGGGAAGATCTTTGAGTTTTTCTGGCTAAAACATAAACAATTGCTATTTATATTCATTCTGAGTCAATCAGGGAAAAAACCATGACCAAGTAGGGCTTGTTCTGGGACCTATTGTTGGCCAATCAATGTTAGCCAGAGTAATTTGGGATTAATACTGGTCTTTAAGAAAGAGGAAGAGAAAGAGACAGAAAGAGAGACAGACAGAGACAGAGAGGGAGAGAGCATATGAAGGGGACAATCATTATTAAGTGCCTACTATGTGCCAAGTGCTCTGATAAGAGCTGTACAGATATTATCTCACTTGATCCTCACAACAACTCTGAGAAGTCGGTGCTATTATTAACTTTTATAGTTGAGGAAACTGAGGCAGATGGAGATTAAAGTATCCAGAGTCACACAGCTAGTAAGTATATAAGAACAAATTTGAGCCCAGGTCTTACTGACTCCAAGCTCAGTGCTTTATCCAATGCCCCTTCATTATTTGTTAAGCATTTATTAAGTGCTTATTTTGTACCAAGCAATGTGCCAAATACTGGGTATATGAACAGAAAAATCAATACAGTCCCTTCCCTCAAGGAACTCATATTCCAATTTGAGCAACAATGTGTAGAAGAAAGTTCTTCCACAAGGCAGATGAAAATGCCTGGAAGTCCTAAAGATGCAGACTACTGCTAAGCCACAGAAGCAAGAAAGATGTTAAGACTGGAAAGCCTTAGGAGGCAGTAGGAGGGAGGTTGGAAAGGTGGTAAGTGATGAGGTGCAGGCTCTGGGAACCCCCTTGAACTGTGATTGAATCATCCCATTTGATGAGGCATTTGCATGAGACCATAAAACTTTCATCATGGCTCTGCCCAAACCTTTGTTACTAGCTTGGTCCTCCATTGTCGAATTACTTCCCACCCTTGAGCCTATCAAAATATCTAATACCCAAATTAACTGTTACCTGACCTCATTAACTCCTCCTGAAGACCCTCCCCAAACTCATTACTGACATCATCTGACTCCTCCTAAAGATGCTCCCCAAACTCCTCCTCTAGACCACCCCTAGATTCCTCCCACAACCTTTCTGTATAGAAGACCCCATCTTGTCTCCATGTGGTGTGAGAGTGCCATAGAATTTTCTAGCACAGATTTTACTCTGTGTACAATACAAGGGAACTTTTAATAAACTTTTCTTTGGCTGAGAGAAGACTTGAGTCGAATTCATTCAGCAGGATCCGGCACTTTGGTATTTTGGGGTCTTGAGCACCCCTAACCCTAATGTCATCATTTTATGATGAACCCCTTCAGTAAGGTCCAGTGGTCCTCCATCTCTTAGGGAGGAAGAGAACTGACAATTTCCATTTCATCCAAGCTGAGTGAGTGATCAGTGATGATTTCTGGGACAACCTAGGTCCAAGAAAGGCATAGATGTGGGGAGATGAGATATCAAAGAAGAAAGTAGGAAGAAATAGAGGAAGAGAATTGTTTTTTTAATTACTTTGGCTGTAACATACCTTTTTGGGTTTGTTATGCATACTCTATAGGCCAGCTAAATTTCCCTTCTTGGTTTTCCCTAACGTGACTCTCCATCTCTTATCTCCATGCTTTTACAGAAGCTGGCCCCCATACACTCCAGTGTTACTGCTGTTTCTTTAAATTCCCATGAAATCCCTTATAAAGGTTGACTCAACTGCCAGGAAGGGCCTTTCCTGAGTCTAACCATCTGCTAATATCTTTTCTCCCAAAATTTAAATATATTTTATATACATTCTGTGCTATATATTTGTCTGTTATCTCTGCTATTAGAATGGAGTTCTTTCAAGAAGAAAATGTTTCATTTTTTTAAATGTGTCTCAGCACCCAAACTGGCCCATGATACTATAGACACTTAATAAACTGAGTTACTTACTTGGTTGATTGAATATACTTAGAGATTTTGGAAGAGAAGAAAAAAGGCAGATAAGAAGAAATATGATAAATGCTAATTAACCTAAAGACCTAGAGGCCAAGACGCCCTGGTCTTTTCAAATTTCTGATTAAAAGCAAAGGCCTCACCTGAAACAGAAAAGAAAATTGTTATTAGCCAACTCCATGTGCTCCATACTAATGGGCAAGAAATGAGCTATTGTCCCAGGGGGAAAGATGAAATTTCTCTGAATAAATCTTCTAACCATTATCAAGTTTACATTAATTTTAAGTTGGCTGATGAACAGGTAGAGGGCTAAGCTGCAGACTGAATGGCCTAATTCTATGTACTGTGGGACTATCCACAAGCTGTACTCAAGCCCTCTGCTATGGTTGGGCTCTCTTCTTCAAGAAGGAAGGAAGGAAAGAAGGAAGGAAGGAAGGAAGGAAGGAAGGAAGGAAGGAAGGAAGGAAGGAAGGAAGGAAGGAAGGAAGGAAGGAAGGAAGGAAGGAAGGAAGGAAGGAAGGAAGGTAAAGCAAAGAAAGATGCTTGGCAGAGTTTTGAGCATCTGTGCCTACCACTCCAATGCAAGCAGTGGCAATCCTCCTAACAGTTTCTGAGCTTCAATCTCTAAAGTAAGTTACTGGCGTTTGTCATAACATCATACAAGAGAGAAGTGCCTAGTTCAGTCATGCCAAGTCATGCACCGTACAGCATGTCCATTCTTCATTAACAGCCTTTGAAGCCTATCATTTAAGGTGAAGTTGAGGTCCGTAAGGACAAGTCAGTATTGGGAAAAGTACCTATGCCCTACATCTGTTCTTATCCTCTTGTCTTCAGTAAACAATGGTGTCTTTGGTTAGAGGATGATGAAACCATCCCATTTATATTTCCCTCAGGAGCAATCTTTCAAGGTCTACCATCTAAGTCTGATGCCAGAAAATGTCAACTACAACAGGCTATGAGTGTCAAATCCAGATGCCTCTTCCTCCATTGGAAAAGGAGACTGTGAAACATCCTGGATTGCTTTTCTGAAGTAGACAGTTGTCTCCTAAAGGAGAGTAAATGTAAATGATGCTGCCACTCAAGCATAAGCTTTAAAATTGAAGATTGGAGTTGAGGGTGTGAATTAGAAATCATCCTTAGCACATCTATGGATATCCAGTTTGTTTTGATTTGTAGCAACTCCTACCCTTCTCTGAGTAGCACCTAAAGAAAAGGGGGGTACAAAGAAGCCATGTTGGGGGCAAATTGCTGCTCATCAGGACTGGCTTTGGTCTGTCTACTCTGCTCAAGGAAGTAGGAGGTAGCTATGATATAAATAAATAAAAGATAGATGATAGATAGATAGATAGATAGATAGATAGATAGATAGATAGATAGATAGATA
>NW_027185655.1:17649695-17658328 GCF_028583685.1 Petaurus breviceps papuanus | reverse complement strand
ATAGATAGATAGATAGATAGATAGATAGATAGATAGATAGATAGATAAAGTAAATGATAGCTATCTCTGTCCCTGACAGATATAAGAGAGCAGAAACCAAGTAAAACCCTGATCATTGGAACATCTGCCTTCTCCCAAGTCTACTCAAATCTGGAATCCATCCTCTGAGCCATGAGACCCCGATCCAGAGTCTATCCCCTCTGCCATGATGTCCAAATGCCCTGAGCTGTGATGTTAATATCCATAGAACTGCTAAAGATTTTTTCCCCTTTGCCTTATGACTGGCCTGTAGATAAATGAGACAAACTGTGAGTTGCAAACTATCTTGTATTGTCTACACTTCCTTGCTCACTCACCAGAGGATTAAATTGTTCATTTCCTATAACTCTTTGGTTCAGAGTCACGTTTATACTATTTGGGTAGTGCCAAGTTCTTTTTTTTTTTTTAAACAATCGTGGTTAAGTACCTTGCTCAAGGTTACATGGCCAGGTGTTTCTGGGTGGGTGCTAAGTGTCAGAGCCTGGATTCAATCCCCAGGTTGTCCCGACAATGGAGCCGGTGCTCTTACTCGCTGTGCTACCTGGCCGCCCCTGTAATGCCAAGTTCTAAGAGACAAGAAGGTCTGGCTCTCTCTGAGAACCACTGAGGGCTTTTTCCCAGCAATGTTCATAGGACTCTGCCACTGTGTACATGGAATTCTACAGGACTAGCTTTTTTTTTTGCTGACCAGAATCAGGTAGAAGGGTAATGACTTCTGGTGGGGACATAAAAGTTTACTCAAGAAATCAGAGGCAGCTAGGTGGGAGGTAAGTGCTGGGTCTAGGATTAAGAGGTCTTGAGTTCTAATGTGACCTCAGACATCTACTAGCTATGTGACCTTGTGCAAGTCACTCAACCCTGTTTGCTTCAGTTCCTCATCTATAAAATGAGCTGGAGAAGGAAATAGCAAAACATCCTAGTATCTTTGCCAAGAAAACCTCAAATAACATCATGAAGAGTTAGACCCAACTGAAAAATGACTGAACAGTCACTCAGGAAATTACTTCAACCCTTCTCTGTTTCAGTTTTTCCTTAGGTAAAAGAAGATTGAGTGGTTGCCTTTCAGGAGAAGTGATAGCAGGAAATCTTGAGCTGTTCACAAATTAATTCATATTTCCACAACCCTTTGTCTGAGACAGCAACAAGACATTCATATCATAAAGTCATCATAGGAAGGGATGTCTGGAGACTTTTCAGGTTAAACAAGTGGTGGTTCCTTTATTAATATTCCCTTTAGCCTCATGTCAGAAAGAAGATAGCTTTACTCTAGAGAACATACACATTCGCAAAGGCCTCGCTAATGCATTCTAACACTACACTTTATTTAAAGGTCATTTTGGCAACAACATGGAGCCCAAAGGTAGTCACACCAGAGGAAACTTCTAAGACTAATTTATTTTTCCTATGCCTGCATTTCTATAGTACCTACCACAATCATGTCTATAATCTATTCAGCAGACAACTTCAGATTCTGTCATTTTTTTATGTCAGGCAATCGATCAATTAACACTTACTAGGTGCCAGAAATTGTGCTAAAAACTAGAGAAACAGAGAAGGGGGGGGGGGAGTCCCTGCTTTCAAGGAGTTCACTGTCTTATGGAAGAGAATACAACTATGCAAACAACTATGTACAACCAAGATGAATGCAAAATAAATTGGGGGTTATCTCAGAAGGAAGGCACATGAATTAAGGGGAATGGGAAAGGTTTTTTATAAAAGGGGGAAATTGTGAGATTTGAAGGAAGCCAGGAGGCAGATGTAGGTATTGAGGTGGGGGTCGGAGTAAGGCTAGTTCAAGAAAATGCTAAGACACACATTTTATTTTGAAGATGAGGATTCATCACTCCTTTTCAATAAAGTCCTGAAGGTGTTAGTATTATTTTTATTGAATTATTATCTATTTGCCCTTTGGAAAATGCAAATAAATTTCCATTATTCATAAGAGTAAATCCCCAGGATCATTCTGAATAATTTAATGTTTGACTTAACTGAGAGTTAAGTCATGTGTATGCTATGCATGGATTATCAATTGTCAAAGAACAAAATACATTAATACACAAGCTGAATGTTAAAATTAATTTTAATCTTCTTTTGATGATGCAAAAGATCTTTTGAGAGATTAGACTGACTCCACTATGACTCTTTGGCATTTAAAAACACAAATAAATCCTTGATTAAGAATGACTGTTACCCAGATTATGACACACATTTGGAAGGCAATGAATGGAGTGACTCTATCACCATGTATACCTTGAAGAGGCCCAGAAAATGGGATAATGGACAACAATCTGGACCCAGAATTAAATGAGTAAGTGAGGAAGTGACTGGGCAAGATTGCATTTAGGAAACTGGAATTTTCAATGATCCCACACTTCTTCCTGCAAAAGCACAACTTCTAACAATCATCATCATCATCATAACTAACATTTATATAATGCTTGAAGGTTTGCAAAGTGCTTTATTAAGATCTAATTTTTATTCTCACAACCCTGGGAGATAAGTACCATTTTTATCCCCATTTTACAGGTGAGGAAAATTTTCTCCTACAAGGGGACTTCTCTTCCAAGAAGACAGACTATCCATCCTAACCCCTGTCTTTCCTCCTCCTTCACACCTCAAAGTCTGTATAAAATGTCAGCAGATTCTCCTTCTTTGCTCCTACCATAAAGGCTTGAAGTGGCCATTTTCCTTTCCAAGACTAACCCCAACTGCTACCTGATCTTTTTGAAGTTTCCTCAACCATGATTTTCTATTTCTCTCTCATTAATCTTGTCTTATCTGTTGACTCCCTTCCTGTGACAGAAAAACATTCTCCTCTATCCTCAAAAAAAACAAAACCTCCCCTTTCAGTCTTCAATTCCCTAATCATTCCGTATCGCTCCTTCATTTCACTCCTAAAGTGACAGAAAGAGTAGACTGTACTTATGTCCTCCATTTCCTCACCACTCATTCACTCTTCAGCTCCTTGCCATCTGACTTCCAATCCCAGCACTACACTAGTTAACTCCCAGTTGTTAGGCCTGATGGCCTTTTCTTAGCCCTCTTCATCCTTAACCTACCTGTGGTATTTACCACCTTTAGCCACTCCCTCCTCTGGGATATTTTCTCACATTGGCTTCTATGACACTGTTCTTTCTCTGTTCTACTACAACCATACTGTTTCTTATTCTCCTTTTCTGGTTTATCTTTTTCTTACCCCCTCTGTATAAGTGTCCCTCTGCCTGCCAAGGATCTGTCTTAAGCTCTCTTTCCTTCTCTCCTGACTTTCTTTTTCTCTGATGACCTCTTTTGTCCTCCTGGTCCCAATTATCACCTCTGCACAGCTAACTCCCAAATCTATATGTTCATCCCTAATCTTTTCCCTAAGCCCCATTTCTCTATCTTCAACTGCCTGTTGGATAGTTTTAATCTGGCACTTCCAAATTAACATGTCCAAAACCATACTCATCATCTTCCCTTCCCTGCACCCCAAAATAATTTTTCTTCCAACTTCCCTCTTTCTGTAGAAGACATCTCTGTCTTTCCAAGGCACTCACACTCAAAACACTGGAATTTTTTTCACTCTTCCTTTTCCCCATATACAATCCATTGCTAAGTTCTATTGCTTCTACTCCCATGACTTCTCTTGTATCCATCCCTCTATCTCCATTTTTATGCCACAACCCTAATTCATATCTTCATTATCGCCCAATCTATTGGAGTAACATTCTAATTGGTCTTCTTGCCTCCAGTCTCATATTTTTCCAATCCATCTTTCATAAAACTGCCAAAGCAATCTTCATAAGAAACATATCTAAGCAATTTCCCTTCCATATTCATAAATCTTCAGCTATTGCCTCTTGTATGAAATGGAAACTCAGCCTTGAATTTATGATCCTCCATGATTCTGGCTTCAACCTACATTTCCAGCATTATTTCATATTATTCTCCTTCACATACTCTACATTCCAGTTAGTGGAATCGACTACCAATTGCCTGAATTTATTATGCTATCTTCCACTCTCAACTCAAATTAATAAGCATGTATTAAACATTTACCAGGCACTGTGCTAAATGCTGGAGATACAAAGAATGGCAAGAAATAGTTCCTGCTTTCAAGGAGTGCACAATTTAGTGGGAAACAAAATGCAAACAACTATGTAAAAGCAAGATATATTCAAGATAAACTGGAGGTAATCACTGAGTTTATCTAGAATTAAGGAGGATTGTAAAGGTTTCCTTGTAACGGGTAATACTTTAAGAAATCCAAAGAAACCAAGAGAGGAAGATGAGGAGGAAGAGAGTTCCAGGCATAGGGGATAGATATTGAAAATACACAGAGTCTAGAAATGAAATCCAATGGCATTGGATCACAGAGCACGTGGATGGGGAGTGAGGTGAAGAAAATTAGAAAGGTCAAAAGGAACTAGGCTATGAAGGGCTTTAAAAGTCACACAGGAGATTTTTTATTCTCATAGTTGATACTG
This sequence comes from Petaurus breviceps papuanus, assembly GCF_028583685.1. Taxonomy (NCBI): domain Eukaryota; kingdom Metazoa; phylum Chordata; class Mammalia; order Diprotodontia; family Petauridae; genus Petaurus; species Petaurus breviceps. The sequence goes on along the minus strand of NW_027185655.1, from coordinate 17,653,823 downwards.
GAGACAATTAGGAGCCAATGGTATCTATTGGGTGCAGGAGTGGGGAGAGGGTGAGATGGTCTGATATGAACTTTAGGAAAATAAGTTTGAAAGCTGATTGGAGGATGACCTACAGTAGAAAAAGATTTGAGGCTAGGAAAGCAATCAGAATGATACTACAATAGCCCAGGCCAATATCCTCTCTGCATGCATACACATGCATCTATACATGTATGTACATATCAGACATATGTGTATGTATTTGTAATGGTAATGGAATTTAAAAATCCCTTTGTATTGGCTTGGTTTTGGAATTAAGTGTTAAAACCAAGAGATTGTGAATCCCACTTTTGGGATGGACTTGTTATCATGAAGAGAGGGGGCTGAACTGGGAAGAGTTGGTGATGTGGATAGAAAAGCCCAAGCAGAGAGAGGCCAGAAGAACTTTTGGGAGTAGCATCATGGAGGCAGAGAGAGAGAGAGAAAATTGCTGGGGGCCAGAGTTGCTGAGAGAGGGAGAACTGCCAGCCAAAGCCACCCGGACTGCTGAGGGCCAGTTGGAGCTGCCCAGGACTTTTAAGAACTGCCACCCGGAGCTGCTGAGAACTGAAGAGGCATGACTGTGGTGCCAGTATTTTTTTCTGTCTGTTTTGATGTTACTTTGCCAGATTCATCTGCTGGTAAAGGACAGTACTGTTGTTGCAGAGGTTCTGGAACCTTGCTGTTGGTTCAGAAGCCCTCAAGGAGGATTTTCTTGCATGTTTATAGAAATTCTGGATGAGGGTCTTGCTGATGTTTTTAGGGCTCCTGAGACTGTTCTACAGGCAGAGAGTGAATTGATTAGAATGTTGGCAATGTATATTGTGGCTTTGTTAAGCTTTGCCTTCCCAGGAACAGAGATTGCTGAGAACTTGCCTCTGTTCAAGATTAAGAAAAGACCTCTCCTTGGGTATTGAATGCTGTTATGATATCATAACCTTGTTGTGGCTTAGAAGTAGATGGCCTTTGTGCTCTCCACTGCCCCTTTGAGAATGTTCTTGGTAGTAACTGGTGATAATTATAATTCAGTTGTTATCCAGGAGTGGAGTATTTTGATTTTTGTGCTTTGTGACTGACCAAATGAATGTATTATGTTTATGATTGGAAACTAATCTCCAGTTGAATAGAGAGAAGGCTTTATACTTCCCAGGGGTGGAGTACTTGGACCTTAGTACTTTGTGATTGAATTGAGGACTTACTAAATTATTGAGTTACACATGGTGAATGCCATATTTTGATTTTCTGTAAATGTTTTGCCTCAATCTGTCACTGAATAAATGGAGTTTGCTATGCTCATAATTCTGAACCTGGAAGTTGCTTGTCCATGGCGTTACACTATTAAACATAAGAATTCAAGTCATCATCCCAGATGCCCCCTTTGCACATATTCCAGCTTATGTTGTTTCAAATATATCTTCCTTTAGAATCTTTTGTATGAAGAAGCCACATATGGAATGCTATGTTAGTGAATGTCACATTTTAGAAAGGATATTGAAATCTAGAGTATCCAGAGGGCATAAAAGATGATGTGTGTATGGATGCATATATATTTCCATTCTGAAATGGAAAATGTTACGTATGCCTTCTTGAAGTCTGTTGTCTCAAAACCACATGTATGTGTGTGCATTGTATGTATACATGAATATGCACAAAATATGCATTTATATAAATACACACATGTGCATATTTCCCCATACATGCAACACATGTACCTGCATAGAAACTTCTTCCTTTATAGATATATACATGTGGCACTGTGTTTGGTTTTAGGTGACATACCCATTTAAGAAGTTCAAGGTGAACTGATGTTACTAACTCAAAATTCTATTTCTACTGAAATGGATTTAATCAAATGTTTGTGTCAGAAAAATTAAATTGAAATTGTCTTTCTGTCTTTCTGACAGGGTATATACAGCATTAGGTTTCAACATTTTTCTTTCATTTTCACCTGCCTACATTGAGCATATATTTTGTTCTCCTTAGCTTGGTTTAATCCTTGGGGTATTTGGTTGGAAGATCTCACATTTAAAGATTGATAATGTGAAATGTTGAAAGCCACATAAGTGCTTTTATGATCAGTAGTTATTTCTAAGAGTGACCTCCTTTCCTTTTGAGGTGACTATAAATCTTCATGAAGCTTATACCCTGATTGACTTGCTTTAATTATTCAGTTTTGTGTAAATAAACCATATTTGTATAGGCTAACCCCGTGCATGAAATCACTACCAAAAACTGGAGAAGACCTCCTGATTGTCACATTAAATGAATGACATTCAATTTAATCAAATGCTTTCCTCCTGGCTTCATTTAAGATTCGATTGCAAAGAACATTATCTTTCCATGGGAATATTCCATTTTGGGTGATTATATGGGCATGGTTGACCAGTGCCCTTGTCAAAGCATTTACAGATGGTAAGTGAATTGTTCAGCTTTACATTTACTAACACAAAAATTCTTCTTACCATCTTTTCTGCCCTGTGGTGACAAACATGGCCCAGCTGTTATTATGAATGAGTGATATTCAGCCTATATTTTTTGTAGGAACATCTGTCATGGCCAAATCTAATTTAAGACCTAGGAATGCTTTCAGCTATTTCGTCCTAGTTGCCAAATTGCCAAATGTTAGTAACAAAGAAGAAAGTTCAGGAATTTGGAGATCCAATGTAACATAATCTCCCACCAGAACGAGTACCATACTAGTTAGTCAAACATTACTTTAAAAATTATTTATATGCTTTTAGTTTACATTGAGTTCCACAATCCCTTGAGTTCCAAATTTTCTCCCCTTCTCTTTCCTCCCCTCCCCCCATGGTGGCAGGAAATCCAACACAGGTTCTACAAATACCTTCACATTAAACATTACTCAAGTTGTAAAGAATTATAACCAATGGAGTGAAAAATGAGAAAAAAAGGAATGAAACAAAACAAAACACAAAGAGAGGGAGAACAAGTAGTTTGCTTCCATCTGCATTCAGACTCTGTGGTTCTTTCTCTGGATGTGGTTATCTCTTCCCATCATGAGTCTTTTGGAGTTTTCTTCTAACCTTGCATTGCTGAGAGGAGCCCAGTCTATCAAAGCTAGTAATCACAGATAGGATGTGTCTGTAATTGTGTACAAAGTTCTCCTGATTCTGTTCTCCTCACTCAGCATCAGTTTAAGAGTACTCTGACAACAGGGTTATGGTGTAATGTAATGGATACAGAGCCAGCCTTGGAGTCAGGAAAACCTGGGTTTAAGTCTCACCTCTAACACATAGTAGCCACATGATGCTACCTGATGGTTCATTAAAACCCCTCAGATCCTCGGGTAATCCTCTATGACACATTTTATTAAAAAAAAAAAAAGGAGCAGATCTGTGTGGGTAGAAGGATCTCCCTACACTGAAGAAATTACTGGCCAAATGGGGGCATTTTTGGAGCAATTGCAAAGTGATGCAATAGTGCTGGAAAATTTGGGTTCAAGTCCTGCCCAAGTTGCTCTAACCTGAAACCCTGGGGGTCCCCCTGAGAACTCCATTTTTAGAATCCCTTGCTACTTGTCTTAGGTTATGTTTGCTTTTTCTGGAGTAATCAACTTTGCAAATCATACCTCAAGTTTCCATTTGTGAAACAACACAAATCCAATAGCAAATATTTCATTAATACATGAGAGAGCATAAAGAAGAATAAAGAAGCCATTCTCTCGATCCATACACAAATGGATAAAACTCTGAGGGAATTAGATTTGTTTCTTCTTAAATCTCATCAATCCCTCTGTAGCTATAGCTAAATCCAACTTTCCTACTCTCAAAAAGAGTTTTAAAATGTGCCTAATTAACAGGTGAGGAAGCTGAGGTCCAGAGAGATAAGTGATTTGCTTAAATAAATCAACTCTCCATCACCAGGAGGCCTTCTCTTCAAGTCCTGATCTTAAAAGTTTTCTGGTCCATTCAGCCTATATCTAATATTTCTTTAAAATTACTTCTTGTCTTTTAGAAATTGAATACCTTTCCTATTTGGTCCTATAGCAAGGGTTCTTAAACATTGCATGTGTGGCCCTTATTTCACTCTATCTTATCTTATCCTCTCCTCTCCTCCCCTCTCCTCCCCTCCCCTCCCCTCTTCTCCCCT
>NW_027185655.1:17589867-17649295 GCF_028583685.1 Petaurus breviceps papuanus | reverse complement strand
CTCCCCTCCCTCCCCTCTCCTCTCCTCTCCTATCCTTTCCTTTCCTATCCTATCCTCCCCTCTCCTGTCCTATACTACCCTAACCTTCCCTGCCCTATCCTAGTCTAGCCAATCCTAGCTTAGCCTGGCCTACCCTATTCTATTCTAATTTTTCTTTCTCTGGCTTAGATAAGGGGGTCACATTTATTACCTCTTTCTTTGTAATTGTAATTGTCTCCTTAAAAACCCAGTTACAAGAAATAACAACTTCTAGGCCTGGCCTTACTCTTTTCTAAAGTTAAGGGATTGGTCTAGATGGCTACTGGAGTCACTCTGTCTCTTCAGCTGTTTTTTGTCCTTTGTTTCCTAAGAGGATCAATCATGGATTAAGTGTTGACTTGCATGGGAATTGTCTTTAAGTGAGACAGTTGCACAAAGCTGTCAGCCTCCTTCTCTCTTCTAGAGCCATCAAAATCTACTTGCAAGACAAAAGTCAAAATGACTAGCCCTGGCCTGGTCTGCAGTGGATGGCATGGTGTCTTCGATGTCTGAGCAAGTTCTAAGCATTCCACAGTGCCTGCTTCAATCACCTGCACTCCATTAGAACAATTTATTCTTATTCCCCCATTCTGCTGGGGGATGTCTTTACATTCTTGCGGTACACACTCTGCTAACTCACTGATGGGTTTGAGGCCTCTTGGTTAGCCTATGCTGAGCCGGTTTTACTGGGGTGTGCCTGTTGCATGTGCTATAGCTTCTTGGAACCACAGGTGAGAAATGGGCAAAGATAGAAACCAAAACTGGATTAGCAGAAAGGATTGTAGGAAGAAGGCAGAGTAGGTCAGAAAATCCCAAGCTCTCTAGATTTCCATTATAAAGAAATAAAACAGTGCCTTGGGGAGGTAAAAGTAAATGAGAGTTAAGGCAGAGTAGGGGTCCACCTGAAACACCTAGAGAAGATCAGAAGAAAGACCTCAGGACATGGATTTGGAGTGAGTGAAGTGTAAACACCTCCAGGCTATCTCCACTAGAAACAACAAACTTAATTACTTTTTTTATGAATGAAAATGTAAACACTTGTGCCCAAGATTGTCATTATTAATTGGGTAATTTAAAAGAAAGTTTGGGGTTGAGCTGAGTATGCTGTGATTAGTGTAGGGAAAGGTAAAAGTAGAAATTATCTCATACAAATGAGGTGCAAGAGGAAGAGCTAATACAGAGGAATCATATGGGACAGGAAGGTTGGTAATTCTGGAACACTATTCATATATGATCTTGGGTAAAGAGAGAACATATACATTTAGAAGGATATAAAAGTCTTCTAAACTTATAAAGAAATAAGAGGGTAAGTGGACAGGGTGGGGATAATAGAAGAATGAATGGATTAATGGGAATGGGTTAAAGAGAGAACAGCATAAATCTAAAAGGCTATAAAAGTCTTCTCAATTCAGTTTTTTAAAAAAGAGGGTAAAGGGATAGGGTGGGGGAAAGCATAAAGGAGGAATCCTTGGAGGGGTAGGTAATTTAATATGTAGGAGGGCTAGGTAGCAGGCAGAATTAAAGTAGAGGAGTGAAGAAAGATAGGGTAAATAGGGTGAGAAAGATAGTGTAGAAAAATAGGAAGAAGAAAAATATATAACAAAAAATTATAATTGAGAGTGTGAAGTCGATGAATTTACCCATAAAATGGAAACTGATAGCAGATTAAAAGTTTGAATGCAATAATATGTCACTTTCAGGAAATGCTATAAAAATGAGAGATGCACACAAACACAAAATAAAGGTAAGGAGTAGAATTTATTACATAAAAAAGCAGGGGTAGTGATCAGGATTGCAGACAAAGTTAAAACTAAAATAGATTTAATAAAAAGAGAAAAATATGGAAATGCACTTTGTATCAACCATATTATTCAACATTGTTTTAGATCATTTAAAATAAGTAGACAGTAAAAACAAAACAAAACAAAAACCAGAGAGTATATCTGTCAAAACAGATACAGAAATTGTACAAATATAAACACAAAATGCCTTTTATACAAATAAAGTTAGATATAAATAATTGAAGCAATATTTATTGTTCATGTAAAGTCAATATAATTTTAATTGACAACTGTTATCTAATCTGTTTATATAATGCCATATCAATTAAATTACTAAAAAATTAATTTATTGACTTGGAAAAAATAATAGCAGGGTTCATTTAGAAGAGGAGAGGATCAGGAACTTCAAAGAAACCAAGGAAAAAGATGTGAAAGAACTAGATTTAGCAATATCAGAACTTAAACCATATTATAATGTGAGAGCATTGTTGAAGTGTGAAATAGATAATTTTTATTCTTTTAAATTAAATCTTTTCTAGTGGAAATAAAACCTATGCACTCAAGAATAAAAGGAAAGCAAAAAATTCAGAGAAAAAACTTTCATAGACAATCTCTCTGATAAAATGTAATTGGGTTGGAATATTGCTGTGATGTACGAAATGATGAGCTGGTTGATTTAGAAAACCATAGAAAAACTTGGACATATGAAGGAAGATGATATTCACCTTGAGAGAAAACAGATGACAAGTGGAAATGAGCATAGTATAGTTTTAGATATATGTTTGAATGTATATGTGTGGGGGCGGCTAGTTGGCGCAATGGATAGAGCACTGGTCCTGGAGTCAGGAAGACCTGAGTTCAAATCCGACCTCAGACACTTAACACAAAAACTAGCTGTGTGACCTTGGGCAAGTCGCTTAACCCCAATTGCCCTCAAAAAAAGCAAAAAATAAAAAGAATGCATATGTGTATGTTTATAGATATCTATGTATATGTGTGCAATTATAACCTTAAATCTGAATGGGTTAAAATGAACTAAACTATAAAGAGTTTTTTATAAAGAACTAAACTATATATAGAGGAGGGTGATAGGAAGGACTAGAAGCAAACTTCAATAATTTGTTGTTTGCAAGCAACAAACATAAAATATTAAAAAGCATATAGAATTAAGGTGAGAAGCCATAGTGAAGTTTATTGGGCCTTAGAAGACTAAAAATAAAATAAAAAGAGGAGCAATTTTAATCTTAGGCAAGAGCAGAGAAAGAATATGATCAGGAGAGACGAGCAGAGTATCTACATTATGCTCAGAGGCACCATTGATAGCGCAAAACAAAATACTCTCTATATATGCATATGAGTATACACACACATATGCCAACTCATATAGCATACACATAATTAAAGGAAAAGTTAGCTCAATGGCAAAAAGACCTAAAGTAATGCAGTAACTTTGAAGTATATAAATATGCCTCTTTTAAACATAGACAATCCAACAGAACAATGAACAAGAAAAAATCAACATGAACAGAATATTTTAAAATATAAATATCATAGGTCTTTGACAATTACAAAATCTCCATCTTAAATAGTATGCATATTTTTAAATATTGCAGTATGCTCTTTAGAAATTGACCATATGATTGAATATAGAGAACTCAGAAACTGAGAAAGGTGTAGTTATTTCATACTCAAGAAAATGTAATTAATAAATGTAATGTATGTAATTAAAAATGTAATTAATAAATAAGAGACTATGAACAAAGATCTCAGATTTAAATGGAGTCAATGATTTAATCTTAAAGAGAGAATTTTTAAAACTATATAATTAACAAATATTACAACAAAGAAAATGACATAACCAAACTTCCTTAGAATCAGCTAAATCAGTGTATCGGTATATATGGTGTATATCACTATGTAGTGTATATTTCTAAAAAAAAAATCAATAAAGACAAAAATACAATAAATTGAGCATGTCACTACAATGCTAGAAATTAACAAATTATAATTCTTAAAGAAACACATAGACATTTTTAAAATAAGATTATATAAAATTGAAAGCTGTCTATTTAGTCTATTGATTCTATTAAAGTCCATTGAGATGATAAAAAACTGAAAGCTTATTCAAAGAATTATCAAAATATATCACACTAGTTAACTTGAGAAAGAAAAAGAGAGAAGAAAATCAAATTACCAAAATCAAAATTTGAAATGGGAATTTGCAACTAATGGAGGAGAAATGAAAGGAAATGTCAGAAATGATTTTTTTCCAACTGAAGGCCATCAAAACTGAAAAAATAAAATAAATGGATAAATAATGACCAAAAATGTAAAATTCACAAATTAATAGAACAAGAAAAAATAATTTAAAGAGTCAAAAATAAATTGAACAAGTCAGGCTTCAACTTCTTATACAAAGAAAAAGAAAAAACCTGAGACCAAATGGATTTCCAAGTAAATTCTAGCAACATTTTAGGAAATTTATTAATTATTTTACCTCATCAAACTCCTTTTTTGAAGCAAATATGGTCCTGATAACCAAATCAGGAAGAGAAAGTAGAGAGATGAAAAAAAAAACACAGATATCACTAATTAATGTCAATGTAAAATTACTTAATTAAATTTTAACATACATAAACATATATGTATACAAATACACATACATATGTGTATATACATATATGTTATATTAAAGAGAGAGAGATAGTTTGGGTCAGATTTATATAGAGTAAGACTGATATTCAATGTTAGGAAAACTAGAACCACAATGTGTCCTAACAGTAATGATTTTTAAGTATGATTTTGTTTATGTAAAGAGCTATTTGCAAAGAAATAATAACTATTTATCATTATTATAATATATCATAATATCATATACAATATAATAATTATTCTAATAATAATTGGTGTTCATCCTTCATTTTCATGTGACATCATAAGGGTGATGTCTTGACTTGGCTGTGAATTGGATTCAAGTGAGGCATAGAGACACAAAATCATCAGCCTCACTCCTCCAGCATCCTCAGAGTTCAGATGCAAGACAAAAGTCAAGGCAACTGGCCATGGTCCAGAATAACAATAACAAAAACACATAGAAAAATGCTTTAAAGTTTCTAAAGTGTTTTTACATATATTATCCCATTCAGTCCTTACTCCCACATGTTATGAAGGCACTATTATTATTACTATTTTACAGATGAGGAATGGGGGCTGAGAAATGTTACCTGCCCAAGGTCACACAGCTAGTAAATGTCAGAGAAAGGATTCAAACTTGGGTCTTCCTGAATATTACCCAGATTATGACAGAGGGTTGGGCAAACAACTTAATTCACGAATACCTATGGACAGGCATTGAAGATGGACAGTGTGTGGGATTCAATATTTAACTAGAGTGGCAGAATAAGATGAAGCACTGTTACAGAATTATTCATTACTCCCAGTTTTGCCTACCTCATCCCTGCTACCAATGCCCTTTTCTTTTTTTAAGCAAATGTTCTCCCATGAATGCTTTATCATTGGAAGTCCTGTAAATCTATAATCTCGAGGAATCATAATGACCAGTAATACACCTGAAAAATATTTTGTGAATGTAAGTTCGTGGGTTGCATTTTACCAATACAACAAGTGATATGGAAGAAATTGCCAAAGATAATGGGGAAAACTGGAAAAAGAAGCAGACTCATCATCTGCAGAGAATAAGCCACAATCAGTCCTAAAACTTTATTGGTAATCATGAAATATCAAAGGACCCAGTGCATTGGAGAGATGCACTATGGGGATTTATAAAAGGACATAGAAAACATTGTACTATGTGAGGTATAAGGGCTGGGTTGCAATCTTCCCTGGTGCTCATATCTAAGAAACCACCAATCCACCAAAGCATCAAAGCATGAGGAAACAACTCCTTTACCTTTATAACTGCCCTATTATGGAATGTATTGCCTTGTCCTTATTTTAGGAGGGTCTTAAACTGGAGTCCATCACCTTGGTTGTTTTCTTTATTACTGTGTTTCAATTTAATTGTAATTTTTTTAAGCACTTACTTTTTTACTTTAGGAAACTATTAAATTTCAACTGAAAAAAATCATGAACATAATTATACAGCATATCACTGGGATTCTGGATGCTCTAGTCTCAATCCCAGTCCTCATCCTCATCTTCATCCTCATCTCCATTCCCATAAGGGCTATCTTCTGTTGGAGGGTCCTGTAACTGGATGTTGGCCAGGAGGTCTCACATGGCTGCCATCAGCCTGTTCAAGCCGTGGTCGAGGTCCTCTTCTGCGCCAACTGGATCGATTTCATCTGGTGTATCTTCTTCCTGAAAGGTAAAATTTGGCAACAATGATCGAAAGAAGAGAGATAATGTGCTTTCATTGGAGTAACGGTTTACCCTTCGTGGCCTGGTGTAGGAAGTGATGGAATCCAGGGGAGGCAGAGGGTCAAACCCCATCTAATTGTGATTTTTTTGGTGATACCCTTTTATTTTATGCATTAAAAGTCATTATTCTGAAAAGGGGGCGGTAGATTTCATCAGACTGATGGAGTCCATGACACAAGAAATGATAAGAATCCTTGTTCTACAGCAGTTGTTCTCAGATTTTTGGTCTCAGGACCCCATTACACCCTTCAAAATTATTGAAGATTCCAAAGACATTGAGTTTATGCAGGTTATCTGTCAATATTTATTGTCCCATGATTTCATCAATGACTCCATTTGGGGTTTTCTTGGCAAAGATACTGAAGTGGTTTGTCATTACCTTTTCCAACTCATTTTACAGATGAGGAAACGGAGACAAACTGGGTTAAATGACTTTCCCAGGTTCACACATAGTTTTGGAGGCCAGATTTGAACTAAAAAAAAGTTGAGGCTTTCCGACTCCAGGACTCTATCTACTATGCTACCCAGCTTCCCCATTAATATTTAGTGTATTAGAAATTAAAACTGATATTTACAAAATATTTATTCATCCATTTATAAATAAAAATAATAAAGGCATTACATATTAACATAGTCCATCAAAAACATTTGTTAAACAATGGCTATGTGCCAAGGATTGTGCTAACTCCTGGAGATGAAAAAAAAATGTAGAAAATAATTCTGTAAAGGAACACCTAGTCTGATGGTGGAACAATTTGAAAATTACTATGTATAAATGAGAAGTATACAGGATAAACTGGAGAAGGAACAATAAAGGGAAGGCATAAGCAGGGGATAGTTGAATTAGATGAAACAAATTTGGATATTTTTGGATTTGGGTAGTTTGTCTAAGCTGCGAGTTACTCAGCTCTCATTGAGATGAATCTAAAAACACTAAGAAAAAATGCTTAAAATCTGCTATTACTATCTCTCCAATAAATTTGAGGACAACACATAGAACAAGAAGAAAGAAAAAGAGCCTGTTCTCTTGAAAATTACCAATGATCTCTTAATTGCAAAATCTAATGAACTTTCCTCAATATTCTCCCTTATTGGGCACTTTATTTGGTATTAGTGAATAAAAATAATAATACATAATAATATCTAGGATTTATATAGTGCTTTAAGATCTTAAAAGGACTTTACATTGTCTTCTTTTATCATCACAATAACCTTACGATGTAGGTGCTATTATTATCCCCATTTTATAAATGAAGAAAGTGATGCTAACAGAGGTTAAATGACTTGCCTAGGGTCACATAGCTAGTTAGATTCTGAGGTAAGATATTAACCCACGCCTTTCGGAATCTAGGTCCAGGAACACCTCATTCTCCTGTATTATCTCTTTCCTCAATATTGCCTTCTTTTTTTGGTTTCTCCTTTTACCAGTCTGATCACTCCTCAGTCTCCCTTGCAAAATCACTATCCATATCTCATCACCATCTCCAGTTATAAGCTACTTCTGGGTTCTATCTTTTTTTTTCTCCACATATTCTCTGATTTGCCTGCTTCATCAACTGCCATGTGTTCAAGTATTTCTATGTAGACAACTCCAGGCAGCTAGGTGGCACTGATGTGGATAAAGTGCCAGACCTGGAATCAAGAAGACTCATTTTCTTGAGTTCAACTCTGGTCTCAGTCACCTACTAGTTGTGTGACCCTGGGCAAGTCACCATGTCATTTTGCCTCAGTATCCTCACCTGTAAAATAATCTGGAGAATATGTGAAAAACCTACTCCAATATCTTTGCCAACAGAATCCCAAATGGGGTCATGAAGAGTTGGAAACAAATCAAAAAACAACCAGACAAAGACAACTTCAGCCCTAATTTCTATTGAACCCTGTACCACATTCCACACTACCTATTAGTCATGGAAGGTAAAAGATAGAGGAAAAATAGGCAAAGACAAGAAATAGAAGCATTTGACAAAAAGAAAGGAAACAGAATTGGAGGGAGCCAGAGATAACATTGCCCTCTGGGAGACCAGACTAGAAGTCACAGAACTATCTCAGGAGGGATATCATTAGACTGGCCAGACACTGGCAAAGTGTAATGAGGACTTGAAGAGATACCAATATAAAATGGAAAGAAATATAATGGTGATATTAAGCTGCCTAAAGAACTAGAATGTCCCCTAGGCATCTCAAACTCAATCTGTCCCAGATAGAACTCATTAATTTCCCCTCCTCAAAGCCATTCCTCTTTAGACCTGCCATATTTTTTTCTGAGTATATCAATATCCTTCTAATAACTTAGGCTTACAACCTTGCTATAATCCTTGACAACTCACCACACATATCTAATCAATTGCCAAATGTCATAATTATTTTCATCCACAATATTTTCAACACACAACTTCTCTCAAATTCCATAGCCCTAGTTCAGGCTTTCATTGTCTCACATCTAGTCTTTTAAAAAATTACCTAATTGTTTTCTATTTTTCCAATTTCTTTTGATTCCAAACCCTTCTTTTAGCTAGCTTCCCAAAAGTGATAACCCTAAAGTGAAGATTTGGCCATGTTGACTCCCTACTTAATAAATCAATATACTCAATGAATGATATAAATAATTATTACTACAGTTGTATATATGTCTAATTTATAAATCAATAAACACAAATGTATTGGGGTGTAATAAATAATTCTTTAATTAAAATGGGTTTTGTGATAGAAAAAGTTTTGAGACTCCTGTTCTAGAGTGGTAGTCTCAGCTACTGGTGAGATGGAGGCTGCTGGATTGCTTGAACTCGGGAGTTCTGAGCTTCAATGGATGACACAAAGCAGGTATTAACAAAATTGACCCAGATTACCTAGAAAGGAGATAATCATTCAAGGTCAGCAGAGGAGAAATTCAAAAGTCCTGAGACAATCAATGTGGGATTGGATCTATGAGTAGATCCTACTTTTTCAACTTGTGTGAGATAGGAAGACTCAATCTTGAAATGAGGTGTCAAGAGAGAGAAAAGTGAACACCCAGTGGAAAGAAGATAAGAACAGGATGTCTACCCAACAACAGAAAGCACTTCTGCCTCCTCTTTCAGATTCTTCAATTGGCAGTTAATCCAAAGCAGATGAAGTTCAGTGGGTGTCAGCTCTGAGCTGCCCCCACAAACCTCCTGGCCCATTGCTACATTAGAGACACTGAAAGTTTGCTGCAGACACTCTACTGTCTAATCAGACTGATTTGCCTTAAAATGCACATATTTCTCAGTTTGGAAATGAAGATGGAGAAAGTAGGGTTAAAAAACCCACCATCCTACTAGCACAACAACCCCAGCACACATTTCCTGTGGGTAAATTCTGATGTGTAGGAGTTATCCTCCCATTAACTTTCTTCAATCTTAAAGGAGAAAATGGGGATGCAGCTCAATTAGCCCTTTCCACCAATAGAACTAGCAAAGAGTGTTGTTATAAACTGAGTACAAATTAAAAAAAAAAAAACACCAGAAAGCATGGCAGAACAACACATATGTTTGTACAGCAAGGCAGCTTGATGTCATGGAATGTGGATTAAAATAGAAGTCAGAAGATGCAAGTTAAGTCCCCAATTCTGAAATGAATAGTCCTTGTTCTTAAGAATATTGTCTCTGAGAGCTAGAACAGGATTTTAATTTGTTAAATCTAATTCTCTCACGTAGCCGAGAAGGAAACTGACACGTACAAAGGTCAAGTGTCAACTAGGTAGTTTAAGTGATACATTGGTTAGGGTGCTAGCCCTGGAGTCAAGAAGACCTGGATTTACATCAAACACTTACTGACTGTGTGACCCTGGGTAAATCCAAGTTACCTCTCTGTCTCAGTTTCCTTATCTGTAAAAAGGGAGATAATAGTAACGTCTACCTCCCAGGATTGTTGTGAAGATAAAATGTGCTAATATTTGTAAAGCACTTTGGAAATCTTCAAGTACCATCTACACAAATGTTATCAAGTGACATGGCTAATTAATGACATAACTAGAATTCAGAACCTGATGTTTCCAGTCCAGTTCTTTCTCAAGTCTGTCGTATGGGTCTGCTATGTAAATTCACAGAACTTCTCTGATCTTACCTGGGTTTCTTCATCTGAAAAATGGAAGTGAGACTATCTGCCCTATCTAACCCATATGGTTTATTGTGAAGTTCTTATAAAATGATGTTCCTCTTCCTCATGTCATTAGTGGACCTAAACTAGTTACAGAATATCTACACATGCCCCAGAGCCTATGTTGGAGTTTTGCATCAGCCAAGCTTATGTTCCTAAGGACTGGGCTTATTGACAAGTCCCCCCTTAAACTCATTATTCTTTCTTGGCTTCATGATGGCTCAGGATAAGAGAGAGTCCATCCCCCATTACATATATATGAAATTTCCTTCATAGTATATTTCTCATGAGGAAAAATGAGTCTTTGTTGAAAAAAAGGGCCTTGGAGTCCACTTTATTTTTTAAAAACAGCTGCTTCGCAGGTGATCTGTTCCAGCACTAATGCCCCATCTTTATGGTTAGCCCTTCCTGTTCCTTTTTCCATTGTCTTTGTCCACAGTTCAAGATATTACATTTTGTTGATCCAAGAAATTGTGGAAGGGCATGTACACTTATCCCTTAATAGATCTATGATAGAATGTTAGCTCTAAGTATAGGAACTACTAAACTACAATATTGTATTTTTAGTTCCTGGAGAAAGAGGAAGAAACAGTAAGCAGAAAGTCATTTCATGAAGCAAGGACTCTTCACGAGAACTTGACCAGAGAAGTTAATAAACATCCACAAGATTGGAGGCTTTTGAACCCTGGCAAATAACCAGTAATAGATTGCATTAGTGCTCACCAAGCATGAGAGACATGCCCAGGAGAACGCCACACACACACACACACACACACACACACACACACAAACACATACACCATATTAAACTTTTTTCATGGAAAGTACAGAACAGGAAGGAAAGAATAAGAAAGAAGAGGAAGGAGGAATGAAGGACAGTGAAAAGGAGGGGGAAAGAGGGAAGGAAATGAGGAAGGGAAAAGGGAAGAAAGAAACAAAGAATTATGTGTTAAAGAGGAGAAACTGCCATGGAATTGGCACCATTCAAATTAGACTTTACTTTCTCCTGGGTATAATTCAGTTCAAGTGTGACCTTCTCAGAGATTTCTTTCTCCCATTTCCTCCTAGTGCTTTCATACAGAACCTTGTATCTAATTTGTATATATGTACATGTTGTCTTCCTTATCTGTATATAAGCTTTTTGAAGGCAAGGACGATTTTCTCTGTATCTTCAATATTTATCACAGAATGTGGCACATAGTGGGTGCTGATTAAAGCCTTGTATATTGATTGATTGACCAACTATATCTTTCCTTCTCCTGGATACCTTTGAGATCATTTCACACAAGATCTGGCAATGTGTCTTCCTTGGATGAGTCATAGAAACATCCTATCATCTCTGCTGGCTGAGTTCTAGTTTTGTCCTTGCTTCTTCAGTGGTCAGGATTTATCCTTTGTTCTAAATCCTTCATCCCTTGACCTCATCATGTCCCTGAGGCTCTCAGGTTTGGCCTTATGCCTCCCACTTTGTGAACAAATATATGTTGTTTTAGCATAATTTCACTCATGTACTTCTTCCATGAAAATGTCTCCAGACTGAGCCAACCATTAATATCATACAAGGCTAGCTCAGAACCTTGAGTGAAAGACTAAGAAATTAGGACTGATTTCAGTAGGCAATGAGGAACTATCAGTTTTATTTTTTTTATTTGATGAGTAATGTAATTAAACCTACTATACACGAGGTCTGGATAAAGTGACGGGTAAAGGTAAAGCAAAACATTAACTTTAAGAACAAAATTAGACTCCATATTTCAGTCAAAGTATGTACTAGGAGCTCCACTTTCTCACTTCTATACCTTTTCTTAGGTCAATACCTATATCTGAAATGTTCTCCCTCTCAATCTTTACTTGTTAAATTCTTGTCTTTCCTATAATACCCATCTCAAACACACTTTCTCCATAAAGCCTTCCCTCTTGTCCAGAGGCAATAATAATCTTCCCCTTGGATCTCTATGCTTGGATACCACTACCCAAAACAGTTAGCATGCAATATTCAATTCCATTAAATAAGCTGTCATTAATGGGGTGGCTAGGTGGTGCAGTGAAAAGAGCACTCATTGGCCCTGGAGTCAGAAGGACCTGAGTTCAAATTCAAACTCAGATACTTAACACTTACTAGCCATGTGACCTTGGGCAAGTCACCTAACCCCAATTGACCCTGCCTTCCCCTCTCCAAAAAGAAAAAAAGAATAAACTTTCATTAAGTTTTATTTTTAGAAGGATATTGCTGAACTAGAAAATATCTGGAGGGTGGGAGAGCAAACAGAATGGTTAAAGGTTTTAAGTCCATGCCACATGAGGAATGATTGAAGGAACTAGCCTAGATAAAAGAATGTTAGTTATTTAGTTAGATGCCTAACTAGCCTAGAGAAAAGAAAACTCTGGGGAAGACATGATAATTGTCTTCAAGTACTTACAAGGTTAACAAGTAAAGAAAAATCATACTTATTCTGTATGCCTTTAGAACTAAAAGCAAAGAGGCAAATTTAGGTTGATACAAAGAAAAGTTGCTGATGATTAGAGCTATGAACGAAATGGGCTGTGTCTGGAGGCAATGGACTCCTCTGCCTCTAGAAGAAGTGGATTCTTCCTCTTTAAAGACCTTCTTACAAATGCTAGAAGCCTGTTTATGAATTTATAATATTTGGGGCACTCTTACTTATAAGGATTAGACTAAGTCACTGAGGTACCTTCCAATTCTGAAATTCTGTGATTCTGAGAATCTGGAGTCATAGGATGAGAAGGTATAATTGAGTAAAGTGAATGACTTGCACTGACCGGAATAGAAAATTACAAATAGTGAGCAGCCCTCTGGCCTCCACCCTTTATCATAATGGTGTAGATCAACTTGTAAGCATTGCTAGTTAACATCATGGACCCTGAAAAGATACGACCTCATATAAATAAATATTCATTGGAATGGAAAGACTTGTAGAAGGATACCACTAGCCTAAAGCACTCACAAGGGCAAAATGACAAAAAGCAGTGTGGGGACAGTGAGGCACCCAGGAAAAAAGTAGTACATTAAGTAGAGAGACCTCCAAAGATAAACTTTATCTACTTTTTCTTTTTCCCCCTACCATTTATCCTTCCATGATCTTTCCACAGGCAAAACCAAGTATTCAACTTTAGTTATGTTTTTTTTTTCCTAATCTTGAGCAAAAGTGCCACTTGATGGCTTACATATTTGTGTTTTTATAAACTGTTATCCAAAAAACAGCCCCCAAAACAAACTTTGTATCACTGATTTTGGGGGAATAATAAACATGTGCCTGGGGACATATTTTAGGACTATTCTTTCTCTTATTAACTCGTGGTCTAAGAAGGTAACATAGAGAAAAGCCTGATTGCCCTTACATGGTACAAAAACCTTAGCATATAGAAGGCTTGAATTCATGTTATAGCACTAAGTGACAACTGGCTCAAGTTATATGGACAGATGCATTAAACAAGGAGTCAATTTTAGAATCAATTACTGTAGTTATCAAGAAACTTATGGCTGTATTATTCTAATATACTTAAACTGTGAAGAAAGGTTACTACAAAGTTAATTCACTATATTATTTCCCTTACTCAAATATGGAACCTACTTATGTCTCTAATTTAGGAAAAAATTGGTAAAAATTAAAACTATTTATTTTGGGATAACCTGGTTACCAGATTGGTAATAAAGTGAAGAATTTTTTCCAGTCCCAGAATTTCTCCAAGATCATCTACTAAATGATAGAAGGGGAGGGTGTCAATCCCTTAAATTTCTGAAGCATTTTGGGGGCAGCACATAGGAAATAGAAGAAAGGAAGTATTCATCAGATGATATATATATGCACACATACATGCATACATATGTACATGTGTGTATATATATATATATAGTCATTTTTCAGTCACATGAAACTTTTCATGACCCCATTTAGGGATTTGTTGGCAAAGATACTGGATTGGTTTTCCATTTGCTTCTCCAGCTTATTTTACAGATAAGGAAACTAAGGCAAACAAGGTTAAGTGACTTGCCCAGAGTCATGGTTCCACCAATCTGCCTCAATATATAAATATAAATATGTGTGTGTATACAGAACTGACAGAAATAGGTAAGATCAGGTACCACTCCCCAGTAGATTAATGGAAAATAGTTTCCAAAAGAAAAATTGCCAAATATCAACAGTCATTCCATCAGCCAGTCTTTTCCAACTCTAATATTCTGTTTATGTGATTCATATGAAAAAAAAACTAATGTCACTAAGATGCAATAAATGCGAATTAAAACACCTCTGAGGTCTCACCTTGGGCAAGGATACTAAAGTTGAGAATAGTCAGTGCTGAAGGAGCTGTTGGGAGACAGGAAAACAGAAGCACTCTTGGTAGAGCCATTCATTGTCTAAGCATTCTGAAAATCAATTTGAGATTAAACTAGAAAGTCACTAAATTCTATATACCCTATATGACCACTGTTGGACATTTAGTAGAAGGAAGTCAATGACAAAGCTAGGCCCCCATATATACCAAAATATTCATAGCAGAAATATTGTGGTATCAAGATATTAAAAAGAAAGTGGAATGCGTATCCATTGACTGGAAAATGGTTAAACAAATTTTGATATATGGATGAGTAAGAAAGAGCTCAAAATTTGAAATGGCTTTGCTGACAGAGAGACAGAGACGGAGAGAAACAGAGAGAGAGAGATCTGTAGGTGACAGGCATGGATATATAGATGTGGACAGATAGAGACAAAGAATTATACATTATAGAAGGAGATAGAGACAGTGAAGTAGACATTGATATAGATTATATAAATATACGTGTAGATGTAAATATATAATTTGGTGGGGAAAGGTTTAACATTACCATGAGCTCTGGGGCATAACTGTTATTACAATCATTGTTACAGTTCCAGAATCATAGAATTATTTTTTTTTTACCTATTTCTTTATTTGACAAAAGAGAAAACTAATCCTCAGAGGTATTAAAAAACTGTAAAAGGGTCTGACTGCCAACCAGTGGCTTTTTGGCTTCTAAAAGTTCATAGCTCTAGATGTGTAATGGACCTCAGAAGCCATCTAGTTCACCTGCCTCAATTTAAAGATGAATAAATTGAAGACCAGGAAGGTTAAGTGCTTTGCCCAAGGTCACAAAGGTAGCAATCATCTTTTAACTCTACTAGATACTTTCACCATACCATGCTGCTTCCAATGTTGGAGCACTGCTCTTCCCATGCTTTCAGTCATAGTCAGTCTTGAGTCTGCTCATTGGTTCCTGAAGTTTGTTCCAACTCCTGACTTCCCTGAATAATCAAGGCAAAAGTTCTGAGACTTAGGCTCAAATGACCTGGGAACAAATCATGTCTCCTCCAGATGTTGCTTATTGTCTGATGCGCTAGATCCTATCCTCAACTTTTCTAATCCTTTTGCCTGATCTCACACATCTGCATCTATTGAAAGAAAAACTAAGACCCCAGGACAAAACCCAACCCAAAACAAAATTCCTTTGATTTAAAATGGGGTGTTGTAAGTTGGTCATGATGGTGTAGGAATAATCCCTGATACTGGGAAGTTTGAGGCTGGTGGATTGCTCAGGGTTCAGGTTTGACCTGCAGTACACTAAGATGCCTAAGTGTCTGTGCCAATATAGGATGAATTGGTCCAGGTCATATCTAAAGCAGGTCAAGGGTTCTGGCTGATCATCAGTGGGATTGGCCTTATACTTCTACACTTCAAGTTTACATCAGAAGATCTAGTCTCAAAAAAAAAAAAAATACAGCATTGGTACCAAATGACTTAGGAAGGGACCTTCCAATAGCCAATCACAAGGGCCCTTTTCATATATGTCAGGAGATCAGATAATCTACTCAGGTCTTTGAACTACTTGCATGTTACTGGGAAGCTGTTAAAACTCCCTGCACCCCAACTCCTCCATCATTTGATTCAGTTTATTGTCTTCTAGCCATGTTGAAAACACCTTTTGGTCCCTCATAAATGAAAGGCTATTCATTTCCCTTCTTGGATCTTCCTGTCAGACTAAACTTCTGGTAACATCCTCAGCATGCACAGTGCTCTCTTAACAAAAACTGTCTCCATAGAAGAAGGGTTTATTGCTCTCCACCAGGAAACAAAAGAGAATAGCTTCTCTGTTTATCTTTGACATGCTTTGTCAGGCACTCGGCCAAGGCCCCTTTTCACATCAGTGTCAGATTCACATGTCTACCATTATTCCTCCCACTTCTCAAATCTCCACAGCCTAACATATCTCTCCCATGTCACAGATTAGTACCTTTTTGCTTGTCAAAAACAGAGAAAACACATGTCTGTTCCCTCTTCTCAGTTCTTCATCAGAACAGTAACCCAAGTCTTCATATTTCTTTGGCAGAGCTGTCCAAACCAGATGGTATATACATTTTCCTATTATTGCTTTCATTTCAAAGAGCAGAGGTTTTTTGTGTTGTCTTTTGGCTGGTATTGGATAGAGGTTAATTAATTTTAGGTAAAACAACACTGGTAAATATATGATATTAGTAGTGCTATAATTAGTAATGATTAAAAATCTCAATAATTTTGGGGGAATGAAATGGTTTAAAATAAAATAAGCCATTAAGATCTTGTCACTAACTTATGGGAAGATGTCCATGGTAGGGTCACAGATTTGGAGATGGGAGATTAAAACTGGGAGATGCCATCTATTCAAACCCCCCATTTCAGAGATGAGATAATTAATATTCAATGAAGAGTATGACAGATTGGTTGAAGGTTACTATTAAGCAACTAAGCCAAGAGTTGAATTCAGATCTGTCACTATTTCCACATTACCATCCTGTCTTACTGTAACACTATCATCCCTATCTGGCCCTGTTCCTGACTTTCTGTATTTCAAAATCATGCCTCTACTTCTGTCTCATCTTTGAACTTTTCTCAGTACCTGGTGGTCTCCTTGTGAGGACATTCCACCAATCCAATGGCCTGCTCACCATGAAATATCCCTTCCAATAGTGAGTTCCTCCTCACATAGTTATTTTGTGAAGGAACCAGATTAGTCTGCTTTCATTCCCCTCCCAGCCTGACTTTCTTGACCCTAAAACCATGTACTTTCATCCTTCGCCCACTACAACCCTGTTTTTTAGCTCTTTGTTGTGTATGGTCTTCCACCATTAGAATGTAAGTTGCTTAATTTAGCATAACTTATAATAAATCCTTCCTGTGATCAGTTAATCAGATTAACTAATTATCATCTTGAAGAGCAGAGAGAGCCTGGTCCTAAAGAGATATGGTATGAGAAAGAGAGAATGGAAGCAGGAGGAAGATAGGGAAATAACAAAAGCAGGTATTATCCAGGTAGAAGGGTGGTTGCCTCCGAGGGTCAAAAATGAAGAAGGGAAAGTCCAAGTGGACTCTTTAGGCCATGGAAGATGGATGAATGTGAAAACTCTATGTCTAAGTTCGTATTGCTTCCAAAGTTAATGATTCATTGTTGTGGACTACATATTTTTTTTTAACAATATGAAGGTACAGATATATTAATGTGTTTTTCTTAGAAGATTCAAATATATGCACATAAAGAGCTATCTGTGGTTTGTGGTCAATAAATCAACCAAAATTTTTGAAGCACGAAAAAGAAAAAAATTCCTGTAACATAGCCTGGCCATACCAGACCTCACACTACATTATAACGTGGCAGTCATCAAAAATGTCTGGTACTAGCTAAGAAATAGAGTCATATATCAGTGGAATAAACTGGGTATACAAGACATGGTAGTAAATGACCATAGTAATCTAGTGTTTGTTGGATAAATGAAAAGACCCCAGCTTCTAGGATAAGGAAAACTGGAAAACAGAAACTAGTTATAGACCTGTATCTTACAACATATACCAAGATAAGGTCAAAATGAGTACATGACTCCCTTTGATACAGCATGGCAGTGAATGATGATGTAGTCTGGGGGAAAAGGAATTGATATCTTATACCCTGGGACAATTTAATGCTGGAGGAAAATAACTAAAGATGAGGTTGGCAAAGCTCTTCAAAAGTGCCTGGTCCAATATTTTTAGAGGCATGAGAGGAGCTTTTGTGCTTGTCCTAAGTATGAATTGAAGAAAGTAATTTAAGCACATCCCAACTAAAATGGAAACAGTGAATATACATCATAGAGAATACTTAACCATATTTAGCATTTTGGACCATTAACCTTCAAGAAATTTTTGTTGTCTTTTTATCTAGAGCAGATCATGTTTGTAAACGACCCAGGAAAAGCTCTTGGAAAAAGGGACTCATTTATTGTGATCCTTTTATTCACACATTGGCACTGAAGATGATTCAGTATGTTGATTCTATTGGTTTTGGGGAAAATTACAGTACTCTGGCTCCAAGTAGGCAGGTGAACTTAGATCATCTGGTTTAAATGCTCATTTGTAGAACTATAAATTTGTGTTTAAGCATTAAAAAAACACATATCCCATTTGTGCTTAAGCACTATATATACTATTTCGCACAGCTATTTGGCAATTATGATGATCTGTGTTGTGCATTCTGCTGTAAAAACAATAAATACACAGAAGACTAAAAAAATGGGTACATGAGTCAGACATAAAGGGTGATACCACAAGTAAATTAGAAGAACAAGGAATAGTTTACTTGTCAAATGGAAAATAGAAGAATTTATGGTCAAGCAAAAGATAAAGAGTATTATTGGAAATCAAATGGATGATTTTGATTATATTGAATTAAAATCCTTTGCACAAACAAAATCAAAGCAGCCAAGATTGGAAGTAAGCAAAAAGCAGGGAAACAATTTTTACAGCAAGTCTCTGATAAAGGCTTCATTTTTCAAACATAAAGATAACTGAGTCAAATTTATAAGAATACAGGTCATTTCTCCAATTGATAAATGGACAAAGCATATGAACAGCCAATTTTCAGATGGAGAAATCAAAAACACCTAGAGGCATATGAAGAAGTTCCCTAAATCACTTTTGAACAGGGAAATGCAAATTAAAACAGCTCTGAAATACCACCTCATGCCAATTAGATTGGCTAACATGACAAAAAAAAATGAAAATGATAAATGTTGGAGAGGATTTAGGAAAATCAGGACACAAATACACTATTGGTGGAGTTATGAACTGATACAACCTTTTCTGGAAAGCAGTTTGGAACTATGCCCAAAGAACAATCAAACTCTGCATACCCTTTGAGCCAGAAATACCACTGCTAGGTCTATACCCCAAAGAGATCATTAAAAATGGAAAGGGACATACATGTACAAAATATTTATAGCAGTATTTTTGTGATGGTAAAGAACTGGAAATTGAAAGGATGCTCATCAATTGGTGAATGATGGTTGTGGTATATGAATGTAATGGAATACTATTGTGCTATAAGAAATGATGAGCAGAATGCTTCCAGAAAAACCTGGAAAGACTGGCATGAATTGATGCAACGTGAAGTGAGCAGAACCGGGAAAATATTGTACGCAATAACAACAGCATTATGTGATGATCAACTATGATTGTTTCTCTGCAATATAATGATACAAGACAATTCCAAAGAACTCATGATGGAAAATGCTATCCACATCCAGAGAAAGAAGTGATGGAGCTTGAATGCAGATTGAAGCATACTATTTTTACTTTCTTTATTTTCGGGGTTTTTTTTCTTTTGGTCAGTTCTTCTTTCACAGAATGACTAATATGGAGACATGTATATAACCTATATCAAACTGTTTACCATCTTTGGGAGGGGAAAAGGGAAGGGAGAGAGGGAGAAAATTTCAACCTCAACCTTTTTTTAATGGATGTTAAAACAGCCTTTATGTGTAATTGGAAAAAATAAAATACCATTAAGCAACAAAAAATCCTTATTTCCCTCTTTCCATTCTTCCTCTCTTCCTTCCTTTCTTTTACCAAACTTCACTAAGTAAAGGGTAAGAACTCTTTTTTCAATTCTACAAAACTATATGAATTCTGAAATAAACTTGAAATACTTGTGGAAAGTTTGAAATCAAACATTCTCCCACATATTTAAAAATTGACCAAAAATAAACATTATCTGGAATAGCTAGTTATCAAAATTTCTCCAATACTTCCAAAGATCCTTGAATTCATGCATGTTAGACCAAAGGTTCTTAAGCTGGGATCCATATACCACTTAGAGTCTATGAATAGATTTCAGGAATTTCATGAACTTGGATAGGAAAGAAATTACAGCTTCATGTCAATATATTTTATTTCTTTTATAATCATATGCATCTTATTTTGTGCATTGTTCTGAAAAGTGGTCTATTGTCTTCACCAGAATGCCAAAAGTTTCTATGACATGACACAAAAAAGATTAACAACCTATGTGTTATACTATTTCATAGATTCCCAGGCCCCTTCTCCCTCAAAAAAATTCACTGCCAAACTGCCCGCTGGGGACTTTGTGTCTTCACTAGAACTCATTTAACTTGATGAAACACAAAATAATAATAATTATTATTGCAATATTATTGCACTCTGAGCTTTGTGAAGCACTTTTAAAACAGTTTTTTTTTAATCTTTGCAACCTTGGGAAGTAGATACTATTATGACCCACTTTTTTAGAGGTGGAGACTGAGGCAGACAAAAAGGTAAGTAGCTTCTCCAGGATTGCAGCTAGTAAGTGTCTAAGGTTAGATCTGAACTAAAACCTTCCTGACTCCAGGTCCAGCACTCTATCAACCATGAAATATATTTCAAACAATATAAATTAGAATATTTTGGCATTTTTAAAAAGGCACATGAATAAATACTAATAGTAAGAAGGATCCCTCATTTGAGTTACCTCTGCATTGTTCCCTGAACTGGCTACCTTGTCTAACCCTAGTGCTGAGTCTGGACAAAGTTCAGGCAAGCCCCTATCTAAATGAAATTAGATTTTGTTTTGATCGATCCTTATTGTACTGTTACATTATTTACAGGAGAAATGGACATTTGCAGGTTCATCACAGAGCTACTTTCACCTCTTTTCAATCCTGTCAAATTAATTCAATTGAACCACTTTTTACTAAATGTAAGGGACTGTGATCCTTGGGGATGCAAAAACAAAACTGCCCTTTCTCTCAAGGAGTTTATTTTTTTGTGGGATTTAGGCTGATAATGGGGGAAAAAATGATAATAATTACTATTGTCCTTTAAAAGTACAATGTGTCTCCTTGGAAGGCAGCAGGTCTTTAAGCAAACTACTTTAATGACTTTTAATGACTACTTGTCTGAATGTTATCTAGGGAGTTTATTCTTGCTCAGGTATGGATTAGGCCACATGGCCCCTGAGATCCTGCCCAAATCTATCATTCTCTGTTCATATTTCTTAAAAGTTTTGCTCTAATTGGGCTATTTATTATGCTGAATAGTTTCTTGTGAATTCAAAATTGCAAAGAGGTCCATAGGGACTTTTCTGTCCAATGTGCATGACTTTTCTCCATGATCTAAATTAGAAATCTCTACAGGTTTGGAAATCAGAAGTCATAACAGGACCTTGCAGCTTTAACTTGAATTTGTTATGTCCATTGCTTCTAAATATTTAATTGAATGCCTTTTCTTTTTCTCCTCTTTATTCTTTCTCTTAACTTAGCATTAATTTTGATCTTTGAGCTAAGAAGGCAATAATCTGACTATACACAGATAGCTCCTTAACAAATGACTCTCACATCAATAGAAAATAGCTTCTTTTAAAATAGAATCGACTTAATTTTTGTGATTTTATTTAGCATTCACCTTGCCAGTGTTTTTAAATTCTTTTCTCAATAAAAGTATTCATGATTAAAAAGTGTCTGCAAACTCTTTAAGCTTTTGCCTCTTATTCCTTACTTTTGAACCATACTTTCTAACATGTTTTTGGCTACCCCCTCCATATACCCACATTTGCATTAAAGTTGTTTCTCTCTCTCTCTCTCTCTCTCTCTCTCTCTCTCTCTCTCTCTCTCCCCCTGTGTCTCTGTCTCTCTGTCTCTCTATCTCTCTCTCTCTGCCTCTGTCTCTCTGTCTCTCTCCTACATATAGATTGTTTAATTTGGATAGTCATTGAATTCTTCATAGAAAAACATGGCAAAAGTTATTGATAAAGATTATATTAATTTTTTTATTTTTTCAAAAAATTTTTCAAATTTTTCATGTACTTATCATCAGCAGTACAGTATGAAATGTTCAAAAATCCTATGAAATGTTTCATTTTCCTTTCAAACGAATGATAAAAAACAGCCTTGCCAAATGCCTCTCCAAAGTGAATCTGTGAGATAGTCTTCCATTTTGTAACAACTTCCTTCTGTCTTCTGGATGGATTTTTAGTGAAAATGTCCTGGTTGATAGGAGTCAGTTTCTCCAATGATCCACTCATTGTTCGCTGGACCAAGACCTCATATTTAGAATACCAACATCTAAGTTAAACATTAAGCTAAATTTTTATTGCTTTTATGCTTTGTTGAAATCTGGTGCTTTGTCCTTATATTCTGGAAAATAAGCAAGTAGCTTTTCACCAGTTCCTAAATCCTAGCTCTGACAAGAATGTACAGAAATCATCTTTTACCATTTTTTATAACATAGCTACTTCATTTCTACCCAGTCAAATCCATACTTCAGTGCCTGAAAGAATAATAATGCCTTCCTACAAAACTCATTGTTACTAGGTAACTCAGTTGGTTACAGAATAATGCTAATGAGGCTGAGAGCATAAGTTCAATTTTTATGAGTATTATTTATTCCCATTCTCTTGCATGCCCACAGACTGCATGCCTTATACTATCTGGTCAAATCAAAAGTGCTAGTCATTGGTCACAATGTCATCCAGGTAAAGGAGTACAAGTATGTGACATTTAAAAAGTTAAAGAGAAATAGTTTCTGGGTAATTAGATATTTTATTAATAATGCTAGCCCTCTTGAATGCCAAAAACCCCTCATGGGGTGGGTTCAAAACACCTTTGGAAGAATGGGTGTTCCTGAGGGTGGCAATCAACTCTGATTGGTTAATAATTAATGAGAAAATGAATATTATAATGAGAGGTACGTTATATCCCAATGAGGGTCTTGAGGCACATGACAGTTGAGCACCCAAATCTTGGTCAAAGAGATTTATCCATTTCCATATCATCTGTCTGATAAGAAGAATCCACATTTTCCCAGACCTAAGTAAACACAATGAGCAGGAATCCACCTATTCACCCAAACTTAGAATTTCTTTTACTGTCTATGATTAGATTTTAACTTGGGTAAGGCTTTGTCCAAGACTTTCCATGCTGGTTGAAATTTCTGTATGAGGAATTAGAAAAGAGGAAAAACCTTGGTCCTAATTCAATAATTAGTTATCAAATGCAAGAGAGAAATTTATCTTTAGAGCAATAATTCACCAGCAATCTTAGATATGAAGAATAGAATATTACCATTTCCAAGGTGAAGCTGAAGCACAGGAAAAGCTATATATCATTTCAAGGAAAATCAGTTGATTCATCCATGATCCATAAATTAAAGCTGAAGGGCAATGTGACCTAGAGGATAGAGAGCTGGCCTTGGAGGCAGAAGGATCTGGGTCCCAGTTCTAGCCTATACTGACTATGGCACCCTGAGCAAATCTCTCACCTTCATAGTGCTCCCAGGCAGCTCTCAGAATATAAATTGGAGAGAAGAAGCTCATCCAAATTAGCAGTAGCTCCTCACCGATCAAGTAAAAATAAATAAATAGATAAATGAATGAATGAGGCTAACATTTTACCTCATTGATTGATGACGCTTACATGTAAGTGATAAGCTATACTTATGGTAGAAACCACCTCAGCAGAGTCCAAGCCCATCTCTCTTCCACTGTGGTATTAACAACTCAGTATTTCTAAATATTGGAAGGTTGAGAAACCTTCCATCTACTTGCTTTGCCAAGTTCATTTTTCTGTTATTCTTGCATTATTGTAGACCACAATTCCTTCTGTTTTGTAAAACACAAACTCACAAAATAAGCTCACGTAGCTTATAAAATCAAGGGCAAAATAGTATAACATAAGGTCCTAGACAGCAAGGAATGTGTAGTTTCTTCCTTTAAAAAATCTTCTCAAGACCTGACAGCTGTCTTCATACACCCATAGGCTTATTGCATTGAGGAGAGATTATCCTTGTTCAGCTTAGACCCAGAGGCAGAACTAGGAGTTTTAGGACAAAATTATTAAGATGCATATTTAGACTTGAGGTAAGAAAACCCCTCCTAAAATCATAGCTAACTAGACTGGACATTGACTATCTCAGGTGGGAATAAGTTCCATCCTTTTGGTAACCTCATTCCTCTCCAGGATAAACTCCAGACTTTCCCAATCATGTGCCAAAAACTTCTTCATCTTGGAAATTCCCCTCCAGCCCTGGAATTCATTATTGTTCATCCTTCATTCTGGAAGAAGGCCAATGACTTCAGGAGGGTGATATCTTGAATTGGAAGTAAATTGGATTTAAGTGAGATAGGGCTGTGCAAAGTCATCTGTCTCATTCTCTCCTCCAAAGTTATTGGAGTCTACTGCCAAGACATAGGTCAGGACAGTTGGCAATGGCCCCAGAAGTCATGCACTGGAAGTATCCACAGGCTTTGCAGCTTCTCCTGATTGGATGGCTCTTCCTGAAGCCTCCATTTCAGGAGTCAGCTATACCCCATTACTTTTCTTGCTGAACTCTGGACTTTTTCTACCATGCCCCTAATGAGAAGTCATCTTCCCATCCTCCTCCTTCTTTTTACACATTGTGTTCTCCCCAAGTGCTCATTGAGGGCTGGGGCTGTTTTTTCTTTCTGCTATTTGTATCACAGAATTTAGTATAGGACCTGGCACACTGGAGGCTCCTTAATAAAGTCTTGATTAACTTACTGATTGACTTGGCAAAGATGTGGTAGGGATTATTCTTATTCAGGGGTGGGTTAGGCTATCCATCCTCTGAGGGCCTTCCCAACTCTAAGATTCTGGTCTCCTTTGATTTCCCCAGAACATAACAGTTTGTGATACATAGAAAGCCTTTAAAGCATATTTGTTGAATTGAAAATATGGTATCTTCTCTTTTCTTATAATCTCTCAGATTTTTTTAAACATTTACACATTTTGCTTTGTTACAAATGTATGATATGCCTTCTTTTCTTTGCCTACTACACAAAGATAAAAAATTATATAGTCCATTTCCTCAAGGAGATTATGTCCTACTAGGGAGTGGAGAGCAGAGAAAGAAAACAGTATTGTCTTAAATTTTTAGAGTGAAAACTTAACATTACTTCTTTGAATTTATTTATTTTTTTAAGAAATTGTGATTTTATTAGTTATTTAATGTACTGATATATAGTTTTTTTCAAATGCTTTATTAACTTCTGATTTACATCATTCATTTTCACCAGATTTTGAGTTACAAATTTTCTGCCCATTTTTTACCCCTACTCGTGGCCCCAAAACAGCAGTCCCACAGGATATCCCCTCCTCCAATCTGCTCTCTCCCATATTTTCTCCCATACTCCTTTTGACTTTTCCAGTGGACCTCTATGCCCCAGTGCCTGTATATCTTATTTCCCACTTACAGGTAAAATAGTATTAATAATAGCATATATATATATATATATATATATGTATATATATATATATATATTTGAATATTGGAATTTAAAACTTTGAATTCTAGTTTCATTTGCTTCCTCCCTTGTCACCCACCTTACTGGGAAGATAAGCAGTTCAGTATAGGTTGTACATGTGTGGCTAATGCAAAACAATAACATAGTAGATATATTGTGAAAGACTGACTATATTTCCCTCCCTCCTATCCCACCTCCCACTTGATCTATTCTCTACTTTGATACCATCCCTTGCCTTTTTGAGCCTCTTTTGCCATTTGAGTTAGTCTGTTTTTTAAGGTGTTATTTTCCTCAGTCAGGCTGTTGACTCTCATTTTATAATTTTCTTGCATTGTTCTCTTTTCTCTTCCCAATTTCTCCTCCACTTCTCTTACCTGCTTCTTAAGGTCCTCTATAGCCTGTAACTCCAGCTCATATTTTTCTTTGAAGCTTTTGGTGCAGGAGTTCTGACTTCACTGTCTTCCTCCTGTTCCATGCTTTGATCCTTTTTGTCCCCAAAATAGGAGTCTAATGTTGGAATCTTCTGTCTGCTGTGTTTCCCTTGCCTGGTCATGTCACCCCTCAGTCACTTGACCGCTGGGCTTTTTGCCACAGTAGGACTCTGCCACCAGACATTGGAGCTTTCATCCCAAATGCTGGGGTTTTCTCAGCTGCTAAAGGTATTAGATGGGTGCCCTCTCTGAGGTCTCCACACGCTCTGGCAAGCTGGACATACACCTCAGGGCCTCCAGCCTAGACTGCAATCCATATCCAAGCATGTTAAAGCAAGAGTGATTACCCCTCAGACTGGTGCTTGGTCCCCCTACACTCTGCAGGCCAGGAGCTGAAGCTGTGGCACTGGCTGTCTGTGCTGGTGTCTCAGCACCTTCTCGCCCTGGGGGCAAAAGCCACTCACTCCCACTTGCTGGTCCCAAAGTCCACACTGCAGTGACCTCTCACTTTGTCCTTTGCATCTATGTGTTGATAAATCTGGAAATGGCCACAGCTGCTGCTGATCTGGAGTCCCTCTGGCTGGCGGCTGATCAGGCCTGCCCTGGGGCTAAAGCCTTGGCATGGGTCTGGGCTCTGATCCGAGAGCACTGAGCTGCCCAATTCCTGCTGGCCTGCCAGGCTGTCCTCAGCAGGAGGTTAGCTTCTCTGTGTCATTTTGTGGGTTCTGCAGCTCCAAAGTTTGTTTAAAGTCCCTTTTTTACATGGATTGGGGAAGGTGGAAGCCAGAGCAGTGGAGAGGTCCTGCTTCTACTCTGTCATCTCGGCTCTGCCCCAAAGGCAGAAACTTTTGCCTTTATCTGATGCTGTATGAACAAGTTACTCTTGTATGCACTTCACTTCTGTTTTTCTCAGTTTCTTTAACTGTAAAATGAGACTAGTATAGCACCTGCCCACCAGAGTTGTTATGAGGATCAGATGAGATAACATTTGTAAAGTGCTTAGCACTATACCTAGCACATAGTAGACATTAGCTAAATGCTTATTCCCTTCCCCCACTTCCCTTCCAGTGTTGGATTGGGACAATGGATGCAGTCAAATATTCATGGCAAGGGGATAATAATGAAGATGATGATGGTGATAATAGGTAGCATTCATAGAGTGCTTTAACATATGTAAAATGTTTTATCATTTTATCTCTATGCCCAGAGTCATGCAACTAGTAAGTGCCTGAGGTCAGATTTGGACTCAGATCTTCCTGAATTTCAGCTCAGTCCTGCACTGCCCAGTGAAATTCTCCCAATTTGAGCACATGCCTCAAGGCATTTCTGGGTCCCTTGCTCCACAGTACTTAATCTATAAATTGCAATTCTGTCACATAGCACCTCATCAAGGAGTGATGAAGACAAAAGCTCTCCCCATCTGGTCACTTCTGAACAATTATTTACAGATGAAATTTTTCCTAGAAATAAGACCCTACAATTAAAAGTTTTCAAAGAATTGATTGTCACAAAACTTGGCAACAAACTCAATCATGAGCATATTGTTAAAAAGAACAAAAAACCCTTCTAGAAAAATATGGGACAATTAAGAGTGAATACTGTTGTGCCCTATGGGGATTAATGGACAAGAAATGTGTGTAGGCTTTTAAAGATCTAGATAATTGGATGATTCTAGTGAACCTTTTGTATTATACTCTGAGACCAATCTAGAGGATTCAGGAACAATTTTATACCAAGAGAGTGATGGCTCCCCAAAGCACAAACATTTTCCAATAGAGGAATGACTAATTCACAAATAAAATCCTTGACTTGGAGGTGAGTCATTGCTGAGAAATCCTAAGATTATGTATATCTATGTGTGACATTAAGTGTGAAGTAGTAACTTGGATACTGCCTGCCAAAGACTGGGAGTGACACTGGTTTAGCCAACTAAGGTGTGTTATACCTATGCAAGCACCCTAGCATACCCAGGATGGATACAAGCACATGTTCCTAGATCTGCTTTTCTAAAGGAAAGCAACTCAAAATAGGTTAACAATCTTGCTTTAATCAACATATGTCATTTACCTAGTAAAGGGGGGAAAAGTCAGCACCCTAAACTTCAAAAATACAACAGATGTTACAAGCAGACAAAAAATACAGACAGAAACAGAGCAGCAGACAGGCTTTCAGCTGTCTGACCATTTCATCCATACCTAGTCAGTTACCAGAGAGGGAAGCACCAACATCTGGGTTTTCAAAGCCAGGGGGCTCAACAGCTGTCTCATCTGGTCAATTCACACAATTCTTCTTAAAGTGAACCTCTGCCCCAAAAAACAATCTCACATCAAGGTATATATAGCCTTCTCCTGGCTCAGAGAATATCACAACCCTCTTGACCCACTGCCCAATCACAAAGCAACAAGGTGTGGGCATTCCTGAAAAATAAGCCTCCAG
This sequence comes from Petaurus breviceps papuanus, assembly GCF_028583685.1. Taxonomy (NCBI): domain Eukaryota; kingdom Metazoa; phylum Chordata; class Mammalia; order Diprotodontia; family Petauridae; genus Petaurus; species Petaurus breviceps. Next base: position 17,620,556 of record NW_027185655.1, on the reverse strand, counting down.
CCACAGGCTCCATGGGACCACATTCAGCTTATTGGGGGCAGAGTATATTTTCAAATCAAGGAAGGTTCTCAGAGTCACTTAAGCCTATCAAAGGGCCTCGGGGCAGGGAAGAGCTTCAGATTTCCATTCCCATAACAATTATAATTATGTATACCTCCACGAAGTCATGCTCCATGCTCCATTGTGACTTGTAGGTGACCATGGAGTCTTGAAATATTATCTGTGGTATGTGAGCTGTACCAGGCTGTTTACTGAAGACTAACTAACCCAATTACAGAAAGGCACAACACCAGGAGTCTGGATGCCTGATGATGATTTTTTTTCCCTGTCAACTCAAGAAGCTAACTAACAAACTTAAAATTCCCTTCGGTCAAAATGACTTCTTCTCTCAAAGTAATTCTTAAAATAATATTGTTGTTATATACAATGTTCTTGGTTCTGCTCATTTCACTCTTCATTAATGAAAGTCTATCCATGGTTTCTGAGGATCATTGAGTTTATCATTCTTTAGAGCACAGTAGTATTCCATCACAATCATGTACCACAACTTGTTCAGCCTTCTTAGAAATAGAAGTTTATATAGAATGGCTTTTACCTAGACATATATATATATATATATATGCATATACACATATTTGTGTGTGTGCCTAATGATACCCATCTCTAGGGTGGGAAGAGAAAAAAGAAAAAAGAAATCTATATTATATACTTAAAAGGAATATCAAGTTGTATATATTAGATTTGCAGTTTCATGTAAAATTATCTTTTTGTTAGACTGTTATGGAAATGCCTGTTTTATTACACAGATTAAAATGTAAATAAATAAAAATTAAAAAGCAAAAAAAAAAAAATCCCTCAGTCCTTTGCAGCTCTCTTCTGCAAAGTGACATTGCCAAAATGGCAAAAAAAAAAAAGGGGGGGGGGAGAAGGTTCTAAGAATCACAATTTTTAGAACATCAATAAGCTTCTAGTTTACTATTGGTTCTCTAAATATAAGATCTTTGTCCAACAGTCAACAGATAGACATAATGAGATAAGAATTTAATCCTATCAATCTTGACATTCTTGGGTTTTTGATTTTGTTTTTTTGCTTTTTGGAGGGCAATTGGGGTTAAGTGACTTACCCAAGGTCACACGGCTAGTTTTTGTGTTAAGTCTCTGAGGCTGGATTTGAACTCAGGTCCTCCTGACTGCAAGGCTGGTGCTCTATTCACTGAGCCACCCAGACACCCCCCCCCATGCCATAGGTCTTTCAACCTCTAAATCCAGCACTACTAGGGGTCACCCCAAACAAGTACACTTTTATTTTTTGCTTTTTGGAGGGCAAATTGGGGTTAAGTGACTTGCCCAAAGTCACATGGCTAGTTTTGTGTAAATTGTCTGAGGCTGGATTTGAACTAAGATCATCTTGACTCCAGGGCCAGTGCTCTATTCACTGCACCACCTAGTATTGACCAATATTGACATTCTTACTATGAATGAAACCAGAAAAAAAGAAGTTGCAACTAAATATAAGGATTGTCCATAGATCCTCCTGTGATAGGAAAAGAAAGTAGTTAATGGGATGGTAGAAACCAAAAGAAAGACTATTTGATGGAATAGTTAGTCATCAAGAATAATAGCAGATATGTATTTTTTAAAGACCACAATAAAATATAATTGCAAGTTACACAACAACACTAGTTGCTGAGAATGAAGTGATAGATAATTTCTACAAAGAATTTGAAAAGATCCTGTAAGTGAAATCAAAGTGTATTCTGATACTAGATGACTTCAGTGGAAAGGTGGAAGGAGGAAAGGGAAGGACAGTAAGAAATATATGGGAAAACAATGTTTATGTAGGAGGAATGAGAGAAGCCAAAAATTTGCACCCAGAAGGTTCACATCTCTATATCATGAATGTTTTATTTAAAAAGAATTGGTAGGCAATGTACGCGGTGAGCACCAAATAACACCAAAAGGATGGAAATAGATTTTATTTTAACAGACAGAAAAAGACTTGTTACTGATGTAGGAGTTAATCCTGAGTCAGCCATCTGTATATAGTTAGACCATCACCTGCTAAGAGCCAAGATCAAAATTAACAAGGAAGATAGTGATGAGGAAAAGATGTAGCATGTAACTGAAATAACTTGGGCCTGAATTATTTAAGCAATTGAAAATCAAAAATGGGAAATAGACAACAGAAATTATTAACACCTACTATAATAATTTCATCCAGAAATTTAACCGGTGTAAATAAATTGCCACAGGGAGAGAAAACGAACCTAGAAAGCACGTTGGTCAGAAAAATCTGATTTTTGACTATGAGAGAGAGTTGGCTACTAAAAGTAGCACCAGATTATAATACAAATTCATTTGTAAAATCTTATGAAGAAGGATGGTAGATGATGGTGAGTAGGGTCATCTCATAAAATAAAGAGAAGCAGTAGAGGGTAAAATCAGTTTAAAGAAAGTTTGTCAAGATATCTAAACAAAGTCAAACAAGTACATTCAAAGATGAAAAGGAAAGGAAGACTACAAAGAGAAGAATAATGCAAAAAAAAAAAGAATGATTAGTAAAAAATATCATTTTTACAAACTGTTTTCTCCATCAATTATGGTGGAACCACCACACTTGGATGTTAATATCACAGATCTTGATGTGCTTAGAGAACATGTAAGAAAGGTACTAAAGAAAACAACTATAAGAAAAACACTCATTTGATCAAAAATACATACATACATGCATGCATACATATATACATGAATATGTATATATAGGGAGAGAAACAATAACTATTAACCTATATGCTTATTCTCCCATCTATAAAAAATCTTTGAGTCATCTATACATAAATCAATGGCATACTCTTAATGACAGTATTATTAGCAGGGAGCAAGGAGATTTTCTTAAATGATATTCTATAATGGACCACATATTTACTATTTCATAATTAACTAAAAATATATAGAGATTGTGAAATCACATTTTGTTCATTGTTTGTTGCCGGTGAACATTTTCAATTCAGTCGATCAAAATGCCATCCTACATGCCCTTTTATAGACAGGTATCTGCCATGTATAGATCAAGATCATTCAAGGTTTCTTGGAACATATAACTACAAAGATAACCCTGAATAACAACCATCTTGCAACAAACATCAGATGAGGCATGAAACAGGGAGATAGATACTCACCAAATATAATCATCATTGTAATAGAAGAGATCTAGCACCAAGATGGGGTCTAAGAGTGATGCCCTGTGGTTGGTGATGTGCTCCAGATGTTCCTGTTTTCAGATTGAATCAATCTCCAGAACATAGCAAAATCTCCACAAGAAATCTGTAATAAATCAAAGGAGTTTGGCCTATCCATCCACATGGAAAGATCAAGTGGATGAAGAGTTTCTATTACTTGGGTTTTGACATCCATTTGAATGGACCACCTCCACCTATACCCCATCCTCCCACAGAAATGGTCCTACAATGTGAATATCTGGGATAGAAAGTACACAAACAGGTCGGCCAGGTGGCTCAGTGAGTAAGAGCACCGGCTCCAGTGTTGGGATGACCTGGAGATCGAATCCCGGGCTCAGACACTCAGCGCCACACCCAGAAATAACTGGCCATGTAACCTTGAGCAAGTTACTTATCCCCGATTGCTTAAAAAAAAAAAAGTACACAAACACTGGGTCCTGAGCTGAACAGGAAGAGGAGAGCAGACTTTATTGTTTTTTGAAAAGTGAATATCTCTTTTACATACCTCAAGCCTCCAATGCAGCAGAAAGCCCTTCTTTTCAATACTAATGTTTTCCTGCTGTTGCTACATAGCAACAAAACGTGAAGTACCACTGTATCTGCAGAACAAAAAAAAAAAAATGAATATCACACTGGGGAAAATGGAGAGGCAGATGGTGACTATGAACAAGCTGCAATATAGAATAAACAAGAAACTCTGAAGAACACAAGACCTCATGAAGGAATTTTATGATAGGAAGAGAGGATGGTATGGTTCTGTGGAAAAAGCAAGAGCAGGTGGATAGCTACAGTGCTCAAATGATACCCTACTAATATTGGGAGAAAGGAAGAAAGGACTCCTTCATCTTGTATAGGTTTCAGTAGAGAACTTTTAGAAAGCCATAGAGGACATAGACACAAATTTCACAGACTCTACCAGAAATAGATGGATTATATCTACACCACTGAAAGAAGCTCTGAAATCAGTGAGGTCAAAGGGTTAATTGATTGGTTAAGTATTTATTATGTTTTACTTAGAACAGTCCAAGAATTAAGGAAGGAAAGAAACATTTATTAAGTACCTACAAGGTGTCAAGCATTGTCCTAAGCATTTTGACAGTGTTATGTCATTTGATCCTCACAATAACCATGGAAGGTAGGTACTATTATTATCCCCATTTTACAGCTGAGAAAACTGAGGCAGGCAAGAGTTAAATGATTTGCCTGGGGTCACACAGCTATTATGTTCCTAAGGCTGGATTTGACCTTAGGTTTTCTTGACTACAAGTCCAGTACTCTATCCAATGCACCACATGACCTCAACCTAAAATTAATTGGTGCGGTAAAGTTGTAAAACATAAAATAAATTCATAAAAGCATTGATCTTTCTGCAAATTACTAACAAAATCCAACAGAAGGGAAGAGGGAAGAAATTTGCTTAAAAACATCTACAAAATTATTTAAAGCATATAAGTAGACCTATTAAAACATACTAAGGATTTATATGAGCTCAACTACAAAACACTCTTTACCTAAACATGACTTCAATAATCAAAGAGAGACTTATAGTTGAGGGCTTCACCATTTGAATATAATAGAAATTACTACTTCAATTAGATTCCAGATTTAGTGTTATATTGATCAACCTATAGAAAGATTACTCTATAGGACTAGATTAAATAAATCAGAATCTCTAGGGGAAATGACAAAATTAGGAATCATGGTGGTCTAAGAATAGCAGAACTGAAACTATACTGTAAGCAATAACATTAAATCTATGTGGTAATATTTTAAAAATAAAAGTTGATCAAAAGATTAGATTAGGTACACAAGATCCAGAAGCAATTGAAATTGAAAAGAAGTCTGACAGAAATTAGTTTTATACCAACAATCTACACCATATATCACAATAAGCTCCAAAAACATATGTGACCTAAATATAAAAATAGATAGCTTTCTTAACAAAAAATAAAAACAAACCAAAAAAGATAGAGGGATTACTTTCTTAACTTAAGAAAGTGAGATTGTAAAAGATAAAATAGAAAACTTCAACTGCATAATATTATATGTGTGTATGTATATGTATAGATAGATATTTATATAAACAAAATCAATGCAGTCACAGTTAGGAAACAGTTAACTGTTTGGGGCCAGGGGAATTGGGAATCCATGTCCAATATATTTTTTTTCTCCTGATAGAGGTCTGACATCCAAGATATATAGGGATTTGATATTAAGATAAAATAACAATAGCAAATGTAAGATCAAAAGCAATGGAGAGTGTTCAAAGGATATTAACAGATAGTGTTCAAGGGGAAAAAAATCAAACTGTCATTGCTCATGGTAGTAACTATTCTGCATCTCCTGAAAATGATGATAGAAGTAACATATTTGCATTTAACCATTTCCCGACTCTTCTGGATTGACTATGTTGGAATAATCATCATCTTCCAATCTGTATTTCTTATCCTAATTTGGAGTCTACTTTGACCTTGGCTAAAACAGTTGATTTTAACTACAATCAGATAGTTGATTGTTAAATGATCACTATATCTTAAGCCAATCCTCTTTTGTCTGTTATGGTATAGTCAGCCTCTCTCTCTTTTTTTTTTTTTAATGATACTGTTCAAGTCTTTTCATGTTCAATTTATCACAATGATCTTCTGAAAGAAGGCATAATACAGTAATAGGAACTGGGAATAAAAAGATCAAAATGAAAACGTCTTTACTCTTGTAAATAAACAGAAGATAAATTGAGGGAAGCAACGCAAAAATCAGAAAAGACCAGAAAAAGACTAGAAAAGACATTTCATATGTGGTGAACCTTGAGCTGAGCCTTGAAGAAAGCTAAGGGTTGGAAGAATGGAGGTAGAGAGAGAGAACACCAGGGATGAGCAAAAACACAGGACAGGAGATGGAATGCCAAATCCATGACACATCAAGACTAACTGGAAATCAGAAAGCTTTAAAGGAAGATTCTTCAGCAGAGGAGAGATTGGAAGCAACTAGACCACATACAAGAGAAAAAATTAGATGAGAGGGAATGTGGGCAGTGTGAGATGATGGAAGGTAAAGGTGGGGATGTAAGAGACATTGGACAGGTAGAATCGATGGTTATTAACTATTGATTGACATGAAAGGGGAAGGAAATTGTATGAACAGGCATCTCATGAAATAGTATTTCTTGTTCTCTTTGGTCATATTGATCAGGGAAAAGCTATCAACAGTTGTATACACCTTTCCAAGGTGAATCCATAGTCATACTTCCATTTGGTTACAACTTCTACATATCTTCAGGTGTCTGCTTGTAGGGGAAATTAAAAAAAGATCTAGAAGCATTAGACATTTGTCAAACCCTGATGAATGGGGGAGGGGAGATCTTATACTAAGAATAAGGAAGAGGCAGTATAGTACAGTAAAAAGGAATTCTGGATTGGACATCAAACAAGCTGGTTCAAATCTTTTTTCTATCAACTACTATTCTTGTGACTTTGGACAAATCATCTTACCCTCCTAGACCTAAATTTCCTTATCTCTAAGAAGAGAGGGTTGGACATATTCCTGCTTTAAACCACAATTTAGAAATTTAAATTTTAAGGGGTCTGAAAACTGGGGGGTGCTTTGAACTTTTGATCCCCCTTTCAACCAATTAACAATTATCATTGACCAAGTTTGTGTAATGCGAATGTAAATTTTAAAGATCTTCCCTGCCCCTAGGCTAAAGTGCACCAGAAGCCTGGGGAGGGAGGCTTGTTTTTCAGTAGATACTTTTTGATTGGCCAGTGGGTCAATAAGGTCGTTACATTCTCTGAGCCAGGAGAAGGCTATATAAGCCCTGATGTGTAGTTTTGTTTTGGGACTCACTTTGAGAAGTGTTCTGTAATTTGATCTGAATTCTGGGAAGCTGTTGTTGAGAGTCCCCCGGCTTTGAAAAACCCAGAATGTGGAAACCCAGATGTTGACGGGGTATGGATGTAATGGTTGGACAGTTTGGAAATCTGTCTACTTGATGTTTCTGTCTTGATAATTATGCCTGTATACTTTGAGGTTCAGGGTGCTGACCTTTTCTCCTGAACAAGGTAAACGATATATGTCTGACTGATTAAAATAAGCTTGTTAACCCATTTTGAGTTGCTTTCCTTTAACAAAGCAGATCCAAGAACCTGTGGTAGCTGCAAACCCTGAGGACGCTTGGGGTGCTTGCTGCTACAGTTTGCCACCAAAATATCATGGGATGAGGACGATTTGATTTTTTTTTACATTTTATGGGTCACAGGACTAAAAGTAATCTTCAGTTTTCCAGTGTTCTGAAAATTCGTTTCTCATACTAATCAATATTTAGTCTCAATTAGCAGATGTATAATCTATCACTAGTCTTGTATTCAAAGCCTTTCCAACATAGTAGAACTTACAGAGCTTGTGACAAAGATATAAATTTGGGCTCAACATCACAAAAAAAAATTCCAAATAACCAGAGTTATACAATAAAGCAATGACTTACTCTCAGAGTGGGTTTTGCCTCTTTAGAGCTCTCTAAATAGAGTCTGGATAAACACTTGTCAAGAACTGTGTCAGTTAGGTGGCCACAATGTTGACCTAGAATCAGGCAAACTTGAGCTTAAATCCAACCTCAGACACTTGTTAGTTGTTTGAATTTGGGAAATTCAATTCATCTCTCTCAGCCTCAGTTTCCTCATGCATTAGATGGGAATCGTATGGAATGTATGCATACTTACTTTCAAAAGCCAATTGTGAGATAAGATGGGTTAAATTTTAAAATACTCCACATTTTTTTGAGAAATGATTGTTAAATATTTGCCACTGAACAGCACCTGTATCATAGTCTTATTGTGAGGTTCAAAGAAGACAATAAGTAAAACACTTTGCAAACCTTAAAGCCCTGTATAAATGCTGGCAATGATGATGATGACAATTTATAATGAAAATGAGGTGGTAGTGGTGGTGCTGGTGGTGAAAAGCTAGCTGGTACAGTGGATAGAACGATAGGTCTGGAGGCAAGAAGAGCTGAGATCAAATCCTACCTTAGGTGTTTACTAATTACATGTAACTTTTACTAATTTACTAATTACAAGTAACTTTAACCCTAGTTTGTCTCAGTTTTCCTCTTTATGAAGTGGAGATAATAATAGTATCTGCCTCCCAAGGTTGTGGTGAGGATAAAATGAAAAAAAGGATAAAATATTTGTAAAGTGCTTTCAAAATCTTAAAGCAGTTTGTAAATACTAGTGATGATGATGAAAATGATGACAACAATGATGATGATGATGATGTCATAATGGAAATTCCTTTAGTGTATAGGTCAGAATGTATGGCCATGGGGTGCCTTCTAGTTTTCAAATTCTATAATTCTGTGACATAACTTTGGGAACCCAAAATTGCTTCCCCACCAAGGAGAAGCATTGTAGTTAGACTTCTCTAGATCTTTTTAGTAATACCTCTCAGTCACTCAGTTGGTAGATGACTCAGAATCCTTGTTGATCTTCAGATCTCAGATTCATCTGCTTTCTGTCAATTCACTATCCACCAGCTCTCCTGCTGAATATAAAGAAATAGAAGAGATGAAATTCACAAGTCTCATTTTTCTGGTATTGACTCTTTATTGGCCACATCATTGCTGTGCACTTGAATTACTCAGCAAGGAGAAGCTCTCCTACTTGGTTGCCTGTTTTAGTACTTTTGTCAAGTTTTTATTTGGGGCATAATCTACGAGTCTTTTTCATTCATAAATATATAGCATTGCACTAAATTTTAATAAATTATATTAGGTAACTAAGTAAGTTCATTGTCATCCCTGCTAAGCCTTCCCCCTACACATACTCCTACCTCAATCTGCCTAATGGAGTTGGCTATTTCCAAAAACTGAGAATATTTTTCTCTCCTAGCTGGGCACAAATCAAGATATCCACTTATTATAGAAGAAAAAAGAATTATTGGTTCCCATTTGCCAGAGGCATATGTTGGTAACTCAATAGTAATCAAATCAGATTGGGAATTGGAACTCCAAAGTAAACTGAATGAATATCAGAGGACCTGGGAGTGAGAAAAGCTGCCAGCCTAATACTGTGTGAGGAAAAAGCAAGGGAGCAAAAGGAACTGTGTTTATTTAATTAGTGGGAATAAAGGATTTTGTTGAGTTTTTCTTTTTTGAACAAGACTTAGATGTTAGAGTTCTCAGATGAACTTAAAAAATGAAAACAATGTACAAGTAAAGAAGATTTGCTTGAGATTTATTGAGATTCCACAAAAAATGATGAGCCAAAATAAATTTTTAAAATATTGCTTTTAGAATCTGCAGGACTCAGTTTAGGAAGATATGGGCAGCTAGGTGGCACATTGGATAGAGTACAGGGCAGGAAGTCAGGAATATCAGAGTTCAATTCTGGCCTCAAACACATTAGCTATGTAACCCAGTGCAATGGGAGTCACTTAATCTTGTTTGCCTCAGTTTACTCATCTGTAAAATGAGCTGGAGAATGAAATGGCAAACCACTCCAGTATCTTTGCCAAGAAAACCCCAAATGGGGTCACAAAGAGTCAGACACAATTGAAATGACTGAACAACAACATGACTTCAGTCAATAGGAAAATAAAACAAGTTTAGTGCCAAAGTGTATCATTATACAGACCTGCTATTTGCTTCAAGGTCTTATGCCCATCAGTTAAACTGAGGCAGTTAAGTAGGGCAGTGGATGACACACAACATGGAGTGATCAAGACCTAAGTTCAAATATGGCCTTAGATACAAGGTGTGGAAATCCTGGGCAAATCATTTCACCCCAACTTCCTCAGTTTCCTCATCTGTAAAATGATGATAACAATAGTACCTACTTCCCAGGTATGTTGTGAGAAGAAAATGGGATGATACTTCTGCAAACCTTAAAGTGCTACATAAATGTATTGCAGTGGATAGAAAACAGTACTTGCAAGTAGGACAGTTTGAGTTCCAATCTAATCAGATTCTCCATAGCTTTGTAACTCAAGGCAAGCCATTTTTACCTCTCTGTGCCTCAATTTCCTCATTTTTAAAGGGGACAATAATAGCATCTACCTTAGAGTGTTGTCATGAGAATCAATTGAGTTAACATTTATAAAGTGCTTTGGAGACCTTAAAACACTAAATAAATGTTATCTTCCATCATTATCATAATTCTCAGTTCAATTATCTATAAAAATGAGAATAATAACATTAATTTTTAAGCACAGTTTCTGGAAGGAGAAATTTATAAAGCTGATGGAAAGGTCCACTGAAACTATTAACTGCAGCCTGAATTCTTAATAAAAAAAACCAAGACAGGTGATGATAGAAGAGAAGTCTGGGAAAATTCCCAATGCCCTTTGAGGTCAAAATATATCACATCTGCAGAAGTTTAATAACATTGCAGCACAGAATATTGCCACCATAAATTAATATCCTATGGCTTGATGTAGGTCCTCATTTGACTTTCTTATCTTCCTTAGCTATTGCCATAAATTGGAATTCCCATACGAACGACTTTCTCCCTCATCTACATATTCAAAATACTCATGTATTTATGATCTTATCAATGAGGACATTTCTTCCAGCAATGCCTATCACAACATACCTATTCCTTCACATTCTCAGAAACTTTTATTTGAGTCCTCCCAGATATTCATCATGAAGGAAAGCTTGGGCAGAGGAGAAGTAAAAAGGGAGATGGGGAAACAGAGCCACCCAGCATTCAGTGGATCTTCTATGCTTTATCCAGGTATTTTGAGGACACAGGTAGAGCAGTTGGCCTGTCTACCTGTTCTAACTTTCTCCCAGCAAATGACCAGACCGCACACTCTTTTTTCATTATACATTTCTTTGATGACACCCATTCTTCAGGTTACTTCTCCACAGGTCTTTATTAGACTGTTCACATCTATCACATACATCTCAGTCACCCTTAGAATGATAGTCTTCAAAACTCTTCAGAGATTGTAGTGTCTGATAATTCACAACTGAATAGTAACATTCCTGGAATATTGCTATTAAAAACGCAGTCTTTTGTTGCAAGGTGTAGTAATTGTGGGTCACAAGAGGAGCTTTTCAATCTCCCAAAGGAAATCCATTCTCCTGTTTAATTATGGGTCCAACTCATCCACTTGTAGTATCTGTCCACACTATCTATAGTGAAGGGCAAGCTCTATAGCAGTGGTTTTCAACCTTTGGCCCATGAACTCTTTTTTTAAAACTATTTTGATAAAAGTGTTTAATTACAAACAGTTTCCTTCATAATCCTATGTATTTTATCATATACATTTAAAAACATTATTTTGAGAAAGTTTTATATGCTTCACCAGATGGGATACTTGACACACATAAAGTATGTAGAGAAGCCATACTCTGTAGATTGTTTACTCAGCTACATGTCATAGTCTGGATAATAGGCATTCTTCATCCACTTGGTCTTATTTGTTAAGTTGAAATCTTTTGAACATTTTGAACACTTACAAATCTCCTTCTGGAGCTCCAACAATGTTCTATAGCTGTATGGAGTCAGCTGAATGTAATCCACAAATAGGGGCATCTGGTGGACCTCAACAACTATTGGAAAACTGTCCTCACCCTGCATTCTGAACTGGATCTCCTCCATCAATAACAGTGATGAACAACTTTGACAAACAAATGATTCCCTTTTTATGCCTTCTATGATAGCACTGATCACCAGGTCATGAACCAAATTATCCCTATAGTAATATCTTGTAAAAATCTCGAACAATTTCAAGGTAAGCATGGGAATACTCTTTGTTGGAAGGGAGTTATTAAGTGGAATTTTGCTATACTAAATCAAATCTTTTATTTATTGATATTTGGTAATCAATAAACAATGAGTGGGATCTTGTATTTCCTAAATCTTTCAGTCAATGTGTAATATCCAAGATAGGATCTACTGTGGGGTATTACTTATGAAGATTTTCCTGTTCCTGTCCCAAGTACATCCTCAATGAAGGTGGTGGTAATCTTCATAAAACTTCTTATACAGAATGGGAAAGTGAGCATACAGGTCAGTAGTTGCTGATTTTCCCTCATTTATTGTTTCTTGGAATTAATGAGTCCTGGTCTTTGTTCTACTCCTTTGGCATCTTTTCCTCTTTCAGATACTTTGTGAATTGATCCTTCAATCACTTTACCATCGTGTCACCTCCAGAATGGATCTTGTTTATGTACACTTGGTCCAATCCAATTGTTTTTCCCATCTTTGTTTTCTATAGAACCATTTCTAGCTCCACTGTGAGCACATTCAGAACTGAGAAGTAGGAATCTTAATGTACTGGTTTCACTGATTTGATGGTGTAAAATATGTTATAAGAATTTTTACACATCCATTCCATTTTTCTTATTTGTATTGTCCTCCTTTCATTTTTAAACTCAAATGACCATGGGAAAATTTTCCTTACATCTCTCACCAAACTTTCTTTAAGCCAATTTTACCTGTTTCACTGTTTTATGAGAAACTATTTATAAAATGTCATTATCTTTCTCTATAGGATTTTGGGAACAAGTTTATATTCTATGCTGATTTTGCCTGTGGTTGTCATGTTTCTCTGCATGGCAGAGAAATCAAGTATATTTTGCTAAGGCACTTTTTAGGTGATATTCAGGAATCATCAAAGATTCTGAGACAATTAATAACTTCAAAAAAGTTGCAAGCTGCAAAATAAATCCACAAAAGAACAACAGTATTTAAATATAATGGCAAAAACACAACAGGTAATAATTGAAAGGGAAATCCTAAAAATGAATACAATATTTAGGAATCAATCCACCAAAACACATAACATACTTATATAGATTAAATTATAAACTGCTCCTTAAATAAACAATAACTTAAATAGCTAAAAGAATGTTCTAGTTACTTCCATATCTATGGATGGCCAATTTGATACAAATGACAATGCTATAAAAGTTAATTCATAGTTTTTATGCTACACCAATCACATTATCAAAGGGATACTTTACAGAACACAATAAAATAATTAGAAAATTTATTTGGGAGAAAGAAAAGATCTAAACTGTAAAGCTAAATAATTGAAGAAGGTAAGAATGAACATAGAACAATATTTCCCATTTACAATCTGAAACTATAATATAAAGTAACCATCATCAAAAGCAATTGAAAAAGGAGGAGCCAAGATGGTGCCATAAAGCAGGAAAACTCTGTGAACTCCCTCCATAACCACCTCAAATACCTATAAAATATGACTTTAAACAAATTTTTGAGTTACAGAAACAAATCTCCTGCTGAAGGCAGCCAGGCAGGCAGACAGTAAGGGTTCATTGAAGACCACTGGGAGCAGTGCCCACATGAGCCCTCTGTTTTAGCCCCAGGGCAGCCTCAAACAGCAGCAACTGCACCTAATTTCAGGAGAGTAGATCACCAGCAGGAGTGAGGATTTCCAGAATTATCAATCCATAAATTCCAAAGAAAAAGTGAGAGGTCGGTGTAGAACTCTGTTGGAATTGGGAGGAATATAGGAGTGGGTCTGGCCCTTACCCCCAGAGCTAGAAGTGATAGAGGTATAGTGGTCCTGCAGCCGTTTTCATATGGCTGTTTCAGAGCCCTTGGCCTAGAGATTGTAGGGGGGCCAAAAGACCTTTCAGAGGGTAATTGCTCTTGTTTTAACCACCTGGATCTGGATTGTGGTCTTGGGTGGTGGTCCTGAGGTGTGTGACCAGTGAACCAGAGTTTGTGAGGGCTGCAGAGACAGCACCTTCCTAATAACTCCAGCAACTGTGAAGAAACCCAGTGATTTGTGATGAATCTCTCCCCTCTGGAGGAAGAGTTCTACTGTGGTAAAGAGCTCAAAAGTAAAGTAATTGAGTGGCAACATGAGCAAACAAAGGAAGTAAAGCAAGCACAGCAATCCAACTTTCCTTTCCTTTTTGGGGGGACAAAAAGGATCAAAGCATGGAACAGGAGGAAGACAATGAAGTCAGAACTCCTGCACCAAAAGCTTCCAATAAAAATATGAACTGGTCAGAGGCCATAGAGAAACTTAAGAAGTGCTTTGAAAACCAAATAAGAAAAATCAAGGAAAAATTGGGAAGAGAAATGAGAATAATGCAAGAAAATCATGAAAAGAGAGTCAACAGCCTGACTGAAGAAAAATAATACCTTTAAAAATAGATTAACTCAAATGGCAAAAGAGGCCCAAAAAGCTAATGAGGAGAAGAATGCCTTAAAAAGCCAAATTTACCAGATGGAAAAAGACTTTCAAAAGCTCACTAAAGAGAATTAGTCCTTCAGAATTAGATTGGATCAAATTGAAGCTAATGATTTTATGGGAAATCAAGATACTATTAAACAGATCCAAATAAATGAAAACATAGAAAGTAATATGAAATATCTCATTGGAAAAACCACTGACCTGGAAAATAGATCCAGGAGAGATAATTTAAAAATTATTGGAGTACCTGGAAGCCATGATAGAAAAAAAGAACCTAGAAATAATCCTTCAAGAAACTCTCAAGGAAAATTGCCCTGATATTTTAGAACCAGAGGGCAAAATAGAAATTGAAAGAATTGACCAATAACCTCTTGAAAAAGATTCCAAAAAGAAAACTCCTAAGGAATATTATAGCCAGATTCCAGAGTTCCCAGATTAAGGTGAAAATATTACAAGCAGCCAAGAAAAAACAATGCAAATATGGTGGAAACACAATCAGGATAACACAGGATCTAGCAGCTTCTACATTAAGGGATCAAAGGGCTTGGAATATGATATTCCAAAGGTCAGTGGAGCTAGGATTAAAACCAAGAATCACCTACCCAGCAAAACTGAGTATAATGTTTCAGAGGAAAATATGGTAATTCAATGAAGTAGATGCCTTTCAAGCATTCTTGATGAAAAAACCAGAGTTGAATAGAAAATTTGACATTAAGATACAAGAACCAATAGAAGCATGAGAAGGTAAACAGGGAAAAAGAAATCATTAGGAACTTATCAAAGTTGAACTATTTACATGCCTACATGGAAAAATGATACTTGTAACTTATGAAACTTTTCTCAGTATGAGGATAGTTGAAGGGAATATAATCTGTATACATATATCTATGTATATATGTATATATACATATATGTCTATATAGGAGGGTATATGTGCTTATGAATTCATATGTGTGTGCATATATGTGTACAGGTGTATATATAGACAGAGGGCACAGGACCAATTGAATAGGAAGGGATGATAATTAAAAGGTGAAATTGAGAATTGAGAGAGGAATATAATGAGAGGAGATGGGGAGAGACAGAATGGGGTAAATTATCTCATATAGAAGAGGTAAGGGGAAACTGTTACAATGGAGGGGAAGAACAGGAAGGCAAAAGGGAATGGGTCAACCTTATTCTCATTGAATTTGGCTTGGGGGGGATGACATACACACTAAATAGGTTATCTCACCCTACAGGAGAGTAGAAGAGAAGAGAATGAGAAGGGGATGATGGAGGAGAGGGCAGGTTGAGGGCAAAGGGAAGATAGAAGCACACATTTTTGAAAAGGGACAGGGTCAAAGCAGAAAATAGAACAAGTGGGGGTGGGATAGAATGGAGGGAAAAATAGTCAGTCTTTCACAATATGGAAATTTCATCATGGAAATGTTTTACATAACTACACATGTACACCTATAGAATTGCTTATCTTTCCCATAAGCATGCAACTGGGAAATAAGATATACAAGTATTGGAGTATGGAGATCCCTCTTGCCCTACCACAATATCAGAGGGGACATGGGGGAGGATATAGAAGAGAACAGATTTAGGGAGGGGGTATACAGTGGGATTACTGTTTTGGGGTGGTGGGTGGGGGAAAGCTGGGGAGAAAATTTGTAACTCAAAATCTTGTAGACATGAATGATGCAAACTAAAAAATAAACATAAAATTTAATTTACAAAAGAAAGCTAAAAAAAAATCACTTGGTATTAACTTAAAAAGAAAAGAAGTCAAAAGAACAGACTAGACAAAGTTAGAATCAGAAATATTGAATTTAATAACTTGACATTCAATAAATGGGAAAACAAATTTATTGAGAAAGAGTTTCCTACACAACAAGAATTAGTGGGAAAACTGAAAAGCAGTTTGGCAGCAATTAAGGTTACACCAATATCTTATACCATATTCTACAATGAATTCAAAATACAAACTTTGAAAATAAGAATATTAAAGATAATACCATAAAATATTAGAAGAGAACCAGACCACATACCTTTCCCAGCTATGGGCGGGAGATATATTCATAATCAAACATGAGTAACAGTCAATTACAAAAATTAAATGCATAGTTTTTATTACATGGAATTTAAGATTCTACATAGACAAAATTAATGTATCAAAGATAAGAAATAAAGCTGTCAGGGCAGCTAGGTGGCACAGTGAAGACAGCACCAGTCCTGGAGGACCTGAGTTAGAATTTGGCCTCAGACACTTGACACACTTGCTAGCCATGTGACCTTGTACAAGTCACTT
This sequence comes from Petaurus breviceps papuanus, assembly GCF_028583685.1. NCBI lineage: Eukaryota > Metazoa > Chordata > Mammalia > Diprotodontia > Petauridae > Petaurus > Petaurus breviceps. The sequence continues at coordinate 17,603,846 of NW_027185655.1, read as the reverse complement.
AACCCCAATTGCCCTGCCTTACCCCTCCAAAAAAAAAAGAAAGCTATCAAATAGTATATGTTTTTCAGTATAATTTTTTCACATTCATATCAAATTTCTAGGATAAAGGTTTAATATCCAAGATATATATATATGAGTATGTATATATGTCAATACTTTACATATATACATAACTAAAATCTATACCCAATAGAGAAGTGATAAAAGAATTTTTAAATTTTGAAAAGAAAATCATATTGATGCTAGAATTTCCAAATGTAATTTTTTGAAATATACATATACATATATTTATATTCTTTGCCAATATCAGATTTTAAAATTTGAAAAAAAATATATGTTAATTCTGGAATTTCTAATAGAATGAACATATTTTTATATTAGTGTGCAAGCTATGTCAGCATTAATTTAAAAAAATTAAATTTGGTCAAAAACAATTTCATATTATTTTTATATGTTGTGCTAATATCAAAGTTTTTAATTTGATAACTTTTAGATAAAAAAAATTAATATTAGTGCTAAAATTTCCAACATAAGATGATTTTTTAAAATCCCATGAATAAAAATGCATCCAGGACAAGTCAAGGACATGGTCAAAAAATGAACCACCAAGGTCACTCTTTTAAAATACTATTTGAAATATTTCCCCTTCACTTTTAATTTTTTTTGTCCAGATTTCCATTGAGGTTGACCTTTCATTCTTCCAAATAAATTTTGTTGTGACTTCATCTCTAAAAAATAACTAAGCCTTTATTCTTAAATAATCATAATAAGTGCAAAACTTGTTAGAGGCTTTTACAACCTAATCATTCCCATTTTAACAAAATGATGGGGCACAGTGTTGGAAATACAGTGCAAAGTGTGAAAGTGAATATTATGTCTGACAATAAGAGTGTTTCCTTCAGACAGGGTGCTAGAATTGAACAATATAGACTTTCCCTGAAGCTTCATTGTTCACACTTTGAGTCTTGAAGCAATACGATAAAAAAATCAAGGCTCTTCTTAGTACTCAGCATAATGGTTGTCTTCGTTTTTAAAAATATTTTAGTGAGTGACTTTGAAAAAATGGAGACTGTTGGCACATCTTACATTTCTAGAGATCCCTGTTTCTCAGTTTCTGATAGATGTGATGTCTCTTCAATATTGCTGATGAAAAAAAGATGATATTAGGTAGGTCTCCAAAATATGTTCAGAGGTGTAGTGCTCAGCCCCATCTTCAGCATGGGAAGAATACATTAGGAACCCAAGGTGTAAGGAATGTTAATAACCAATGAAAATCAGAGACACTTAGCTCTCACTCACCTGTCCCAGTTGTGGTTTATCCTAAAGAGTCCTGGTTTGGGGAAGTAAGGAACTGAGACTCTAGTCCCAACTTTGCCATTAACTCATTGTGGAACATTGGGCAAAGTAATTTCTCTGAGCCTCAATTTCCTTATATGAAAATGAAAGGATTGGACTAAATTATATCTCAAGTGCTTCCCATTGCTTGCAGTCTGTGATTCCTATTCCCTATTGAAATTCCAGATGTTTAAAAATCATTTGTTCCATTCCTTAATTGTGGGAAGAGGAACAGAGGGTGAAAAGGCAAGTCTTGGAGGTATGAAAGTTTTATTGTGTCTGAGCGTTCATTACAACTCAACAAATAGTTTTGTCTGGTATGTGCAAGGTTCTGTTTTCTAAAGCATTTAACTTTTTAACCTGTAGAAGAACAGGAAAAATCACTGGACCATTATACTATAAGTTTGCATATACTTTTTATGTTTCTGAACTGTTTCCAAGAACAATGACACTAAAAAGAAGAAATCTTATTCTGGGTACACAGTATGCAAATGTAAGAGATCCAACCTCTTGCATATCCAAGGTGTTTTCTTCCATTCTAAAAATAGTTAAGAAACTCAAATACCTCCAAATTAAAAATGAAATAGGAAGGCAAATAGGGAAAAACTCACCCACCAACACAACACCAGCCATTTTCACCCCCTTTAAATGTGTCAATTTCAACATTATTATGATGGGCGATCCAGTACTAAGCTTCCTCCTCCTCCCGCCCCCAGTCCCTGCTGTGTTCACTTCTGTTCAATCATTCATTCATGCTGCCTCAGTCCCTCTCCCACTCACTCCTTGCTGACAGCCTGGCTGCACATATGTGTTAGGAATTACAGTCCTGGATTTTGGGGATTTTTCTTTATATTAAAGAAGGAAAAAGAAAGAGAAATTGAAAAGTGAGGAGAGAGATAAGTGCATGGACAGGGTCCTCAAAGACAGCAAATAGCACCTATAGCAATAATTATTATTAAAACTGATTCTATAGTTATCAAAAATAAAAGTGTAAACTATCTTAAAGCAGACTATACTTCAGCCAATATGTATTTTATCTTAGTCAAAATTGCAAAATGGAGCCCACAGCAAATTTACATAACATGTTTTCACTGAAACGCAGATTTTTTAACCTGAAAAGAAATATCACCCCTAATACCTCACTATAGACAGTATTTAGTAAAAGAAGCTAGTCATAATGTGTTTGTTGGTGCTGCTATTTCTTTGCCATGTCATTTCCCAGTGATTTGCTTCACTAAAAAGTTCTAGCTTGGATCCATGGTGCCAAAAAACATTTTCCAATTTCCTGCCTGGGTGGCATCCAAGATTTGCATTATATCTGAGGAAGTGATCTCCCTACCTTTCCAAGGGAACTAGAGAAAGGGCCTGAATATTGGAAGAGGATGATGGTCATTATAGCGTCTCCTTTTTTTCACCCGATTTTTTCTAACTAATGTTTCTAACTAATTTAGAAAATCTAGGACTGGGGCAGCCAGGTAGCACAGCGAGTAAGAGCACTGGCCCCAGAGTCAGGATGACCTGGGATTGAATCCGGGCTCAGACACTTAGCACCCACCCAGAAACACCTGGCCATGTAACCTTGAGAAAGTTACTTAACCCCAATTGCTTAAAAAAAAGAAAATTTAGGACCAATCTAAAACACCATAGGACTGCATGCTTTGAGAGGGAAGGGACATTTCAGGTCAATTAGTTCAAAGCTTTCATTTTATTTTTTTTAAATACTAGGGTCCACAGAGATGGTTACTTTCCCAATGTCACATAGAAAACAAGCAGCAGATCTGAGATTTAACCTCAGTTCACCTAACCCAAATTACCCCATTATATCACACATCATATTTCATTGAGTCAAAATAGCACATTATACCAGGATATCAGAGTCAAAGAGAAATGAAAACCAATAATCCATACATAAATATTCCTGTAGGCCACATATTAGTAATTTTAAAATGGAATAGTATCTGTTTTAATGTATTTTTTATTTTGTTAAATATTTTCCAATTACATCTTAATCTGGGTTCCTTCATCAATTGGGAATCTGTGAGCTGCATGCAACCTGTGGACACATCTATACTGCACCATTAGGAACCAGGAACCATGCCTCTAGCTCCATCATGTTCACTGTGTGGTCTTGGGTAAGTTGCTGTAATTGCTTACCAAAAAAATTCTTTACATCCATGTGTGCATGCACACACATTCATGCACATACTCCTTTTTGTATATAATTATACTCATCTCTACTGAGAAGCAACATGGCAAGAAGAGATAGAGGCCTTGACTTGATGCATTTAAATCATGTCTCTAAAACACACAGGTTCTGAGCCCATAGGAAAGTCCATAACATAAATGCTTATTTATGTGTATGCTTTGGATATTTGCTCTGGACTTCCAGGGGAAGGTCATGTATACATTCATTCAATATTTAACAAATGTCTATTGAGTCCTTGATATGGGCAAGGCATTTTAATAGGTCCCATTTCAGGATACAAAGATGAATAAATAACACAGAGTGTCTGCCCTTACAGATTTAAATAGTCCCACCTAAAAGCTTAAGTAAAGTACATTGGATAATAATTGAGGTGCTTTGTAAATGCCTAGAAATACAGGGGACAGGAAAGGGGTGTACTTTTCTATGTTGAAAACTCCTCTCTGATTATTTTTAAAATTTATTTTATTTTCAATTCATGAAATAAAACAAGTATTTCCATAACACAGTAAATTAAAAAAGATGATTGCACACGAAACTGCAAATCTGCCATGTTCGACTTGCTATTCCCTCTAAATATACAACAAAGTTATCCTGTACATTTCTTCTTTCTTTTTTTTCTTCCCCTCAACTCCACTCTAGAGATAGCTATCACTAAACACAAATCAATGTGTGTTACATATGTATATACATATATATTTATATATGTGTATATAGATTTATATGTATATACACATATATATTTAAAAGTATTCCCCATGACTTATATTTATCAATTCTTTCTCTGGATGCAGATAGCATCTTTCTTCACATTTCCTTTATTTTCAATTTGGGTATTTATAATAGTAAAAATATATATAGTACATTTGTATAATAGTACAAATAGTGCAAAATGACTTGGTTGCTCAAAAACAATATTGCTGTTATTTTATACAGGATTTTCTTGATTCTGCTCACTTTACTTCTTTGATTTCAAAGTTGGAAAGGACATCAGCATTCTGGATCCTCCTAGCTGAACTTGGACATAATGTAAGAGATTTTATGTAACTGGAGCAAGATAAATTAGAGCTCCAGGGAGGAGGATAGAACTTCATGGATGGCAATTGTGTCACTCCAGAGAGAGAACAGCCCTCCTCCTGGTTGATGTACAATAAAGTAGAATAGCTGGTCCTGTCACCCACTGTCAGTCATATATAGGAGTACAGCCAGAAAATATGGTCATCCCAGCCAAACCAAGAAAGGAACACATTAGTTTCCTCCAGGGCAGTTCCAAAGGTACCCAAAGAGAATTGTGCCCCCACCTTCACTTTATCTGTATGAATTTACCCAAAGACAACACTCCATTTTGGGGAAAGAGCCCTACTCATTGAAAGAGCAACGAAGAAACATTGCCAGCTGGGCAGCAAATTGCTGTGGATGAGATTATCAGAGAGGTAGAGAAAATATTGTGTCATCCCCAGATTTGTGAGCAACACTGTGGAATAGTCAGTGTGAGATTGTGGAAACAAATGTATGATTCACTTGTTATACATATAAGCATATATGTATGTTTATGTATGTATGCATATGTGAATTGCATATGTGTATTATGCATGTGGTCATGTATTTGTATGTGTGCATGTATATTTTTATTGTGTGTATATGTGCATAAAAATATCATTAGAATGTAAATAACATTTCTTAAATAATTTACACATACCTCCATATAATTCATATTTTCTCCTTAAGTATTGACTTCTTTTCTGCTGCCTACAAATAATCCCAGACTTCCTCATCCTTAAAAGTCACAAGAACCTGTCACTAAATGTAGTCCAATTTCTTGTCTTCTTTTCATAGTCAAACTCAAAGAAAAATTTGTCTACCCTCTCTGACATCCTTTCCTCAAAAATCACTTATTTTTCAGCCCCTGATTTTTTTTTAATTTACTACTTCCAAGTAATTGCCCTCTTAAAGGTTTTGTTATCTCTCAACTTTTTTTGGGGGGGAAGTGAAAAGCAGAGCAGTTGGTGTTAAGTGACTTGCCCAAGGTCACATGGCTAGTAAGTGTTAAGCGTCTGAGACTGGATTTGAACTCAGGTTCTCTTGACTCCAGAGCCAGTGCTCTATTCACTGCGCCACTTAGCCACCCAACCTCGTAATTTCTAAATAAAAAATTACCTTTTCTGGGACTTCATCCTTCACAGCCCCTGGGTCTTTTGACCGTGTCAAATGGTTCTCCCACTATTTCTAGCTTTTCATTCATATCCTGACCATTAGGTGGAGAGTCACACTAAGGGTCACTCTGAATCCCTCTTCTCTTCTTATATTCTCTCTTAATGATATCATCACTTCCCATGGAATGGATTAATTTCACAATACTTTTGATTCCATATACCTAGCCCTAATATCTCTTTTGAACTCCAACCCCAAATCATTGATCACTCAATATCTACACCTGCATATTCTATTGGCATCTCAAACTCAACATGTTAAAAAGAATAGAATACAGTATTTTCTCTCTGTAACCTGTTCCTCCTCCAGAATTCCCTATTTCTGTTGAAATTTCCTATTTCCTCCCAGTCGTCTTTTGTTCTTCCCTCTCCCTTACCACCTCACAGATCCAGCTACCATTTCCTATAGAAATTTAGACAATGCACAAAAGATCAGCAGAAGAAAGGGGCCCACAGATCCCAGAACCCCACCCAAGTTGGTAAGTATATACCTAATTTCCTTGGCAAATGGGTACATGGAAGCAAAAGGCAATACCAACTTAAAATGTAAGTTAATTTCAACAACTTGAAAGTAGAAAATAATGTAATATTTTCACTAATAACACCTCACTAAGCAGCAAAGACCAATTCTGCAGAAAACTTAGCATGAATTTCAACTAAACCATATCTTTTCTTTTTTGATTTTAATATTTTCCAATCATATGTAAAAACAATTTTAACCTTCATTTTTTATATACTTTTGAGCTCCAAATACTTTCTCAGCCTCTCTCATCTCCCCACTCATTAAGAAGGCAAGCCACTTGATCAAGGGTTACACATGTGCAGTCATACGAAACATATATCCATATAAGTCAAGTTGTTGGGGGGAAAAAGACAAGAAAAAAAAATAAAGTTTAAAAAAAGTATGCTTCAATCTGTTTTCAAATTACATCAGTTGTTTCTCTGGGGATGGATAGCATTTTTCATCATAGGTCCTTCAGAAGTGTCTTGGATCGTTGTATTGCTGAAAATAGTTAAGTCATTCACAGTTCACAATATTGTTGTTATGATCTGCAATTCTCTCCCTTTTCTGTTCCCTTCACTTTTCATCAGTTCATGTAAGTCTCTTCAGATTTTTCTGAAAGCATCCTACTCATCATTTCACAGTAGTATTGAATCACCATTATATACCACAATTTTTTTTCAGCCATTCCTTAATTGATGGGCATCCACCTCAATTTTAAATTCATTGCCACCACAAAAAGAACTGCTAAAATACATTTCTACAAATAGATCATTTTCCTTAATTTTTTATCTCTTTGGGATACACACCTAGTAGTAGAATTGCTGGGTCAAAAAAAAAAACTGGGTCAGTTTTATTGTCCTTCGACCATAGTTCCAAATTTTTCTCCAGAATGGATGGATCAGTTCACAACTCCACCAACAGTTCATTTGTGTCCTAATTTTCCTACATGCCCTCCAACATTTGTCATATTCCTCTTCTGCCATATTAGCCAATCTCATAGGCATAGGTACTAACCAGAGTTGTTTTAGTTTGCAGTTCTCCAATCAAGAATGATTGAGAGTATTTTTTATACGACTATACATAGCTTTGATTTCTTCATCTGAAATCTGCCTTTTCCTGTCCTTTAACTATTATCAACTGAAAAAAATAACTTGTGCTCATAAATTTGACTCAGATCTCTATGTATGGGAGAAATAAGACCTTGAGAAACTTGCTGTGAGAATATTTCCAGTTTTTTGCTTTCCTTCTTGTCTGGGCTATATTGGTTTTGTCTGTGCAAAACTCTTTTAATTTAATATAAGAAAAATTATCCATTTTGCATTTTGCAATGCTTTCTATCTCTTGTTTGGTAACAAGTCTTCTCAGAGCCATAAATGTAACAGGCAAACTATTGTATGCTCTCCTAATTTGCATATGGTATCACTGTTTATGTTTAAATCATGTACCCATTTTGACCTTATATTGGCATACAGTGTTAGATGTGGTTCTATACCTAGTTTCTGTCATAATGTTTTCTTGTTTTGCCAGAAGTTTTTGCCAAATAGTGAGTCTTGTCCTGAAAGCTGAGGTCTTTGGGTTTATCAAACACTAAATTATTTTGAACATTTGCTACTGTGTATTATGTAACTAACCTATTGCACTGATCCATCACTCTATTTCTTAGCCAGTACCAGATTGTTCTGATGATTACCACTTTGTAATATAGTTTAAGATCTGGTATGATTAGGTCACCTTCCATCATATCATTTTCCATGAATTCCCTTAATATTCTTGACATTTTTGTTCTACCAGTATGAATTGTTATTATTTTTCTACAATTATAAAATAATTTTAGTAGTTTTATTGGTATGGCACTGGAAAAGTATATTAAAATTTAGGCAGAATTGTCATTTTGTTATATTGACACAACCTACCCATGAGCAATTGGTATTTTTGCAACTGTTTTAAAACGTATTTTTTATGTGGAAAGCATTTTTGTAATTGTCTTTATATAATTCCTAGATTTGGCTTGTCAGGTAGATTGCCAAGTATTTTATATTGGCTATAATTATTTAGAATAAAATTTCTATTTCTAGCTCTTGTTGCTGATCTTTACTGGTAACATAAAGAAATGTTGATGAACGATGTAGGTTTATTTTATATCCTGTGACTTCGTTAAAGCTGTTAATTATTTCCACTAGTTTTTTTTCATTGATTGTCTGAGATTCTCCAAATATATCATCATATCATCTGCAAAAAGTAATATTTTGTTGCTTCATTGCTTATTTTATTTCCTTCAACTTCTTTTTCTTTTCATTGCTTTAGCTAGCATTTCTCGTGCTATATTGAATAATAGTGGTGAGAATAGGCATTCTTGCTTTGTGTATATTATTGGGAAGGCTTTTAGCTCATCCTCATTACAGATAATACTTATTTTTATTTTTTTGTTTTAAATAAATATTACTGGAGAGTGAATCACTAGCAGTTGTGGTGGTTTCCAGACCTCTAAACCAATAAATGCCAAAATAAAGTAAAAGTCAGTGTGGACCTCTGTTAGAACAGGGGGACAGAAGAGCTCAGTCTGGCCCCTGCCATTGGGGGGAGAGGTGGTGGAGACACAGCAGTGGCTGCAGCTGCTGTGGCATGGCTGCTTCTAGAGCTCTTGACCAAAAGACCATTCAGATGGTAACCACTATTGCTTTGACCTGTTGGATATAGATGGCAGTCTTGGGTGGTGGTCCTGGGGTGTGTGGCCAGGGTGCCAGAGCTTGTGGGGCTATAGAGAGGGTGCCTTCCTAACAGCTCTGGAAGATGCAAAAACCCCAGCAATTTGGGACAAAGCTCTCTCCATTCTGGAAGCAGAGTTCTACCGTAACAAAGAGCTCAAAAATCAAGTGATTGGCTGGCAATATGAGCAAGCAGAGGAAGCACAAACAGATAATAGAATCTTTTTTGGGGACAAAAAGGATCAAAGCATGGAACAGGAGGAAGACAACAAAGTTAGAACTCCTGCATCAAAAGCTTCCAAGAAAAATATGAACTGATTACAGGCCATTGAGGAGCTCAAGAAAGATTTTGAAGGTCAAGTAAGAGAAGTGGAGGGAAAATTGAGAAGAGAAATGAGAATGATGCAAGAAAATCATGCAAAGCAAGTCAACAGCCTCCTAAAGGAGGCCAAAAAATGCTGAAGAAAATAACACCTTAAGAAATAGACTAACTCAAATGGCAAAAGAGGCCCAAAAAGCCAATGAGAAGAATGCCTTAAAAAGACAAATTTTCCAAAAGAAAAGGAATTTCAAAAACTCACTGAAGAGAATAATTCCTTCAAAATTAGATTGAAGAAATCAGAAGCTAATGACTTTATGAGAAATCAAGATACTATAAAACAGATCCAAGCAAATGAAAAAAATAGAAGGCAATGTGAAATATCTCACAAGGAAAACTATTGACCTGGAAAATAGATCCAAGAGAGATAATTTTAAAATTATTGGACTACCTAAAAGCCATGATCAAAAAAAAGAGCTAAGACACCATCTTTCAAGAAATTATCAAACAAAATTTCCCTGACATTCTAGAACCAGAGGGCAAAATATAAATTGAAAGAATTCACCAATCACCTCTTGAAAAAGATCCCCAAAAGAAAACTCCTGGGAATAACATAGCTAAATTCCAGAGTTCTCAGGTCATGGAGAAAACATTGCAAGCAGTCAGGAAGAAACAGTTTGAGTATTGTGGGAATACAATCAGGATAAAACAAGACCTAGCACCTTCTAGATTAAGGGATCAAAGGGCTTGGAAAATGATATTCCAGAGGTCAAAGGAGCTGGGACTAAAACCAAGAATCACCTACCCAGCAAAACTGGGTATAATGTTTCAGGAGGAAATATGGTAATTCAATGATATAGAGGATTTTCAGGCATTCTTGATGAAAAAAACCAGAGCTGAACAGAAAATGTGACTTTTAAATATAAGAAGCAAGAGAAGCATGAGAATGTAAACAGGAAAAAAGAAATCATAAGGAACTTATTAAAGTTGAACTATTCACATTCCTATAGGGTAAAAAAAATAATTGTAACTCAAAAGATTTTTCTCAGTATGAGGATAGTTGAAGTGAATATATAGATATATACATATATGTATACATACATATATATGTATGTATAGGAGGGTGTATGTGTATATACCTATATATGTGAATGTGGGCATATGTATGTACATGTATAAATAGACAGAGGGCATAGGATGAGTTGAATATAAATATCACAGGATGATATCCAGGAAAATAAAATTAAAAGGTGAGAGAGGAATTTATTGGGAGAAGGAGAAAGGAGAGATAGATCAGGGTAAATTATCTCATATAAAAGAGCCAAGAGAAAACTGTTACAATGGAGGGGAAGAGCAGCAAGGTGAAAGGGAATGGGAAAACCTAACTCATTGAATTTGACTTGAGGAGGGAATAACATACACACACAATTGGGTATTTTACCCTACAGGGAAATAGGGGGGAAGAGGATAAGAAGGAGGATGATAGAAGGGAGGACAGATTGGAGGAGAGGGTCAGATATATTTATATAAAATTGGGCAAAAGCCTCCTAATAATTGCTTTAATTTCTTCTTCATTGGTGGTGAATTCACCCTTTTCATTTCTGATACTGGTAATTTGCTTTTCTTCTCTTTTTAATCAAATTAACCAATGGTTTAGCTTTTATTGTTTTTTTTAATAAACCAGCTTCTAATTTTATTTATCAGTTAAATGGTTTTCTTACCTTCAAATTTATTAATCTCTCCTTTGATTTTCAGGATTTCTGATTTGGTGTTTAACTGGGAATTTTTAATTTGTTCTTTTCTCACTATTTTTTAGTTGCATGCCCCATCATTGATCTGCTCTGTCTTTATTTTGTTGATGTAAATGTTTAGAGATATAAAATTCCCTTAAGTACTGCTTTGGCTGTATCCCATAAATTTTGGCAATAATGTTGAATCATTGTCATCCTCTTTAATGAAATTATCTATTGTTTCTATGATTTGTTCTTTGACCCACTCAACGATATAATTTCAGAAACATTTAGAGAAAAATCTGAAAAAACAATAAACATATCTTATCTAAATTTCCAAAGACCTTGGCTAGTATTGTTTCCTACTGGAAGGAACTCTGCCCCAAAACTTTGGCAATTTCCAAGCCTCTCATTCTATCAAATTTGTAAATGACACTCTCAGAATCGAGTCCTCTTGGAAGCAGTCCTTGAAAAACAGGATTCAGAGGAGTGATTTTCACTTCTGAAAAAGAACTTGTGAGCTGGTATAAAATCATCATCAAGGACCTGGAGTCCTCTCCCTGTTACTACTGGGAGCATTCTCTTATTCCAGTAAAACAACAACACAAACATATTGATTTTATTGGACTGCCAGCAAAAACTAGTTGCCAACCTCAGGAGCTCTAAATATCAGAACACTGTCAAAATGAGGTCACGGATGTAAAACAGGTTTATAAATTATAAAGCACTCTATAATTGTATGAATTATTATGATCATCTAAGAAGAGTATGGAAGAGTTCTCATTGCCCAAAGGGGAATACATAAGATTGGAATTGTGTCCAGTTGGGTATTAACCTTCAGAGCTCAGAATATTTGTTCAAATACATCTAGAATACTACTGTTTCCACCTTAGAGGATTAGAACCATATTGTTTATCTCATTTTGATTTTTTTCATGACTTCAGGTACATAAAGCCAAATGGATTCTTAATTAGCCTATTGGGAAGTATGGTCCAGCCACATCAATCATTTAGGAACTCAAAAAAAAAAAAAAAACAATTCAGATGATGACTCAGACGATTGCACAATTCACAAGTAGAAGAATTGCCAAGCCCAAGAAATCTAAACATCAAAATCCCATCCAAAGTAAAGCCTGGAGACAGTCCCAAATCAAACCCTGCTATAAATCCATTCCCAGTCACACCTGGCCCAGACAGTGCAATTGAGTTATGACATTGTTCTTGCCAGAAGCACAATGCCAGGACAAGAAGCAGGAAACTCCCGGGAAGATGTTCCTGGAATGAAAAGTCATGCTCACTCTTTGCCAGAGTAAATGAGTCAGTCAATAAGTATAGTACCTACACATTCAAACTTATCATTGCAATCAACCCCACCAGAAGCAAACATGAAATTACAGTAACTACATACACACACAAACACACACACACATACACCTTCAATCACATTTACCCTTATATTTTCATTAAACATAATATTAAATATTTATGGTATGGGGAAGGCATACATGTCTTAATGTCTGATGGCCTGTGTTAAAGGTCTAGTTCTGATATATACTAAATTTATTACCTTGGAAAACATTTTGCTCCCCTGAGTCTCATCTAAATATATGAGGGTACACTTCTAGCAAAATGGTGGCATGAAAGGAACTAGAGGAGCCCAGATTTCCAACAAAAACTCCAATAAAGTTTGAAAATGCATGAGATAAAAGTAGAATAAATAAAATCCAAGATAAATGACTATACAGTCCACAATACGCAAAAAAAAAAAAAAAAACTCCCAGAAACCCATAATGGCATGGAACAGAGATAAGCAAGGGTTAGGAAAAGGTGCAACAAGCAAGGAATCCAGAAATATAAGAGAAGATAGGGCCAAAAGACAACACCTAGGCAGTGTTATGCCTAAATATAACACACATGCAGTCTTTCCCAAACCATGGCAAAATACAAGGCCAAAGCAGCACCCAAACAGCTCAGCACCCAGGAAACCCATGTCTGATCCACAGCAAGAGAAATGAACAGGTCAGGGACAATGCAGCTAGGGTCTTATGGAAGACCAGCTACCCATGTAACACTAGTCAGGGCCTGACAGAGTCTAAGGAAGGAATACAGGCAATTTTGGTTTCAGTCCTGTGTAATAAGACAAAAAAAAATGCCAAGGATAAAGCCTAAATCAAGCTACCACAATACTGATAAAAAAAACTCAGGGATTCCTGCAGCAGTCAGGAATCTAGTCTTAGCTGCAACATCCAGAACTATGTATAGGAAAAGGGTAGAGTCCTACCCAAGCACAAAATCACAAACAAGAAACTCAGAGTGAAGATAATAGGAAATAAAATGCTGAACACAACAGAGAAATGTCATGGACTAAGAGAAACATAAGAAGTAAATCCATAATAAGAAAGTAATTCCACAGTAGGTACAAACAGAGCCTCAGGGAAATCCCAGTTTGGCTATGAAGAATACCTAAATGAAAGAAGGAAAAAGATAGAAAAAAATTAATAAAATGAGAGCTATGGAAAACATATCTGAAGGAGAATTAATAGCTTAGAACTAAATGTGGTAAACATAATCCAAGGAATGGACTCCTTTAAAATTTGGGTGTGCCAAACCAAAAACAATGATTTGATGAGATAATAAGAATTGTTAGAAACTAATTTTAAAAATTGGAAAAAATGGGGGGAAAGCATAATGTATTTAATTTTTAAAAAGAATGTCCTCAAAAATAAGTCAAGGAGAGCTAAAATAAATATTATCAGACTACCTGAAAATCACAAACCTCCCTTCCCACCCACTCACTTTCCAAAACGTCTGGATATCATATGCCAAGAAATCATAAAAACCTGTATAGATTTAGTACAACCAAAGAGGGAAGAAATGATAAAGAAAAGAAGGAGAAGGTAAAGAAATATGGAAGGAGGGAGGGAGAGAGAGAGAGAGAGAGAGAGAGAGAGAGAGAGAGAGAGAGAGAGAGAG
>NW_027185655.1:17588857-17589857 GCF_028583685.1 Petaurus breviceps papuanus | reverse complement strand
GAGAGAGAGAGAGAGAGAGAGAGAGAGAGAGAGAGAGAGAGAGAGAGGAAGAGGAAGAGGGAGGAAGAGAGAGACAGAGAAATACACACTTAGAACAAGGATAGAGCAAGAACAAAGTATAAACCTTTCCTATGCTCACTTCCTCTCCCCACTATGGGGCAGTACCCAAACTCAGCAACTGAAGGCCCTTTATGAGCTCGTGCTTACCATCTAAGTACTTTTATCATTAATCTATATCAAAGGCCAGGACAACCAGAAGACAGAGAAGGAGAAAAAAGAGAAATTTCTTCATTTTCTTCCTCTTATCTTCCAAGAGGTGCAAGTTCTTCTAGCTGCCATCCAAGATTCTTCCCAATCCTGTCCTACCTTACCTTTCCAGCCCTAGCTCAGATTATTACCTTATGTGATTTCTACACTACAGCCAAAATGCTCTTCTAACTATGTCCTGAACATGCCATTCACATTTCACTTCCCTACTTTGGCCCATGCTATTTCCTTTTGAGGGAATATCCTTCCTCCTCATCATCACCTGCAGAATTTTATGGCCATCCTAAAAGATTCTACTTCAATGCCACCTCCTCCATGAAGCCTGCCTTGATTTCCACTCCTGCCACTAACCAGTAGCAACTTTTCATCTCAGACTTCCCAGAGCATTTTGTATCATAGCTCTTTAATTCACTTACAATAATAATTTAACTATATAGTGAATGCCCTAAGCACTTTCCTCAGAACCATATTCTGAGAGGAGTGGGTAGTATAAGTATTATGAGCCCTATTTTATAAATTAAGAAATTGAGACCAAGAAGTTAATATATCTATCATTGAATAACTGATTGTTATAGTTAGGATCGCACACAGTATACCTTATTCCTATACTGTGCCAATAAATCATGAGAGGCCAAAACAATGACATAGGGAGAAGGAGATGAGAGAAGGGAGGAGAAAAGGAAAGAAAGAGGAGAAGTGAAGAGAGGAGAGGAGAGAAGTAAGGGGAGAGGAG
>NW_027185655.1:17449318-17538857 GCF_028583685.1 Petaurus breviceps papuanus | reverse complement strand
AAAAAAAAACAAAGCCTATTACAAATATGTATAGGGTGCAAAACAAATTTCTGCATTAGACATGTTAAAAAATGAAAAGAAAGAAAGAGAAAAAATATACTTCACTCAGTTCTGAGTTCCTAAGTTCTCTATGTACAGGTGAATAGCTTTTTAAAGTATGAGTCCTTTGTAATTATCCTTGGTCATTGTGTTGATTAGAGTTAATGTCTTTCAAAGTTGATTATCTTTACATTATTGCTTTTCCTGTGTAAATTGTTCTCCTGGTTCTGTAACTTCACTTCGCATCAGGTCATAAATATCTTCCTAGATTTTTTCTGAAAACCCCACCTTCATCATTTCTGACAGTGTAGTATTTCATTGCATTCACATACCACAACTTGTTTAGACATTCCTGTATTGATGGGCTTCTCCTCAGTTTCCAATTCTTTGCCACCACAAAAAGAGTTGCTCTAAAATAAATGTTTTTGTATGTATGAATCCTTTTCCTTTGATTTCTTTATGGGTATAGACATAGTAGCAGTATCACTGAGTAAAAGGGTATACACAGTCTAATAGTATTTTGGGCATAGTTCTTAACTGTTTTCCAGAATACTTGGACTAGTTCACAGTTTCGCCAATAGTGAGTTTATCTAAGTCACCACATTCCCTCCATTTGTCATTTCTCTTTTTTTAATCATTTTAATTATTCTGATGAGTGTGAGGTAATACCTCAGAGTTGTCATAATTTGCATTTCTCTAATTATTAGTGATTTAAAACATTTTAAAATATGGATATTGATAGCTTTGGTTTCTTCCTCTCAAAATTTGCAGTTAACATGCTTAGATTATTATGAGCTGCAGAATGACTCTCCTTCTTGTAAATTTGACTGACTTCTATGAGATCTGCATCAGAGATATTTGCTGTAAAGATTCCCCCTAATAAATATTTTTCTTTTTCTTATAATTTTAGTTGCATTGGTTTTGTTTGTGAGAAAACATTTAAAAAATTTTTGTAATATAAATTATCCATTTTACCTCCTGTAAACCTCTCTATCTCTTGTTTGGTCATGAACTCTTCATGACCAAATTCATCAATTTCATGATCATGATCAAATTCCCAATTCATGATCAAATTCCCAATTCATCAATTTGACAGGTAATTTCTTCCATGCTTCACTAATTTGCTTGGTATATCACCCTTTATCTCTAAATCATGTTCCATTTTAAGCTTATCTTGGTAATCAGAGCAAGCTATTAGTCTTTTTCCAGTTTTTGCCAGACTCTTCTCCAGGTTTCCCAATCATAGTGAGTTTTTCCACAGTAACTGGATCTTTGGGTTTATCAAACATTAGACTACCATACTCATTTGCTGCTGTACATGGCATATTTAATCATTGATCAACCACTCTATTTCTAAGCCAGAACCAAAGTGTATTGATGCATAGTTTGACTTTTGGTACTGTGAGGATCTTCTTCCCTCTCATCTAAAAAAATGATTCCCTTCATATGTTGATTTGTTCCTCCACAAGAATTTTGTTTTTTTATTTTTTCTGGTTCTATAAAGTATTTTTTTTGTAGTTTGATTGATATGGCACTAAATAGGCAGATTTATTAATTTAGTTAGTGTTATTTTTATAATATTGGCTTGGCCTATCCATGGGCAATTAATATTTCTCCAGTTATTTAAATCTGTCTTTATTTATGTGAAAAGTATTTTGTAATTGAGTCTATATAGTTCCTGTGTATTTCTTAGCAGGCAGACTCCCAAATATTTTAAACTCTCTGTAGTTATTTTAAATGGAATTTTCCTGCTAGGTTTTCTTGGTAATATACAGAATTGCTGATGATTTGGGGGGATTTATTTTATATGTTGTAACTTTGCTGAAGTTGTTCATTAGTTCTATTCATTTTTTAGTTAACTGTCTAGAATTTTCTCACTGAACCATCATTATCATCTGCAAAGGGGGATAGATTTGTTTCTTCTTTGTTTTTGCTTATTTCTTCATTTCCTTTTTCTTTTCTTAATGCTATATATATATTTAACAGTAATGATAATAATATATAACTTTGCTTCACTCTTTTTTAATATATTATTTATTTATTTTTAGTTTTCAATATTCATTTCCACAAGATTTTGAGTTACAGATTTTCTCACCATCTTTCCTCTACCCCACCCCAATATAGTAAGCCTACTGAATACTCCTTCCCCCAATCTCTTAGCTTTTATATCCTCCCCCTTCCCCAATTTTCTAGTAGGTCAAGGTGGATTTCAATACCCCAGTGCCTGGATATATTATTTCACACTTGCATGTAAAAAGTTTTTTTTTTTAAACATTTGTTCTTAAAACTTTGATTTCCAGATTCTTTCCCTTCTTCCTTTCTCACACACCCCCTACTGGGAAGACAAGCAATTCAATATAGCTTGTACATGTGTAGTTACTCAAAACATTTCCATAATAGTTATATTGTGAAAGAATAACTATATTTCCCTCCATCCTATTCCCCCCACTTATTCTATTTTCTACTTTGAACCTGTCCCTTTTCAAAAGTGTGTGCTTCTTCTACCTACCCTCTCCCCCAGTCTGCCCTTCTTTCTATCACCCCCCTTTTATCCCCTTCTCCTCTACTTTCTTGTAGGGTAAGATACTCGATTAAGTATGTATGTTATTACCTCCTTAAGTCAAATCCAATGTGAGTAAGGTTGACCCTTTCCCTTTCACCTTTCTGTTCTTCCCCTCCATTGTAACAGTTTTCTCTTGCTTCTTTTATATTAGTTAATTTACCCTATTCTATCTCTCTCTTTCTCCTCCCAATATATTCCTCTTTCACCTCTTAATTTGATTTTTAGATATAATGCCTTCCTATTCAACTGATCCTGTGCCCTTTGTCTATATATACATGTACAAACATATACACAAACTCACATATATATTTATATACATATGTACCCTCCTATACATACATATATATATGTATGTATACACACATATATTCACTTCAACTCTCCTCATACTGAGAAAAAGTCTCATGAGTTGCAATTATCATTTTTTCCATGTAGGTTAGTTCAACTTTGATAAGTTCCTTATGATTTCTTTTTTCTGTTTACCTTCTAATGCTTCTCTTGATTCTTGTAGTTGAAAGTCAAATTTCCTGTTCAGCTCTGGTTTTTTAATCAAGAATGCTTAAAATTTCTCTATTTCATTGAATGACCATATTTTCACCTGAAGCATTATACTGAATTTTGCTGGGTAGGTGATTCTTGGTTTTAATCCTAGCTCCTTTGACCTCTGGAATATCATATTCTAAGCCCTTCAATCCCTTAATGTAGAAGCTGCTAGATCTTGTGTTATCCTGATTGTGTTTCCACAATACTCAAATAGTTTCTTCCTGACTTCTTGTAATATTTTCTCATTGACTAGGGAACTCTGAAATTTGGCTATAATATTTCTAGGAGTTTTCTTTTTGGGATCGTTTTCAAGAGGCAATTGGTGAATTCTTTAAATTTCTCTTTTTACCTCTGGTTCTAGAATATCAGGACAATTTTACTTGAGAATTTCTTGAAGGATGAGTTCTAGGCTCTTTTTTTCTGATCATGGCTTTCAGGTAGTCTAATAATTTTGAAATTATCTCTCCTGGATCTATTTTCCAGGTCAGCATTTTTTCCATTTTTTCACATTTCACAAGATATTTCACATTGTCTTCTATTTTTTAATTTGTTTGGATCTGTTTTATAGTATCTTGATTTCTCATAACGTTATTATCTTCCATTCACTCCAATCTAAATTTGAAGGAATTATTCTCTTCAGTGAGCTTTTGAAATTCCTTTTCCATCTGGCCAATTAAGTTTTTAAAGGCATTTTTCTCCTCATTGGCTTTTTGGGCCTCTTTTGCCATTTGTTTGCTTTGCTTTTGATTTTATTGAAAATACTTCTATCTTTTCTCCCTTATAGTTACTGCTTCCTCTTGGTTTTAGATACACACTCTTTATCAATTTAAGGACAATTCCACTTATTCCTGTGCTTTCTAGCATTTTTAACAGGAATGGGTGTTGTGCTTTTTCAAAAACTTTTTCTTCATCTATTGAGATCATGATGTGATTTTTAAAAATTGATGTGGTTAATTATGCTTATAGTTTTCCTAATGTGAAACCATTCTTTCATTCCCAGTGTAAAACAAACCTGGTCATTGGGTATAATCTTTGTGATATATCGTTATATTCTTCTTGCTAGTATTTTATTTTTGAAAATTACATTAATGTTCAGTAAGGGAAATTGGTTTATAATTTTCTTTCTTTGTTTTGGTCCTCCATTGTACAAACTCTTCCTTATTACCTCATTTATATGATATAGATTACCCCTGCCTTCTTTATCTTCCTTTCACTCTCTCCCAGTGCTTTTCTTCCCATCTTCTTCCTTCCATTCTTCTTTTGAGATCATCCAAACATAAAGTATAAAACCAAGGCTCTCTGTCTAATAAGATTCTCTCTAAGACTCTGAAGATGATAAGGTTATAAGGGGTTGCCTATATCATCTTCCTATAGAAGAATGTAAATAATTTACCTTGTTTAGTCCTTCATGATTTTTCACTTGTGTTTTCCTTTTTTTGCTTCTCTTGAGTCTTGTTTTTCAATGTCAGATTTCTATTTAGTTCTGGTCTTTTCATCAGAAATATTTGAAAGCTTTTTATCTCAATATATATCCATTCACCTCCAGCCCCAACAGGAATATACTCAGTTTTATTGTGAAGGATATTCTTTGTTATAATCTTAGTTTCTTTGCCTTCTGGAATATAATATTCCAACACCCCTGTTTCTTTATAATGATGGCTGCTAAATCTTATATGATCCTGACTATGGCTCATCAGCATTTGAATTTTTAATTCCTAACTGTTCGTATTATTTCCTCCTTGACCTGGAGCTCTGAATTTTGGCCATAATATTTCTGAAAGTTTTCATTTGGGGGTTTCTTTTAGGAGGTAACCAGTAGATTCTTTAACTTTCAATTTTATTCTCTGATTCTAAGACATCTGGGAAGTTTTTCTTTATTATTTCTTGAAATATGTTTCCTAGGCTCATTTTTCATTTATGGTTTTGATTCTTAAAAGAACTTTTCCCAATCAATTTTCCAGGCCAATTATTTTTCCTATAAGATCTCTTACATTTTCTTCTATTTTTCTCAGTCTTTTGTCTTTGATTATTTTTTGATGTTTCACAGATGTAATCCACTTTGCTTCTGGTCTGACCTTGGCAAGTTCCTGAACCAGGTTTGGGACTATTGGCTTGTGTCTAGTTGAGTTTCAGTAGATTGCTGGGGGACTATTTCTCTCTTAGCATTCTGAGAGGGTCTGCATGATTGAACATTTGGCTTCCATTTGTTCTCAGTGTCTTGCCTTGCTTATTCCATTGCACAATTATATGTGGGGCTAAAAGTTAGAACTAAACCCTCACTATGCTCTTGGGCTCAGAACCACCCAGCCAAGTTTCTGTAACTTGTGCCTTGCTCCATACACAGTGCTCACTCACAAGTTCCTCTCTCTGCTCTGGAACTGTTATCTGGAACAAGGTAATGGGTGAGAGCTACCAGTTGGCACCTGTTCACAGTGCTGGTTCAGTAATGCCTTGAGATCTCTTTCTGTCTTAATTTGTTTGGCATTCAAACTCAGTATTTTTATTATTCTAGAGCACTGGAATGTTCCCTAATGTTGCCACTATTGACCAGCCTCTGCGTCTGTGTCCACAGACCTCTCTATCTTCCTAAACCATCCTGGGTTAGAAAAGTGACTCACCATGATTTTTCTTGGCTTTCCCTATCAGAATTCAATGTGGCATATTTTATAGGTTGTTGTGGGGGAGGTACATTGGGTAAAATGGGCAAGAACATTTCCTTTCACTCTTCCATCATGACTCTGCCTCCCTAGGTTTGTAATTTATTGCATAATTTAAAAAGCTAAATTTCTATGTTTTTAAAGATAAATACTTGCTTTAAAAATGGATAAAATTTCCATTTGTTCCAGTGTAAATGGACATTCCTAGGTTTGCTAAGGCAGTTTGGGAATTGTCTGAAATTATTGATGGCAAAGGGGATATTTTTTCTATTATAAAAAATAGCTATTCATTGTTACCTTACAACTTTCTCTATTACTGAAAATGGATTTTTTTCCCCTTACACTTCATCATTTTATGTTTCACCATTCTTCCAGAAATGGGTCTTCTCTATAGCTTGCATATAGGAAAGTGGAATGTATCAAACTGACAAAAAAATCTTTTGAAAACTGACTAGAGGAGCTGAATTTTATAGTTGAGGAAAGACAACTGGGAGTGTTACGTCACTTTTGAGTTCTTATGTATAATATAAGAGCTGCTTTGTGAAATTTATTTTTTATTTTGATTTTTGGAGGGCAATTGGGGCTAAGTGGTGACTTGGCCAAGGTCACATAGCTAGTTTTTTTTTTTTTTTGGTGTTAAGTGTCTGAGGCAGGATTTGAACTCAGGTCCTTCTGACTCCGCGGCTGATGCTCTATGCACTGTGACCCCTAGCTGCCCCTCATTTCTTTTTTATTTACAAATGTTCATTTTTAGTTTACAACATTCAGTTCCACAAGTTTTTGAGTTTTAAATTGTCTCTACCTCTCTCTCTTCCCTCCTCCCCAAGATGGCATGCAATCTGATATAGGCTCTCCATATACATTCATATTAAACATTTTCACTTTAGTCATGTTGTAAAGAAGAATTATTACCAATAGAATGGATGGACCAGGAGAAAGAAGAAACGAGAGAGAGAGAGAGAGAGAGAGAGAGAGAGAGAGAGAGAGAGAGAACTATGTTGCTTACCTGGTCAGTTCTAGTACTCACAGAGGTGATTGTTGCTTTTCTTTCATTCTCAAAGAGGACCGTGACATGAAGAAGGTGACGCTATGACATGCAAGTGAATTAGATTTAAGGGAGGTAGGGCTCTGCAAAGTCACTAGCCTCATTTTCTCCTCTGGAGATCTTAGCTTAAAAAGGTCAAGGTCTCCCACAGAATGCAGGGCCATCTCCAGTTGTCCTAATCTATATGGAAATGACTGGATAGATCATTGGTGAAATGAAATGTTCTGTGGCCTTTAGGGACTAAGATTTTAAACACATACCTATTTTATGAAGCCGAAAATACATTAAAAATCATAAAATTTTTTTTAGTGGAAAACTGGTTTCTTTTTTGTTTTTAAGCTTTTAAAATTATAATATTTTGTATATTAAAAATTTAAGAGCTAACAGGTGTGTTCTATATGGAACAAGCAAATAAGATATTCTTATTTTCATATATTTTTTCATTTTCTCCTAATATTTTGACCTTATAAATATTGCAGAAACCCTTGTTCCTATTCTAAAATGGTCCCATTGATTCTCAACACTCAGTCTTATCTCAAATTTTATTTGAAAGGAGTGGGTCTAGATAAGTGGATATTTGGGTAGGAAACAGCAGGAGGGATCTAAAGCTTTGGTTCTCAAACTCATTCCCAAAATCCCCTGGAATAAAAAGAGAAATTGTCTAGTCTGGGAAGGGAGAGATCCAGACTAACCATTCTGTTCAAGTAACTGTAATTGCCTCTAGGCATATACCCAGGGTATCTTCTGGATAATGTGGGCACAGACAATGTCAATAAAGGAGAAGATATATATTGTTCCTCATGAGAATAAGCTATAGGCGCTCTCCTGTATGTGAATGCCACAGTTCACAAGTGGAACTCTGCAAAAGAGAGTGGCTACAATAACACCCATCTATTGTCACAACAGACACAAAGTCCCTGCCCTCTACATCAGAGAACCCTCTCTGTGCAGCTGCCTATCCATCACCAATTCCTTGTTCTCATGCACCATGTGCATCTCCTGCCATTACTCTGTGCTCTGGTCTAAGAGTAATCTAAAGGGACACTGTTGCCATGGAGACTAGAAGATATTTCAGGTTCTTAGACTTATTTTTTCCCCTCTACTTTAACCAACTGTAATTTAGTAGAGGTGAAAGTTTCTACATCTTGGAAATGTGAGTCTGTGAAATTTCTTTGGGTTCTAATTTTTGGCAAAAATGAGTCATTTCCAATCACATTTCTTTAATTTTTCTGCAAGAAAAAATGTCCCAAAGTAATAATTCTGTCACCTATTTATGTATCTAGCTAGTACTTTTATAGTATTTCAAAGTACTTAACTTATTTGGTCCTTACTACAAATCTCATCTAGATGATACCCCAATATTGCAGATGAGGAAACCGAGTCTAAGGAAAGTTAAATGACTTGCTCAGGATCAGAGTTAGTAAGTGTCTGTAAGGGTTATGGGATTTAAAGATCTTCCATGCCCCATTGGACTTGCTGACTTAGCAGGAAGGGGCGGGGCAAGAGGAAGCGGAAGCCATGCTAGAGTTCCTGAGGTGGCTAGCAGTGGCGACTGCAGCAGCAGAGGCAGCAGCAGCAGAAGCGTGAGCCCCTTTTTGAGTCAGTCAGAATTTCTGCTAAGGACTCCTGCTGAGGACTGCCAGGGGCCGGAGCTTCTGGGAGCACGCTTCCTGGACACTGGGTGGTTGCTGTGAGTGGGGAGAGGAGGACCTTTGCCTGAGGTAGCCTGTTCTGTTTTAAAGGCTTGAGAATGTGGGTGCTTTCTACTTTATCTACCTGTGCCAATGTCATAACTACCCTGATGGCTTTCACTTTCTGGTTTTGGGACTCAGTCTTTTGGTATTTTAATAAATGTTCTCTCTTTATCCCCCATATAGCAAGCCTGATCTATTTTGTGATTGATAACTGCATCAGCATATCTGTAATTGCCATAGGCATTGTGAATATCGCATTGCTGATATAGTATCTGAGGTAGGATTTGAATTCAAGGCTTCCTGACTCCAAAGCCAGTACTTTTGTCACCCTTCCATATTGATCACTTTTCATGAAATACTTTGGCATTGAAAGCACTTCACATCCAGGCCCATTCTTAGCCTTTTTGTCTTCTCCTCCATGTAGTCTATAAGCCAGTGACACCAACTTCTTCACTCTTCCTTGAACAAAACTCTGCATCTCCCTACTCTTTGCATCTTTCCTGGCTGTCTTCCATGCCTGGAACTATCTTCCTTCTCATCGCCATCTTTTGGCTTCCCTGGATTCCTTTAAGCCTTAGCTAAAATCCCACCTTCTGTAAAAAGGTTTTCTTGATCCCTCTTAATGCTATTGCCTTCCTTCTGAGATTACTTCCACCTTATCCTGTGTGTATGTATACAGACATATATGGATGTGTATATGTGTGTATACACATATACTCATATGTGCACATCAACACAAAATGCATATACACAAAAAATTTGTACAGTTTTTTGCATGGTATCTCCCCAATTAGACTGTGAACTACTTGAAACCAGGACCTGTTTTTGCTATTTTTTTCCCTTTTGTTACATAAAGTGCTTAGCACAGTGGTGGTTCATAGTAGGCACTTAATAAATGCATGTGGATCTCTGTCTGTCTTCATCCATCTGACTTTCTCTTTGCCTTCTCAACTTCCTATCTATATATTTATCTTTATCTATATCTATATCCAATTCACTCTTTTCCCCTGGCCTCATTTTCCCTCTGCTTTCCCTCCCTCCTTTTATGTCCCTCCCTCCCTCCTGCTTTTCCTCCCCCTCCTTCTCCCCTCCTCCTCCTTCTTCTTCTCCTTCTTCTCCTCCTCCTCCTCTTTCTTCTTCTTCTTCTTCTTCTTCTTCTTCTTCTTCTTCTTCTTCTTCTTCTTCTTCTTCTTCTTCTTCTTCTTCTTCTTCTTCTTCTCCTTCTCCTTCTCCTCCTCCTCCTCATTCTTCTTTTTCTTCTTCTTCTCTTTCATTTGGTTTGACACATTAATAGCTTGATGTTTTTGTACCTTCTAGTTATCATCTTATCATAAAAGCATATAAAGTCTTAATAAAAATCCAGTCCTGCTATGAGAGAAGCAATTACATGTATCAGAGATAGCAAAGCACATGGTGGTAAAATATAACTGAATCACTGTGACCCAGTGTAGACACGTATTGTACCCTTACATTTGTGCTTGTAGCCCTAACTACTATGGTTGATTTAGTGTGAGGGATAATAATAGTTCACATTTATATAACATTTTATATCAATAATTTCATTAATTAGATTATCAGTCCTCTGATAGAAAGTATTTATAAATACCTACTATGTTCCAAGCACTTCAGTAAGTGCAGGGGATACAAACAGAAGAAAAGAATACAGTCTCTACTCTCAAGGGGTTTACATTCCAATCAGGGAACACATGATCTCAAGGGGGGATAGCTAGTATAAGTATTTTAAATCCTCATTTAATGAATTAGGAAACTGAGGCTCAACAGTTTAGTTGACTTGCTCAAAGCTCACAGGTAATAAGACGGGAATCAAAAACAGCTTTTCTGGTTTTTGATCCAGTGCTCTTTGTAGTACACAGTTTTCCATAGGAGTAATTCCCAGGACTGAGCTGGTGGGCACCTTAGCAAGGTGGCTGATAGCCTGAAAAGGGACTTCTTTCTCACCCTTAAATTTTTCATTATGGGAATTATACAGTGTATGCTTTTGCAAAGGCAGTAGTCATGGCTCCCAGCATGGGAATGTAAGTAAATTGTCATTCTGGCCCCTAGATCCAGACATAGCCACAGTCTTATTCCTTCCAAGGTCTGTCCTGCTATCCCTGATAGTACTGTCTACCTTATCCTGTCATTGGTGAAGGCTGGATTTTCTGTAGAGATTAAGGGTTTTAATGTATATTTTGATCAAGTAGCAGATTGGAATGAATGAATGAATGAATGACTATGTTGGAGTAAGGAAAATAGAAACTATCATATCGTCCATAAATATGGGAAATGAAGCAGTTGCAGGTAAGATGAGTAATGATGAGTGAAGATGCCTATTTCTCAAAATACACTCAAATGGTACTGAGATCATGATTCCTTGGGATTTTGATAGGACATTTTTAAAAGGGACTTCCTTTCCAATCTCCTTAGAGAGAAGGAACATGAGTATACTGGGTGCCACTCAGAGAGCTCAGCAGCTGCCAGTGCCAGAGGCCTCTATTTAAATCATACCTGAGTTTATTAAAATGCTTCTGCTTTATTAAACTTTTTGTCTCTTGCTGCTAAATGGATGCTACACTGAAGAGGAAAGGAATGTGGATGAGAGAGGATGTGTGCAGAGTTGTTATGGAAACAGCAGGGGCAACCAATCAGAGGGCAGACATTTGTGTTTGTCCTGGAAGACTGTTTCCAAATCATCCCAATAGCAGTGGGGCTATAGATGAGACAGTGAATAGGCATCCATACACCCATTGTGCTCTCTGTAATGGCTGAAGGACTTTTGCCAGCTTCCTAACCAAATGTGGAAAAGAGTTAGGAATCATTCACCCAGCATTCATAGCCATGCAGTCATAAACAGAGCAGGGAGGATCTAGACATAGAAAGAGAGGTGACAGACAGACAGACAGACAGATAGATAGATAGATAGATAGATAGATAGATAGATAGATAGATAGATAGATAGTTAGATAGATGGATGGATGGATGGAGAGATTACATAGATTAAACATATTAGATAAATAAATGGAGTGGTAGATTTGATAGAAAGGTTTATAGGTGCATAAATGGATGGATGGATGAATGAATGGATGGATGGATAGATGGATGGGTGCATCAAGAAAAATATATAGAAAGGAAGGATGATAAAGAGTGAGAGAAAGCAAGAGGGAGAAATCATGAGAAAGGTGTGTGTGTGTGTGAGAGAGAGAGAGAGACAGAGAGACAGACAGATAGAAAGAGACAGAGAGAGAGACAGAGACAGAGAGACTGAGAGAGAGCTTTCTCAAATTAGTTGCAGTTCCATGTATTTTATTTCAGAACTTCCCCACCTTCTGAACATAGACATCTCCTAGGCCTGGGGAGAAGCTAATAAAGTGTCCTCAAAAATGTTTCCCCATCTGCAAAGTAAGAATAGTAATAATAGAAATAACTAGCATTTATATAACATTTTAAGGTTTGTTAAGTACTTTACAAATATTATCTCATTTAATCCTTACAACAACCTTGGGAGGTCAGTGCTATTATTATTCCCATTTTACAGATGAAGAAATTGATGTACCGACCTAAATCTATCTCAGGTACTTGGTTTAAAGAAAATGCTTTTTGCACATCAAAATGCTATGCAAAGGATATTCATTATTATTAGACTAGTGGCATTTCAATTGAAGAGGCCATTTTCTTTCTTTACATAATCAGCTAAGTCCTGATGTTATATATATATGAAAAAAAAACAACCCAAATTTTGACCTTTGCGGAAAGCATTGGTAAAACTTATTGAGCAGTAGTTTGGAGAGAAACCCAAAGTGTGGGAATGAGAAGTAATGTTGCTTTGGCTTGGTGCTGAGTGGGAGTTGTGTGACTCATTCTTCAGGGGGTGCCTAATCTCTAAATGTTTTTTTAAAGGCAATGATGTTAGTTGCCCCCACAACTTTTCTTTCTTTTTTCCCCCTGTCATTTTAAGAATCAGAGGTTGGGTGATAACCATTGTGTTCTTTGCAATCTGTCTACGACTTTGTTTTATTCTTTGTTCTGCTTCTAGAGGTAGTCACTTAATAACTTGACTTTCTCAGAAAAACCTAGCTCTGGTCCTACTTCTGTATCTCACACCCCTGTGGGAACCTAGGAAAGCTGCTTTACCTTTCAGTGTTCTGGACATTTCTCTAAGGCTTTAGGTTGTTGAGAAAGTGACAGTCCTGCCTTGGTAGAGTCGCCCTGGGTGACTTTTAAGTTTCCTTCCATCTCTAAATCATAGGATCATGCACGATCTAAGTCATAGGATCACAATCCTATGACTACTGTTCTCCCTTCTTCCCTGGTCTCTTACAATCAGATAATCAACTAGTATTTATTACATGCTTAATTATGTGCCAAGCACTGTGTTAAAGCCTGGGAATACAAATATAAGTAGAAAGAGATTCCAAGGCTTTAATTAGATTTTCCTTAATGGAGAAAGACAAAAGATAAAAAGAAGATTAATAGGGGGTGGGGGAGAGATGAAGGTACCCAGTATGAGGGTGTGCAAATCTTGAGTATAGCCTAGAGGGGAATGAGACAAGTCTGGGCTAGACACCATCATAAAAAGGAGATTATTGGAGGAGTTCTCCAAACAGAGAGAGAGAGACCAGGTATTTCCAATGTTGGATTATGGACTGGAATGATGATTCAGAACGAAGAGCCTGACATGTTAGGAAGGGGTCCTGAGTGCAATCTAATGAGAAATGATATAGTTATGGTTTGAGTGATGACTTTTATTAAACACATTGAAGTAGTATGTAAATATGTGTGTGGCTAATAGGACTGTCTTGCTGGTAATGAACACTGGATCTTTAAAATCCACATCTTCAGAGAATTGTAATAAACTCTACATTGGCAAGCATTACTGGGCTCTTGCATTGGGAGTCAATAGCATCAATGCTTCTCAAAACTCTGCATATATGTCATCAGTGATAAGTTGTGATTGGAGTCATGGTCTTCTGTGTTTTGCATTTAAATATTTAAATCCCTCTACAACTTGGCTCCAGCCTATCTTACCAAGTTCATTGATTCTCTTTATACATTCTATATTTCAATCAAAATTGGTTTACTGTTTCTCCATCCCCTGTCTTCATATCTTGGCACAACATTTTCCCCAAAGCCAGGATTACATTTCCTTTTCACATCTGCATCTTGGAATCTCTACTTTCCTTCAAAACTCAACTCAGGCCTCATCTTTTACAATGTGAAACTTTCCTTGACCCCTCTCAAAATTCAAAAATTGCCTTCTTTTTGTTTTGTACAAATTTTCCATATAGGTGTACACATTACATATGTGTATACATTGTTTGCTTTGGTAGAATGTAAGTTCTTTGAGGGCAGGGATTATTTATTTTTTTATTTGGTACCAGCGTTTAGCACTGTGCCTGGTATGTATTAGGTGCTTGATGAATAAATACTTGTTAATTGATAATCATGATTACTCAAAATCATTATTTTCCTGAAAAGCACTGATCAAATACTTCTTTGTATTTAAAACTGTGTTAAGTTCTGGACAGAGTAAGTAAAAAAGTCAGTTTTTCCTTTTTGTCAGTCAGAAAGTACTTACTAATCACCTACTGTATGACATTTAATCTCAAAGTAAGGGAAACTGTTTTATACTCCTGTGGAGAATGAAGCAGAAATATCCCTGAAAGCTATATACTACATAAAACAAAACAAAACAAAATATCTTGTTGTATTTGAAGATTAAGGCGTCGGCACCAAAGCCCTATTAACGTGTCACTGTATCTTGAGATGATATTGGATTCCACAGTGTTTTTTTACAGGAGTGCGAGTCCTGGGACAAGTAAGGGCCCAGTTCCTATAGTCAGAGGACCCATCTCCAGTGGCTTAGCTTATAGAAACTCAGCACCAAAAAGTTGGCAGTTGGTGATTATTATGCTTTAGTCACCATACCTCATAACACCATATAATAAAGCCTGGAGGGAGTGCCTATAGTAATAAAATCATAGATCCTTAGGATTTTAATAGCAATGGTAGTTATAAAAACTTCATGATTGACTCATTAAGGGATTTGATGTTTGTTGTCCAAGGACTAGCCTAGAGAAGCTAAGAGAACTCACCCCAAGGTTGGCTATTTGGTAAGAAATTTTTGGCAACAGTAACTTATGAAGATTGTTTACAAAGACAGAGAGGGGCTATGATCTCTTGTGTTCATGAATGGAGTACCTCCATGTGAATCAAGGATCCTGGAAATTAAAGTAATTTAAGGCTGGAAATTATCTTTAATATGACTCTAAGCTTTCGATGGAGAAAGTCTTATCTTAAATATAACTTTTTTTTCCAATTATTTTTCCCTCAGGAAAAATACCTACTTGAAAAATACCATCATATATAAGAAAATATCTCTTTTGCTAAACTAATTTAGCTATTCCAATCTTTTCCAAATTGTTTACCATACTACTTTATAACCTCTGTCATCAGCTATTTCCTGCTATGGTATATGATTGTAGAAAATGATTACAATTGTAACTTTGAGAATTTGTTTCATTTTTGTGATGATATTCATGTATTGGAGTTTCTGGTTAGGAGGTTTACTGATTCAGAATTCTGGTGTGTGTTCTGGGGAGGGAGAAGGAGAAAGTATCCCTAGATAGCACATCAAGAAATCTTGTCATGGAAGTGCATATTGTGCACAATACAGCACCACAATGGTGAAGGGTCATTGAGGCCACATCTCTGCTTTGAGAAAACAATGCCAAAGAGAAAATATTATACTTTGAAATACTTCCAGGAAAGACATATGCACCCTTTGTGAGAACTATTGAAAATATTGGTGTACAGGATCAGATTACTTTAAGGATTAAAAACAACTTATCTTTTTTGGGCTAGATTTTCACTGAGTTATTGTACTCCCTGCCTTTTAGATTTGGGCTAAGTCAGAGCAAAGTCTTAAGGGACCAACTAATATTTATTACAGATTAAGTTAAGATTCTATTAAATTCAACAAATACTTATTGAGTACCATGTTCAAAGCTAGCTGATGAAGGAGATACAGAAAGAAAATACAGTCTTTCATCATTTTTGTCCTCAGGTTTTTTTTTTTTTGCTTTTTGGAGAGGGGAAGGTAGGACAATTGGGGTTAAGTGACTTGCT
The DNA here is from genome assembly GCF_028583685.1 of Petaurus breviceps papuanus. Taxonomy (NCBI): domain Eukaryota; kingdom Metazoa; phylum Chordata; class Mammalia; order Diprotodontia; family Petauridae; genus Petaurus; species Petaurus breviceps. Next base: position 17,523,191 of record NW_027185655.1, on the reverse strand, counting down.
CAAGGGCACAAGGCTAGTTTTTGAGTCCTCAGTTTCTTTACCCATAAAATAAAGAGTTTGGACTTCGTGAGATGTGTTAAATGTGCTATGGCCCCCAACACCCCTGAATGCTGCCAGAACAGATTAAATGTAATAAGAAAGTATTTAACAAAATAAATAAAAATACAATAAAACACAGATAACATCATATTTTAAAATTAAGTAAAGATGCAGGAATCCTTATGTTGAGATTAATGTCCTGTGTCTCTATTTGAGTTAGACATCATAGACTGGATGATTTCTAAAGGCCCTCATAACTAAACCAATGATACTAAGAGGCTACATGGGTAATAATTGCATTAGAGAGGGACAATATAAAGTACTAGGAAAATGCTGAGGAGGAAAGTTTTTAGTAATATTAATGCATTATACTACTAATAGTAATTGATATAATTATATTAACATTATTAATATCTTGCATTTATGAGGCACTTTACAAATATCTCATATTATCATTATATTAACCCTATTTTCCCATTTTTACAAATGAGGAAACTGAGGAAGAAAAAGGTGAAGTGATTTTTTTTTTGGGTCACCCAGCTAGTAACTGTCTGAGGCTGGATTTAAACTCAGGTCTTTCTGAACCCAGCTCTAATGCTAATCTACTGTGCCACCTGACAGCCTATCATTTTATCAGTGGTTGCCAAGATGATAAAGGAAAGTTCAAGCACAGAAAGGGCATTTGAGGTGAATTTTAAAGGACAGGTAAGAATTCAGCAATTAAAAAGAGGGAGGAGGGGTAGTTAGGTGGTGCAGTGGTTAGAGCACTGGCCCTAGAATTATGAGGACCTGAGTTTAAATCCAACCTCAGATGCTGACTAGCTACCCTGGGCAAGTCACTTAACCCCAATTACTTATCCCCCCCCATAAAATAAAAAGTGGGAGGAGGGAAGACATTACAGGCTTAGGGAACAGTGTAAGCAAAGGTCATCAGGACATATGAATGAAAAGGAATGCTGCCAGTGCACAGAGAGTTTTCTAGTTTGGTTGGACCATAGAATGGTGAGCAGAGCAGAAGTTTAGGAAGGCTTCAGTTATCACTGAATCTTTTTCTGCTTTAGTTTCTGCATCTATAAAATTAAGATAACAATGGAATCTACCTCCAAGGGTTGTTGTGAGGATCAAATGCAATAATATTTTTAAAGCACTTTGTAAACTGTAAGGCATTATAGAAATACCTATATTTAAACAGAACCAGTTTGTGGAGATCTTTGAATGAAAAACAAAGGACTTTAATCTTTCATCAGTAGGAAATTGGTAATCAACTGAAGGTTTTTGAGTGGAAGAATGACTATATATATATTCATAAGCAAGCAGCAGAATGAAGGGTGGTAGAGTGTAGAGGTGGAAAGACAACTTTAGAAGCTATGGAAATGACCCTAGTAGGTGGCCACTTTAAAGGGGCAGCAGTACAAATTGGTGCCAAAGGATACTGTGGAAGTGAAATTATCAGAATTGACAAGTTCTTTAAAAGTTTATGCTTGTGAGAGGGAGGTAAAATGCATACATAAAAAGTATAATACAAGGTACAAAATGCTCAAGACAATAACAATGATAACCCATGTTAATAGAGTACATTGAAGATTAAAAGCTCTTACATTCATTGTTTCATTTAGTACTCACATTGGACAGAGGAGGTAATGAGATAATTATTAATTCACTTTATAGATGAGGGAAATGAGACTGAGAAGTGTTACATAGATCTGAGATAAGAGCCACTTGCTTCCATTTGCTTACACTTTTTACCATGAAGTGTAAAGTACTCTGAGGTCCAAGGGATGACAAATATTGACCATTTTTCTAGAGTTTTTCCACTTATGGTGGAAATTAGAAGGTCAAAGGAGTTAATAGGACTCCCTTGGAGTATAGGGAGAGAGAATATGGCAAAGATTACCAACCCGTGAGCCACTACCATTCTTACAGATGAAATTCTGCTCTAATTAAATGTAAGTCAGGATCAGAAGACTGCAAAGCATGTACCAGGAGAGTAGCTATCATGTTTACCCTAGATCCAATACCTTAGTGCAAAGGTCGGCCTATGAATGGCCTATTTCTTCCTTTAAAAAATACACAGTGCTCCCCTGAAAATCTACTTTCTTTAACCTTTTAATGTTATTTTTTTGAAATCTGTTATTTAAAAATATTTTTTTTAAAAAAAGCTACATCTTAAATTTAATAACTTATTTAAAAATTTTGGTTTTGCCCTTTATTGAAATTGATGATGCATTGTCATATAATTGTATAGTATTGTATTATAAACAAGTCATTACACACAAGTATTCCTGCTGATGCATGCTGGACTTCCTGACAATGTGCTACACAATTGCTTGCCAACACTTAGTTGTTAAGACCTGTCAGCAGACTTGACCACTGATGGGTTACAACTTGTATTTTGTGTGTTCATTTGGAAAATAATGTAATCACCATGACTTTAATTCTGTTACACAATAGATGTAATATGTACCATTTTTCAAAATTTTCTTCTCTTTTTTCTTATGCTTTTACCACCTCCTTATTTTTATTCACTGTAATGGGAATGTAAATTTTGAAGATCTTCCCTGCCCCTAGGCTAAAGTGCACCTGGAGCTTGGGGTGGGAGGCTTGTTTTTCAGTAGATACTTCTTCATTGGCCAGTGAGTCAATAAGGTTGTTACATTCTCTGAGCCAGGAGAAGGCTATATAAGCCCTGATGTGTAGCTTTGTTTTGGGGCTCACTTTGAGAAGTGTTCTGTGATTTGATCTGGATTCTGGGAAGCCGTTGTCCAGAGCCCCCCGGCTTTGAAAAACCCAGATGTTGAAACCCAGATGTTGATTGGGTATGGATGTAATGGCTGGACAGTTTGGAAAGCTGTCTACTTGATCTGTTTCTGTCTTGATAATTCTGTCTATATATTCTGAAGTTCGGGGTGCTGACCTTTTCCCCCTGAACTAGGTAAATGATACACATCTGACTGATTAAAGTAATCTTGTTAACCCATTTTGAATTGCTTTCCTTTATCAAAGAAGATCCAAGAACCTGTGTTGGCAGCAAACCCTGAGGACGCTTGGGGTGCTTGCCGCTACATTCACTACCCCTCAATTGCACTCAAGGCTACTACTTCCCCTCTGGATTGTTCCAGCACCCGCCAGGGGGAACCCACTTTGGCAACATATGCCTTAGTGTGAGCTGAAAGTTTGCAAGTTTCCATACAGTTACCAAAAGTCCTTGAAGACAAGTGTTTGATACTTGTAGAAAGCAATATCAAGACTCCAGAGAATCAAGTCCAAACAAGGTCCCAAAACTGCCTAAAGAAGTTCACAGATCTTGGAACAAAAAGTCCCAATTCAGGAAGTAAGACTGGAAGAATGAGTGAAAAATAATAAAAATAACAATCCCAGGATAAAAAAACCATTATTCTGCGGACAACCTGGACATATACCTAAAAGGAAAGGATAACTCCACCACATCTACAAGCACATCCTCAAAGGAAAACACATCTTGGCCATGAGGTCATCTAGAATTTCCAGAATTACTGAAGCAAGAGTTTAAATGAGAGTTTTAAAAGACATTATAAATGAAATGAGGAAAGGAAAGAATTGGAAAGGAAACAAAATTCCTAGGGGAAAGACTTAGAAGGATAATCAATAACTTAAAACAAAATCTTACCCAAGTAATAGACTTTCTGAAAATTAGAATGCACTAAATAGTTAATGACTCCATGAGGAATCAACAAATATTAAAATTGTCAAAGGACAAAAATAGCAGAATATATAAAGGATTACATCAAAACAACTGAAGCAGAAAACTGATCAAGGAGAGAGAATTTAAGAATCATTATAATACCTAAAAGCAATTACCAAACAAAAGGTCCAGATATTATATTTCAAGAAATCATGAAAGAAAGCTGCCTCGATCTCTTAGAACCAGAGGGCAAAGTGAAAATACAAAGACTATGCTACTGACTTTCCCAAAATGAAAATTCCCAGGAATGTCACAGACAAAATCCAGAGCTTTCAGGTCAAAGAAAAAATACTTTTGTTGTTCAATTGTATCCAACTCTTTGTTTGGAGTTTTCTTGGCAAAGATAATGGAGTCGTTTGATATTTCCTTCTCTAGCTCATTTTACAGATGAAGAAATGGAGACAAACAGAATTAAATGATTTTTCCAGGGTTACACAGTTAGTGTCTAAGGTTGGACTTGAATTTAGGTCTTCCTGTCTTCAGGTCTAGTTCTCTATCCATTGTGCCACCTAACCACAAGCAGCAGAAAAGGAAGAGTTCAAGTATGGAGGAGATACAGTCATGATGACATAAGATCTGGCAACTGCCATGCTATTGGAGTAGATAACAAGGAAAAATGACATTACAAAAGGAAAAAAAACAGGCTTAAAAGAAAAACAAAAAATTCACCCTGAAAAAGTGTAATACTATTAAGGAAAAGTGTTTTTTTGATGAAATAGAAGACTTTCAAGTATTCTTGGTGAAAGGACCAGCACTAATTAAAACCTTTGAAAGACAAACTAACCAGCCAAAAGAAATACAAAAAAAAATGTAAATTTAACTAAATCAACCAGGAAAAAATATATAAACATGAAGTTTTTACATTCTGTTGGAGAGGTTGAGGTTTGCTGGAACCAGGTCTAACTGGCTTGCCAGCTTGCAAGAGCTCATTATATTTTTAATGTGAGAATTTACACATCAAATGCTAGTAATTGCAATTACTAATTAACCAGGGTTTGATTTACTCTTGTGTTGATTTTCTAGAGTAAAGATGGTATTAATAATGCAGATTAAACTAAAAAATATATGTACATATCCCCCCCCCAACCCAATTGTTAAACATTTTTTAATACAGCTCTTTTACTCTCTAAGCATTGCTTGGGCTCAGTGGGAGCACAGTAGAAGACTTAGGGAATAAAGTGATCACCAGAATTATGGTGAAAAAAAAAGAGAGGGGTTGCTTAATTGAACAGACTTGGTACCTAGCATAAAGAAGCAGACGAGTCTATTAATCTAATATTTTATAATAACAATGTTTGACAAAAACTGCTGGAGAAACTGGAAAGCAATCTGGTGGAAATTAGGTTTAGATCAACCCTTCACACTATATGCCAGTATAAACTCCAAATGAATACTTGACCTGGGCATAAAGGGTGTCACCATAAACAAATTAGAGGAACAAGAAAAAAATTATCTCTCAGATTTATGGATAGGGAAAGAGTTCCTGACCAAATAAAGGATAAAAATGATCACAGAAGATAAAATGGGTGGTTTTGATTACATAAATTTTAAAAAGATTTTATTCAAACAGTTACTATAGTGAAAATTAGAAGAAAAACTTAAAATATTTTAAAAATATTCCTCTGATGAAGATTCAGTTTCCAAGAAATACAAAGTAATGGATCTAAGAATAAGGGCCATACCTCAAATGACAGATGGTTAAAAGATATTAGCAGTCAGTCCTCAAAGGAAGAAATAAAAGCTATCAGAAGCCATATGACAAAGTGCTCCAAATCACTAATATTTAGAGAAATACAAATTAAAATAACTCTCACCTTCTACCATATATCCATCAGTCTGACAAAGTTGATAAGAAGGAAATGCCAAATGATGGAGGAGTCACGGGAAATCAGGTACAACAATTTTGGTGAAGCTGTGAATTAGTCTAGCCATTATGGAAAGTGATTTGTTAAACAATGCCAAACAATTCATTAAATTGAACATATTTCAACCAAGGCTATACCCCAAAAATTGAAGAAAGAAGAAAAGGAAACATATGTACACACATATATTTATAGCAGTTCTTTCTGTAGTGACAAAGAACTGAAAACCAAGAGGGCACTAATGATCTGTGGAATGATTGAATATACAAATCTTTCCCTTGAGGACCCACTTTTAACTCAGTTCCTATTTAACATCAGTTACATCAAGCTCATGACCACATGTGGCATGACTACTAATGAGTCCTTGTCTTAGTTACTATTGGATTGGCTCCTGACGGTCACTTCTGAAAGTCACTTCTTCCTCCCTTGGGCACAGATATTCTGGGTGTCACATCCAGGTATTGGGAAATCCTGATGCTCACTTTCCTAGTCTGAAATTCTAATCTCTGGAAAAGAACAAACGCAGAGACTAATGACAGGTTTGCTTCTCAGGGCCACATGGCTTCAGTAGTTAGAAGAGTCTAGGCTTTTCCTCTTATAATATTTCTTTTCATGATATTGTGAGTGGAGTCAAAAGATCCATCAAGAGAGAAATCAAAGTGGCAGCCAGGTGGCACAATGAGTAATAGCGCCGGTCCCAGAGTCAGGGGACCCGGGATCGGTTCCGAGCTCAGATACTTAACACCCACACAAAATAACTGTCCATGTAACCTTGAGCAAGTTACTTAACCCCAATTGATTAGGGGCAGCCAGGTGGCTCAGTGAGTAAGAGTGCCGGCCCCAGCACTGGGATTGGTTCTGGCCTCAGATACTTGGCACCACGCAAAAATAATTGGCCGTTTAACCTTGAGCAAGTTACTTAACCACGATTGCTTAAAAAAGAGAGAGAGAGAGAAAAATCAAAGGGGAAAAAAGGCAAAGAGGCTAGGTTGAGGCTGACTGGGGACTTTTGACATAAGCTCTCAGTTCCAAGTAGGTAGACAAGAATGAACAAATTATAGGCTTCATCTAGTCATGCAATTAAGAGACCAGAACCAATTACAAAAGGTCAATTCATATTCCAAATTTTCTCCAAGGTTCTTCCTTTCTATGTAATTATGAATCTATCAGAAGTATGAATCTTATTTTCTACATGTGGAGAGACACAAACAGAGACACCCTGGGTGTGCATCAGATAGTGTTATGATCTCCCTCCAGGAAAAAAAATTGCTGAGTAAATCAGCAAGTCTGGGTTTTGAATACATGGTCCATGTACCTAATCTAGAATATCCCTTTAAGATTTCTAGCCAGGCATAAGCCTTGCCCTTTTTCACTTTCTCCCCTGATGCCATATAAGAAAGAATCTTAAGATGGTCATTTTAACAAATTAATATATATCCCTGTATGTAGAGGCAAGAGTCCTCATGGTCCCCAAATACAAAGTTATACAGATTCAATATGGAAAGCTTCACAGAGTTTATTACTTTTTAATACTCAACAAGGGTCTGTCTTAGTACTCAAATGGCTTTCCTCAAAACGATGGCAATCAGGAAAAGGCAAAAATAAATTTCTTGTCTCAGAAGGATACTTGGTCCTTATAGGGCTTGCCAGGTCGTGTAGAACTCTCCTCAGAGGGATTAGGGACCTTGGATTTATGGAAGTCAATTTTAGTCAGAAACCAACAGTTTCATGTTAATACATTTTCATAACTACTCACTTTAAGGAAAAGTAGAAAAATAACTGACCAATTGTAATGGCAAGCAAAGAAGTGCTTAGTGCTTTGTTTCAGCTGTTTAATTATTTAGCACCTTGCTTCAGTTCAAGTTTCTTTTAAGACTTGCCCATGATTATATCAAGGCTTTGTTAAGAAAAAGAACTTGTGAACCCCACAACTTGTGAACCCCTGTTGCTGATGCAACAAGAAGGGGCAGAACAGGGAGGAGCTACTGACCATATATAAGGAGAAGCCCAAGCTGGGAGAGAGCAGAACTGAGAAGGGAACTCTTGTGGTGGCAGAGTTGAGGAGAAAACTTGAAGTATCCCAGCACTCTGTTTGTCTCTTCTGTCTTTGTTGATTTTTGTTTGTGATACTTTGTACAGAAGGCCTGGGACCTTACTAGAAGCCCTAAAAGAGGATCTTCTTGTTGTCTGTTTACAGAAGTCCTGGAGGAGGGTGATGGAGGTCCTGGGACTATACTGTATGTGGGTTTGTATTGATTTATTAGACCTTGTTTGTGGGTCTATGTTGATTTTATAAGCAGAAAATGAATTGATGATGGTGGCAACAATGTGTGTGAATGTTATTGTGGCTCTGTTAAGCTTTGTCTTCCCAGAAGCAGAAACTGTGAAGGACTTGAGGTGGACTGGACACTATGAGCTTCAATATGAATCTGGACAAGGAGCTAGAGAAGGAATTGGATGAGGAGCTGAGAGCTGCCCACCTGTGAATCCAGGTGACAGCTGGGTTGATTCAGGCAGGAGCTGGGACCATGGAAGAGGAACCATGGAATTTGGGAGCCAGCCTTGAGTCAAGATGAAAAGAACTCTTCTTGGGTACTTAATGCTGACTGAGAAGATCATGAACTGTGGCCTAGGGGTGGGGGAACTTTGTAAACTATACTTTGTACCTCTTAAGGATGATTGGAAACTAATCTCCAATTAATAAGAAGAAAGATTTTTGACTGAGAGATTAAGACAATGTGACCTGTGGGTGGAAAACTTTGATCTTTGTACATTGTGTCCCTTAAGGAGGCTTTCTCCTTAAGGATGACTGAGTTAAGGACTTACTGAATGATATCTTTTGCTTAAAACTATGTGGCCACTTTAGTGATAAATTATGTTATAACATTGTGAATGCTGTACTTTGGTTTCTGTAAATGATTTGCTTTAATTTACTGCTGAATAAATAGAGAGTTCACTATACTTTGTAATCAGAACCAATCAGAACCTTAGAGCTATCCACAGCAGCAGTCCTCTGGAAAGTTGCTTGTGCTTGGCTTTACACCAACTTGCTTCAGACTCCCCCAAAAGAAGGGCTTCAATAGGTTTTGAACCTATTTGATAAAATGTATAACTGTAATCCCTTTCAAACAGTTAACTAATTCACATCAGGGTGATGAAATTTGCAAGCTAAATTTCAACAAAACCTCTTCATAAGAAAGTAATTTTTTTGAAATTTCTCTTGGCAAATCAGTCAGAAGGGTGGCTGGTAACTGACTGGTTAACTGGTGGGGATTGCCTTGAGTCAAGCATCTGACATTTTCCTCCATATTTCAAGGTCCTGGACTGAGAATAGAGTCATGGCTCAGAGGGGATGGAGTCAATGGAGTGGCTGAAGAGAAAGTCATGTCCCAAAGGGTAGGAGTAGCCTGTCCATAAAAGGTGTGTGGTATGTTGTTTGTGTGTGTGTATTTTCTTATGTGTATGTATGTGTGTTTGAGTAAGAGGGATTGATAGCTCTTCCTACATGCTAACCAACTCAACATTGCAATCAACCACTGTCAGAGAGATAACAACAGGTCAATCACAATCACAAAATATCTATTGATTAAAATAATAAGGCTATTCTTAAGAATTTCCCTATGTTCTTTCTAATGTGTGAGTTCTATAATGATACTGATTGCTATTATTTATTGTGAAAATCAAAAATTCATTCTAAAGGTGATGCATATATACATTTCTCAAAAGTATCATGATTTTTTAAAATGTCACCCTCCCAACACCCACTTTTTTTTTTCTTTTTAGCAATTGGAGTTAAGTAACTTGCTCAAGGTTACACAGCCAGTTATTTCTGTGTGTGGTGCTGAGTATCTGAGCCCGGATTTGATCCAGGTCATCCCGACACTGGAGCCAGTGCTCTTACTCGCTGAGCCACCTGGCCGCCTGTAAGCAACTGGGGTTAAGTAACTTGCTCAAGGTTACACGGCCAGGTGTTTCTGGGTGGGTGTTAAGTGTCTGAGCCTGGGATTCGATCTCCAGGTCTTCTTAACACTGGAGCCGGTGCTCTTACTCGCTGTGCTACCTGGCCGCCCCTCCAACACCCACTTTTTAAAACAATTAAAGGCAACTATTAGAGGACTGGCCTTGTGGTTGGGAAGACCCAGGGTCCCCTTTCTGACTCTGATATATACTTAAATTTCAGTGTCCTAGGCCCTCTGAGATAGTTAAATTGAGTTAACATTTAAAGTTACAGTTAAATTGTGAATTGGTATCATGGAGGAAATCTCCACATTGGAATTTCACCACACTGAGAAAATAAGAGGCACAGTTCAAAGGGAAAGTTTAACTCTGGAAGAAAATTTAAATTGGGATTAAGATATGTGTCTTTTAACTTTTGATGTTTGTTTCAGCTTGTATAATATTTTATTTTTGAAAACATATCTTCTGAAATTCAAAATGGTGTTTCCTTTTGGTTACTTGTGGGATCAGTAGGATAGGGATAAGTTGAATTTTATTTTTATCCTAATTGGCATCTAGTGAATTTTCTTTGAAGTATTTAATGCATTTTCCATATTTCTGATTAATTTCTTGTGTGATTTTCTGAAATGCATTGCTCATATTCTTTTATTTTTTTTCTTCTCATTTTTGAGGAGACTTACTCTAAAATTTTCTTTTCTTGGTCTATCCTTCAGATATCACTTCCATCTGTTTTTTTTTTCAGGCTTAGGAATGGGTTTGTTTTTCTGCTTCCATTGTTTCTCCTGCCATTTTGTCTTCTAGTAACTTTCACAGGATCTATTCTTTTGCTTATATTCACCAAGGGTATTTCTAAACTGTTGAACATCATTTCCCTTTCAATTTTTTAATTTGGGTGATAACTTGATTTCTTCCTTTAATTCCTTCAGTGTATTTTTTTCTTCAATTTATCTTATTCCCTCTTTCATTTCTGTCTTGATTCTGCTCCTGGATCTCCAGACTTCTTTCTCATCCCAGCAATCTCCTCAATCTGGAAGATTTATCTGCCACAAGACCACAGTAAATTTTTTTCATCACCAAACTTCCCTCAACCTTTCAGTTTTCTCATTCTGAAAGGTTTCACTACAACTGTTTACCTTTCTCTGATTGGTCAATTAGCTCTGGAGTCTTTATTTTACAGAAATGATCATGTTCATTCCTTCATTCCTCTCCAAGATACCTTCTCTGCCTTGTCTCTCCTTTCCAATTTCCTTTTATATGTTTTGTTTCTCCATTAGAAGGTAAATTGATTGAGGGCAGCAAATGTCTTTTTACTTGCATTCATATTCTCAGCATTTAGCACAGTGCCTTGTACATAGTAAGAGCTTAGTAAAGACTTGTTGGCTTGACTTATTTTGAGAAAATCCTTATTTTTTATTATGCTACTAATGATATTTCAATACATCTTCTGGCACTTTTGCCCTTTTTAACTGAGGCAAAATATTTGTTTCACTGTGTTGATTTTCTTATTCTTCTGGGCAATTAAAATTTACCTTTGAGGATGTTTGGCTATTTTCAAGTATTTGACTTTTTGTAATATTTTTTAAAAGAATATGGGAAAAAGTCTCCTTTATAACCCATTCTGCCATCTTCACAAATTCTACCTTCTTACTTATAATTTTTGTGATCCTACAATCTAAAATACTTATTATTGGGTTGTTGAGAGAGATTGAGAGATGCTCTGAACTATAACATGACTATATCATTCACTGAATTCTGTTAGAATTTAATGGGAGTGAAAACAAAAGCAACCAAAGTAGCCTTGGCATTTGCCTTTAGCCAGATTAAACTACAGGAAAACAGCATATTCATTGGCAGTATAAATATGTACAGCCTTTAGTGAAGTATTGAAAATAACATCTTATACAAAGCTTTTCCCAGAGTAAGTGTTTCTGACAGGTTCTGATCAATAGGTGAAGGGAAATCAGACAGAGAAATTTTCATACTGCTAGTCCTTTGGGGTCCAACGGGAAAAGAGTTTTAAAGGTTTTTTTAAGCACTTAATTCACCTATTCATAGCACAGTAGAAATAGTATTCTATTGAAAAACAAAGTAAGTTCCCATTTTTTTTTTCCAAGTTGAAAAGTTTATGAAATAATTAAAAATCTTGCACTTACTTTTGAAAAAAGGTAGTTTCATTTTTCCTTTAAAAATTATTTCTTAATTTGTACATTCATATTATTTTTTTCCTGATAAAATATTTCATTCTTCTTAAAAATATATATTTTTTTTCTTGTTGGAGGCAGCACATAGCGCATAGATCCTGGACCAGAAGCCAAGAAGATCTGAGTTCAGATATGGTCTCAGACACTTCCTAGCTCTGTGACTCACAACATCCTCAGCCTCAGTTTCCTCATTTGCTGTTGATTTTTGTCCTTCATATTTGAAAGGACCAATGATACCAAGGTGTTGGGGTCAAGGTACAGTGTGTTCAACTGTGGCTTATTTGTTCAATATGAACTTAGAAGCCTCTGCCACAGATTGAGCACATACAGTCTATGTAAATAGTCCATATTCTCTATTTTCATACATTTTAATTATATCTTTTATTCTAGCTCTTCATAATTTCTTATTAGTTACTTTATTGCAGCCTAAGTCCACTTACCATGTACCTCTCAATTTATCTCTAAATGATAACTCTAGTAGAATATTATTTTATATACATATACATAGATATATGTATATAGTTATTAAAATAATGGAACTTTCTGTGAGAAGTTTAGGGTTATCATAGGGACTTACACCTTCTAGTAGACAATCCAACCTGTTCTCCTTGCCCTGCTTAATTTTGGGCTCAACTGACTACTCACAACTTTAACTTCTGAACCCCTATTGGTGTGCTTCCTATTTAAGCAAATCAGCTTATATGATTCCACTTAATTGCAGCTTCCACCTGATAGTTCTAGATAATGTAGTCATGGCAAGGGAAGTTTTCTTTCAGCCTCTCTTTCTCCAGTTTGAATTCATGTTGTTAGGTCATTTTATTTTTTCAAAGCTAGGTCACCATGCTAATAATAATAGCAGTTAGTGTCTTATCTTATTATATGTTAATATTAATAATATTATTATGCCTTATTTTATTATGTTAATATTAAATATAATATATACTGAATATAGTGTAGTGTCTTAAGTTTTGTATAGTATTTTATAGGCCTTATTTCATTTTATTTTCACAATAACCCTGGGAGGTACTCCCACTTTACAGATGAGGAAACTGAGTCAGACAGAAAGGTTAAATGACTTACCCAGGGTCATATATCTAAGAAGTGTCTGAGGTCATATTTGAAGTGATATCTTCCTGATTCCAGTACTACATTCACTGAGCCATCTACTCTAGAAATGCTACAACAAATCACTGTCAGTGTTTTAGAGGTAGTTTTGATGTGGGGGAAGTATATATTGACTACTCACAATTTTAACCTCTGAACCCCCATTGATGTGCTTCTTATTTAAGCAAATAAACTAATAGGATCCCACTTAACTGCAAAATATTTACCAAACAGAACACAAAGCAAGAAAAATCATGTCTACCCATCAGCCTAGTCTACCCTATCCTATCAATACATATAGTGTTTGTGGGTCCAAATTTATAGAAACCTAATAGGGAGACACATGAATTGGGAAAACCAGGTACACAAGCTAGCTCACAGTTCTGTACTACAGGCCTTGACATCCTTGGTGTCCTTGGGGAAGATTATACATCAAAGATCACCACTTGGGTGAAGATTCTTCAGGCTACTCTACAGATCCTTGCCTATATTCTAAGGCTGTATTAAATTCTTTTAAACCAAAAGTAATTCCCCTAAATCTAGGATGTGTAAACTATTTAGGTTGACACTTTTGACTGAACTCTGAGTTTTTTTCCCTCCAAGTCATCAATGTCAGTAAAGGTCAAGTTAGCCAAACTTCTTTCCTTAACTAGGTCTTTTCAGCATCTGAGGATTTTTTCCCTCAAATTGACTGGAAGAAGCAATGCTTTTCCTTCAATCAGTTCTTAGAAAGAAAAGTTTTCCTCCAATCAGATCAACACCCAGCAGCAGATATAAAGCTTGTTTTCCTCCTGAGTTAGCTCAGTAGTGAGGCAATGCATGCCCCAAACTCTTCTCTTAGTTTTCAGTTCAGCTGTTTTTCTGTGAGATATCCAGTCAACTGGACTTGACTGAACTATGCTTTTTTCAAGCATCAGAGGACTATCTTAGTGCTGAGTCCTTAGTTGTACCCAGCTAAGCTTTGCTCTCTTCAAGAAACAGGGTAGTTTCAATCTCTCCTCCTCTGAAGTAGCTGACAGGTTTGACAGGTTTCTGCTTCAAAGCAAGGCCTTTACATATGAAGCCGCCTATCATTGTCATAAAATAAGAAACTAGAATTCACTTTTCTCTCAGGTATCAATTGACCCATATTCACCAAAAAGTTCTAGTTAATAAGTATTTTTTCCCAGCTAATGATATAAAATTGCTCATAAGTCTTATGTAAATTAGGTACAAAGAAATTAAGACAAGGCAATCTTTGCATACGGTAAATGAATTTTCTTTGAGGGCTGCTTTCCCTAAGGTCCTCTGAAAATCATCTATACTTCCAAAGAATTATTCTCTGATGGGAAATGGTATGCTTTTTCAGAGGTTATCTCAGAAATGACTACTTCTGCCCCTTTCCAGAAATCAAATTGTCCAGATCCAAAAGGGTCAGCATTACATATATACTGGTGGACAAACTCTATACCAAAGGTTCATCTTTTTATTATGTGTCATAGATCCCTTTGGCATTCTGGTGAAGTTTATACCCCTTTTTTTTAGAATATTGTTTTTTAATGCATAAAGTAAAACATAGGATAATAAAGGAAACCAATTACATTGAAATACAGTTATCAAACTATAAATAAAAAAAACAAGTCCATAGTCTCCAAATTGAGAACCCTTACTCTTATTGTTGTTCATCTAAACTGTAAATCATAATTTAGACAATGTATCTTTTCATCCACTTGGTTTTTACAGTGTGGATGGTTAGGGCCAGCTCTTTTGGATGACTATGGATCTCATCCAGGAAGCTCTGCATTATTCTAGGTCTTGATGCCACCAGCAGATAATCATCCACTAACAAGAGCATTAGGAGCAACTCATCATGCAAATAAACTGAAATAAATTTACTCTATGTATTTGAAAATTCATTTTTTTGTTATATGACTTTCTAATTGATTTCACTGCCCTATGGAAAAATATTATCACAAGTTAATGCTTATTTATGAAGGGATAGTGAAACTTTACAGCAATTAAATGGCAATTAGTATTAAAGTATAGATCTTTGTTTTTGATCTGAACATATATAGTATCCTTATCATAGCCAATGTATGGGTAAAACTTATTAGTATTATATTTTTAAACTATGAATTAGAAAAGTTAGTCTTTATCAAAATGGAAATGGTTGTGCATTCAGTAGCAACTCTGACTTTTCTGTACCATTTTTACCATAGTGAAGTCAAAGGTTTAGTCCTTAAGGAAATGGAAACTAGAAGGTGGTAACTCTGAGGAGAAAATCCATAAAATGTATTTCTTTCTCCTTGCATCTTTTTTGTTTGTTTTCTATTCGTCTGTGGCATTACTGATGATAGGTATACTCAATATTGTTGGTTTTAATGTATTTTAAAATCAATAACCTATAACATAGTGCTTGACAAGAAAAAATATGAATTTATCATTATGTAAGGTTATTATTGCTACAACACCCATAGCATTTTCCCAAAACAAAAATGACAACAAAAAAAAGACAGAGAGAGAGAGAGAGAGAGAGAGACAGAGATGGAGAGAGAGAGAGAGAGACAGAGACAGAGACAGAGAGAGACAGACAGAGAGAGAGAGAGACAGACAGAGATACCAGTAAGAAGTAGATCCTTTTTATGGTAGAATGGAAGCCTATTTCTAACTTCTACCTACATATACCGAAGCAAAACTTCTGATTCTCCTACCAACAGGTGTGTATTCAGGTTTATTTTCTGCATAAGTACATTTAGAAAATTAAATTTGAGTGTCATGGAAAATTCTACAAATCCTTTTGTTACTCTTGTCCTAGAGTACTACATACCTTAAGTAAATGTAAACAATAAAGAAGCTCCAACTGTTCCAAGGGAGAATTTGCATGTGATCTGTGGGGTAGAACAGATCTGCCCCCTAATACTTCAGTATCAACTAACCAATCAACAGGTATTTATTAAGTGCTTAGCTATACTAGATCCTGGAAAATCACCTAAATAATTAGCTCCAGACATATCATTGGTTTTGGTTTCCTGATTGATTGAAGACTAAATTTAATAAATGTCTAAAGCATTTCTACATCTGGACAGAGCATCACAGCTGTTTAATTGTGCACAGAATGATAATTGATGGTGGGAAAAGAAGAAAGAAATGTGGGCCTGGACATTCTTAGGAGGGTACAATTGTTGGGTAAGAATGTAAATAGAGGGGTGGCCAGGTAGCACAGTGAGTAAGAGCACCGGCCCCAGAGTTGGGATGACCTGGGATCGAATCCAGGCTCAGATACTTAGCACCACACCTAGAAATAACTGGCTGTGTAACCTTGAGCAAGTTACTTAACCCCAATTGCTTAAAAAATGTATGTATATATATATATATATCACTACCATAATTACCAAATCAATTATGTTTAGGATTTTCATATGCAGGATAGCTAAGTCAAAGTAATGTCTAATGTCCTAGAACATTTATTGACCTGAAGAGATCAGCATCTTAAAGTGTTATCTTTCAAGAAATTGAATTAGTTACCTACAGAATGCTTAATAATGAGACCATGGATTCGTGAGATGGGAATAAGGGAAAGACTATAAGGATTCTTGGTCTTTTCTCGTTCTGTCCCCCTTATCATGAGATTTCATATACATATTTTTATACACACAAACATATATATGATATACATATGTAGATGCATATAAATGCATTTATATATGTCAGACACCAGCTTTTTTGAGTTATAGTTATTTATTAATTTGTCCACAGAAGATTAAGCATAAAGGAATAATATTAGGAGAACAACCTTCCTAGAATGATTTTTATCTAAACTCCATTGAAAGGATGTGAGAGAAATGATGATGATGATGGTGATGGTAGTGGTGGTGATCATGATGGTGATGCTTATGATGATGACAGTAATGATTATGATCATACTTCACTGAGCAAGAGTAAAGGTTAATAATAAAAATATACATACCTGGATTAAAAAATGAAACCAAAAGCAATTAATTTCCAGCAATTTACCTGACCAAATGGAGCCCATGAAAGGACTGGTGTCAACTACAAGAACTTTAGCCAACAACATGCTGACAAAGAAGCATTGAACAAAAGTCTGAGGCATGCAGATCTGATTATGAAAACAGAACAATTTGTGACCAGGTCATCCATCGCCACCTGAAATTACAGAATTTAAGGAGCACAGAATTAGACAAAGCAGTTTGTGCAAGGAAATGGTAGAAATTATGCAGAGTTTCTTGTTCAGTCATTGTTGTGCCCAACTTTTTGTGATCCTGTGGACCATATCACACTGATACTGTTTGTGGGGTTTTCTTGGCAAAGATATGTAGTGGTTTGCCATCTCCTTCTCTAGTGGATTAAGACTAATTGGGGTTAAGTGACTTGCCCAAGGTCACACAAATGATAAATGTCTGAGACTGGACTTGATTCAGGTCTTTGGGCACAGAGATCTAACTACCAAGACACTAAGTTGCCCATGCTTTTAGGAGGCTACAAAACTTTAGCACTGACCAAACACCTAGCAATACATGATCCAGTGGTAAGAATTTTACATTAGAAGCTCGCTCTCTTTCACAGACTGACGCATGATAAATATTCAGGAGAACTAAATCAATAAACAGTGGAAATAGACCATTACCATAGGTGGAACTGTTACCCATGATAGTCCTGCTGTAACACTGATCTATAAGGAAAAAAACCAACAATGTTTTTCATGGGTGTCACCATACTGTACACTCATAATCTCTAAGCTGTATGGAAAACAAAGCTTTCGAAATATAGAGACCTA
This sequence comes from Petaurus breviceps papuanus, assembly GCF_028583685.1. Classification (NCBI taxonomy): domain Eukaryota; kingdom Metazoa; phylum Chordata; class Mammalia; order Diprotodontia; family Petauridae; genus Petaurus; species Petaurus breviceps. The sequence goes on along the minus strand of NW_027185655.1, from coordinate 17,505,533 downwards.
GCAGAATAAATGAAGATCAAGGCTTTCTGCTTTTTTGGTAAAGTAAAGAAAAGAAACACGTCCTGAGCTCAGTTCTCAATAGTCTTGACCTTTCCTGTTTCTATGGTTTCCTGTCCCTAAATCTTATCTTCCTTCTGGCTTCCCCACCTGGAACAGAAGTTGTGTGATTAGGAACTTATCCCTGCCTTTATAATTTAGGTCCTTTGGATTGTTGAGCTTATAGTGAAAAGGCTTTTTATTAGCTTTTCTTCCTCATTTACTTTGACTCAAGACTGTTAGTGATGGGCATTGGGAATCCTGTGAACCAGTTTCAGAAAAAGTATATTGATGTGCACTTCAAATATAGTATGTTATGTTGTTTGAATCATTACCACCCAAACTACATCCGCGTCAAAAACTATGATAACCAGCTTCCAAACTTTCCAGCTAATATACTCTAACTTCCTCACCTGCTAGGACAATGAAAGGGTTTCCAATCATGCCAACTCCCCTCTCAGGGTTCTCCCTTAAGCCATTTTTTGGGGATAGTTTCCTTTAGAGTGGCATAACCAATCTAATGCTAAGCACTGGAGACTGCAACGTCCCAGAATTGATCAGGTATGGAGTCCATTCAGTTTGGCTGGATTCCTGGCTCAAGGAACATGTTTATTCAAAAATTATAAGGTGGGCTGAATTGTCTTTCCCAAATCTTGATGACTTCTTTTCCCTGTTACTGGATATTGGTTTTCTACCTTAACCCTAAGTCCTACCCCAATTTAATTGCTCTCTTCCCTGCTGGTCAAAAATAAATAGGGCTTTCTATCTTCGAAACTCTAGTCCTGGCAAGCTTGATATAGCCATGTTCTGGCATGGAACTATGGTGATGGTTAGCCTAGCTTTCTTTGTCATATATTGGGGCTGACCTGCTTCCTAAGTCTTCCTTCCTAACTAGGGCTATCTAGTACTAAGAATTTGGACAATCTAGGGTGTCCCATGGGAAGAGCAGTCCATTCTAAGCTGGGTACTATTACCCATTAGAGGACTATAATTTCTGCTCTCCTGCCATCCTAATGGCTTAACATAGTGTTCCTGGCTCTAATCTTACTCCCCTTTTGGTCTTCTTGTTGGTCTTCTTATTTAGCCAACAGTCAAGACTTCTAGTTCCCTAGGATTAGAAAGCCTTGCTAATTGGGCTCCTAATACAATTCAATAAAAATTTATTAATCATCTGCTACTACTGTGGTTGTTAACCTGGTATCCATGAACTTAAAATATTTTGATAACTATCTCAATATAATTTGTTTTCCTTTGTAATTCTATTGTGTTTTATTTCATGCATTTACAAACATTCTTCTGAGGTGGGATCCCTAGATTTCATCAGACTGTCAAAGGGGTTCATAACATGCCCCCAAAGTTAAGAATCCTTGTGTTATAGTTTGTGCAAGCCATTCTCCTAGGTATTTAGATTTATTTAGTTTCAAAGTATTTCCATCAGTACCATCCATTTACATTCCCAAATGGCACTTGGTTGGTGGCATGTATTTAAATTTCCTACTAAAGGACATGTTTCCTTTGGGAGGTAGGATCTGTTGCCATGTATCTGTCCAGAACTTCTATTTTACCTGATTCTGATCTTGGACTGGTGAGTTTGCTTAGTCTTTTGGTCCTGGTCATCTGAGGATGACTTTGAACCTTTTTACTGACATTATACACAGCCTCTCTGAGACCATTTCCTTCCTTTTGCTTCCTTCAATACAGGGTCTTTACTTGTTTCTTTTGTTCTATCTTCCATGCCCACTTCATTGTTTTCTTTCATATGTCCTCTGAAACTGGGGAAACTATAGATCAATGATTCACCTACCCTTGTCTTTTTTTCCAAATTACTTTTAAATGGGTGTATGGAGTGTTTAGGGACAACTAGCCACTCTGATACGAAAGTTTGATACTCTCTTTTTAGGTATACTCATATACCCTTTGTGTCTACCTGTCATCCAACTCTCACCTGGGGTTTCAAGAGGCTGTACTGTAGCATGCTCAGTGGCCACATCCCAGTAAAACCATCTCAGAATATTGAGAGTAACTGACAGGCCTTAAACCTTTTGGTGAGTTAGGGGAAAGTCTACACGAAACATATGAAAACTTCCCCCAGAGCAATGTGCATGAGAACAGTGGCTATGAAGGTAGCTGAAGCAGGCTCTGTGGAGTCCTTAGAACTTGGTCAGACATCAAGGCCATCTACTACATCCCAAGCCAGTACCAGTCATCTTGACTTTCATTTTGCCACCGGACTTTGATGACTCAGGAAGAGAGAGAGAGTGAGGCTAATGACTTTGCACAGCTCTGTCTCACTTAAATCCATGATGTCATTGGTCCTCTTCAAATCAAAGGATGAAAAACAGCAGCTCCCCAGGATATGCTTTTATAGTCCACTCCAGGCTTTGAGAAACCTCATGATAACAGATATCACTGATGGATGGTCATTGCTGTTAAGACATATCATGACCTGAATATATATTATGTCCTCTTGAGAGTCTATGTCTTGTTCACAGTATGAATGAGATGGGCTAGACACACCAACATGGTCTAATAGAAAAAGCACTGTATTGAGAGCTGGAGTTCAAATATTGTCTCTCTTCTTTACTAGGGAAAATTGCTAATTTTCTCTTAGCCTCTGTTTCCTCATTTTTAAAGTGAGGGACTTGAAGTAGGTAAGTCTGAAGTTCTTTATGTCTGTGGATCTATAAGCCTAAAAAAGTAGTATAACTAGTTTCACATTCTGAACTGCTCCTCCCATTATACTTAATGACTAAAGTATAAAGGAAAGAGATCATATAATTAATACCAGACACTTCCTTCCAAACCCACTAAATGATCATTTTGAGAAACTGAATTCTTTTTTCTACTTATTTCTCATTACATAGGGAAGAAAGGGCACTAATAGCATTCAAACACTCTATTGGTGGTGGTTACCTGTTTTACAGCTAGCAGATCTGGCCCTTCTCTAGCTAAAATTATGAATCATCATTATCAGTCCTTTTGCATACACCATAAAGAGTACCAATGAGGGGAGAGATTTCCTAGGGGACAGGGTGACCTCACTGTAACAGATTAACAGTTGATATGCTGATTGTGCCAGGGAATTTAAATGTACGTTTTGGCAGTGATGCCTACGTGTAGAGAAGAATTATAGGTAATTATACTGGAAAGCCAAATGGTAATGTCTTCTGCTTGACAAGCATGCTAAGTTTGGGTAAGTAATCATTAATATTATCTCCTATCAGCTGAAAAGGAAGATATTGTACACACAGACACATACTCATAAATTCACATGGCAGCATCATCATTGTTTGTTGATAGGACCTAAAGGATGTTTGGATTATTAAAGCAATTTGAGATATTAAGAATATTGATGAGGGGTAGTGGGACATAATGGACAGAGAGCTGATCTCAAAATCAAGGAAGAATTGAGTTCAGATTCTATTTCTGACATGTATTTGCTGTGTGATCCTGGGCAAACCACATAACTTTTTGCCACTGTAGGTAACTCTCATAGACTATACATTGCAGAGACCTATGTTAGTCAAAGAAATACTCTCACCTGGAAGTTCCTTATGCACATAAAAGCACAAGATGATGAAGGCTTGTTGTCCCCTGTTTAATAAAAGCCAGATTTTATAGTAAGTGACTTGTCCAAGGTCATGGTTCTGGGGTTGGGGCTTTTCCCATTGTATCTTTTTCATATGTAATATCCACACAAAAAGGTCTGATTTGAGAGATTTCCACTGAGATAGATAGGTCATGAGCTTTTGAAGCCAACACTTAGGTAGATAGGCCTGAGAGGCTCAAATCATGGAGGACACCATCACTTAAAAATCCAGGTAGTTTTGAAGGACATGTGCTGTGACCCATCTACATCCAATTCACTTTGCACCCTGAAGAGTGAAGAGAGTCTCATTAGTCTTTTATGATGGGACCATTCTGAGAAGATGATAACAGCAACTGGCCAGTTGCATGGATTCATTTATTTATTTGCTCACTCATTCATTTAGTCATTTGAATGATGGTTTCCATTTAGATGTGTTGGTTTCAAATCCTGCTTTAGACTTACTGTCTGTATGATTCTGGGCAAGTCAGTCTATACTTTAGGCAACTCTCTAAGACTTTAAATCACAAATCTGCATTGGCAGAGGAAGTTTCTTATGACAATGAAAAAGGATTATAGCTAGAAGTGCCCTCAGAGTCCATTTATTCTAACTCCCTCACTTTCCAGGTGAGGAAACTGAGCCTTAGGCAAGATAACTCATTATAATCCAACTTTCCCAAGGTCACATAAAATATTGAGCATCATAGCTGGGATTTTAGATGACTCGTGTGACTCTAGAACAAGGGGTTCTTCCACTGCACCATACTATACAATCTGGATTCATTCATTCATTCTTTCTTTTACTCACTAGCCATTTAAGTGCCTACTCTGTGCAAAACAAACAACTGAATTGAAGGGATGCTAGTGAATTACAGACAACTCTGCAATTTGGCAGTGTTGTTAGAACCAGGAAGACTCAGGAATCAAGACTGAGAATTGTAAATATCTGCATAAGCTTTTTCTCAGTCTAGAGAGTGTGAAGAAAATGCTTCAAACCTCAAACTGTCACCACTTTCAAGAAGAATGGCAGAAAGAGTATATTGGAGTAATTAGAGCATTCTCACTTCTGTATGGCCCATGAGATCCTGCTCTGAGTCCTTCTGTATTAGCTACAGCACAGTCATTGTTGTTTGGTTATGTCCAAATGTCCATGGCCCCATTTGGGGTTTTCTTGCCAAAGATATTGTAGTCATTTAAAATTTCCTTCTCCAGCTCATTTTATAGATAAGGAAACTGAGGCAAACAGGGTTAAGTGCTTTGTCCAAGGTCACACAGTAGTACATGTCTGAGACTAAATTTGAACTCAGGAAAATGAGCCTTTCTGACTCTAGGCCTGGCCCTCTATGCCCCTAGCAACTCCACTCAATGGTATTTCTATTTACCTTTTGTCCTTATCTATACAGAAACAACAATTCAATAACAACAAAATGACCTGTGTTGCCATTCTGCTTACACTGGATGGGGAAAACAAAACAGAACAAAAAAAAATAAAACCCTTACATGAATTGGTTGGTCCTAGAATAACATTAGGCAAAGTATGAGGTAGACTAGGTACTAGAAGGCATCAGCCTGGGGACTAGATGAACATCTTTCATTGAAAATGAGAGTGGTATTATTTGGGTTATTGCTGGGTTCTATCATGTGGATGAGAGAGAGGGAAGAAAGACCAACAAGCTTCATCTTAAACCCCTTGTTTTAAGGTACATGGAAGATTTTCTATTTAAATACCATCTTCAGGGTATTTTGTTACTGATTAATTCCATTTCAATGATGCTTATTTCAGTGAATTTTGCTTTACTTCTGCCATTCTGAACTATCTAATAGTATATGTGGGGAGATTTTGGGGGACATTGAAATAAGGTTTAGAGAAAAGGTTTTTACTTCCTATTCTTTAGCCACCCTCCCCAAAGCTTTCTTCATGGTAAGATTTTTTTTTTAAACAAACACATTAAAAAATCACCAAGTCAGTTTTGCTAAACTGTTTTGTGTGAAAAAGTCTTGAGGGGTGAAGAATGTTTGGAAGGAAGTGACTAATGGATCGAAACAAAATATAGCCATTGAAAGAAGTCTAACTGAAAGAGTAGGTGCTTGTCAAGGCAGTTTGTGAACTGGAAACTGACCCCACTTTCCCATGCCATCCTGCCCCTTTCTGCCCTTGCTGTACTGAGATTATCAACGGGGGTGCAGTTTTTGCCCCAATGATGGTGCTGAGTTATTTTTTGTCTCTTCTTCAAAAAGATCAATCGGGAGAGAGAAAAATGAGGTGCCTGGAGCCTTCCAAAAGAAAACACCATCTTGGAAACTGTCAGGAATGGAAGAAACAAAAATCTACTAGAAGGTGAAATCGAGATGGCTGGAAAACAAGATGCTAATAGTTAGGAGATAAAAATGAGTGAACACACTGAGGGAGGGGAGAAATCCTTCATTTCCAATGCATCAGTCACCATTACCAGAGCCCTGGCTATCTGTGGGCTGAGCTGTTTTGGGCTAACTGTGGGAAGTAGGCTGGCATTCTCATCTCCACACCTGTGTTTATGCTCACAGGCATCCCAATGGCTGCCCTTGCTTACTCAGCACAGACCTACTTCATTCTGGGAACCGCAGTCCCATCTCAAGAGCCAAGCACCCTGCTGGGAATCAGCGCAACAGGAACAGTTCAGTTGGGCTTGAATTACCTCCACAAAATAGGCTGAGCAAATTCCCTTAATGCCAGACCTCTCTGCTGAGTTTCCAAGCAAGTAGGCTGCTGCAACTCCCTGCTCGGCTTTAAAAATGTACTAAACATGTGATTCACCCACAGGCCACTAGAAAAGTTCCCAACTGTTCTCTGGGGTAGATTGTTCTCACAGTACTAATTAGCTCCTTCTCTTGCTATTGGGGCCATTCCCTTGGGTGGTATGGGTGTGTGTGGCCAAGTTCAAGGGCTAATTGGAAGAAACTGAGGGGGAGGACATATTGTTTTTACCCTCCTCCCCTTCTCCCCAGCAATTTGGACTCAGTAAAGACACAAGAATAAGGAAGACACAGAATAGGGATTCTTAACCTAGAGTTCTCAATAGGGGTCTATGAATAGATTTCACAGGGTCCAAAATTATGTATTTACTTCAATATAATTGGTCTCCTATGGAATCCTATGTGACTTTTTTTCATGCATTTAGAAACATTATTCTGAGATGTCCATTGGTTTTCCCAGACTTCCAAAGGGATCAATGAAACATGATGCCACGTTTAAGAACCCCTGACCCAGAAGATGGAGAAAGCAAGATAATAGGCTGAGGAGGAAGAGAGGAGAGAGAGGAGGAGGAGGAGGAGAAGAAGGAGGGGGCTGCCCTTGTGCTGATACCTCTTCCTCCTAGGAGACTGTGATCCCTTTTGGCCAAAGTCAGTTCAGGAGGTTAGGGACAAGGCAGGAGTAGGAGATATAGCCTGAAGTGATCAGCCAGAAGGAAATAGAAGGGGCTTTAGAGGCTCCTGTCTGTATCATGGTATTCTCCTTAGTCCCTTTCCTTGAGTCTGAAGGAGCCGGAATCTGTTGATGAGCAGTTTGGTGGCATAGTAGATAGAATGGTAGTCTTAGAGTCAGGAAGACATGTGTTCAAATCCTGCCTGAGGCACTTGCTCAGCTGTATGATCCTGGGCAAGTCATTTAACCTTTATCAACCTCAGTTTTTCCCCTCTTTACAATGGGGACACGGATAGTACCTACTTCTCAAGGTTGTTGTAAGGATCAAATGATAGCATATGTAAAGTGCCTGTAAACCTTAAAGAGCTACGGTGGATCCCACCTGCAGATTTGAAACCAGTGCTTCATGGCCGTGATTGCTCCTAGGATGAGCAGCTGAGAGATGGGAGTTTGTGAAGGCAATAGGAATAAAAAAATGACATTGCTCACTTGGGAAGAACTAAGGGAGGGGGAACAGGTTTGAATTTGGTGATAATCTAGATAAAACCTGACTAAAGGCTAGCGGGAGCTGGGGTATGTGGCAGATGTTTTAACATGTGCTGTCTTTCCTTGTTCCCCTCCATTGTCAAGAGAATCTATGTTTCTCTATCTGTTTGTCTGAATGGTCAACTCCATTATGTCAAGATCTTAGGATTGGCTTGGTCAAGTATAGCAAATGTAGGGAGAAGACAGAATTGCCATTAGATGGAGCCTTAAGAATGAATTTTTCAAATCCACGTGAACCACATTAAATTAGATAAATGAAATGATTTGGTCAGTTGTGGAGAGGTGGAGACGGAGCATAGTCATTAACCCACTCTTCAAGAACCACTAACAGTTTGGCACTCCCTAAGGACTTCTAGAGTGAGGTGAAGGACATGGCGAAGATGGGGTTTCCAGGGTTGTTTTTTTAGGGGAAATAGAATCAGGTTAATGGCTCACAGAATTGCCTGGCAGTCAAATTAATAAGAATTGATAGTTTTTGTTGGCAACATTGGCACAATGTAATCTGGATAATAGCAGCCTAGACTTCAGCAACTATCATTTCTGAAGTCAGTTACGTACCAGCTTTCCATTCTGGGACATCAAAGTAAGACTGGTCTCTTAGAAGAAGAAGGTAATCTGATTCTTGTACGTCCTTCTCTTCCCACTCTTGAAGTTCAAAAATTTACTCTGTGTAGCATGATGCTATGTATCAGGTGGCTGATACTTGAAGGAAATAAGGGATTCTAGGGATAGCTAGGTGGCACAGTGGATTGGGCACTGGCCTTGGAACCAGGAAGACATTCTCATGAGTTCAAATTGATCTCAGCCACTTGTTAGCTGTGTGACCTCTAGGCAAGTCATTTAATCCTGTTTGCCTCAGTTTCCTCTTCTATAAAATGAGGTGGAGAAGGAAATGGCAAACCACTCCAGCATGTTTGCCAAGAAAACCCCAAATGGGGTCACAAAGAGTTGAACATGAGTGAAATGACTCAACAACAACCAAGGCATTCTATGAAGTAGAGGGGAATCAGCCAGGGAGATTGAAAGTGGAGTGGTGTATTCGAGGACCAGAGAGAAGGCCAGTTTGATTGGGGCCATGGTGGCAAACTTAAAAACAGGGACCACTAAACATACACAAGCACCCCTAAATACTATGTGATGACTTAGAAAAACAACATATTAATATTATCTATTTTCTATTATATTTTTATTTATTTATTTAAATATTTCCCAATTACTTCTTAACCTGGGTCAGGGCGCACTTAGAAGTGTTGTGGGCTGCTTGTGTGGAGTAGGCTATAGAGGATAGGATGGAGGCAAATCTTGGAAAGAGAGTTTGGGACCAGGCAGCAAAGTGCTTTAGAAGACTCAATAGGAGTTACTAAAAAGGAGTTGGATGAATAAGGGAGTGACATGGTCAGATCGACACTCAAAGAAAATCACTTTGATAGGTGCCTGGAGAATGGATTAAATGAGGAAGGATTGGAGGCAAGAAGACCAATTATGAGGCCATTTCAGTAGTCCAGTTGAGAGGAGGTGAGGGCTTGAATTGACATGATATTTATGTGAAGGGAGAGAAGGGGATAGATGCAAGAGACATTGTGGCATTAGAAATAGCAGGTATGAAGTACATCACACACACACACACACAATTTCATCGGTCCTTATGCAAACACTTAAGAAAGAGGCTATAAACAGCTGGATTCTGATTTTACAGATAAGGTTCAGATAAGCAAATGATTTTCCCATAGCTCCTGGAAGAGTTATGACATGAACTTAGGTCTTTTGACTTGAATCCCAGAAACCTCATGTGTGTATGGAAGGCAAATCTGCTCTGAAAAATAATAAATCCATTCCCAAAGTTAGATCTCTTTTTTGACTAATATGTTTTCAAAGATTACTGTCTTTGGGAAGGAGTGAGCCAGTTTGTTTACACCACCTGTATCCTTTTTTGGGCACAGTGAATTGAGAGTTAACCATATTGTGACAGCCTTGCTCCCTCAATTTCTTCCCTCTTTTCAGAGCTCACTTGAGGTTAGTGTGTCTCTCTTCTGTTATTCAGGTCTTCATCTACAGGCTAATTCTTCCTTTGCATTTTCCATTGAAAAGCAGCTAGAAGAACATAGAATTGGAACTGTGAGCCTGGGGGAAATATTAATGGCCAGTTTTCATAAGAGTAGACCCAGCAGAGCAGCTGTAAAGAAATGTTCTCTGTAAAATGGGATCACTGAGGGACACTTTTGTTCAGAACAGGAGTAGGTAAAGAGGCCAACAGAGGAAAATGAATCTCAAAGTGAGGATACTGAGATACATAGACTGGATGGGGGAGGGCAAGATGGGGGAATATTGCACATTAAAATCTCAAAACTTTCATTTCTATAAGCCTTTTCCCTTTAATGAGTTAGCTGAACTCAGAGTAAATGACTGATTGAAATGAATCAGCGAGTACTAGCTAAAGTAGTTCACTCTGGTAAGAATTTGGAAGATATTAGAGTTAAAGAAAAGATGGTGACAAATATAGGATAATTCACCAACATTTTAGCAGCCCGACCCTTCCTTTATTTTCTGCACACCTGCCTTCTTCCTTCCTGTAATTTAATCATCACCTACCCCACTCCTCTTTAATTAAATTTGGTATTTTTCTTTACATTTAAGTAAGTGAAAGTCACAAGCACCAAAGTGCCTTAATTGGTGGTGACGAACTCCACACTTTCATGAGAGCAGGCATGAACACAGGTAGCATTCATCATCACAATTGGAAAAATTAAAAAAAAAACTTTTCCAAAAGCTATTGCCTGCCATCTGGATGCAATTATAGGTTTCTGCTTTACATACAGCTGTCAGTGAGTGACCTTGACAGCCTAAACACCTAGCATTCATTCACCCTACCAGTCATACCCTGGAATATCCTGGTACCTACTGATTTTTCTCTTCTGTAACAATCTAAGCCAATTTTTCCATTACTGTTCCTTCATAAGTCTTGAAGATTGGCCTGTGTCTTCCTCATAGAAATCCCCTATCTCCTTTTTCCTACCTGTTCTGTATCAGAGAACTTAACAAGCAACAAAATGACCAAAAACAAGTGTGGAAGGGAAGAGGGGCTGGTGTTTTATGGAGCATAGATGTCTATTCTCAAGTTAAGGAGAGAAAATAAGGTCCCCAAATTACTCTCAATTTCAAAATATTATGTGGAAATTTCTCACAAATGAGTCTTGAAGCCCAAGTAACAATAAAATGTTCCTATTTACATCACATACATCAACCACCTGTATTTTGATTGGAATGATCCCGCAAAGAAATATACCATTTTGTACCAAAAAGCAACTATATTTTGGGGGCAAGTTTTTGTCTTGTTCCCTTACCCCCTTTGTTTTACTAACCCAACCAAAAGTCATTAATGTATAATGCATTTCAAAAGCATTGAATTCCTTTTCCCTATTCTCCTTGAAGTAGCTGTATGAAGTCTGTTGGGACAAACATATGATTCTGAATCAAACTATTGAAGTTCCTGAATGTGGCAGTGTTTCCTTGTCAGAGATTTTCCTGCGCCATGGTAACTGGGTATCATTGAGTTAGAGGGAGTATCTGAAGACTCTTTCATCATTTTGACTTTTGTTAGCTTGTTCTCTGTGTTATTGCAGAGAAGCCTTAGGGAACCTTCAGAACTAATGGAAGCCTTCCCTAGAGAGTTCATATTTAATAATATATTTAATTTGGCCTACAGTATTCTAGGTAATGTATGAAAGGAAGATTTATCCTTCATATGTACCCTACATTTTCTGTTGCCATTGCTAAAAGTGAAGGAGGAAGCAAGCATTTATTAATTGCCTACTATGTGCCAAGTGCTTTACAAATTTTATCTAATTGGTTCCGCATAACAACCTTGGGAGGCAGGTGCTATTATTACCCCTATTTTATAGTTGAGAAAACTGAGGTAGACAAAGTTTAAGTAACTTGTCCAATGGCACACAGCTGGTAAGTTTGTGAGGCCAGATTTAAGTTGAAATCTTCATTGTTCCAGGCCCATCTCTCTATCTTCTTTGCCACTTAGCTGAGGAAATATCAGTTATTGGTCTTGACTAAGGTGTTGGTCCTGAATGACCAAATTCAAGGGTTGTGTGGCCCTACCTAAGATCCTGTTACCAACTTTTGAAGCAAGGTGGGATCATGAAGAATGTATCGGAGTCACAGTCAGAAGTCCTGGCCTTGAGTCTTAGTCTGTAATGTTGGCTAAATATTTCAGTACCCAGAACCACTTTCATTTCCCGTGAAATGTAGAGCTAGAGTACATGTGCTCTAAAATCCCTTTCAGCTCTCACTTTCCATAATTAGGTCACTTTCTACCTATGTTATCCTAGGCAAGTTATTTAAACCTTTGGAGACTCAATTTCCTCATCAAAAAAAGAGGGATAAACATATTTTTACTGCCACATCAGGGCTACAGATTCAGAGCAGGAAGGATCAGGGATGCCAACTAGCACAAATAAGAGATGGGGAAAGTGAAACTTGGAGAGTTTCAAGAACTTGCTCGTGGTAGAGGTGAAAAGTAGCAGGGCTAGGATTTGGACCCAGGTCCTCTTGCACCAAGTGATCTTATAACTACACCAAGCTTCCTTCCTTCCTTCCTTCCTTCCTTCCTTCCTTCCTTCCTTCCTTCCTTCCTTCCTTCCTTCCTTCCTTCCTTCCTTCCTTCCCTGACTTGCTCACTCCCTTCTTCCTTATTTCTTTCCTTTCTTCCCTCCCCCTTCCCCTTCTCCCTCTCTCTTTCCTCTTCCTCCTCCCCCTCTGTTCTCTCTGTCTGTCTCTCCCCTTCCCCCTCCCCCTCTCTCTCCTCTTTCTCCTTTCCCTCTGTTCTATCTCTCTTTCTGTCTGTCTCTCCCTCCCTCCCTCTCCCTCTCTCTCCCTCCTTCCCCCTCTCTCCCTCCCTCCCTCTCTTTCTCTTTCTCTCCCTCCCTCCTCTTCCTCCCCATTTGTTCTCTCTGTCTGTTCCTCCCTCCTTCCCTCCATCCCAACCTCCCTCCCTCTCTCTCTCTCTCTCTCTCTCTCTCTCTCTCTGGCAAAGCACTACATAATATGAACAATTAGTACTCATTTGTATTTCTGTGCCTATTTGTAACCATCTTTCCACAGTGCCTCTTTGGGCTATATTATTCCCACTTATATGTGTTTTAACCTACTTATATGTGTTTAAATTACACCACAAATACTAGAAATGCAATGGATTTTACTTGGAACTCAAATCACTGAAGCTGCAAATGAAATAAAGAGATCAACAGACATTTGATTTCCTGAGCTCATAGAGCAACACACTGAGAATCCCACTCATTCTGAGGAACATATTGACTTCTGAAATTTGTTGCATTGAACAGCAGCATCATCATGAATAAGAGATAGCATGCACTGGCAGTTAAACTCCTGGGCTCTTCTGCAAGGTTTTAGAGCCTTGGCTTGGTTATCCTTCCCTGAAACAATAAAAGAGAGCAGTAACCATAGATTTAATGAGCATGAACTATCATAAAGCACCCAACCAAACAGACCATGCAACATTAACCTCAAAAACCAGGTTAAGTATAGCTGGGCAGTCCTCTCCCTTCCATTTGCTTCCCATTGCATCAGACAAGTGGAGATTTTGCCTTCTCAGTTAATACTTTTAGTCATGGAGTCCTAGACTTCACAGACTTTTAAGGTTAGAAGAGATTGGAGAGTATATGTCCTCATACTGAGTAGGAGTGTCAATTACATTGGATTGTAGACTTGCAACTGGATGGGACTTCATCCAGTTCATTTCTGCTCCTACCTCTCCCTCTCCACCTTCCCCCAATTTTACACAGGAGACCGAAGTCTAAGGAAATTAAGTGATTTGCTCAAGATCTGACTGATATATTAAGCATGAGAGGCAAGATTTGAATCTGGTTCTCTGATTTTGTAGCCATTGATTTTTTTCTCATTAGGTCACCAAATTTTTGAGAATCCTGACTTTCTCATCCCATCTAATTTTGTGGCCTCTTATTTAGAGTGCCCTCCCTATTTTAACTATTTACTATTTATCTATATAATACTTGCTTGTACTTATTTTTTTTTGCTCATGGTCTCCCCCATTAAATTGTGAGCTCCTTGAGGGCAGGGACTGTCTTTTGCCTCTTTTTGTTTCCCTAGAGCTTAGCACAGAGCCTGGAACATAGCAGGTGCTTAATTTGTTTATTAACCAACTGGTCATAGCCTCTTCAAGTTTGATCAACATGCTATCTATGTGCCCTTTTTTCCTGAATCATTGGCAATAATGTTGAATAGCCCAGGGTCAAGAATTCCTGGGTATTCCATTATTCTGAAAAGCAATTGTAGGGATGCCCATCAATTAGGGAATGGCTGAACAAATCGTGGTATATGATTGTTATGGAATACTACTGTGCTATAAGAAATGATGAACTCAATGACTTTAGAAAAGCATGGAAAGGTTTGCACAAAATAATGAAGGGCAAAATGAGCAGAACCAAGAGCACATTGCATACAATAACAGTAATGTTGTTTTAAAAATGACTTTTAGCAAATAAGTTATTTTGACTATTATAAATACCCAAATTAACTGTAAAGGACATACAGAGAAAGGTGCTATCTACATCCAGAGAAAGAACTGATAAATAGATGTATAGAATAATTTTACAGATATATACACATATACATATATTTATGCATGTGTGTGTTTAATATATGTGTGTGAGTGTGTGTCTAATGTTGGCCATTTGTAGGGTGGGGAGGAGGAAGAAAAAAGAGAAAAAGACATTTACCTGATAACTTTGTTGTATATTTGAAAGGAATAGCAAGTTGTGCATACTAGATTTGCAATTTCATGTGCAATCAACTTTGTATTATAATATGTGATGGAAATGCTTGTTTTATTACATAAATTAAAATAAATTACAAAAAAGAAAAGCAATTTGTAACTGTACTCCAAAAATCTACTAAATAGGACACATCTTTTGATACTCCAAAGAACAAAGAAAAAAGAGGTGCTATATGTATGAAATACATTTAGAGCAGTTCTTTATTGTGGTGGCAAAGACCTGGAAACCAAGGAGTTTCCAGAGTCTAGATTCCAGAACTAAGAGTAACCATATACTCATAGAATCTCATAGTATTCCATAGTGTCCATGCCTCAAGCTGGAAGAAGTGAACTTCACTTGGGATTCCAGGCCAGTGACAGCTGAGGTGAGGAATCATCTGGGAGTCATGCCATATCCAGAAATGATTTTGATGGGATCAAACTATAGAAATTATTTGTAGCTATACACATATTGCAAAAACTTGACATCCTTACCTTCTGCCCATATTGGTTGTCTAGAAAAATCAAATGGTGTTTCTGATTTGTACTTTGATTTGAAAAGGAGAGAAAGGGAAGTCATCCTTGTTTATGATAAGATATTCGTTCCTGTGGCTTTTTTCCATGGATTTTTCTCTTTGTCAGCAATACTCTTATTGGTTTAATTCTTTTTCTAGACCATCTCCACTTCTCTTTTCTTTTTTCTCTTCTCAAAAAACTGAAACATTATTGTCATCCCCGCCCACCCAGTAATTAAATTAGGATAGAAAACAATCACAGTTGTAAAGTATGTGTTGATTGTCACACGACTTGGTGACTCAAGTCTGTTCTAGAGGCACTTCACTTAGTGTTTTAAAGCCTTGAGATAAAATAATATTCATTGCTCTTTTGTAACTTAGACTTGTTAAAAGTTTAATATTTGGGGGCGGCTAGGTGGCACAGCAAGTAAAGCTCTGGCCCTGGAGTCAGGAGGACCTGAGTTTGGATCCTGTCTCAGATACTTTACACACACACACACACACACACACACACACACACACACACACACAACTAGCCATGTAACCTTGGGCAAGTTACTTAACCCTAATTGCCCTCCAAAAGGAAAAAAAAATAAAAGTCTAACATTTAACATGTTAAAAGTTGCTTTGAGGTGAGGTTTTTTTCTTCTATGAATTACCCTAAACCATTTTGATTTTCAAATGTACATCTTTTCTTTTTTAAAAGGTTATTTAACTTGCCAGGAAGCAGATTTAGGGATTAAATTTCTCTATGACACATTTCACTTTTTGAGTTAACTTTTGTTTTTGTGGAAGAAAAAATTTGTGAAATTCAAATTGATATATTTTTTTGAGACAGAATACAATGGAAGATCACTGGATTTATGATCACATTATGACTCTGGCACTTACTGCCCTCAGCTTTGTAGTGCCTGATATATTGTAAGCTCTTCATAAATGCTTGTTAACTTGACTTGGACAAGTAACAACCTTTTCAGGCCTCAGTTTCCTTCTTTGAAAAAGAAATGAATTAGACTAGATGACTTGTAAGATTGTTTCCATTTTTAAAGTTATTCTCTTAAGATCCAGTGATGAAGAATATCTTTCTTCTTGAAAGTTCATTCTTCTAGGATCACCTCCTTGTCATTATAATCTTGAAGCTTGATAACATTGAAAAAATTGAATTTGGATCCCCCCTATTCATTATTTCTATTTGTAGTATTTCCCTAATTTTTGATATATCTTTGAAATTTTTTTCATATGGTTTTTAGAAAACATTTTGTCCACAATCTTTTATTTGAAGTTTTATAATTCTTGGATTTTCTTTATCGGTCTCCCATAATTGCTATTTTCCCTTGCATCATTTTCAAATCTATCTTTGAATTGACTTTTTTATTATAGGGTTTCTTTTTCTTCTTCTGTTCTTTCTTTTGCCTTTTTGTTCTTTGGTTAAAAATATATATTTTTAGCTTTTCAATTGTATGTTAATATTCTCCAAAAATATTTTTGAATGTTGAATTCTATTATCTTTTCATGAGGTGCCTGAGTTGTAACCATGTCCTTCCCATGATTATTTTTGGGGGTAGTTCCATTGAAAAAAATTTCTTCAATTTATTATTAATTTTTTCTAGCTCTGCATTAATATAAAGTTGACATTTTTCCTGTATTATTCTGGTTTTGCCTTTACTTTTTTGCTCATAACTTTTTAAATTGTGAAAGCAATTTTTGTTTTTCTTACTCTTTAGAAAAGTTAGTTTTTTCAAGGGAAGGGCATTTTTAGTAATGTAGTTTTTCCATTGGGGCAGCTATGTGATACAGTGGCTTGTGTGCTGGGCCTAGAGTCAGGAAGACTCAACTTTCTGATTTCAAACCTGTCCTCAGACACTTAGTAGCTGTGTGAACATGGGTGAGTCACTTAATGCTATTTATCTCAGCTTCCTCCTCTGTAAAAAGGAGCTGGAGAAGGAAATGAAAGCCACTCCAGTATCTTTGCCAAGAAAACCCCAAATGGAGTTGTGAAGAATTGGAAATGATTGAAAATGATACAACAACAACTGAAAGCTTTTTCTATTGCTTTTGTGATGGGGATGTTGAAGAATAGGATCCTTTTTTTTTTTTTTTAAAAAAAAAACACTTTACCCCTCCACATTCTCAGAATTCCATAAGATTTTCATAAGATAAGATGCTCTAACAGTACCATGGTGTTCATAAGGATGGAGATTATCATCCCAACATATCTTGTGATGGTTTGTTTACATCTGGATCCTTGAGTTGTTTCCAGTTTGATATTCTAGGAAGAACATTGAGAAACCAGATTTTATTAAAAGAAAAGTGACCAGAATGTGAGAGGATTTAAAATCATGTCAGAAGAGGATTGGCTAAAGTAACGAGGTTATTTTTATTTGTGAAGAACAGAAGACTTGTTGATTGGAGGGGAGAACATGAGACCTTTCTTTTGAATTTGGAAGAATTTGGAAGCTTGCCATGTGGAAGATGGTCCAAACTTTCTCTCTCTCTCTCTCTCTCTCTCTCTCTCTCTCTCTCTCTCTCTCTCTCTCTCTCTCTCTCTCTCTCTCTCTCCCTCTGTCTCTTTCACTCTCTATATATGTATATATACATATATTCATTCATTTATCTATCTAGTTATTCATTCATTCATTCAACACAATGAAAAGATGGAGTATCAATAGGGAGAAGTTATGCAGATACATAATTTGACTTGATATAAGAAAGCAATTATCCATTAACAAAAATGGGGATTAGTTTGGGCAGCTAGAAGAGTATAAGACCTCAAAAAAGCAAAATAGTGGCCAGGCTTGATGAGAAGAAATGTTAAGGACTAGAAAAGAGAGAGAGAAGCAACTAATTTTGCACAGGCAGTCTCCGCACAGGCTCTGTGCCACCATGAGTGCTGTAATGCTAGGAACAGAGTAGGGAGAAGAGTATATCTGGGATGAGGGGCTAGAGAGGTCTTATATAAAATAGAAATAAGTCAACATATATTAATGTTTGGAATGAGAACCAAAAAGAATCCAAGGAGTGATTGGTAAACTAAAGGGCTTTTTGTCTTTTTTTGCACTAATGTCAAATATAGGAGGATATCTAAAAGACAGAATGCTGAAAGACTGAACTGTACTTCAAAAATCAATATCTATAAAAAATGAAAATCAAATAATGAACAAGATGACTGTACCCTAGAAGCTATTTGGTAAAGAGCCATGAGAGAGATTGGTAATGAATCTTTCCTGCAGTCACTGGAAATCTACTGTATAAAATAAACCTCTAGAGGGAGGAAAAAGAAAAGAAGAGAAAGAAAATCAAATTTGGAATTTTTTGACATCTGGAATAATTTTGTCAATTTCTACAGAAGGAAATACATCCTCCTGCTGCTGTTCTTATAGTGGAACACCCACATCTTTTTCTTTGACAGTTCTTCAAAAACCCCTCAAGAATAATAGGAAATGCAAAAGTTAACATTTCACAAATATCAACACAAAACAGATTTCAAGTTTATTGGGTTTGAGTAACTGGTTAATGTGTGAATGTGTATGAAATATTGTCACACTTAAACACTTTATGTTATATAAGTTGTTCCCATTTCTTTGTATAGAAAACAAAAACAAATCTTTGTAGATGTGTGTGTTTGGAGTTGCAATGGTAGAAAACTTTGAATGGAAAATTGATCCTGTTTCCATATTCCTTGTTTAATCATAGCTTTGACACTCAAAATTGGCTTAGGTGAGCATTCTTACCAAAGGAATCCACTTGTCAATTTTTCCATCAAGTACACTGCTGAATCACTGTTGGGGAAAATTCCAGGAATTTTTGGCATTTGTGATAAACATGTTCCCTCAACTAAAATTCTAGCTCCTATAGAGTCACTGCTAACCTGTTTGAATCCAACCAATAGATAGAATTTGATTGGTGGGCTAGAAAAATGGGAGTGAGAGGTTACAGGCAGACATACTCTTGGAGCTTTCTTTAATGAATAAATCAGGTAACTGGGTGGAGAATTTTGGAATAACAAGACCATTTTTGGAATTTTTGGAATAACAAGAGAGCCAGCCCATCCATCAAGACTTGAGCTCCTTGTGAGCAAGGATTGCTTCCTTTACCATGTTTAATTCTCATCCCATCTAAATCATAACCATCAGTGTGACCCTGACCAAGTCACTTAATTACTCTGCCTCAAATTTCCTCATCTGTAAAATAAAACTGGATTTGATGGCTTTTAAGGTCTTCCCAAATGCTAAATCCATGATTCTATAATCAATAAACATTTATTAAGTACCTGATATGTGTCAGACATTGGAAACACAAAGACAAAAGTACCTGCTCAGCTGAGGGAGATGACACACACACATATACACACATGTACCCCAAATCTGATTTGGGGAGGAGAGGTAGCTGGGGATGGAATGGAATTGGGAAAAGATGTAAAGAGAAAATGTATCCCACACATGAGGGATGGACACTGCAAAGGCTTGTAGGTGGGTGATGGTATGTGATGTGTAAAAACAACCAGAAGGCCAACTTGTCTGGGCTTCAATGTATGTGGAGGGAAGTGATGTAACATAAGGCTAGAAAGGTAGGCTTGGGACCAAGTCGTAAGGAATTTTATATGACAAACTCAGGAGTTAATGTTTGATCCTGGAGACAATAAGGAGACCCTGGAGTTTATGGAGAAGGGGTGTGTGGTGCTGGGCTGATTCCTGATCACCTTTATATTCAAAGCAACACTTTCATTTCAAGTCATATATTCTGGCTAATTCAATGAAGCTTTGATCCTGGAAGGGTCCAGCCTCATAATCAATAACCTCAAACATTCATTGTCCCATTCACCGGTCCAGTTAGCAACTATTAAGTTTTGTAAAGTCCTGAACCAGGTGGTAAATTTGATGGTTATTAGTCAAGTAGAAAGGGGCCTCACATCCCTTCATCCCAAAATGGTTTAAAGATAATTTCTCAACTTCTAAAGAAGTTAACATATTTGATGGATATAAGTCTCTTACTAGAAAATTACCTTGTCTTTTAAAATGAATTTTGAATTAATAATATTGAACTATTGAGTACTCTAGGATTCTTTTCTGTACTGCACTAAGCCATTTAACAAAAGAAAAGATAATTAGTTCTTATGGACATATCCAGTAGGGTTTAATATGTGAAATATACTATATTTGTGTGTATGTATATACACACATATGTGTGGGCATGTGTATACATTCTATGTAACTATACCTGGTCCTCTATTTTCTCTTTCTCTCTCTCTCTTTCTCTGTCTGTCTGTCTCTCATCCACCTACCTACCTATCTAGCCATTATTTGTTATACACACACATTTCCCTAAAGTGATAGAATCTTCTCTAGCTTCCTTCTTTATTCTCCATATAGTCCGATTTCTGGACTTCAATTCCTCAATATGTTGGACAATTTCCTGTGGGTGCAATATATTATTTCAGCTTCAGATCATTCACTTTTTACATTTTGGAAACTGGCCTCTATATTTTGCTCTAAGAGGTAAGATATATTTCTTTACCTGACCACTCTACTTCAGGACCTCCCTGATTGACTTCTGTACCATGGCACAGGAAACTCATTATTGGGATATCCTCATCGTCCTATAAGACCTTGGTATTTCACCTCATTAGTACTCTCTGCTTCTCTAATTGAGGGTAAGACCATGAACCTCCATTGAAATCTGGTTGACATCTCCCCCTCCTTGTTAGCATTTAGCATAATGCCTGGCATGTAGTAAAGACAATATAAACAAATGCATGTTGACTTGTCAGAAGAGATTCAGAAAGTGATAGTATAGATTAAGGACAAAACCCAGAAAACCATGGGACACAGGCATTATTTTCATCATGCTTTCATACTAATTAAAGGAAAGGTTTTCAGAAGAGGGAGGCAAACTTGGGAAGGGAAGAGTTAAGCAGTTGCCAGAAAGTAGAATTTGGATTTCTAGAATATGTGAAAGATAGACTCTTCTCCAGGATGGCATGTACCCAATAAGAGCTGGTAGGCAAAAGTGTATTTGCTCACAGTCTTGAAAATATAATTAAAATGGCTTTAAATTGAAAAGTAAAGAGGAGGGAAAAAACTGCTTCTGAAAGCTAGATACTATAGAGACTAACTGCAATATATGAAAAATTGCATTTGGGACACCCAGAAACTCACAGGAGACAAAAATCTGAGTAAAGAGCTAGTAATAAAACCCATAGTCTCTGATGGCTGCATGGGGAAAGGCTAACAAGCAAGATAAAGAGCTCCTAATGTGGGGAGGTATATGTGACCTCATAAATTTCTTTGAGCCTTGGTGGGATGAGACACAAGATTGGAATATGTCAAGAATCTACCTTATGCAAAAGGAACCGAAGAAATAAAAGGGGAGGAAGGCAAATAGCTTTGTAAAATAAAAATGTAGAGGCTGCTGGACACATGGGTTCCTCACATGACTATCTCTGTATAATATACTTTGGGATTCTTCCTACATTCAAAATATGTATCTCATGAGCTCCCACCAGAACATTTACATTGACAAGCCAGCCGGTTCGAAGTAAAGATATTTCATGAAATAGCCTAGCTCTAAAAGAAGCAAGAAAACATGACCTCAATAAACCTGGGGAACACTCTCTCAAATACACATTCCATCAGTGGGAAAAAGGTCACACAC
Source organism: Petaurus breviceps papuanus (assembly GCF_028583685.1). Lineage (NCBI taxonomy): Eukaryota > Metazoa > Chordata > Mammalia > Diprotodontia > Petauridae > Petaurus > Petaurus breviceps. Next base: position 17,483,997 of record NW_027185655.1, on the reverse strand, counting down.
ATAAGGAACATGTATGTAGAGATTCACATAGGAAATAAAGGTGACTCATTCATATGGAGAGAAAAGTCATGCTTCTGTTTCTGCAGGGCTGCTGATAGCTTCTAGTGATATTATCAAGCCTGGAATCACTTGGCCTGTTCTTTGCTGTTATCACAAAGCATGAAGGTTCTCTTAGGAATGTTGTCTTTGCTGGTATGTGGGGGTGGCATGTAGTCCCTGCCAGGCATTGTTCTTCATTGAACACAAATTGATGCTCCTTGACAGTGCTCTGCTGCTCCTGTGGTTAATAATGGATGTGGCTCTGCTGAGCATAGTTTTCTCTGATCTTGGCTTTTGGTTTAGCTTGAGTTCCTAGCTCAGGTGCTACTTCTTTCCCATAATGGGACAAATAGGCTCTGATATCTCCCTTTTGTGCTAAAAGGCCAGAGGATCTCTGTAATAGCTCTAAAAGAGCTATGTGCACAGGTACACACAGTCATCAAACTGGGGAAAATACACCTAAAGCTACTTTTAAGGAGTCTCAGCTATTAGCAACTTGGCAGTAATGGACAATTTCTCTGCAGAAGGAATTGCCTTGTCCTAAGGGTCAAATCCTTTGGAAAGCAAAATATATACATTTAAAAAGTGATTGCAGATTTACACACATATACATGTGTGTATGCAGGTGTATATTTACATATAATGTTATTTTATATAATGTATATATACACATATTTTATATTGCATGTAAATTATATTAACATTAAATGTACATACACAATTTCATTAGTTTTCTATATGTATACATATATATGTATGTGCATACACATATATAGCCTCACTCTAATTTAAGGTTAAAAATACCATATATCTTCTCATGTAATTTCCTCCTGGGATCTTATGCTCTCAAATTCTTTTTGGGGGTCTCTTCTAAAGTCTCATAGAGCTGTGTGGGTTTAAACTACACACACACACACACAAATATATATATATATATATATATATATATATATATATATATATATTTTCCATGAGGAACAAAATACTTTGAGTTTCCTATATAATGAAATTTAAGTAGACAGGGGAGAAGTTCATTTTCTTCCTCTTGTCTAACAGCATTTCTGTCTTTAATATGTATATGTGACCAACAACAAGATGTATAAAATAAAGTAAATCTATGTGAAGAAATCCAGGAACCAGGGAGGGGAGAAGCATGATGGACATTTGAGGAAAGCAAAAAAGGCAGAAAGAAGAGCAATATTGTCATTGTAGAATACTACAGACCAACTGGACAGAAGGAAGAAATTGATGAGGAGTTTGGAAAATGGATGATGAGCCTGGAAAGGAGCCATAATATAGTAGTGTTGTGAACTTTGAGTTATTCAGCCATTTACTGCTGATTTCTCATGTGACAGGAAAGAGGAGAAAGACTGGGCATAATTTAATGTGTACCCTAGATTGTGGGAGAGTAGATATCAAAGTGTTGAGAGAAAGGACAGGTAAGATTCTTTGAAAACATAGACTCAAAGAATGTTAGAGTTGAACCTCAGGGGCCCTCTAGTGTAACTAGTAATCAAGCAATAATCCTCCATCCCCATAAGGGATACTTGGGTTAAAAAAATTAGCCAAGAAAGTACAAGGCAGTAATAATGGATAAATAACAGTTTATGTGGCAGAAGACTTTCAGGTTTCAGTTGACTGCAAGTTCAGTGAGTTAATGGTTTAAAATGGTGACCATAAAAAACCCCTAATATCTTGAGTTGCATTAATAACTGGGACATGATGTCCAGAAAAAGGAAGGAGATAGTCTTGCAAAACTCTGACTGAGTCAGACCATATCTAATGTTGTGTTCTTCTAAGTCTTTTTTTAGGAAACCAGTGACAAAGCTGAATCATGTTTGTAGATAGGTCACTACTAACTAATAGATACTAACATTTGGAAGCTCATGAGACTCATGCATAGGTGATTAAGGGCAATAATAAACAGAGAAACAAAGGGGTGGAGAAGGGCAATACTATGGAGTGGCAAATATTTCATTGAATTAATGTTAGGAGTTCACAATCTAAATATTTAAAGTAATCTTAAGTTCTTTAAAAAATAAATTTGAAAAGTTTTTTTAAAAATCTTTAGAAAAATCTTAAAAATTTTAAAGGTATAATAAAAAACAATCATTTTGACTTAATTATTACTTAGGAATCAATGACAATCTGTCAGCATTTAAAATAGGGCTAACAGGTAATCTTTTTAAAAAATTGGTCATTTGGTAAAGGAATGACATTTAAAAAAGAGATTGGGGAGGAAAGTCCATATTCTATAGTTTAACTCTTCCTTCTCCTTCATATGAGTCAAGTTAACAAAAGGGATCCATGTGATAAAATCCTAACAAAACTGCCCCCAGTCCCAATATTCTAACTTCTTTATAGGCCCCATTGAACAACAGGCATTGATTTAACCACACCACAGGCTCCCCAGACTCAAGACAACCACTGCCCCTAGCTGGCCCCTGCTCCTTGATCCAATTCACATATTTGAACTGGTGTGTTCTTATACTCAACCACAATCACATCATCCATTTAACCCAAGACAGCCTAGCTATCCATCTTGATGAGACTGGATCACAACAATTAGCTAATCAGAGGACAGTATAAATAGGATTTTTGACCATTGAACCATAAAAGGGACCACTTCCCATCACCTAATCAGTTGACAAACCCCTCCTGCCTTTTTAAATTCATAATTTCTGTTACGTAATTGCATCATTACCCTAAACAAATCCATTTTGCTTTCTCTGAACTTTCTTGTTTCTCTTGGAGCTTAGCCAGTTTCTGGGGGGCATCAATCTCAATAAATGACTATATGTGGATTAGAGGTGGTCTGTCTAGGAATTCTGTGAGATGGTACTGCCCCAACACACCATGAAACCATAACATATAGAAGCAACAATTAGGAAAATATCCAAAAATTCTATCATATTTTCCCAGTTTCCAGAAAAGAGATGTCAAATTATTAACTGCAAGTGACAAGTAAGTTTAATTTATGGCCAAGAAATCATATTTATTGACTTGGTTTTCAGATCAAAGAATATCTTTTACTCGCATATGTATAGCTGTTCTGTGTTCTCACCCATTGTTCATGCTATGATTGGAAGTGGAGAACCGAATTTAGTATATTGGATGGCGCTACACAAGGATTTTCTCCCATTTCTTGAGTAGGAGCATATAAACCAAGGGAAGTAAAAAAAGTTCCCTAGAAGGTGCCCAGATCCCTGATTTCACCAGAGTTTCTGACACAAAGGTTTAACAGGTGTTTTCAACACATGTACTATCTATGGTGCCTAGACAGGGATTCTTGCCTGCTAAATCAATTCATAAGAGATTGCTTTAAGTAGTGAAGCTTCTTAGATAACCCTTCCAAAAGATTAAGGACTCATCAATTTGTATATAACATAGCCACATTAAATTCCTTAAACTCCTAACTCCAAAAAACTATCTATGACACCTCAGTATATTATCTGAGTGCAAAGAGTCATAAACTCTGAGATACCATCAGAAAGCAGACTACAAAATTCTCCCAGATATAGATACTTTGATCTCAATTAAAAGAATCTAGAGGAAGTGGTGTCAAGCCCATTTCCCAACAACTTTCATAGGTAGGAAGCATTTTCTTATATAACCTATGTCTATTATACTGCATTTTCACTCTTCTCATACTTACCTGTTGGAACCCTACACTGCAGTGTAGCAGCAGGCACCCCAGTATCCCCAGGGTGACTGCCAAGACAGGTTCTTAGATCTGCTTTTCTAAAGGAAAGCAACTCAAATTGGGTTAACAATCTTGCTTTAATCAAACATATGCTATTTACCTAGTTCAGGGGAAAAAGGTCAGCCCCCTGAACTTCAGAGAATACAGAGGTTACAAGCAGACAAAAAATACAAACAGACCAGCAGACAGTGCTTCCAGTCAGTTACCAGAGAGGGAAGCATCAATATCTAGGTTTTCAAAGCCAGGGGCTCAACAGCTGTCTCATCTGGTCAAATCACACAACTCTTCTTAAAGTGAGCCTCCCCCCCAAAAAAATCTCACATCAGGGTATATATAGCCTTCTCCTGGCTCAGAGAATGTCACAACCCTTTTGACCCACTGCCCAATTACAAAGTATTTAGGTGTGCATGTTCCTGAAAAAAAAAAGCCTCCTGTCACAGGCTCCATGTGACCACATTCAGCCTATTATGGGGCACAGCATATTTTCAAATCAAGAAAGATTCTCAGAGTCACTTGAGCCTATGAAAGGGCCTGGGGCAGGGAAGATCTTATAATCCCATTCCTATAACATGTGGTTAAGGTGAACCTGAGTTCAAATCCTTTTTCAGACACTTCTTAGTTGTGTGATCCTGGACAAATCACTTAGCCTCTCTCCACCTCACTTTCCTTATATCTAAAATGAGGATAATAATAGTGTTGTTGTGAACATTTACTAAGACATAAAGTGCCTTGCAAACCTTAAAGCACTATACAAATACTAATTATTATTCTTAATCCCCAAGTTATCATTCTCTTTTCAAATCTTCCTTTATCTTGATCTCTTCTTTGTGCCATCATATCCTACTTCATTGTTTACTTGTTTGTATACATTGACAGGACCACGAGCCGAGCAGTTTCAAAGCTGAGTAGTGAGTTGAGTTAGCACCATGGCTAGGGACAGCATTGGATTACTCACAGTTGAACCACATGAAGCCCCTGGTCTGGCAGTATGGAGATGACTTGTAGTGGGGCATTTTAAAAGGAGGAGGAGCAGAGATTATCACTAGCAGTAAATAGGCTGTTATTGTGGACACCTTTAACTCTTTTTCTGTGGCATCATAGAATAATATAGAACCTCATTTTTGCAGGTGAGGAACTGAAACCTGGAGAAATTAAATGGCTAACCCAAGTCATACAGTAGCAAAAAGCAGAGCAGAGACTCAAACCCAGATCCTCTATCTCCAAATCCTGCCATCTTCCTATTACACCAAAGGAACTCATACCCAGGTGAATTCTGGTATTGAGGAACAGTATGATTGCATTGATGGAATTTCCAGGAACCTTCCCCAATGTGGATATATCATTGTGTGTCTCTTTTGGTATCTACTGTTGTTTAGTTGTTTCCATCATGGCTCACTCTTCATAACCCCACTTGAGGTTTTCTTGGCAAAGATATTGGAGTGGTTTGTCATTTCCTGAGAAAACTGAGGCAAACGGGGTTAAGTGATTTGCCCAGAATCACATACATAGTAAGTTTCTAAGGTTGGATTTGAACTCAGATCTTCCTGACTCCATACCCAGTGCTCTATCATCTGCACCACCAAATTGTCCCTTCTTTTGGTATTCTGGGCCTTGTATTTTGTATATTCCTTCCCTCTGGGATTTTGTATGCTGTGGTTATGTTTGGTGTCTCACCTTTTTCTGAGAGATAATGTTTTGATATTAATCAAGTATTATGAGAAGCTTTTCTCAGGCTAGGCTGTATTTCTTATATGATAGTTCTCTGATAACTTTGCCCTATCAACATTAGGGATGATTGATAACCCCAGAAATAACATATTATCCTCTAATTTCTCCTTAGCCCCCAAGTTATACTGTTTTTTGACCAAGGCCAATATTGTTTTTCTTCCCCCCCCCCTTAATAGGATTTTATTTTTTCAATTACATGTAAAGATAATTTTCAAAATTCATTTTTGGAAAATTTTGAGTTTCAATTTTTTCTCCCTCCCTAATACAGCAAAGCAATATGACATAGGTTTATACATGTGCACTCATGTTAATAATATTTTCACATTAGTCATGTTGTGAAAGAAGAATAAGAACAAAAAGGAAATGCCACAAGAAAGAAAAAACAAACAGGGTGGCTAGGTGGTGCAGTGAATAGAGCACTGGCCCTGGAGTCAGGAGGACCTGAGTTCAAATCCAACCTCAAACACTTAACACTTACTAGCTATGTGACCTTGGGCAAGTCACTTAACCCCAATTGCCCTGCCTTCCCCCCTTCCAAAAAAATCCCCCCCCCAATGAAAATAGTATGCTTCAATCTGCATTCAGACTCCATAGTTCTTTCTCTGAACATGGTTAGCATTTTCCATAGTGAGTCTTTTGGAATTGTCCTGGATGCTTTTATTACTGGGAAGAGCTAAATCTATCAAAGTTGGTCAACATACAATGTTGCTATTGTTGTATGTATGTTCTCCTGGTTCTGTTCACTTCACTCAGCAGCTGATATTATTTTCAATTTTGCATCTCCATTACTTAGCACGGTACCTTTTTGATCCTTGAAATTAATTATTTAACAGAAGTTAGCTGGTCTCTATCTTCTACGTAGGTCTTGATCATAACTTTGTCAACTGGTAAGACCCACAGCCTTCTTTTTTCCTGCTTGAACATTCCTATTTCCTCTCTTCTTTATCCTCCAGCCTTGACAAAACTTTTTAAAGTCTTCTCCAAGTTCTCCTAATTACTGTACTTAAAGAGTAAAACTGTCACACATTGCTGTAACTACCATCTAATGTCAGTTAATGGTATGGAGGAAATAAATTCAGAGTTGTTCAGAGAGGTGTGTCAGATCACTCTGGTTGCATCTACTATGAGTCAGTAGCTTATGGGATCACTAGCAATGACTGATTAGGATTGAAATGGAGTGGTTAATACCACTGTATCCTCAATCAAATGAGATTAACCAAACTGGGCCAACTCTAGCTTATGTGTTCAGATAGACCCAACTCAAGACTAGTAAAGAAGTTAGTTCCAAAAATAAAATTGCAGATAGCACAATTGAGTAATGAACTGGCTGTGATATTTTAACATTTAGCACTTTGAAAGTGCTTTTCCACTTCAGTGCCCTGTGCAAACACGACTCAGTTGTGGGTGGTTTAGAGTCATTTATAGTCCACACTACTTGCAAAGTTTTATGTACTGCTTAATTTGGCACAGGTTTTGCTGTCTTCTGTGTCTTCTTAGGTAGTTTTTGAGCCTTATGGGCTCAAAAGCCTTGAATAGGCTCATTAACAGGCTATATTTTTGTGCTCAGTTTCCCTTCCATTTCATATCATGATTAATTGCTTTCCTTACTCCCAGGAAGTATTTAATAGCTATACTTTAAAATATCTCTCAACTTTCTCTGTTATTCTTGGATAGCTTGACCAAAATAGCTCACCTTTAACACATTTTGTTTGTGTCTATGGGGACAATGTTGTGAGATGGGACCAGGAGGTGGCTTTATGGGACATACTGTGAACTACAACGTTTGCATCATTTTGCCTAGAAACTAACAACAAGAAAGAGGCAACAGATGGAATGCCAGCCTCTTGAGTTTTAAACTGGAATTACCTTTTAGGCAAGCTCTAAATGAGGTAGGAAGGAGAAGCTTGTACTTAATTCTCATAATTTGGCAGGCTTTTAATGCACACAGAATGTGATGGTGGTTGGAACTGTTGTGCACTAGAATTTTAAATAATAAAAGAAAACCAATGCATTGTGCTTAACGGTCTGGGTAAATGAAAGGGCATGTGAAGCAAGTAGGAGTAATTGGAAGGGAAGGTTGTTAAGTGGGTCTGATAGCATGACTCTGATGAAAATCAAGGCCAAATTGATGGGAACAACCCATATTAGAACCTACTTAGAATAAAGAAGGCTTTGGAGGGAACTGTATGTCAATATTTTCTTGCCCACACAGGACTAGATGTGTTCACAATGAAGCAAATAACTAAAATGCTTTGAGTAAGATATAAAGAATTCAGATCATGGGAAGAGCCTCTTGATTCCACTGGCACAAAAAGGTTCTGCCAAGGCTGCCCACAGCTTCCTTTGCCAGTCTCTGTATGACTTTTCCTCTCGATTGCACTATTGGGTCTGGGCCAGAGTGTTATAGGTGAAGAAGGCTGGAAATAGAAGGCAATCTGACTCCATCACTCTCCTGGACTCTCTGCCCTCTTATTGACTACACAACTGTTAGCTTCTGGCTCTGGGAACATCTCTATAGGATCTATTACTCCAAAGATTATATGTTTACAAGGTTCTATCTTCCTCCTTTCTAGCCTCTTTTTTTCTTTTGTGTGCATTTCCTAAACTAATTTGCCCAAAGAAATTTTTTTGTCTTAGTTTATTATCTACTGTTAGTTTATTATCTTATTATTATTATTAGTTAGTTCATTATCTAAATTTTTTTGGGGGGGAGTGTTGGAATATTCTCAGGAAAAAGGATGAAATGGGGGATGCTGTACAAAATAGGGAGCAGGAAGTCTATTTTTATCTCCCAAAATTATTGCACACAAATATTTGGGACCCCAGTATAATTTCATATTTATTATTTTAGAGGGAAAATGTTACTAGGGTCAAATTTTTCTCATTAAATTTCTACTTATGTCTTTCCTTTTGTGTTCCTCTACATTCATAAAGTCATAGATTTAGTGCTTGTAGAGACTTCAATAGCCAGCTAGTCCAACCCCTTTATATTACACTTGAGGAAGCTGAAACCTAGGACAGTTCAATATGTACCCAAGTGACTTACTTCACACAGCTAACAAGTGCCAGAGGCAAAACTTGAACCCAGGTCAGTCAATCACTCAACAAGCATTTATGAAGCAGTTACTATGTGTAAGGCTTAAGATACAAAGAAAAACCAAAAATCTTTTCTTTAAGGAGCTTACATTCTAATGGGAAGGAAAATATTATATATATATACATATGTTTATGTATGTATTAATATCCATACATACATGTTTGTGTATATGAAGTATATATACACATATTTGTATGTATGCATATATGTACACATTTCTATGTATATGGAGAGAGGGAGGTTGCTGTTTGTTTTTTCCCCATGTATGTTATGTGTGTCCACATGGATCTGTCTAAGGGAGGGAAGAGACTTTGATTCCTGCCAAGGGGGAAGAAGAAGGTTGGGGCCAGAGACTGGGTACTCTGCTCCTCAAGAAAAGGGGGTACCAGGCAAGGATTATATCTACCTACTCCTTTTCATATTAGTCTAGGTGAAGTAGATTTGAGATTAAGGCTAAACTCCTGATCACTCTTGATCACGAAGGAGTACCCTGAACTCTATATCCAAGGTTTGACTCTCTTCTCACCAGAGTGTTGAGTAATCAATTTCTACCAATGAACAGGGTCTCATGCATTTGGTCCTTGGCTCTTTGAAGCCAGGGCTTTCTCTATGTATGTATGTATGTATGTATGTATGTATGTATGTATGTATGTATGTATGCATGTATGTATGTATGTATCTGTCTGTCTGTCTGTCTGTCTATCTATCTATCTATCTATCTATCTATCTATCTATCTATCTATCTATCATCTATCTTCACTTTGGGAGATACACTACCCTCAGGCCACAAGTAAGATCTTAGATGAGCTTTTGATGTAGCTAGGACACCCCTTTTATTGTTTCTCAATCAGCCTAACCCTGTGTTAGTCCAGCATCGTATAGTAGTTTGCTTAGTCTCCATCATTCCTGGGAGGGATTACTTTTAGCATGGCTAGGAATGGGAAACTTAGCGACATTTTGATTATGCACTTTCTGGCTACATCCTACTTTGCCTTGGATAATCCATCATTGATACCTCTGCTTATGGACTGCCTATAGATATTGGACCTCAACCTACTGTGCTCCTTAGGTGGTACTATAGAGCCAAGTACTTCCAGCATGCATATTGGGCTACCTCTTTTCCCTTGATAGACACCCAGGAGCTAAGCATCTTTGCCTTTTTCAAATGATATAATGGTTGTAAGTTAAAGGTAGTTTCTTACAAGGCATCACTAGAACATGAAGGGACCTAACATTTTTGAAGGCTAATCCAATGTAGTGCAAGCTCTGTCAGAGTCTAACAAACTGAAAAGCTCCACACCCCTTCCCTCCCAGATGTTAAGTTCTCTGAGGGCAGGGATCATTACTTTTAAGTCTTTGTGTCCTTATCACCTAACATAGTGCCTGGCATATCCCAAGAGCTTCATAAATACTTTATAAATGCTTGATGGATTCAAACTCTGATTGCAAGTCATACAATGGTTTGTATATCTGTCATCTATGGACTAAACCTTGCTACTTTTACAGGTTTATCTCTTAGCACAGTGCTTGGTGCATACTAGGCACATAAATGTTTATTGACTGAATGATTATTGAGTAGAATAGATGTTCTTAATCAGGAATTTATGAACTTAGTTGTTTTTTTAAAGATATTTTGATAACTATTTATATATGATGTTTCCTTTGAAATCATATATTATATATATATATATATTTAATGCATTTATAACTGCTATTCTGAGAATGGGACCATAAGTTTTTCTAGACTTCTGGGAAAGCTGTGACACAATGTTACGATTTCCTGCTCTAGAGAAATGATCAACAATAATTGTATTCCTGTCAAACCACAAAATCTCATGAATTCTGCCTCTTAAGGTAAAGAAAGATTGGGATATAGTGTGCTGGTAAATGTTTAACAATTATCTTTCTGCAAAAAAGTATGCCTGATACACTTTTTTTTCATTTTTAAATGCTTTATTAACTTCTGATTTACATAATTTATTTATGCCAGATTTTGAGTTACAAATTTTCTCCCCATTTCCCCCCTACACACTGCCACAAAATAGCAGTCCCACAGGATATCCCCTCCTCTAATCTAATCTCTCCCATATATTCTCCCATACCCCCTTCTACTTTTCCAAGAGGGCATGGTGGATCTCTATGCCCCAGTGCATGTATAACTTATTTCCTAATTACATGTAAAATAGTATTAATAATAGTATAATATATATATATATATATATATTTAAGCGTTTGATTTTAAAACTTTGAATTCCAGATTCATTCCCTTCCTCCCTTGTCACCCACTCTTACTGGGAAGATAAGCAGTTCAGCATAGGTTCTATATGTGTAGCTAATGCAAAACATTAACATAGTAGATATATTGTAAAAGACTGACTATATTCCCCTCCTTCCTATCCCACCTCCCACTTGATGTATTCTCTTTGATCCCAGCCCTTTTCAAAAGTGGGTGGTTCCAACTTCCCTCCCCCTCAGCCTGCCCTCCCTTCCATCATCCTCCCTCTCATGCCCTTCCCCCCTACTCTCTTGTAGGGTGAGTTACCCTATTTAGTGTGTATGTCATTCCCTCCCTAAGCCAAATTCAATGAGAATAAGGTTGATGCATTCCCTATTGCCTTCCTATTCTTGCCTTGCATTGTAACCATTTTCCCTTGCCTCTTCTATATGAGATAGTTTACCCCATTCTGTCTTTCCCCATCTCCTCTTATTATATTCCTCTCTCACCTCTTAATTTCACCTTTTAAGTATCACCCCTTCCTATTAAATTGGACCTGTGCCTTCTATCTATGTATACCTGTAAACACATATACACACATTCACATATGTATTCATATGCCTGTATACCCTTCAATATAGACATGTATATATATATGCATATATATATATTCCCTTCAACTGTTTTCATACTGAGAAATGTTTCATCAGTTAAAATGATCATTTTTCCATGTAGGAATGTTAATAGTTCAACTTTGATAACTTCCTCATGATTTCTTTTCCTTGTTTACCTTCTTATGCTTCTCTTACTTCTTGTATCTGAATGTCAAATTTTCTATTCAACTCTGGTTTTTTCATCAAGAATGCTTGAAAGTCCTCTTTTCCACTGAATAACCATATCTTCCCCTGAAACATGATACTCAGTTTTGCTGGGTAGTTGATTCTTGGTTTTAATCCCAGTTCCTTTTTCCTCCAGAATATCATATTCCAAGCCCTTTGATCCCTCAGTGTAGAAGCTGCCAGATCCTGAGTTATCCTGATTGTATTTCCATAATATTCAAATTGTTTCATCCTGGCTTCTTGTAATATTCCCTCCTTGACCTGGGAGTTTTGGAACCTGGCTAAAATATTCCTAGGAGTTTTCTTTTTGGGATTTTTTTTAGAAGGTGATTGGCAGATTATTTTAACCTCTATTTTGCCCTCTGGTTCTAAAACATCAGGGAAGTTTTCCTTGAGAATTTCTTGGAGGATGATTTCTAGGTTCTTTCTTTGATCATGGCTTTCAGGTAATCTGATAATTTTAAAATTATCTCTCCTGGATCTATTTTCCAGGTCAGTGGTTTTTCCCACGAGGTATTTCACATTGCCTTCCATTCTTTCATTTGTTTGGGTATATTTAATGGAATTTTGATTTCTCATAAAGTCATTAACTTTCATTTACTCCAATCTAATTCTGTAGGAGTGATTCTCCTCAGTGAGCTTTTTGAGATTCTTTTTCCATCTGGAAAATTTGGCTTTTTAAGGCATTCTTCTCCTCATTGCCTTTTTGAGCCTCTTTTGCCATTTGAGTTAGTCTATTTTTAAGGTGTTTTTTTTTTCCTCAGTCAGGCTGTTGACTATCATTTCATAATTTTCTTGCATCATTCTCATTTCTCTTCCCAATTTTTCCTCCACTTCTCTTATCTGCTTCTTAAGGTCCTCTATGGCCTCTAACCAGCTCATATTTATCTTGGAAGCTTTTGGTGCAGAAGTTTTGCCTTCATTGTCTTCCTCCTGTTCCATGCTTTGATCTTTTTTGTCCCTAAAATAGGAGTCTAATGTTGGCTTGCTCTGCTTGGTTTGCTTCCTTTGCCCGGTCATGTTGCCACTCAATTACTTGACTTTTGGGCTTTTGACCACAGTAGGACTCTGCTAGCAGAGAGGGAAGCTTTGTTCCAAACACTGGCGTTTTCTCAGCTGCCAGAGGTATTAGTTGGGTGCCATCTTTGAAGCTTCCACACACTCTGGCAAGCTGGTCACACACCCCAGGTCCTCCACCCTACACCACAATCTAGATCCAAGCAGGTTAAAGCAAGAGTGATACCCCTCAGACTGGTCGCTTGTTTCCCCTACACTCTGCAGGCCAGGAGCTGAAGCTGCCACATAGCAGCAGCTGTGCTGCAAGTCCTCAGTGGCTTCTGTCTCCAGCAGATAAATGCCAACGCACTTCCAACTACTAGATCCCAAAATCCACACTGCACTGACCTCTCCCTTTTTCCTTACCATCTATGTGTTGATAACTCTGGAAACCACTACAGCTGCTGGAAGTTCCAGCTGGTGTTTGGTCAGGCCTGCCCTGGGGCTAAATCCTCTTGCTTGTGTGGGGCTTGGGTCAGCTTCCAGAGTGCTTAGCTGACTGCTTGCTGCCAGCCTGCCAGGTTGTCTTCAGCAGGAGTTTAGCTTCTCTGTGTCACTTTGTGGGTTTTGTAGTTCCAAAGTTTGTTCACAGTCCCCTTGTACATGGATTGGAGGTGGTGGGAGCCGGAGCCAGGCTGAGGTCCTGTTTCTCCACCCAATACACTTTTAAGTTTAATCTGAATTATTAACATTTTCTCTATTATTCCTTTGGCTTAGACAATGAACAAACCAATAAATCCAGTTCTGACTTGTAGCTTTTGCTGTTTTCTGAGGTGAAAATATTTACCCTAAAAATTTAACAGTGGGCTTTCATGAGACCATAGGAGCTGGCTTTAGAACACCTTCATTGGTAGAAGAAGATCACAGACAGATGAAATCATGACTATTTGATACAATGAACAAAACAGGCAGAAAGGCAGACTACACAATCCATTGAAGTACCTTCTAAACTTTTAAGTTTATAATTTGAAAAGCTGCATTACTATTTATTGTGGGGCAATGCTAAAAGACACCTTTCAAGAAGTGCCTTCGAAACACATTTTGTTCTTTCCTTTTACCTGTTTGTTGAAAGATTTTGTCTTCTTGCCAAAAGCTGTTTCTTTGGGGTCAGGCAGAGGTGCAAAGAGTATCTTATTAAAAAGCATTGGTCTCTCTAAATGGAACAGCTAATTTCTCAGCAGCCAAGTGGCACACAGACATTGCATTCAGGGTTTGTTTGTTTGTTTTTGGCTATTCTCTTGCTAGAGGACTTTGTGTGATTGAGTATATCTTCATCCCAATTCCTAATTTTCCCCTGGATAGCTCTTCATATCTGAAGACTTCCTGACCCCCTTTTTGCCTCTCCTCCTGCTGATCTCCCCAGGTTGCCTTTACTTGCTTTGGAGCTCAGAAAGCCATATAATCTATTGCCTGTAGAATCTGGCACTTTGACCATGCCCATTGCCTTACAATACACCCCTGGTTTTCTTCCTTTTAGTTGATCTATTTTCTGCTGGTTTGTAGTTACTACATTCAACTTAGTGGTCTCTACTTAGGCTGAACTAATAGAGCAAAACTTGAGGTAAGGGCATTTGAACAACATACATAATTTCTAAAAGTATCACAAGTTGAAATTTGTGAGGGATCTGGGAGATTATCTTTTTCAAAAGAGAAAATTGAGATCCTGACAGAAGTGACTTGTAGGTCACCTATATAGATAGCAGAAGAACCAGAATTCAAGCCCAGGTTCTTTGGCTCTCTATCCACGGCTCTGTCCATGATATCTCTCCATCTCTTGGAAGGAAAGAGAATGGTGTGGAAGGTCTCATGAATAATGATAGGGAGTGCTCTTGGACTTATGAACAAATGGTAAGTGAATTTCTAGACACATGGATTTCCTCCCATTAAGACTTATAATTGATGTAGAAGATAGAGCTCCTGTTAGCAAAACATCAGGGACTTTTCTGGCTTAGGAACTCAAAAAAGTGAGCCCTAGAAACTCTTTATAATGAATAAATCCTGGGCCATCTGCACCCAAAGCAAGAAGTCTTCATTCAAAAGGAAATGTTGTCAGCATCTTCATCTAAAGGGAGTGATGAGGCAACTGTGGTTTGGTAATTGGTACAGGGACAGTGATTGAATACTGAGTATGGATTTAATTACAGGGTGAGCATTAATCTCCACCAACACAATTACTCAAACTTCTTAAAAATGCAGGGAAAGAAAGTCTTTCGCAAGAGTCTGTGACTATTACCTTAAATACCACCCATGCTCTTCAAATCATATTTCTACCTGAAGGTAAAGCACATACAAACAAAATAAAACCACTTGCATCAAATTTAGAGTTGGAAGAGCCCTTTTATCTCTTCTGAAAGGATGTATTGGGTAGAGTGTTTGGCTTGGCATCAAGACAGACCTGGCATCATTTCCCACCTCTATACTATATAATATAATATCTTAGCTATATAACATATATTGTATATTAACTATATAACACAACTATATTAAATATAAATATATAATATCTATTTTAACTATATAATCTTTGGCAAGTTACTGAATCTCTCTGAGCCTCAGTTTCCTCATCTATAAAAGGAAGAGGTTGAAATAAATGACCTCCAAGATATCTTCTAGTTTGAAATCTTTGATTCTATGATGATTTCATTTTTATCTATGTCTGTCCATGAAAGATGTATAACTAGCAATGAACTAACATCTTGTTAGGTGTTTTTTGGTGCTAAATTTTTATAGCCTGCAAGGATGTTTCCCCAGTTTCTACCATCCCTATGCAGAATCTGTATTTGTTACTTAAGTCCATGTTCCTTCAGGATCACAAATCCATTCATTTTAATAAACATAATACAGAATGAAGAAAGCATGAAAACAATATACACGAGAACTGTAGCAATGCAACTGGAAAGGAGCATACACACACACACAATAATCAAAAGGGAATGTTGCAAAATTCTGAAGAACAAGTGGGTCTTCAAAGAAGAGATGTAAGAAGACACCTCAATCCTACCCCACTCATTTGCTGAGGTGAGAAGTTCACAAGTATGAACCCTATCTTCATATTTTGTCAATGTATTGACAAGTTTTGATGATTTTCCTCCTTTCTTTTTGTAATTAATAGTATTAATTATTAGGGATGGATCGCAGAGGGGCATACTGGGGGAAATTTTAGTGATACAAACAAAATATATTGATAAACATTTAATTTACAAATCAACTTAGAGCTTTTAAGTGAGAAATGGAAGGAAAAGAAAGAACAGAAGATGGAACACATTATCCAAGTAGCATAAAACATAATCAAGCAAACAGAACTAAGGGATTCAATGAGACAACAAGAAACATTAGAACAGTCAAAAGACTAAAAAAATCAGAATATGTGAGGTGTCTGCTACAAAAAAAATGGCCACTAAAAGATATATAAGAGAGATAATTTGTGAATCATAGGATTCCTTGAAAACTACATGCAAACAAAAAACCTAGAAATCATATTTAGAGAAATTAAAAACAAACAAGCATAAACCATTAGAATCAGAGGGTCAAGTGAAAATGGGAAAAATCTCACTACTATCCCCTTAAAGAAACGCCAGATTGAATCCCAGGAATATGATAGACACAATCCAGAGTTTTGAGAACAAAGAAAAACCATTGCCTTGAAAGGTCTTCATAACTTGGCCCCTTCCTACATTCCCAGTTTTCTTGTACCATACTATTCATCATGTACTCTTTGATCCAGTGACACTGGTTGTGTTACTGTGCACTGAGCGATTACATTCCTTTTCTGAACTTTTTCACTAGCTAGAATGTCTCCCTGCTTATCTCTGTCTCCCGATTTCCCTGGTTTTCTTTCAAGTCTCAGCTAAAGTTCTTTCTTCTATAAGAATCTTTTCCCAATCCTCCATAATCTTAGTGTCTTTCCTTTCAGATAATCTATAGTGAGAATAGGCTTTAGTACCTCAATAATATAGTAGGCATAAGCTTATTAATTTAGTATAATGATAAAATGGTGAGAATAAGGTCTATTTATTATCTTAATAAGGTATTTTGTCAATTTAGCAGAACTGCCTCCATTTTTTTTTTGGAGGGAGGAAAGCAGGATAATCGGGTTAAGTGACTTGCCCCAGGTTACATGGCTAGTAAGAGTTAAATGTCTGAGGCTGAATTTGAACTCAGACCCTCCTGACTCCAGGGCTGGTGCCCTATTCACTGCGCCACCTACCCACCCCATGACTCCATTTTAGATCTCCAGTTTGTGATTAAGGTGTCTCAGATAAGTTGTTTTTGAAAAACAAGAGAAGCATCAGTTTGGTATGTTGTAGTATATTCTGAAAAAAACAACTGATTACACATATAGACACTTTGATAAAATATTAACAATGACAAACTATTATGAACAACTTTATTGGGAATTTTGAAGTAAACTACCAATCAGATAATGGGGTAAACACCTTTAGCTAAAAGTAATATGAGAGGTGATGAGATCCCAGTCACCAGCTTGTTCAGGCTCGTTAATTCTTTCATACTTGAGGTACAGCAATGCTGATTGGCGGACAGACGTTTAAAGACTTATTGGAAGGCTACCCTGGAGGGAGATAGGGACCTTTATCCGGGTACAAAGCTAAAGGGAGCCTCATCTGGTCCGGTAAGAAATGAGCCTATCGAAACCTCTGGAACAGGAGGGTGGTGGGAGTCTGTTTCAGAGGGTATTTTTGCATGATTTAATTAATAAAGCTTGATTGTATGCATCCATAAGAGTAGGTCTAATTAATGTTTCTATCGTATTTGTTAGCATATGTAATGGTAAATTAGAGATATGTGCACTGAATGTTACACTATCCTCAATATATCCTGTATATATTTGTATTGTCCCCCCTCATATGATTGTGAGTTCCTTGAAAACAGGGACTGTTTTCCCCTTCATTTCATTTCTTTGAATCTTTAGTATTTAGCACAGTTTCTGGAACATAGTTGGAGAATGATAAATGCTTTTCACCACACTGGTAACTTGTTCTTTGGGGGCCACAGTTGTCTTAGCTACAACATGTGAATTTAAAGGAAGCTATAATGAGAAAGGCAACATGGTGTTATGGTGAGGGAGATGGTTGGGAAGTCAAGTCACATTTCATATACCTATTTCCTGTGTGACTTTAAATTGGAAAGTCCCTTAGCTCCTCTGTCCTCCAGGAAACTAAGACTATAAGGTGGTACAGTGAATAGAGCACTGGCCCTGGAGTCAGGACAACCTGAGTTCAAATCTGGCCTCATACAGTTCCTACTTACTAGCTGTGTGACCTTGGGCAAGTCAACCCCAATTCCCTTGCCTTTCACCCTCCAAACACATACACACAGGCACACACACACATAACCCAACTATAAGGTGGCGCAGTAGATAGACTGTGGGGCATGGAGTCAGGAAGACCCAAGTCTAGATCTAGTCTCAAACACTAAGAGTGTGACCCTAGACAAGTCACTTAACCCCTGTTTGCCTCAGATTTCTTACTTATAAAATGAGGTTAATAACAGCACCTTCCTCCCAGTGTTGTTGGGAAGATAAAATGAGATAAAGATTATACAGCCCTTAGCACAGGGCCTGGAACATAGTAAACATTATATAAATATTAACTATCAGCTATTATTCTAAGTTACCAAGCTGGGAGGACCCGATGTTGATGCAATCACATATTTTTTCCACCACCACCACATCACTACTCCTGCTCCCCCAACCCAAATAGTTAGATGATAGATCTGGAAACCCTTTAGGAAGTAAAAAGATTTATGCATTGGAGAGCTTTACTAATGAGATAATGCCTACAAATATATTCTCAGGATAAGTATCACAATGCAGTTGTGTCAGGAACTTTATAAAGTATCTCTATGGGAACTCCTGCAGTCTGTTCTGAAGCTTCTCTCCTGGGCCAACTTCTTTCCAATAAGCCTGCACTGAGCAGAGTAACCTCTGATTTTTGAAGCTTCCTTCTTGTTGTTCATCCTTCACTCTTGAAGAGGCCCAATGACTTTGGGTAGGTGATGACACACCTTGCAACTGAATTGGATTTAAGTGAGGCAGGGCTGTGTAAAGTCACCAGCCTTACTGTTTCCCCCAGAGCCATCGGGGTCCAGTGGCCAGCTATAGATCAGGAAGACTGGAGATGGCCCTGGATGCTGTTAGGAACCTTGGATGTTTAAGTCTAAGGTCTTTAACAGGTCTCAGTTTGTCTGAGACCCATTCCTTCTTAAAAGGCCATGAAATGCCAGGTCTTTCTATATCAAGTAAGCAAAGGCTTCTAGAGGCATCTAGAGGACTCATATTTTTCTTTGATAATTACACCAGAAAAAATTAAAAAGAATCAGATATCATACAAAACTTTACATCCGCAGACAATACTTTTGCACAGACAGTCAATCATCTATACCCAGAATGCTCTTCCTCCTCACCTCAGTCTCTTGTTACCCCACCTCTCTTCAAGGCTCAGTCTTGTTACTTCCCTTCACATTAAAAAGGAAAAGAACCATTATCACCACCTTCTGTTGCATTAAAGAGGGTACTAACCTGAAAGCAAATGCCTATTTATTAAGGGGGAGGGAAGAAAGACAAGATTAGAATAAAAACAGTAGTTTTGCAAAGAGAATGCTATGAGGAGTGTAGGAACCCAAAGCCTCACACTCTCATGGAAATAAGTGCAATTTTTCATTGGCAAAAAGTTAATCAGTGGAAGCCCTGAAGGAAGTCACTGTTTGATTTTAATGTAATTCTTAATTCTAACAGTCCCTTCTGAGGTTTCAATTTTTTTCCTTCTTTATATTTTTATTTTTGTGAATAGTATTTTATTCTTTCCAATTATATGGAAAATAATTTTCACATTCATTTTTTTCTGTTTCTTTTTTTGTATTTATTAAATTATTTATTTTTAGTTTTCAACATTCACTTCCATAAGTTTTATATATTGTCCTCCTCTCTCTTTCTCTCCCTTCCTCCCCAAGATAGCTTGCTATCTGATATGGGCTCTACACATATATTCCTATTAGAAACATTTTCACATTAGTCATGTTGCATAGAAGAATTAAATGAATGGGAAAAACCATGAGAAAGAAAAAAATGAAATAAAACAAAGCAAAACAAAAATTGCCTGCTTCGTTCTGCTTTCTGCCTCCATAGTCCTTTCTCTGGATGAGGCTGGCATTTTTCATCGTGTCCTTTGGAATTGTTTCAGATCCTTGGATTGCTTAGAGTGGTTAAGTCTATCAAAATCAGTCCCCACCCACTGTGGCTGTTACTGTGTACAACATTCTCCTGGTTCTGACTCCCTCACTCAGCATCAGTTCATTCAAGTCTTTCCAGGTTTCTCTGAAGTCTGCTCATTCATAATTTCTTACAGCACAATAGTATTTCATTATATTCCTATACCACAAATAGTTTTTCCATTCCCCAATTGATGGAAATCCCCTTGATTTCCACAACATTCATTTTTAAACAAGATTTTCAGTTTCAAAGTTTTTTTCTTCCTCCCTCCCCTCCCCCATCTCCAAGACAGATAGCAATCTGATATAGGTTATACATGTGCAATCATGTAAGCATATTTCCACATTAGTCATGTTGTAAAAAAAGAAACAGAACAAAAGGGAAAAGCCACAAAAAACCCCAAGAGAAAATAGTGTGCTTTGATTTGCATTCAGACTCCACAGTTCTTTCTGTGGATGTGGATAGCATTTTCCATATTGAGTCCTTTGGAAGTGTCTTGTATTGTTGCGTTACTAAGAAACACTAAGTGGCCCAAGTCAACCATAGTTGATCATTGCACAATGTTGCTATACTGTGCAAGATGTTCTCCTAGTTCTGTTTACTTCACTCAGCATCAGTTCATGTCTTTCCAGGTTTTTTTTTTTCTGGGCACAGTGGACAGAGCACTGGGCTTAGAATCAGGAAAATTCTTCAGGAGTTCAAATCTAGTCTCAGGCACTTACTGTGATTGTGTGATTCTGGGCAATCATGTTTGCCTCAGTTTCTCATCTGTAAAGTGAGCCGGAGAGAGAAATGGAAAACCATTCCAGTATCTATCTTCCTTTGTTCTTTCGTTCATTTGTTCATTCATTCTTTTGTTCATTTGTTCCTTCCTTTTTCCTTCCTTCCTTCCTTCTTTCCTTCCTTCCTTCCTTCTTTCCTTCCTTCCTTCCTTCCTTCCTTCCTTCCTTCTTTCCTTCCTTCCTTCCTTCCTTCCTTCCTTCCTTCCTTCCTTCCTTCCTTCCTTCCTTCCTTCCTTCCTTCCTTCCTTCCTTCCTTCCTTCCTTCCTTCCTTCTTTCCTTCCTTCCTTCCTTCCATCTTTCCTTCCTTCCTTTCCTGGAAGTCATATCCTCATAAGGGAATGAAGAATTTTGACATACCAAGAAACTTCTGGAATCACAATTCTCAAATGGAAGTAGAATACTTTAATATGGCCTTTCCTCATTTTATATACTATGGAAAGATAAGTATTTTATACCCAAAATGGAGATAAATATTCCACAATGGTGTGGGCACTTACCTCATCTTGGGAAAAGGACTATTCCTTAAAGATAGTCTTAATATCCTAGTGTTATATGTGAGTTCATGGTCAAGAATCAGAGAGTATTTTTCAAAATCTTAAGAACCCAGTGCCAAATTCTGTACAACATGGAAGTATTGCAAAAGAAGGACATATTACACATTCCAAGTTTTGGAAGAATTTTAAAATGTGCAAGTTTATTGTACAATAATAAATTTAATGAATTTACTTTGTCCCAGCTAATTTGCACAATGCTGTTAACTACTTGCTGACTGTTTGATTTACCAATCCCAAGAGTTTCTTCAGGCCAAAATTATATTGAGATTTAAATTCGTGAAAGATGGTGACCCATCATGTTTACTAAAAAGAATTAGATATATTGACAGTATATGTCTATATGCCCTGTGGGAGAAAATTATAATGGTATCACTCTTTTAGTACCATTTTCTGAAAACGTATTTTGTACCTTCTGTTGGCCCTAGACATACATTTCTTATGGTATTTAGAAGGAGGGGAAAAGAGAGAAGCAGACTACCAGGCTATGCCATACCCTCTTAGCAAACCTGTAGCATCATAAAGGTGAAACCAGTAGAATGCAAACTCTTTGAAGGGAAAACCTTTTGAAATTTTGTGTTTGTATCCTCAGCCTCTAGAATAATCAGGGACTTGGTTGGTGTGAAACAAATACTTGTTGATTGATCAGAAGTGGATCCAATAGAGATGTGGCTACTGCTTTCACATTTTGAATATATAAATGATGGCTTAGTTTCCACACATCTGTAGATCACAGCAAGACAAAAGGATCCCTTTGAGGGGCCCTACCCTAGGAAGACTTTCTCTTGGGGACAAGAGGCATTTTATGCATTTGCTCTTTCTAGCTCCCCTTCTCCCCATGATAACAAAG
The DNA here is from genome assembly GCF_028583685.1 of Petaurus breviceps papuanus. Taxonomy (NCBI): domain Eukaryota; kingdom Metazoa; phylum Chordata; class Mammalia; order Diprotodontia; family Petauridae; genus Petaurus; species Petaurus breviceps. The sequence continues at coordinate 17,461,908 of NW_027185655.1, read as the reverse complement.
GCAAGTCATCCCTACTGAAGTTCTATTTTTTTTGGAGAGCTATTGGGGTTAAGTGACTTGCCCAAGGTCACACGGCAAGTTTTTGTGTTAAGGCAGATTTGAAATCAGGTCCTCCTGACTCCATGGCCGGTGCTCTATTCACTGCGCCACCTAGCCACCCCCCTGAAGTTCTTCTTCTACATCTGCTATTGCTTCCATCTGCTGTTCTCTGTAATTATGGCCTCATAGATGACTTGAGAAAGATGATTAACTTTGAAGAGAGCTTTCAGTAATATTTATTGCCAGCTTTCTTGTTGTCAAAGATCCCATTTCTGCCTAAAATCTTTTTCTTTACTGTTATTTTATATGAGAATTTATTTTATAAAAGTCATCTGCTTTTTAATTTAATTTAATTTAATTTTTTCCCTCTCCTTGATCATTAGATTTAGAGCTGAAAAGTACCTCAAAGACCAATAAATCCAACCCACTTTTTCTACAGATGAAGAAACTGAAAGACATTGAAAAACTGACCTGGGGACAAACAGGTAATAAGTGACAGAGGCAGGATTTTAACACAGATCCTCTGACTTCAAGATTGAAATTCTTTCCACTGTACCTTACTTCCTTGTGTATCAAGGCTCTTCTACCTCCAACCACTCCAAAGCTTTCTTGGAAAACTTTGGAGTTTCCCTAATTCAGAAAGAACAGGGTGGGAGTATTGCCAGCCAGCTTGAGCACAGAACACTTTCTAGCTGAGCAGCTGATGAGCTCCCTTAACTCACTTGTGGCAGTAATTACACCAGGCAGGCTTTGATTTAAGGCAAGGCATTAATTCAAACCTCAGTTCTTCTTTTGCTGTGGGCGTCTGCAGGAGTAAATTTATTTCTCGTGGTAGCTGCTGCAGAGAAACCAGAACTTTGTAGCACTTGATAAAAGCTGAATTTGAAACTGTGAACAAATAGGGCAAAGGAAGTATGTATAAATGGAAAAGGATGGCAGGAGGGGTCCATGTGAGAATTTTAGACTGTGTGGACCAGTTGATTTCTGGGACCAAGATAACATACTTTGAAAAAGCTTCACTCCTTCAACCATCTTTTTGGTTTTATCTTATTTTTTTTGTTGTTTTTGACCTCACCCAAAGTTCCCCTGGTATTGGAAATTCCCAAAGAGAAAACTTTCTCTTGTCAATGCAAATACATAGGTGTTCTGTAACTTGAGTGGTTAATAAACTTGTCTAGGGTTGTACATAGATTGTATCAGAGCTAGAACCTGAATTTAGCCCAGTCTTCACAACTCTTAGGTCATCTTTCTATCAACTACACCATATCTGCCTTTCCAATCTAAAAAATAATTACCATTCTCTCAATTCCTTACTTTTGCCCAGATCAGGTTATATAATAACAATGCCTTCCTGGTTTACAGTACCTTTCTTTGGGACTCCCAGGGAAAAGATTGAGGAGACCACGTGTGCTACTTTTATTTGCTCTAGGAAAAGGGAGCTGGGGTTTAAGGAGAAAACAGGATTCTTTATTATTGTTAATTATTATTATTTAATTAATATTTAATCTCAAGGTACTATCTTTTAACTTTCATTAGTGGGGGGAAACGTATTGTATTTGTTAAAAAATACTTCATGTTATGTATTAGGAATATATATATATATACATATACATATATATACATATGTGAGAGAGAGATACAGAGAGAGAGAGAGAGAGAGAGAGAGAGAGAGAGAGAGAGAGAGAGAGAGAGAGAGAGAGAGAGAGAGAGAGAGAGAGAGAGAGAGAGAGAGAGAGAGAGAGAGAGAGAGAGAGAGAATTTTGGGACTAGTTTTCCTCTCTCAGAAGGTGCCTCTTCCCTTTATCTTCCAAAGTTAGTTTCTAAATGACTAAGTATTAATTTAAACATCATAACAAGTCTTTCTAATCATTTAAGAAATTTCTTCCCTTAGACTTGTCAAAACCAGTTTCAATCATTTCAGGAAGTGATGAATCATCAAACTCCCTCCTGTCAGAAAAGCATTTGGAAAGTTGGCAGCATTTTTATCAGTAGCTAAAAATTGGAAACGAAGTAGATGCCCATTAAATGGAGAATGGCTAAACAAATTGTGGTGTATGACTATAATGGAGTATTACTGCACGGTTAGAAACAATGAATATAAAAAATGCAGAGAAGCTTGGGAAGACTTATATGAAGTAATATATTGTGAAGCAGAGCTACACATAATGACCACAAAAATATAAATAGAACATTTTTTTAATGAACTCTGTGTAATTAATGACTAAGCTTTAACCAGGAGAAGAGATATCAAAATAAAGGAACTTTTTTTAAATGAAGATAGAGATGTATGGGCATAGTATATTGCATATGCTCTCAGACCACATGGATATATTGATTACTTTTGATGAACTGCCTTTTTTTACCTCTTTTCTTTTTTTTCTTTGTTTCAAAGTATGACTTGCTGTGTAGGGGGGAAAGGGAAGAAAATATATACAAAAACAAAAAGTAGCAACAATGAAAGAAGGCTAACTACTGAGTTGAATCCATCAGTCTATTACTTTAAAAGATGTTCTTTATATTAAATAAGACAGATCCCATTTATCCACACTCCCACTCCATTGCTTGTATCTCCCACTGGTGTTGAGTAAGCATTTAGGAAGACATATTTACTTAATTCACTCTTGGTGGTGTGTACCAAATGGTTTGCTAAGCTAATGGCTCCAAACCTTGCTTTTTATGAGTGTTTCCAATTACCTCAAAATAATGATTCTCAAAATAAATTTCATTTTACTTATCCAAATAATGAAAAAGCATTTGTAATACTTGGTATGTGCCAAAAACTGTGCTGAGCACTGAGGATACAAACAAAAAAGCAATACAACCTCTGCTCTCAATAAACTAATGTTCTAATTAAGGGTAAAAACCCATAGATGGTCATTGCTACTGGTTCATAGGATTTGGCTATAGGATAATTGGCAAGGCCCCAGAGACCTTAGGATTCAATGGCAGGTCTGATAGCTTGTCTGGAAGCAAGGAAGATGGTAGGTTCCAATGGCCCTTTGGGATCCATGGCAGGACAGGTGATTAGGTCAGATGGATTGTGGTTGATGACTCTCCAAATGAATGGGTATCACTGCTGGCTAAGTAGAGTTGATGGCTACAGAATTAGCAGTGGGGAACCTCATTACTCCAAAGATACTGGTAGTATGGACAGGGAAACTGCTTTATAAAGGTAGTTCCTATTTTTCAAACTTCCCCCACCAGGTGATGGTCATATTTTCCTACTCATCTGAAGGACCCCAGAAGGGCCATAGATGTTGACTGGAGGAGAAATAAATAAATGATGGCAAATTAATGCTAAGAATAAAATTAAAATTAAAAAATAAAAATCTTTGAGGTTTATATTAATATGCAATTATCTCTTCCACATCGCACCTTTCCCTATCATGGTTTTGATATATCAAAGTTGGCAAAAGGAATTAAATGGGAATTTGGGGAAAGTTTTACAGAAGCAGTAGACAGCACATGAAGGCCAGCAGATGACACAGAAAAAGTTATCATTCATTGAGTATTTTTACTTAGCATTGACCTACATACAGCCAGTGGTCAAACGATTAACCCAAATTTTATAATAAATTATTGCAAACACCCCATAAAATGAAAATTTAAAAAATACTGACTTCTTCTCTGGTACAGAGGGCCAAAAAATTTTTTTCTAGGATTTTCCGGATTGCAGGTATGCCATACCCCTACCTCTTATGATGAGTAAGGGATAACTTTAATCAACCCATGGATACATCCTACTAACATCATAATAAAGAAGTAATGTTGCATCTCTCTCTTTACTCCCACACAATGACTTGTTTTACATTTCAGCATTATCTTTCAGGTGATTGGGACAGGAACTTGAGCAGAACAAAGGAAAAATGGTCAAGGGAAAGACCACCATGAGAATAGAGTTCTCCCAGCCCTGAGAACCACAGTCCTTCAAATATTTAGATATTTTGGTAGGGAAGGTATCAATTTGGGCACTGGAGAACAATTGCAAGCTCTTTTCATTTTTCCCCACCCACCTTTAATGATTTTCATGCCCATAAGTGGTGTCATGACAATAAAAAAGGAATTTTCTTTCTCAAAGTCAAACCAGAGTTTAGACTGAGAGACCTTCAGTGGAAGCTGGAGTAATGGAGCCCAAGACACAGGCTTGAACGCCCAAGGTCTTTTCTAGCTAAATCTCTAGTGTAGTCAGCAGCTCAGGATTTGTATCTCCAAAAGGTTGAAGTAGCTTGAGGCTATGAGTTGTTCAGAGCTGAGACATTAGCAGTGAAAAGGTTCAGAAGAAAGTGAAGACATCTAACAGAAAAAAAGAAAAAGAAAACTTAGAGAGTAGCTCAGCAGAGACACCCATCAACAAACAGCACAATAGAACTTCAGAGCACATAGGTGACCCTGCAGTCTTAAAGGTAAGAGATGTCCCAGCCATGAATATTCCAATGTGGTAAGAGAATGTTATCCATGCATGGTCCCTGGTCAAGTCCTTCACTCCGGGGGATGTAATAACTTGTGGGAGAGTGTACCCTTGCAGGGGGAGAGGGATTTTGGTCACCTTTTGTTTTTAACAATGCCATTTAATTAAATATTTTTACTCTAAAATAATGTGTCCTCTAGTTGCTTCAGAAAAAGAAACACTCTGATGATGACTCCTAAGCAATGTCTTTGCATGGACGTTGACCTCCAAAGTGCCTTGGAATAATTTACTGGTGACCTACATGGAGAGTGCACCAAATGCTATACTTGGAAATTACTATTTCTAAAAAGTACTCTCCTGGTTTTTTGTTGTTATTTATTTTTACTGTAGCTGTAAAGGTCTATGGAACAATTTTGAATGCTTCTACTTATTATAGAAAAAAATTTTTTTTCAAAGATAAAAACATTAAAATTGTGTTCCTGAGTTATTTTTTAAGGAAAGAAGCCATCAAAATCATACCAAAACTTTTTTGAAGAAAATATACAAATTTTTTCTCATATGTAAAACATGCATGTGGGACCAGTATAGACTATCACTCTCCTCTTCATAAACTCCAGTGCCACCTCACTATCTCCTCTAAGATCAACAATAAGCTATCCGGCATTACAATATGGCCCCAATTTACCTTCCCAGCATTATTATACATTTTTCTCCTACACTCATTCTTCAGTATGTTCAAATTGATCTTCTCATGGATCCTGATAAACAATACTTCATCTATCATCTTCATGATCTTCATGGCCAGTTGATCAGATGATCTAAGAGGTTCCTTTCAGTTCACCCAGTGTATCATTCTATGTGTTGGTTTACAGGAATGTGTTGTAGGAAAAATAGAAGCTACTGTATTAGGGGGCACTCCCCCATAGCTCCTAACATAGTAGGAGACCCAGAGTAGAGGCATTGTAAATATTGAGGGGGAGGAGGGATGACTGATTGAATCACTAGCCTTTTCACTCCACAATAAATGAACTCTTCTGAACTTGTAACTCAAAGTTGCCTGGGGCATTTTATACTCATATGCTTTTTCCATGGAAAAAATCCTTTAAGATCTATAAAAGTCCCAGATAATGGGGCTTGCTCTACTGCTAATTTAATGATTTCTTTCCTCTCTGAGACCCTAGAGGCAGTTCTAACTTGGTTGGTGTCTATTGAAAAATAGTCACCATGAAAGCATCAGTCATACCCCCTTCATGGAACAGGAAGAAATCAGAGTTGTTAGACTGAAGTTTTTACTTTTGGCTCCTAGACACAATCTGGAGTGATCAATCTTCAACTAATAAGGAGATTAAGGGCTGATCGATGAAATTTAAAAGGCTCTGACATACTCCAGATGATAGTCATTCATTGGGTATTGACAGAGATTTCCTAATTTGGACTATTTGTAAATTAATTAAAAGAACAAACCATTCCAAGAATGTCCAAGTATTTTAAAAGAGGATGGGAAATTATGACTCACTCTAGCCTATTCAGTAAGTAGATCACTTATGAACCCTACCAGGCTACTAAATATTGCAAAACTTCATCCAGGTCACCCCTGCTAACTGCAGTTATCCCTCAATGTTCTGTCTCTTAGATATCTTAAAATCAATATATCCCAAGTGTAACTCATTGACTCTCACCCAAAACCCTCCCCTCTTCCTTTTTTTTGAATTTTATTTTTAATTTATGGAATAAAACAGGCATTTCCATAATATAGTACAATTTTTAAAAAATGATTGTACATGAAACTGCAAATCTAATCACACAACTTGTTATTCCTTTCTAATATACATCAAAATTATTACATAAATTTGTTTTGTTTTCTTCCCTCTCTCCCTGCCCCCAGTCCTAAAGATGGCTACCATCTTCCTAACTACTATTGTTAAGGTCACCACCATTCTCCAGTTACTCAGGCCTACAACGTGGGTGCCATCATCAACTTCTCACTCTCTCATAACTCCCCACCCATATCCAATTAGTTGCCAAGACCTGTCAGATCTACCTTCATAAAATTTCTCAAATATGCCTCCTTCTCTCCTGTACCACATTGGTATAGGCCCTCAACATTTCACTCCTGAACTATTGCAATAGCTTTCTGATTGGTTCTGTTCTCAAGTATCTCCACTCTAGTCCATCCACCATTCAACTGTCAAATTCATTTGTTCCTAAAACAGATCTCTCTCTGTCTGTCTCTCTGTCTCTCTCTCTCTGTCTCTGTCTCTCTCTGTCTCTCTCTCTCTCACACACACACACACACACACACACACACACACACACACCACACACCACAGCATCACACCATTTAATAAATTCCAGTGGCTCTTGATTACTTCCAGGATCAAATATAAAATCCTGTTTGGCTTTTCAAAGTCCATTGTAACCTACCCCCCTCCTACCCTTTCATTTTTCTTAGATCTCAAACCCCTCCACATACTCTGTGATCCAGTGACTTTGGTCCCCTTGCTGTTCCTCAGATTAAACACTCCATCTTTCAATTCTTGAAATTTTCACTGGTTATCCCCCATGCCTGGAACTCTCGCCATCTTTGTCTCCACCTCCTGTGGTTTACCTGGCTTCCTTCAAGTCTCAACTGAAGTCCCATCTTCCATAAGAAGCCTTCCCCTAGTGGCTTCCCTCTGACATTCTTTCTAACTATCTCTTTCTAGTTCTTGAATGTATAAAGTTGTTTGTATATTGTCTTTCCCATTGGATTGTGAAGTCCTTGAGAGCTAGGGCTGATGGATTTTGTTACTGTTGTTATTGAGTTTGTCTTTGTATCATACCCAGTGCTTAGCATATAGGAAGTACTTGATACATGTTTATTGACAAGAGAGAGAGAGAGAGAATATATCCTTACCTATTCATTTTTAGTGTCATGGGTAGCATTGCAAGGTTAAGTTACTTAACTTCTCATGGCCAAAGGCAATACTAGAGGAGTTTCACTTAGAGAACCACTCTAGATTTGCATTAGTAGAGGGAACTTAATCTTTGCAAATCACTGATACTGATGAAATTACTGTTCACAGAACAAAAAATTTCACTTTCTGGATCACACTTATTATAAAATTCACAATATACTTGTACTTAAATGTATGAGTAACTTTTTAAAAGATGAGTCTTTAATTCAAACTTAAATGAATAAGGTATTATAGTAAAAATCACAGAATATTAGAGTCAGAAGAGACTTTGAAAATCATTTTAATCCAATTCCCTGCTGTCCTTTCCTGAGCCACTTTACAGAGGAAGAGACTGAGCTTCAGAATGATTAAATGATTTGGTCATCATATGACTCCTCAACAGAAAAATCCCTTAACTCACTTTTTAAATAGGTCTAATACTGAATTGCCTCAGAGAAAGTGTGAATTCAGAAAGATCTTAACTTAAAAAGGCCAAGATCTCCCACTGCATTATGGGCCATCTCCAATTGTCCTGATCTATATCTGACCAGTGGACCCACATGGCTCTGGAGGAGAAAGTGAGGCTGGTGACCCTGCACAGCCCTCTCTTGCTCAAATCGAATTCAATTGCAAGTCATGGCATCATCTTCCTGATGTCATGGTCTTCTTCAAGAATTAAGGACAAACCACACAACCTCAAGACTTGAACTAAGGTCCTAGATTCTTAATTCATTGTACCTTCTGCCATGCCATTTGTCCTTGTTCTGTCATTTCAGTCATGTCCAACTCTTCACGACCCCATTTGGGGTTCTCTTGGTAAAGATACTGGACTAGTTTGCCATTTCCTTCTCCACTTTATTTTACAGATGAGGAAACTAAAGCAAACAGGATTAAGTGTCACCAGGGCTCACACAGCTAGTGTCTGAGGTTGGATTAGACTTTCCTGATTTCTGACCTGGCATGCTATCCCCCACTACACCATACTGCCTCCCTTATACATGTGGATACCATTTATCATTTGCTTAAGTGATAGTGAAGGTCATGTAGTCCAACAACCCCATTTTGGAGATGATAAAACTGAGGCCTGCAAAAGTCAAGTGACAAACCCAAAGTCACAAAGTAGTCAGTGCCAGAGCCCTAATTCTAACGCAGATCTTCTGGTTCCAAGACCCAACCCTCTTCCTACTGTAGGACAACAGCTCTACCAAGTTTCAAATTTTTTTTCCTGCTACTAACAATTAGCATTAGCTCAATAGAGATCGATTGTAATTGGACAACTGAGAGCTCAATGAATAAAGGCATTTGACAACAACATAGTTATGTAGTTCCAGAGCCCTGTCCATTGTTCATGACAGGCAACAACTCATTGCAGATGGAAAATGCACAGGGAACAGTAAAACTTCATTAATTTAGACGCCACTATTTAAGAATTTACTTTTTTACTTCATGGAAAATCTAATTGTGGCAAATGCCATTACAAATAGGGCAGCTAGGTGTCAAAGAGGTTAAACTGCTGGGCCGGGACTCAGGAAGTCCTAATTACAAATTTTACCTTAGACTCTTACTAGCTAACTCTGTGACCCGAGGCAAGTCACTTAACTTTGTTTGCCTCAGTTTCCTCATCTGTAAAATGAGCTAGAGAAGGAAATTGCAAATCACTCCAGTGTCTTTGCAAAGAAAACCCCAAATAGGGTCACAAAGAGTCAATAGTGACTGAAAAAGATGACTAAACAACACCATTAAGAAGAAAAATCTTGTAAAACAAAAGTTTTGTTGACCTTGAGAAACCCAGTTTTGGAGACTGATGTATAGTTCTTGCTATTCAACTAATAATTCGATTCATCAACACATTTGCCCTGAGGCAAGCTGTCAAGGAGGTTTCCTAGGTTTGGAGTAAGGTAACTTGAATTCAAATCCTGTTTCTGATGCCTGCTACCTTTGTGGCCTTAGACAAGTCACAATCTCCGGGGCCTCAGTTTCCTTCAGGTTCTTTTCAACCACTGGGCCATAAGACCCATAGATCTGTAGTTAAAAAGGATTTTATAGTCTATCTAATCCCATCCACTTTTGGTAGATGAGAAAACTGAAACCCAGGTAGGGTAAATGTTAGAGGTGGGAATTCGACCCAAGTTACTCCAGAAAGAGTTTTTTGTTTGTTTGTTGTGGTGCCCCCTCCCCCAGTCACTGTATCACAGTTCAAGTCCTATCTCAGGCACTGCCTACCTGTGTGACATTGGTAACATACTTAATTCCTCTCTGGGCCTCAGTTTCCTCAGCTGTAAAATGAGAATGATTATTCTCATACTATCTACCTCACAAGATTGTTGTAAGGATGAACTCAATTAAATTCAATGAATATTTATATAGCATTTATTTTGTGCAAATCAAGTCAAGGCAAGTCAACAAGCATGACTTAATTACCTACTATGTGCCAGGCACTATTGGGGGGGGGAGGAAAGAAAGGGAGAGAAGGAAGGAAGGAAGGAAGGAAGGAAGGAAGGAAGGAAGGAAGGAAGGGAAGAAAGAGAAGGAAGGAAGGAGGGAAGGAGGGAAGGAAGGAGGGAGGAAGGGAGGAAAGAAGGAAGGAAGGAAGGAAAGGAGGGAGGCAAAGAAAGAGGGAGGGAAGCAGAGAAGGAGGGAGGGAAGGGAGGGGGAGAAGGAAAGAAAAAGTGGAGAGATAGAGAAAACCTTAAATCTCTTTAGAAATGTTTGTTACTAGCGATTATTATTGTAAGTACTATGGTGTAATGGTTAGAAAATAGAACTTGGAGTCAAGAAGACTTGAGTTCAAGTTTTGTTGAGGCAATTGGGGTTAAGTGACTTGCCCTGATTTATACAGCTAGTGTCTGAGACTAGATTTGAACTCAGGTCCTCCTTATGCCAGGGTCAGTGTTCTAGTCACTGAACCACCTAGGTGACTCCCCTGCATTTAAGTTTTGTCTCTCACTCTGATGCCTATGTGACCCTGAAAAAGTCACTTAACCTCCCAATGCCTCTCCCACACCTTCCCCAAGCAACTCCATATCCATAGTGATAAAGGCCAGAGGATAGATACAAGAATAGGTGGGGAGAGAGAGAGAGAGAGAGAGAGAGAGAGAGAGAGAGAGAGAGAAATAAACCTATATATACACATACACATATAATATATGCATGCATGCATATATGTATTATTTCTATATTTATATATATATGTGGGTGTGTGTGGGTGTGTATATATACATATATATATACATATATATACATATACATATATATATATATATATATATATATACACACACACAGGTATGTGTGTATACATATAAGTCACTATGTTAGGTCCTGGGAATATAGAGACAAATATAAAGCATTCCTTGACCTCAATGAGTATACATTCTTTTTTTTTTTAAAGCAATCAGGGTTAAGTAACTTGCTCAAGGTTACACAGCCAGTTATTTCTGGGTGTGGTGCTAAGTATCTTAGCCCAGATTTGATCCCCAGGTCATCCCAACACTGGAGTCGGTGCTCTTTACTTGCTGAGCCACCTGGCTGACCCTAAGCAATTGAGGTTAAGTAACTCACTCAAGGTTACACGGCCAGGTGTTTCTGGGTGGGTGCTAAGTGGCTGAGCCCAGATTTGATCCCCAGGTCATCTCGGATTTGATCCCCAGGTCATCTCGACACTGGAGCCAGTGCTCTTACTCGCTGTGCTACCTGGCCGCCCCAATGAGTGTACATTCTACTGGGGAGGGGGTACCTAAAATCTTTAAGTAAATTTCTCCAAAATATATGCCAAGTTAGGCAAAGTGATTTCAAGGAGAGTTAATACCTGGGGAAATCAGGAAGTAGCAACTGAGCCATGTTTAGAAGGAAGCCAGAGATTCTACAAACTATGAATTCTTCCCTTCCTTCCTTTTTGACTTTTTCCTTGTTTCATTCCTTCCTTTTGTTTCCTCCCTCCCTTCCTTTCCCCCCTCCTCCCTCCCCCCATAGCTCTCAGTATAGTGCTTAACACATAGTAGGTGCTTAAATCATGCTTGTTGTTTTGGTTTGACATGACTTGTCAAAGGAAGCAGGAAATGGAATGACTTATTTGGCAATCAGATAGCTAGCCAGTTTGACTCAAAGAGTCCATGATGGGGAGTAATATGAAATGACTGGAAATGTAGGTGAGAACCAGATTGTAGAGGGCTTAAAATGCCACTGAAGATTTCTAAGCAGAGATCCTTGTAAATTTGAGGACACCTACTTTTCTCTCAATAGATGGTGGTGGGAAATAGTGAATTCCATGACAGGCAGCATACAGAGTTCAAAGAAGAATGGATTTGATGTCAGAAGACTTGAAATTAAATCCTAGCTCTGACCTTGGACAACCAATTTCCTCATCTGTAAAATGGGGACAATAGGGAGTGGCTAGGTGATGCATTGAGTAGAGCACTGGCCCTGGAGTCAGGAGGACCTGAGTTCAAATCTGACCTCAGACACTTAACACAAAAACTAGCTGTGTGACCTTTAACCCCAATCGCCCTCCAAAAAAAAAAGCAACAAAAAAAATTGGGAGCAGCTAGGTGGCACAGTGAGTAGAGCACAAGCCCTGGAGTTAGGAGGACCTGAGTTCATATCTGGTCTCAGACACTGTACTGTAACACCAAGGAAAGGCAACTTCCCAAGGTTCAGAATACCAGCATAGGTGCTCTCCATTTTATTCAGTGACAAACCAAGAACAGAGAAGGTCAAAACATGACATCATTCCAAATACAGCATTTACTAAGTGTGATTAAATAATCTCCAAGTACTACCCCACCCCAGGACCTTCCAATCATTCAATCAATTACAAAGTCCCTGTTCTAAATACTACTTCACCCCTAGGCTATACCTTCATTTAGTCCACCACAAAGTCCCTCTTCTCAAATGAAGATTAGTTTCCAAACATAAGTAAAGTACATTCTTTCTCAACCATATGTGATAGTAATGGCAATTAAAGATTCCCCTGTATTGGCTTGGTTTTCAAACTGATTGTGTTAAAACCCAGAGCTTGTTAATCCCACCTGTGGGATGGACTTGTTGATGTGAAAAGAAAGTCCTGAACTGGGAGGAGCTGGTGACGTAGTTTTGGAGAGACAAGAGAGAGGCGGAAGATCTTTTTTGGAAGCAGCACCTCGTGGAGAGAGAGAGACTAAGAGAATTGCTGGTGGCCGCTTTGAATTGCCCTGGACTTTTGAGACCTG
>NW_027185655.1:17447366-17449308 GCF_028583685.1 Petaurus breviceps papuanus | reverse complement strand
GCAGACAGAGTGAATACTGTCCACTGGTGAGGGACAGTGCTGTTGTTGCAGGGGTCTGGGAGCCTTTCTGTTGGTTCAGAAGCCCTGAAGAAGGATTTTCTTGTTGTATGTTTACAGACATCCTGGGAGAGGGCTTTGCTAATGTGTTCAGGGGTTCTAGGACTGTTCTACAGACAGAGGATAAATTCATGAAGGGACTGGCAATGTATCTTGTGGCTTTGCTAAGCCTTGTCTCCCCAGGAACTAAGATTGCTGAGAACTTGCCTCGTGTCAAGATGAAGAAAAGACCTCCATTTGGGTATTAAGTGCTGTGTTTAAACTTGATGTAACTCTGGGGTAGATTCAATTGTGATCCAGGGGTGGGGAACTTTTGACCTTATTGTGCTCTGTGATTGACAAATGAAGGTACTTTACTTATGTTTGGAAACTAATCTCCATTTGAGAAGAGGGACTTTGTGGTGGACTTAATTAAGGTATAGCCTAGGGGTGGAGTAGTATTTAGAACAGAGACTTTGTAATTGATTGAATGATTGGAAGGTCCTGGGGTGGGGTAGTACTTGGAGATTATTTAATCACACTTAGTAAATGCTGTATTTTGAATGATGTCATGTTTTGATCTTCTCTGTTCTTGGTTTGTCACTGAATAAAATAGAGAGCACCTATGCTGGTATTTGAACCTGGGAAGTTGCCTTCTTTTGGCATTATATTACACCATAGAACACAAAAAGGTCAAAAGTTCCCCACCCCTGGATCACAATTGAATCTAACCTAGAGTTACATCAAGTTTAAGCACAGCACTTAATACCCAAATGGAGGTCTTTTCTTCATCTTGACACAAGGCAAGTTCTCAGCAATCTTAGTTCCTGGGGAGACAAGGCTTAGCAAGGCCATAAGATACATTGCCAGTCCCTTCATGAATTCATCCTCTGTCTGTAGAACAGTCCTAGAACCCCTGAAAACATTAGCAAAACCCTCTCCCAGGATTTCTGTAAACATACAAGAAAATCCTTCTTCAGGGCTTCTGAACCAACAGAAAGGTTCCCAGACCCCTGCAACAACAGCACCGTCCTTCACCAGTGGACAATATTCATTCTGTCTGCAGGACAGTCTCCAGACCCCTGCAACAACAGCACTGCCCTTCACCAGTGGACAGTATTCACTCTCTGTCTGCAAGACAGTCTCAGGGCTTCTTAACAAAAAGCCAGGTTCCAGGACTTCTTCAACAAAAGGACAGTCTTTCACCAGTGGACAAATCTGGCAAAACAACATCAAAACAGACAGACAAAGTACCAGCAAAACAGCCATGTCTCCTCAGTCCTTGGCAGCTCAGGGGGCAGGTCTCAAAAGTCCAGGGCAATTCAAAGCGGCCACCAGCAATTCTCTTAGTCTCTCTCTATCCACGAGGTGCTGCTTCCAAAAAGTTCTTCTGCCTCTCTCTTGTCTCTCCAAATCTACATCACCAGCTCCTCCCAGTTCAGGACTCTCTTTTCACATCAACAAGTCCATCCCACAGGTGGGATTAACAAGCTCTGGGTTTTAACACAATCAATTTGAAAAACCAAGCCAATACAGGGGAATCTTTAAATGCCATTACTATCACAGACACTTAACACACACACACACACAAAAAAAAAACCCTAGCTGTATGACCTTGGGCAAGTCACTTAACCCCAACTGCCCTCCAAAAGGCAAATAAATAAAATGCCGACAATATCTGTCCTATTCATCCATAGCAGTGTTTAAGAAATCAAATGATATACTGTGTATAAACATTTTGTAACCATAAATTATGACATTTATAAGCTATTATTTTTATTGTCACATATCATTCTAGATGATAATTAAAGATACAAATGCTTGGGAAAATCCCAGATCACATTACCCCACCCATAGATTAGATAGATAGATAGATAGATAGATAGATAGATAGATAGATAGATAG
>NW_027185655.1:17384740-17447356 GCF_028583685.1 Petaurus breviceps papuanus | reverse complement strand
TAGATAGATAGATAGATAGATAGATAGATAGATAGATAGATAGATAGATAGATAGATAGATAGATAGATAGAGATACACATACACATATACAGATACAGATATATATGACTAGAGATAATATCTGCAACCCCATGTACCTACTTTTCAATCTCAAAATCTTTAGGAGAAAATAAATCTCATCCTACATTGAAAGCATACTTAATGATGATGTGAGAAGGAAAGAGGCAGCCTTCTACACATGATATTTCACATAAGAACACATCTTTACAGTCATATAGTTGACTCAAAAGAGCAATATATATGTATATATATATGTATATGTATATATATAGCTTTGCAGTTATTGTTTTGCTGCTGTTCCGTTGTTTTTCCAGTCATGTCCAACTCTTCATGATCCCATTTGGGTTTCCTTGGCAATGATACTGGAACAGTTTGGCATTTCCTTCTCCAGCTCATTTTATAGATTAAGAAACTGAGCCTGACAGGGTTAAGTGACTTGCCCAGGGTCACACAGCTTGTAGGTGTCTGAGGCCAGATTTTAATTCAGGAAGACTCATCTTCCTGACTCCAGGCCCGGTGCTCTATCCACTGTGACACTTAGCTGGCCCAAGTATTATTTATTAACTTTTTAAAAATATTCTACCATATAACTCAATAGAGCAAAATATTACCTTAAAGATTCTCCTCCAATAAAGTGTCTCTTATACATGCATTACAGTTATCTATAGCAGGGTTGATCCCAGGGACTATATGCTAGTCTTCCATGGGGACTGACATACCTATCAATCTTTTTCATTATTTTGGGTATTGATGTTTATTTTGATGCCTATGATGCACATTTTTAGATGTCAAGTTCTTTTGCAAGGGCATACAAAATTTCTGGTCATGAGGAGAAATAGACATTGCCACTCCCTCTCCTGAAACACATTCACACAGAGGAAAGTAGAAATATTTGAAGGACTAAGCTAGAGAATGTGATAGTTATAAAAACTCCAGAACCTTTCAGTCTCTTTTGACCTTGAGAAAAGCAAAGGTAGTCATGTGGTAGAGACAATAGGATAGAATGAAGTGCCATCCAGAAAACAATTTTGAACTGGTGGAGCAAGGAACTTGTCCATACTGTGATATACAGGTCCACGGGCAGCCCATATTGCTGATGAGACAGTACATATATCTTAGCAGACATTCTAAATGGATAATAAGATGGAGGGGCGGCTAGGTGGTGCAGTGAGTAGAGCACTGGCCCCAGAGTCAGAAGAACCTGAGTTTGGATCCAGCCTCAGACACTTAACACACACACACACACACAAACTAGCCATGTGACCTTGAACAAGTTACTTAACCCCAATTGTCCTCCAAAAAGCAAAACAATAATAATAATAAGATGGTTACAGAATTGAAAAAGTGGAGCTTTATTGTATCTGAAAAAAAAAAACTATTTGCTTTTAAAGACATCAAGCTTCTCCCTGAAACAAAATTCCATCTTTTTAATTAAGTATTCTTCAGGTAATGCCATGTCATTGTGACTCATGGAATACCACAGCATTTGAAGAATTAAAGATAGAGATCACCCAAAGCCATTGGAGGGATGTTAATGAACATGAGTAGAAAGGAAGGAAAGGAAAAGAAGGGAGGAAATAAGCATTATTAAGCTCCTACTATATTCCATACATTGGGTTAAGTGCTTTGTAAATATTCTCTCATTTAGCCCTCACAATAACCCTGTGAGCTAGGTTGTTATTATTCTATTATTATGGACATTCTATAATAGTTTCTATTATTCCTATTTTACAGATGAGAAAACTGAGGCAAATGGAAGTAAAGTGATTTATCCAGGGTCATACAGCTACTAAGTGGCTAAGGCTGGATTGGAACTGAGATCTTCCTGACTCCATGGCCAACACTCTATCCATTGAGTAGGCTAAAGCATATTCACAATGAAGAATTGCATAGGAGAAGCAACATAAAGGATATCATCACATAAACATATGACTAAAAAAGGAGACAGATCACTCATATAGTGTCAACAAAAGATAACTTATGGATAGCCCACATGCTTCTTTAATATTCTTGAGATAACAAGAGAACTTGATGAAAGCTTCCAACACATTGGGTAGACCCCATATGGAGGATTTATAAGAAGACATGGGTAAGAGCTATTTAGGATAAGAAAATGTGACTAGATTGAAATCTGAACAGTTGGTGGGAGTACCCATAGCAATAAGGCAGTTACAAAGAATCTAAGTATTTATATCTGTGAACAAGGAATTTGATGGGCAACTTAATACTAATAGGAAGATTCTGGGATGGTGAATGTTCACCCTCCAAAAATGTTTTGAGGTACATTGGTCATATCTATTTGCATAAAACAATGTACTATTTATAAAAGAATCTGTTCTGTTAAAGCAAAACTGTTTGACAACACAGAAATTAATTGGAGTTACTAAACATTGCCTTAAAATTTTGTTGGTGCTGTGGTCTATTTCATGCGTTAATGAACAATAAAATACTTTACATAGAGTATCTCATTTTATCCTCAAAACAAGGGACAAGTGCCATTATTGATCCCACCTTGGGCAGGTGAGAAAACTCAAGTCTATCCAATTTAAATGATCTCCCAGGCTTATACAGTATCTGGGACAGGACTGAAAATCAGATTTCCCTGCCTCCAAATCCAGTGATCTAATATGCTGCTCTGTGACTGGGCATCCTTCCCACTGGTACAGTTGGCTACCCATCCAGGTCTACTCATCTTGGGGTATTCTTGTTATTAGTATTTTCCATAGATCCTCTATGCATAATCCATTCAGCATGATGAACTCCTTCTTCTAGATATTTGATCTTTTTTTTAATTTTAATTTAATGTTTTAATTTTCCCCCAAATACATGTAAAAACAATGTTAACATTCTTTTTTTTTAGTTTCAAACTTTCTCCATTCTCTCCTCTCCCCACCTCATTAAGAAAGCAAGAAATTTGATAAAGGTAATACATATGCAGTTATGCAAAACACATTTCCATTTTAGTCATGTTGTAAAGGAAAATAGACGAAAACCCCAAGAAATAAAAAATTCTTTGACCTGCATTCAGATATATCAGTTCTTTCTCTGGATGTGAATAGGATTTTTCATCATAAGTCCTTCAGAATTGTGTTGGATCATTGCTGAGAATAGCTAAGTTATTCACAGTAGACCAATATACAATATTGCTGCTACTGTGTACAATATTCTCCTGGTTCTGCTTACTTCATTTTGCATCAGTTCATGTAAATATTTCCAGGTTTTTCTGAAAGCATTCTGTTCATCATTTCTTATAGCACATTAGTATTCCATTGCAATCATATGGTGCAACTTGTTCAGTCATTACCAAATTGATGGACATCTCAATTTCCAATTCTTTAGCACCATAAAAAGAGCTGCTATAAATACTTTTTGTACTTATAGATCCTTTTCCTTCTTTGTTTTTTTTTATTTCTTTGAGATATAGACCTAGTAGTAATATTGCTTGGTCAAAGGGTATACATGGTTTTCTAACCCTTTGGGCATAGTTCCAGTTCTGGGAAAAAGCCAATACCTAGAGAAGCCACCATGTCAATCATTTCCCTATCCCCAGACTGCTACACTAAAGGCTCCAGGGAATTTATTCCTTGGTAAGAGCCAGGACTCTCAGTTGAGCTTTCTTAATCCTGATAAGAAAGGTCATTCACTCTGTGTTGTCTGGTATGTTCTACATGTATGTATTCCCTGGGTTTTGTTTTGCTAAGGACTTAAATAAATAGGTTTATTTGCTATATGTGTTCTTTACAGAACTGACATTTAGAAGGAAGTGAGTCAAGTTTGGATATAAAAAATGAGACATTCCTTGAGAGGAGCTGATAAATTTTTAGCATGAGGATTTATGTCCTTGGAAATTGGCAGATGCTACAAATAGGGGCCTGATTTATTGTTTTGCTGATTGCCTAGTTTTAAGAAAGGGATGGAGAAGATGTTAATAATGTGCAACAGACTCAAAAGTGTCCTGTGTACATTTTCATCAAGAGCCAATTGTGAGGATTTTATCAGTACACCTCTGCTCTGACCCCAACCTCCTTATTCCACTCCAGACAGGAATTAAATTCTCCCTTGGATAAAAGTAGGTGGAAAAGACTCTAGAGATGTCTATTCATTTCTGCATAATCCACATCTAGAAACTCACATTGACACATACAGTTTATAGAGCAACATAGTACATGCCTCCCCCGTTACATGTTGTTTCCTCATTTAACATGTAAAACCTTGAAAATAGAGCTGGTTTTTCTTCATAATCCCAACACCTAATAACAGCAAGTATTAAATAAGTATTTATTGTTTAACTGATTCATTCATTAATAGCTTTGTGTTACCTTACTTGTCCATTTACTCTGATCATTGAAATTTGGGACACTGGCAACAGAATCCAATCAGCAAGCCCACATCTTCCCATAACTTCTAAGAAAGATGAATTTGCACATTCTCCTATTCTCAAGGAGTTTGAGTCAAAAGATGTGACAAATCAGATCAGAAAAAATTGATCCTGTTGACTGCGTTGTGTAGTCCAGTAATGACATAAGCCAAGATGCTGAGATGATCACAGACTTTGGTGACAGCACCTATTATCTTAAAGAGTGATTTAATGGGGAAAGACCAGTTTATCTTGTTTAGTGAATGAAAAATGTTTGAACTTAATATCGATCACTTTTATAGCCTAGCATACAGAATAACAAAAAGTCAGAACTCAGGTAATCTTTTACATTCTATATACACATCATTCCAGAACTATTTAAGAATATTTCATTTTTAATTTTAAAACTTCTACAGATTTTTCCACTACATAGAGACATTATTCCAGAAGTGTTTAAGATTTTATTTCTGAATAAGTTATCATACTCCTCCCTAAACCAGTAGTCTTCCTCTCAAACAGAAGGAAAAGGGGTTCCTAACAAGCAAAAACTAAAATGAGTCACTATCTTCCATCTTTGTTCCTTCTTCTTTTCAAGAATATTCTCCAACGAATTGGTTGGACCATAAAGTGCAATGTGTTAACTCTGTATTCTGCAAAACATGCAGTGAAGGGCAAATGCTGTCTTTGCTCAAAGCATTTATTTTATCAGAGCCCCTTAGTTCTGCTTTTCTTCTCCCTGAGAACATCCATTCTCTTAGACTACCTAGAGTATTAACAACTCTAATTCAAAGACTTGGTAAATTCACAGAGGTTATTGTGAAAAGCAGATAAGATCTGAGCCCCAGAGAATGCAATAGCAGAGTGAGAAAAGAACCATTAATGTTCCCACATACATCTTCAGTCACTGTATTGGGGCTTATTCACCATAAACTCTCAGGGAAACTCTTGCAGTAAATTTTTGCTTAATGAAAAGCAAAATGACTTTTAAAGAAAGATAAACTCAAGTCCGCCAATTTACCTTTCAAGATAGTTAAATGATAACTATATTCCAAGATAGCAATCTATCTATTGCATCACCTGGTTACTAAACATAGTTAATTATGATTGAGTATAAAGATAAGTAAATGAATCCCAGAACTGGAAGATAGCTCAGCAACCATGACTGGAAGAAAGGTTCTACTACAACATGCCAGACTTAGCTCAAAGACCTCTTCAAGCATTCCATTTGAGTTTAGGGAGATTTTCCTGGTACCCACCCTAAATTTCTCTCTTAACAAATTTGACGCCTTCTGGGTCAAAGAAAATGATTTGAAACTGTCTTTCACACGGGTCTTTCACACGGTAGCCCTTCAAATACGTGAAGGAAGCTATGAAATCTCTCATAGGCGGCTCAGTGTATAGGGCCTTGGATTCAGGTAGAGTTGGGTTCAAATCAGTCCTCAGACATTTACTAGATGTGAGATCCTGAGTGAGTCACTTAACCTCTGCATTCCTCAAGTTCCTACACTGTAAAATGGGATAATGATAGCCCTTATGTCAAAGTTGTGTGAGTATCAAACGAGATAATATTTGTAAAGTGAAACAAGGTAGGTACCTATTAAATATAAGTATTAAGGGTAGCTAGTCAGCCCAGTGGAAGAGGAACAACCCTGGAGTCAGGAAGACCTGAGTTCAAATAACACTCACTAGTAGTGTGACCCTGGGCAAATCATTTAACCATGATTGCTTCCAAAAATAAATAAATAAAACATTTATTATTCCCTTCCCTTCCCACCTTGAACCTGTCCATTCTGCTAGTTCAAATTCCATCTAATTCTATAGATAGGAATATATGTTGGGTTTATCTTCTTACAATTAATTTGTCTTTATTTTAACTTGGGTTGAAAATGGAATAGAAAACATTCCTTTCCACAAGGGACAGAATGGAGATGTTACTGAAACCTCCTCAATTTGTTTTATTTATTTTCTTCACAGGTATGGTTAAGCTTAAGTCAACCTGGCATTCTTGGAGTAAATAATAGACCCTAGCTCCCTGCTTTGAAATCATGCAGGCTTTCAGATGAAATTGTAGAATTCCCTTCCTTTCAAACCTGGCACAAATGAAGGCAAATGAACATGCCAACTTTTTTTCCCCTTTAATTCAAGAGATCAGCTATTTATTCTTGCATTCTATTTTATCACTAAAGTTAGTAAACAAGAAATGATCAAGCAGTACCAGGAAGGAAAAAACAAGATTAAAAAATTCCAAAGAATACATACAATTCAAAAGTAGGACTAGCCTAGAATGATTTATAAGAAGCATTTGTTAGTCCCAGAAGAATAAAGACATACCAATATTCATCCTTCTTTCAGCACCTTTAGAAGTGTGGTGAAAAAGATACAAGAGATAAAATATAGAAAAAGGATGGAGTTTTTTTTTCATTAACTATGAATTTCCTGGTGATCATAGGTTTCCAGAGAGTTTAACATAATGGTTTTCTTTCCCTTACTGAAGTTCATTTGATTTCATCCTCTGCCCCTAACAAGCCTTCTATCCTGAGGTGAATTGTTCCAACCCAGCAAAAATAAAGCCTGTGATTTATTGGATAAATTATATAAAAGCCAACACTCAAATCCTAGAATCCTATCATATGAGTTATATACACAAGCAAAGAAAATCTTGTAAACTCTTCATATCCCCCATTACACTTATCCCTGGAGCCATGCAAGTCAAGAAAATGAGAGAGTTCATTAGCTTCAGGGAACTTGATGACATTCCCAACATACAGGCTGTTGTGAAGATTGTTATATGGGAGAAGCTCTGGTTCCACCCCATCCCAAGATGGGTTCAAAAAAAGGCAGAAATAAAAATTGGTCAGTGCTCTGGAGGAAAATTTATTTCCTCCCTCCTTTTTTACTGCAGAAATGCTCTAAAATAACAGAAGATGATTAGACAAAGAAAGTTAGACAATAACCTAGAATGGGAGCTCTTAGGGGACAACTGTTTCAAATACAATGATTTAATCTATGTACAGCAAAATGATCTCATTTGATGAAGTGGTCTAAAATATTGGAGTTCATTTCACAATAGAACCTCAGACAAGAGAAGAGTTCTTAAAGCACATTCATATTGAAGCATCCAGCCAAGAGATAAATGGGGGAGGGGGGGGGGGGGGGGACATGTTAGCTAGAGTACAAGAACAGTAGACAGATAAGGAAATCAGCTCTGAACCCTTGAGAAGTCACCCTGACCACAGGAGAGGTAAGTAAGGTCCAAGGTGAGGAGGAGAGGTGGTATTTAATTATCCCAGATAAAAGGATAAAAGTGATTAAGATAAAGAAGACATAGGGACAGAGAGAGAGAGACATAGAGAAAGAAAGAAAAAAAGATGGAAATAGAGAGACAGAGTAGAAAAGGCACAGGGAAACAGAGAGAGAATATCACCTGTTATTCCACTTGATGAATGCATACTCCCAGAACAAATGTGAGGAGGAAGAGGTGAGTGTGTTATATTCTCTATTGATCTAAATCCTCTCACTGCTCTCATGTGAGCATCTTTCTTTACTAGATGTAATTTTAGGGTCTTTTCATCATCTACAGGGTCTATTCATTCTGCCTAGACTGGCAGTGTTAATGAGATCTACAGCTTTGGTTGGCCTTCTTGGAATTCCTATGTCCTCTCTGACTCCCTGGTTTTCTCTCCTGCCTCATGTTGAACAAGATATAGTAACAGTTACATGGTGTTATGACCACCAACTAATATAATCACCCTTATGTGATGAGCATGACCAAGAATATTCTTTACCTAATCATTGATTTTCATGACATCTAATCCTCTATTTTTTCTTTCCTTCTATTTGAGTAGAATTCTTGGTTTCCACCAGTCTCCTGATCAATAATCTGGTTGGATATTATGTTTAAGAAATTTATTTTCATTGGAGAGCAATCTGGAACTATGTCCAAAGGGCTATAAATAATTTCATACCCTTTGACCCAGAAATACCACTTCTAGGGTTGTAACCCAAAGAGATGATAGAAGTGGGAGGAAGACCCATATGTACAAAATATTTATAGGAGCTCTTTTGGTGGTGGCAAAGAATTGGAAATTAAGGGGATGCCCACCAATTGAGGAATGGCTAGACAAGTTGTGGTATATGAATGTAAAGGAATACTATTTTGCTCTAAGAAATGAGGAGCAGATGGATTTCATATTTACCTGGAGAGGCTTATGCAAACTGATGCTGAGTGAGAAGAGCAGAACCAGGAGAAATTTGTGCGTAACTACAGATACAACATATGTGTGATGACCAACTTTGACAGATTGGACTCCTCTCAGCAATGCAGGGTTATAAGAATTCCAGAAGACTCATGATGGAGAGAAATGTCTACATTTAGAGAAAGAACTAGAAAGAACAGAGCTTGAATTCAGATTGAAGCAAACTACCCACTCTCTTTCTCTTGTTTGGTTTTGTTTCCTATTTCCCATTGTTCATTCCATCTAATACAATCCTTCTTTATAACCTGACTAATATCTAATGTGAAAGTATTTTCAGATCCTGTATTTGATTGCATGCTGCCATGGCGGGAGGGGAGGAGGGAAGGAGATGGAGGGAAAGAAAATTTGAAACTCAAGGGATTGTGGAACTGAATCTTGTAAACTAAAAGTAAACAAACAAATTAATAAAGACCAAAGAAATTGATTTTGAATTCAAAGCAAGCATCTTAAATTCATCTGTGCTCTTATAACACACTGCCTTCTTCTAAAGAGATAGTAGTGCCTGTCCCATATGACAACTGTTTAAAGATATGGAATTGTGACTTATGGGTGGTTAAAAGGATTTTCAATGGTAATTTTAATTATACATGTAGTGGTGACTACCCTGTCTCCCACTGTTTGAAGGTCAAGTGAGAATGAGTTATAATTCACTCTTCCCCCCCCAGTGTTCTCCAGTACTTTGATGGTTTTACTGGCACATCGTTTCTCTGCCATTGACTCAATCCCCTACAAATTGTGTAGAAATTCCCTGAACCCTAGTTCCATTTAATGACCTAATAGATTAGCTTTTTCAAAGGATTATTTGCTTCAAAGATATAATAAGAATAAATATACAAATTCTCCACCAATACCTGGAGGGTGGTACATAATATTCCCTTGTTCCCCTTCAGTCTCTGGGGGAGAAGAGGAATAATTAGTTTCACAACTTAGTTCAGCTTCTATATAACATAGTCCCAACAAATTCCAAGCCCAAAACCCATTTTGGACTCGAGTCATAGACACCCTAGCTTCTCAGAACTTCCCTGATGGGTTGGCAGCAAAATCTATCCTGGAACCATCTCCAAAGTTCCTCTGGCTGCAGTTCTGGCTGGATCTAAAGACTCCACAACATGCACCTAGAACTCAAAAGAACAAATGAAATAAACCACAATTTTGGACTCCATTTCCAAGGCAATAGGACTTAAAGTGAAGAGGCTAACCCTTCCACCCTATTGCAGTTCATAGTGTCTGTGTAGTGGGCAAACAGGAACTTGACCTTTTCATTGCTGCCAGAAAGAGACTGTTCCTGTCTGGCAGTTTTAAAGACACAGTGTGTTCTTGGTTATTCAGCCAATGCAAAGAGTCTGTTCCCTGTTCATGGGAAGGGTCTATGGGAGAGTGCAGGATGTCTTCTCCCTGGCATTTTCCACATGGTTGCCTCCATATTAGTTGATATGGGAACATACACACACACACACACACACACACACACAGCCTCTTTACATACACAGTGTTAGCCTTATGCACGATCTTTAAAATCTAACCCTCATGTAAGATGAGACTTCACTCTATTCAATGATCCCCTGCCTAGAATGTTCTCCTTAGCACCTCCAGCTCACTTCAAGGTTCAGCTCACAAGATACCTCCTTGCATGAGTCTTTTCCTGTTCCCCCCAATTATTCATACTCCTTACCCCGACAGATGACTTTGTTTATATTCTGCACTACGTATTATATATTTTCTTTCCTCTGTATATGCTATATTATAGCTCCAGGAGAAAGTGAACTCCTTCAGGGATGTACCTCCTCCATTTTTGTCTTTTTTATCCCAGATGCTAGCACAATATTTTACACATGTTTAATAAACTTTTTTTTAAAGGAATGACTACCGGTGCCCTGCCTATCTCAATCCCACTTCAGGGTTATTCTGGCCCTGAGAAATGAAGATGTCCTCTATGGGTTTCAGGCAACTGGCCCAGACAAGACCTGTGGGTACATTCTAAGTAACCCCTGGGCTGTTTAGGCTAGCACTGCTTCCTGTTCAAGAAGACAAAGGCAGCTATAGATTTTTGAGAATGAACCAATATGACATCTGGTTAAGATGCCAATGTGAAAGTGAAGCCTAGCTCTCCCACATAAACCCCAGGAAATATCTGAAAAGAACTTGAGAAAAGACCAATGATAAAACCAAAATGAAACAGAAATAGTTCTTCTGTCTGGTGCAGAACTGCATAAGATGATCACCAGAAGCTAGCAGTGGCAGGGAGAAGGATAACACCAGGAAAACCAGCATGCTTTCAGGTAAACAAGAAAACTGGCAGAGAGAGAGAGAGAAGCAATGCCAGGAAAGACAGCACAAGCTCATTAAAATGAGCTGGAAACAAGCCAGCACTCTGAAGGGGGCGAGGGTCACAAGCCAGCACAAGCTTCAGCAATTTGGGGGACCTGAAGCCAGATCCCAGGTATGGCCTATCAGAATAGAAGCAGGAGACAGAACCAGCCACTACAAGTCACTGAAGAGAGAAACTGAGAGATCATATACTCCTTGGAAGTTGAAGAGCCATCATGGCAGGAGACAGGACCAACCCAATGCTTATGCCTTGCTATGCAAGAATCCTGAGACCAGCATGATAACCACCATCCCACAGGGCCTATCAGGGCCACCACAGAAAATAGGACCAACTAAAGATTATGGATTGGATGAAGAAAGAGTTCAACCAAGACCAGAACTTCCATTAGATGACCAAGAGATTGAGGCAGAAGCCAATGACTGAGACAGAGGATGGACTTGATACCAGCCACTTCAGTGAGTCTAGCAGGAATATCCAAACTGCTAATGGGACAGATCCAAATAAGGCTCATTTGATCAATTAAGGAATGCCAGTGGACTGGCAACCAAATGCAAATTCCAAAATAAGGGTTAAGAAGAAATACTATGAGTAAACAGAAAAAATATTTAATGGAATGAAGAAATTTAGGAACTAAATGGTGAATCTAGAAAAAGAGAGCAATTCCACAACTATAAACAGAATCTCAAAGGAAAAATATGAGTTGGTCATAAAAATTACAAGAATGGCTTAAAGAAATGAAACAAAGGATTAAAAATTAAAATATAAATGAAATAAAAATTTCAGAGAAATGTTGAAGGAAGAATAAATAGCTTAGAAAAGTTGAAAAACCTTACCCAAATAGTAAATCCCCTTAAAAACAGAATGGAACAAACAGTATCTCAATGACACCATAAGACACCAGGAAATATCAGAAAAAAAAAGTAAAAATACTGGAAAAAATAGAAGTAAATGCAAGGTATCTACTCTCAAAAACTAACCTGTAGAACATGTCAAAGAGATAATTTAAGAATTATAAGACTCCCTGAAAATTATGACTCTACCTGCAGAAAAAAAATATGTACACATTGTATTTCAAGAAATCTGCCCATTATAACAAAAAAAAATACAGTGGGGGCGAGGGGGAAATCCATTAATCAACTCTGGAAAAAAAATAACAAACCACCCAGAAATATCATAGCCAAAATCAACAGTTTCCAAATCAAAGGGGAAAAATTTGTGCAAGGAGCCAGAAAGCATTTAAGTACCAAAGAACCATGATCAGGACCTCACAAAGCTTAGCAGCATCTATTGTAAAGGAGAAAATTTTTTGAATAGTGATTTCAAAAATCACAGGCTAACAACCTATATCTGAGGATAGTCTTACAGGAAAGAAAAGTGAAGCTTTAATAAAATAGAAGACTTTCAAACATTTCAATTGAAAACAAGATGGCAGACTAGACATTTTCTCTGATCCCCACAACCTCTCCAAAACAGAAAAACCAAAAATAAAGCAATTTCAGTGTCTCCATGGATGGTCTAGGACACTCGGAATCTAAAAGAATGTTAATAAAAAACCTCATTCCAGGAAATGATGCCAACTGATGCTGAGCTCACTCAGCACTTTTCCCTTACTCCCTATGCTACTGCTACAAAGAGGGAAAATACAGAGGACCCACATCAAGCAAGCAAATAATTTTAAAGAATGTATTAAATGCTTAGTGTATGACATTTATGAAATATATGTATAGCAGCTACTTTTAATTGCAGTAAAGAACTGCAAGTAAAATAGTTGTTCTCTAATTGAGGAATAGCCAGGCAAATTATAATATTCATTGAATACCATTGTGATAAAAGAAATTATGAAAGGGACAGTTTCAAACGTGCTTGGCAGTATTTTATGAAATAATGCAGAGTAAAGCGAACAGAACCAAGAGAACAATTTGTACAATGATTATAATATAGCAAAGTAAAATAGCTGAAAAAGATCTTAAAACTGTGAATAATGAAATGGCCAGTAACGACTTCAGGAGCATGATTCCTTGCTTGACAGGAATGTGAAGGACTACAAGTACACAATGAGATACACATTTTCAAACCTGGTCAATGTATGAAACTATTGTGTGTGATTATATTTTTTGTTAAGAGGGAGAGCTTTAATTTAGGGACAAGGAAGATATAATAATAATAATAACAATAACTGACATTTATAAGTATAAGACTATGTGCCAGGCACTATACTAAGCATTTTACAATTATTATCTCATTTGATCTTCAAAACAACCCTGGGAGGGGCGGCCAGGTAGCACAGCGAGTAAGAGCACCAGCTCCAGAGTCGGGATGATCTGGGGATCAAATCTGGGCTCAGATACTTAGCACCCACCCAGAAACACCTGGCTGTGTAACCTTGAGCAAGTTACTTAACCCCAATTGCTTAGGGGTGGCCAGGTGGCTCAGTGAGTAAGAGCACCAGCTCCAGAGTCGGGATGACCTGGGGATCAAATCTGGGCTCAGATACTTAGCACCACACCCAGAAATAACTAGCTGTGTAACCTTGAGCAAGTTACTTAACCCTGATTGCTTGTAAAAAAAAAAACCCTGGGAGATAGGTGTTATTATTATTTTCATCTTACAGATGAGGAAGCAGAAGTTAAATCACCTGCCCATCATGTATATGCCTGAGGTCAGATTTGAAGTCAGGTCTTCCTAACTCCAGCCAGTGCTCCATTCACTTAGGCATCAAATTATTAGTGAGAGACATTAGTGATGGTATTAATAAAAAATAATAAAAGAAAGTCAGTGAATCATGCAAAAAATAAATAGAAGTGAAAAGAAGAAAACTTAGAAGACATAGAAAATCAGAGCAGTATGGAGCTATTGTATTAGAATTTAAATATCTTTTTAAAGTAGTAGAATCAGGAGGCAGAGCCAAGATGGCAGAGAAAGGAAGGAACTCACCTGAACTTTCTCAAAATTACCTCTAAACAACTAAAAAATATTGTCTCAAAACAAATTCTGTTAAGGCCTAACCAACAAATAGATGGGAGTAAAACAATATTTCATCCCAAGACATCTTAGAAGGACAACAGGAAAAGTCTGTCTCACTGGTATAAAGAGAGAGCACAGTCATATCAACATATTGACATATTGAAGGCAGGTTGTGCCACAGCAAGCCAGCAGTGAGGCCTTCCTCTCCTGAAACAGGCTAGCAGTGAGATCCAATTACCCTAGTGAAGAAGCTTTGGATAGTGCTCTTTCCAACCTAGGAGTAGAGCCCAACTGGAATATAAAGCTGAATGTTAATATAGAGGCTGGGAAATGAGGTGCATGAATGTGTGTGTATACACATACCTATATATACATGTATATGTATATAGTACATATGTGTGTAGGGGGGGTATGGCTGTCTCTGTGGCTGTGTGTGTATAACATAGAAGGTTATTATGGTGACAGTGAGGATGAAAACACAAACTCAGAGGAGGACAACAATATCAAAATGGTTGTATCCAAAGCCTCAAAGAAAAATGGGAACTTGTCTCAGCCCCCCTACCACCTCAAAAAAAAAATCCTGGAAGAGCTCAAAAAGGGTTTTAAAAACAAATAAGGCAGGTGGAAGAAAAATTAGGAAAACAAATAAGAGTGATTCAAGAGAATCATCAAAAAAGACGACCATAGGTAAAGGAAGGTAAATGCAAAAAGATATATAAAAATTCACTGAAGAAAGCAATTCTTTAAAAAGCAGAATTGGTCAAATGGAAAAGGAGGTACAAAAATTCACTGAGGGAAACAACTCTTTAAAAAGTAGAATTGGACAAGTAGAAGGTAACGACTCCATGAAACATCAAGAAATATTAAATGAAAGTTTTAAAATAAAAAATAGGAGGAAATGTGAAATCTCATTGGAAAAACAACTGACCTGAAAATAGATCTGGGGAGATAATTTAAGAATTATTGGATTTCTAAAAATCATAAAAATAAAAAAGCTGGGACATCATGTTTCAAGAAATTATCCAAAAATAAACCCTGCCCTGTTATCAGAGGGTAAAATAGAAATTGAAAGAATCCACTAATCACCTCCTGAAAGAGATCCCAAAATATAAACTCCAAGGACTATTATAGCCAAATTCCAGAGCTCCTATGTCAAGGAGAAAATATTGCAGGAAGCCAGAAAGAAACAATTCAAATATTGTGGAGCCACAGTCCGAATTACACAGGACTCAACAGCTTCTACATTAAAGGATAGGAGGAATATGATATTCCTTAGGGTCTAGGATCTAGGATTACAACCAGGAATCACCTACCCAGCAAAACTGAGGATAATCCTCTCGGGAGGCTGGGGCAGGGGGATGGACATGCAATGAAATAGATTGTCAAGCATTCCTGATGAAAAAGTCAGAGCTGAATAGAAATTTTGACTTCTAAATAAAAGACTCAAGAGAAGCATAAAAAGGTAAACAAGAAAGAAAAATCATAAGGGATTCAATGAAGTTAAACTGTTTATATTCTTATCTGGGAAAATGATATTTATTACTCCTAAAAACTTTCTTATTATTAGGGTAGTTAGAAGGAGTATACATAGACAGAAAGCAAAGGTGTGAATTGAATGTGATGGTATGAATGAGAGGCAGTTCATCAAAGCACTGTTGAATCTGGTAATTACTTTTTCTAGTCTCCAAGAGGGGTTCTAGGCTAGAATTATACCTATCTTCCCTCTTCAAATATCTCATATCTAGAAATATGAGTCTGGCTTCAGAAGAAAAGCTGTTTCTCATTTTTGATAGGAACCACAGTGCTTGGCACATAAATCCAAGCTTACACTCACCAGTTTAGGTCCTTCTCACAAATTTCTGGTTATACAAAAGACCACCACAAATACTGAAGAGCAAGTAATTTTTCCAAGCAAAACAAACAAAAACAAAAACAAAACTTGGAAAGTCCTATAAATGGAATATACAATGAAAAAAAAAGAGTGAATGAGCTCTTCAACTGAAAACTGGATAATATCCCTGCTCAATTCAAGAATGAGGATAAATATTCTCAACTAGTGGGAAGTCCATTCTAGATTTCTCTGTCTAGAATTGCAAGCAAGTCCTGAAAAATGAAATGGCCATTTTTCCATGCATGTCTTTCCCCATTGCCTACCTGGAGTGTTGCTCCAAAGTTATGGAAGTATTTGATTCATCACAGAATTCTCTCCACCAATCAGGAGTTACATCTTCTTACATCCACACAGTATTAAGCACTTGACTGCCCTTCCTCTACCTGACTGGGTAAGAACCAAGTTGACACTTGAATTATGTTTAAATTGTGGGCATTTGACAAAATGACCCCTAAGGTCCCTTTAAGCACTAAATCTGGGATTCTAAGTCTCAGACATTTGGAGATTTTCAAAAGTTAAAAAGTACTATACAAATATAAGCATTATCATGATGAAGGTAGCATCACGAGTGATATTAGAAAGGGGAAAATCTCTCACAGACCCCAGAGTCGGGATAACCTAGAATCGAATCCAGGCTCAGATACTTAGTACCACACCCAGAAATAGCTGGCCATGTAACCTTGAGCAAGTTACTTAACCCCAATTGCTTAAAAAAGGGGGGGGGGGATCTGATATTTAAGGTTGAAGAATGTACATCAGACACGTTACAAACTATACAAAAGTAGGAACATCAAGGGACCAAAAAATGAAAAGAAAAGGCAGGAAATCACTTCAATAAGCTTGTGACCATTCACACTTCATTTGATTTTTAAAAATCCAGTTTATTCAAGTGGCAAACATATTGGCTTTAGCTAGCAAAGAAGAGAACCTCAGTTTGAGACATTGACTTTTTCCAAGAAAAATCCCTAGCCTATTTGTACTTGGGCAGGAAGGAGATGATTTTTTAAAAATAGTAATAAGTATGAATCCCGAAGGAAAAATATTGGTGGTCAAATTTTGTAGGAAAAGGCTTTTAACCAGGAAGTGCACTTCATATATATATTCTCCAAATGTCATCTGAAGCAAGTCATCATCATCATCATCATCATCATCATCATCATCATCATCATCATCTCAAGGAATGACCCCTGTGATCCAAAGGAAAAACATTCTCTAAAAGAACAAAATAACTAAAAATAAATTTATCATTTTTAAATATAAAAAGAATTCTCTAGCAAGCCTACAGACTTGTTTGCTCTAATTATGCATAGAAGAGAAATTTCCAAAGGAAAATTTGACTCTGAACAAAAGTACTGCCAACCTAGATGACAAGAAACGTGACAAATTAAAGTTCTTATTCCTACTTCACATAGCCCGTGATTTTGTAACTCTCAAATTCACTCAGTGACATCATGTACTAGAATTCCTCTGCTAGAACCCATGGTCCATGAACTGCTAAACTTTGTTTCTACCCCACATCCTTATCATAAGTTTCTGCCACCTACAGAGGTTCAATAATGCCTTGTTATAGGCACTTAACAAGGGAGTGACTTACCCTTACTGATGAGGCAGCTGGATGGTATAGATAACAGACTCTTCATAGTTAAGAAAACCTGAGTTCAAATGCTGCCTGAGATGCCTGGCAAGGCAGTTAATCTTGCCCAGTCTCTGTTTCCTCATTTGTCAAATGCAGATAACAATAGTCCCTATTTCACAAGGTTCTTATGATTAAAAGAGATGATATTTTGTGAATTAAAAAGAATTTATTTAGCACTCACTGTATGCAAAGCACTATTCCAAGTGATAAGGATGCAACCAGAAAAGTAGGAAAGACCCTGTTCTCAAGAAGCTCAAATTCTAAAGGAAGAGACAATACATTTGGAATGTTTCAAATGTAAATCCAGTAGGAAGATGGTCCTCCAGATGCAGTAGCAAAGCAGTTGGCAATATGTCTTCTTTAAAATTATTTCCATTGATAAAAAAATTATATCAGTTTCTTATGTTGAACCAGGTGAGAGTGCCAGGGACATGGGTGGTGAGAACTTTCCTTTCTGGGTCTTCAATAGCTAAGGCTACAGCATCTATAGGAGAAGTTGCCAAGCTTTATCTCCAAGGGGGTTGCTACCTAGGATGATGTCTAAGGTCACTGGACTAGAAACACTGCTATTCCCATGACTCTTGGGTTCAAGGTTCTGGGCTGTGTCTGTTGGGCTCTGAGGAAAGATGGTGGTCAAGATGATTTGACTTGCCAGACATATACTGCCTAGTATCTCTCCTTCAGGGTTCCTCACTGCTATCATTATCAAATGAGATAACATATATAAAACATTTTGCAAACCTCAATTATATGGTATTATATAATAGTACCTATCATTATTTCTGATTGGTGATGAGTTAGTATTTTTTAAAATAAAAAATATTTTATTTCTTTCCTATTTTTGCAAAAACTTTAAATTAGAACTTGATCTTAAAATAGGACTGAACCTAAAATTGTACTTGGAAAAAGAGTAAAAGAATGACCTGGTTTCAATACCCCTTTTCTATCTGTTGCAACAAAGTTGTTTCCATCATTCAGCCACACTCTTCTCTGAGGCTTCTTAACAGATATATCATTCAGCTTTGACAAACAAGAGTATGCAAGAATGACTATTTTTAGTCTTTCATCTGTAGCAGAAAAATACTCCTGTCAAAATGTCTTTCCCAGAACACCATTCCCCATGAAGATAGTGGTTGTCATCATTTCCTTAATGAATTGGTTTTGTCAGATGATGGCCCCTATAAGTGAGTGTCCCCAGGTTAAGATTCCCAGGTATTTATCCGATAAATTTTAAACCTGACAGCTCCAGGAACACAGTAGGACTAGAGATAAAGGAGTCAAAACTGTATGCTATCCCTGGAAAATGAAGACCTGCCTGACAAAGTTATGTTCTATAATTAACCCTTTCACTTCAAATCCAAAGTTTCTAAGTATAGAGCATGGCAACATCGGGGACAAACATCGAAGAAATAAAAGCTGAGAAAGCAGCCAAAGCCACAGCCTGAGGGAGGAGAACTTGGCAGTGCTCCAAACTATAAGTCTTCCAACCTATCAGTGGTCCCTAGAAGGAACTCAGGCACTAAGAAAAAGAAACAGTAATCATAAGATAACTATTCTTACCTAGCCTTTAACTACTGAATTGGTATTGCCTCAGATAAGCTGAGACCTGGAAAAGATCTTAGCCTAAAAAGGCCAAGGTCTTCCACTGATCTTGGGCCACCACCAGTAGTCCAGACCTATGTCTTGCCACTGAACTCTGATAAATTTGGAGGAGAAAGTGGGGCTGATGACTTTGCACAGCTCCACCTTAAGGAAATCCAATTCACTGCAAGTCAAGACAACACCCTCCTGATCATTGGTCCTCTGAGAATAAAGGATGAACAACTTTAAGACAGACTTCCCTACATAGGACAATGAGACTCACTGTTATGGGTAGCAGAGATGCACTGTCTTAAAGCATTTTTGTTCCTCTTATTCCAAGCACATCTACCCAATCCCAAACATTGCTACTCTTTACTATAAGCAGAGAGTGAGGAAAGAAGTTGGATCCTTCTTATCTCTAAGGCTTCAATGTCCTAGTATCACTAAAAGAGCTAATAAGGAGGAAAAGGTGGTTTATAGTCTCTCCTTTCTGGAAAGTTAGTGAAATATTTTTTTGACAGTTATATCAGAAAAAAAGCTAAATAGGGATCTGGCAAACATGGAGACACCACCAGCTTCCTCAACCACTACAATCTATCTGTATGAAGGATGCTACAAAGATTGCTTCAAGAAAATGTTTATGGAGAAGTGTCTTGGAGAGACTGTAAAGCATGTCACATCTGGTTCTTTTGGAGGGGAAACTCATTAATTGGATTCAGAAACATTGGGCTATCACCATCAGCTACTTCCTCTTTTGCCTCAGTTGGTCTTGGGGGATCTCACTGACTCTTACTCCCAGAATCCACTACCTCTGAGTCCATATAGTGGTGAGAAGTATGCATCAGTCCTTGGCCTTTTACTTTGTTCTTTTCACGACAGGTAAAGGAAGTGGCTGGAAACTTTAGTGTTAGAAATTTTGAAAGGTCAGGAGATTAAACCACAGGAATAAGGGAATCAGAATCCAAGTTACTGTCAATACACCAAAAATCAAGGATCAACCTCCAGGAGTAAACAATAGGTAAGGAGGCAGAGGGGATATCCCAGCTATAGCTGAGATAATTCCACATGAACTAGGAGTGACCAATGCTACCTAAGAACTGAGGTAAGATTTTTTTTTCATTTTTCAAATGCTTTATTAACTTCTGATTTACATCATTCATTTCCACCAGATTTTGAGTTACAAATTTTCTCCTCATTTTTCCTCTACCCACTGCCCCAAAATAGCAGTCCTACAGGATATCGCCTCCTCCAATCTGCTCTCTCCCATATTCTCTCCCATACCACTTTTGACTTTTCAAGTAGGGCATGGTGGATCTCTATGCCCCAGTGCCTGTATATCTTATTTCCCAATTACAAGTAAAATAATATTAATAATAGCATATATATATTAATATTGGATTTTAAAACTTT
This sequence comes from Petaurus breviceps papuanus, assembly GCF_028583685.1. Lineage (NCBI taxonomy): Eukaryota > Metazoa > Chordata > Mammalia > Diprotodontia > Petauridae > Petaurus > Petaurus breviceps. The sequence continues at coordinate 17,426,871 of NW_027185655.1, read as the reverse complement.
GAATTCCAGATTCATTCCCTTCTTTCCTTGTCACCCACCCTTATTGGGAAGATAAGCAGTTCAGTATAGGTTGTACATATGTAGCTAATACAAAACATTAACATAGTAGATATATTGTAAAAGACTGACTATATTTCCCTCCCTCCTATCCCACCACCCACTTGTTCTATTCTCTACTTTGATCCCATACCTTTTCAAAAGTGGATGCTTCCAACTTCCCTCTCCCCCCAGCCTGCCCTCCCTTCCATCAAACCCCTCTTATTGCCTCCACCCCTATTCTCCTGTAGCATGAGATACCCTATTTTAGTGTGTATTTCATTCCCTCCCCAAGCCAAATTCAATGAGAATAAGCTTAACCCATTCCCTTTTGCCTTCCTATTCTTCCCCTCCATTGTAACCATTTTCCCTTGCCTCTTCTATATGAGATAGTTTACCCCATTCTGTCTCTCCCCATCTCCTCTCATTATATTCCACTCTCACCTCTTAATTTCACCTTTTAAGTGTCATCCCTTCTTATTAAATTGGTTCTGTGCCTTCAATCTATGTATACCTGTAAGAATATATACACACATTCACATATGTATTCATATGCCCATATACCCTCATATATAGACATATTATATGTGTGTGTGTGTGTGTATTCCCTTCAACTATTTTCATACTGAAAAAAGTTTCATCAGTTACAATTGTTGTTTTTCCATGTAGGAATGTTAATAGTTCAACTTTAATAAGTTCCTTATGATTTCTTTTCCCTGTTTACCTTCTCATGCTTCTCTTGCTTCTTGTATCTGAATGTCAAATTTTCTATTTATCTCTGGTTTTTTTCAGCAAGAATTCTTGAAAGTCATCTATTCCACTGAATGACCATATTTTCCCTGAAACACAATACTCAGTTTTGCTGGGTAGGTGATTCTTGGTTTTTATCCCAGCTCCTTTGACCTCTGGAATATCACATTCCAAGCCCTTAGATCCCTCAGCGTAGAAGCTGCCAGATCCTGAGTTATCCTGATTGTGTCTCCACAATACTCAAATTGTTTCTTCCTGGATGCTTGTAATAATCTCTCCTTGATCTGGGAATTTCAGAACCTGGCTATAATATTCTTAGGAGTTTTCTTTTTGGGATTTTTTTCAGGAGGTGATTGGTGGAGTCTTTCAACCTCTATTTTGCCCTCTGGTTCTAAAACATCAGGGCAGTTTTCTTTGAGAATTTCTTGGAGGATGATTTCTAGGTTCTTTCTTTGATCATGGCTTTCAGGTAATCCAATAATTTTTAAATTATCTCTCCTGGATCTATTTTCCAGGTCAGTGGTTTTTCCCATGAAATATTTTGCATTGCCTTCTATTCTTTCATTTGTTTGGATCTGTTTAACAACATCTTGATTTCTCATAAAGTCATTAGCTTCCATTTGCTCCAATCTAATTCTGAAGGAATGATTCTCTTCTGTGAGCTTTTGAGATTCTTTTTCCATCTAGCAAATTTGGCTTTTTAAGGCACTCTTCTCCTCATTGCCTTTTTGAGCCTCTTTTGCTACTTGAGTTAGTCTATTTTTTAAAGTGTGATTTTCCTCAGTCAGGCTGTCTCTCATTTCATAATTTTCTTGCATTGTTCTCATTTCTCTTCCCAATTTTTCCTCCACTTCTCTTATCTGCTTCTTAAGGTCCTCTATGGCCTGTAACCAGCTCATATTTTCCTTTGAAGCTTTTGGTGCAGGAGTTCTGACTTCACTCTCTTTCTGTTCCATGCTTTGATCCTTTTTGTCCCCAAAATAGGAGTCTTCTGTTTGCTTTGTTTCCTTTGCTTGGTCATGTTGCCACTCAATTACATGACCCCTAGGCTTTTTGTCACAGTAGGACTCTGCTACCAGATAGGGGAGCTTTGTACCAAACACTGGGGTTTTCTCAGCTGCCATAGGTTTTAGGGCAAGCTGGTCACACACCCCAGGACCTCCACCCTAGACTGCAATCCAGATCCAAGCAGGTTAAAGCAATAGCAATTACCCCTCAGACTGGTTGCTTGGTCCCCCTACACTCTGCAGGCCAGGAGCTGAAGCTGCCATGTGGTGCTGGCTGACATTGCCAGGGGTCTCAGTGGCTTCTCTTCCTGGGGGCAAACCCGATGCACTCCCACTTACTGGGTCCCAAAGTCCAGACTGCTCTGACCTCTCACTTTGTCCTTCGTATCTATGTGTTGATAATTCTGGAAACAGCCACAGCTGCTGGTGATCTGGAGTTCCTCCAGCCAGCAGCTGGTCAGGCCTGCCCTGGGGCTAAAACCTCCAGCTCAAGCTGGCCTGGGCTCAGCTCCCAGAATGCTGCACTGGCTGATTGCTGCAGGCCTGCTGGGCTGTCCTCAGCGGGAGGTTGGCTTCTCTGTGTCATTTTGTGGGTTCTGTAGCTCCAAAGTTTGTTCAGAGTCCCCTTTTACATGAATTGGGGAAGGTGGAAGCCGGAGCTACACAGACATCCTGCTTCTACTCTGCCATCTTGACTCTGCCCCCCGAAAGTAAAGTTTTTTTCCAGCGAAGGAGGCATTAATAGCTATGGTAGTGAGGAAGAGACAAATACATAAATAAAGGTAAAACAAAGTAGAGAGCTACAATTAAAGATCTTTGATTATTCAAAAGTCAAAGCCTGCTTTCTATGGGGATAGAGCTAAAATCTGGTAACTGGGGAAAATATACAGCACCTAAGGGAAACAGGAGGGTGTGGCTCAAGTCATAACTGAAAGAAAATGTAAACAGAATGCTAAGCCCAGCTGAATTAGAGTCTGCCCCAGAGCTAAGTTTTGAGCCCCCAGAGAAAAAGTGTAAGGGACAGTATGACTGAGCAGGGGTGTGCCAGATCCACCTCTAAGTGCTCTCATGAACTCATTGCTATAAGTGCAAGGTGAGAATTTACACCTTGGAAATCAGCAAATCCTTCCAATTATGGATTGATTTGTTGTTTTGTTGATTATCTAGACAGGAAAGAGAAAGTGTTAATTCAGAATAAATGGAAAAGTATTTTATTTATACTTTTTTTGAGAGTTGGTTGTTAAATATTTATCAGTATACATTTGCCTGAGTTGTATTGGAGGAAATATTGATATTTTTGTTGCTGATATGTCTTCAAAGCAAATATCCTTGTGAAATCAGTCAATAAATATTCTTAAGGATCTAACTGTGTGATGCACTGTGTTAAGTACTTGAGATACAAAAAGAGGGAAAAGGCAGTCCATGTACTCAAGGAGTTCACATTCTAAGGGGGGGAACAACATGGGAACAAATACATTCAAACAAGATGCCTATGGCATAAGAGATATTTTTAAAAGGAAAGGTACTGGAATTAAAATGGACTGGGAAAGGCTTCTTATAAAAGATGTGATCTTAGTTGAGGCTTAAAAGAAGACAAAGGGGGATATCCCAGAGCTGAGAGATGAAGTGTCTTGTTTTAGGAAAAGTTTGGAAGAGACACAATGGAGAGTGAGACAGAAAATTGATGAAGGAGATATAGTAGAATTGCCAAGCAGCAGTGAGGGCCCTGTGGAAGTTGTGTAACATAAATCTATATTGGTCCCAATCAGAACAGTTGATGGTTTTCTCTACCTTCATTCAGCAGCACATATGTGGAAGCAAAAGCAGCAAACTGTGGAGGTGTTCCAGGGCTGAGACTTGGAAAAGGACAAATGGCAAAATGATAAGGAGGCTAGGAAGTCAAGGGAAGATGACAGTGTAGAGTTGATTCATTCGCCAAGGGGTCAAGATAAGGAAAAGAGAAGAAAGTGGCAAATGCAGAGGAGATGCACTGGGGGAGAACTAAGGAGTCAAGATTTTGGAGGTCACAATGTAGATGAAGAATAGGATTAGGTAAGGGAAGGCAGAAGTAAAGGTGGAAAGCTAATAGATTGTGATCAGATAGAGTGAATTCATCATTTTTTGAAGACAGATGTGGTATATTTGTGGGTGATGGAAATATCAAGGTTATGACCATCTTTGTGTGTTGCTGAGGTGGAGTGGAGAAGTAGCTCAAGGTAAATGAGAAGGTAGTGGTTAGGGTGGCTAGAAAATTTGAGAGAGAGTCAATATGTATGTTAGTCTCCTAGTATGAGGTCGAGAGCTAGAGATGAGAGAAAAATTGTGAGCCACGTAAGGAAAAAAGAAGTAACCTGGAGGGCTATAGACAATAGCTACCAGGATTTTGATTGCATGGTTTGAGGTGTGAACCTCAAAAAAGGAGAGGTTTCTGATTAGTGGAAGTTGGGAGAGAACTCGTAAGTAGCAATCAGTGTTGAAAGGTTAAATGGATTGGAGGTGCTAGTCATAGGTCCCTAACAATGAAGAGGAGAGATGAGGGCTTGAGCTTATGGTAGTTTAGAAGAAAAACCCCCCACCCTTCAGAGTTACACCTCCTGGAACTCTGAGGGGCAGGTGAAGTAATCCACAGCTTTTAACACTACACTAGGAAGACTCTTTTTTTTAATTTATGTTTTATAATTTCTCTCCTTTATACCCTCTATAGAACCCAATGACAATGTTACCAAGGCAAGTACTATTTAATGATTTTCAAATTCTTTCCTGGGATAATTGAGCCAAATATCATTATTAGTATGTGTAATAGTAGTAGTAGTAGTAATAATAATAATGATGATGCCTACCATTTGTATATAGCATTTTTAAGGCAGCTAGGTGGCACAATGAATAAACTACCAGACCTGGAGTCACGAAGACTCATTTTCTTGAGTTCAAATCTGGCCAAAGAAACTTACTAGCTGTGTGACTCTGGGCAAGTCACTTAACCCTGTTTGCCTTAGTTTCCTTGTCTGTAAAATGAGCTGGAGAAGGAAATGGCAAACCACTCTAGTATCTTTCCCAAGAAACCTTAAATGGGATCATAAAAAGTCAGACAAGATCAAACAACAATTTGCGTTTTTAGTTTATTAGACTCTGAGCTTCAATTTTGATTGTTTCTAGTTCTTTCATATCTAGTCTAGTTCATTGAATGACTTAGGTTTTTGGTAACCTGGGTAGCTAGGTGATGCAGTGAATAGAGTACTGAACCTGGAATTGGGAAGACTTGAGTTCAAATCCAGCTTCAAACATTTGCTTACTCTGTGAACCTCTGAAAGCAGTTTAATCTCTGCCTGCCTCAATTTCTTCAAATATAAAACAGGGATCATAATAGCACCTATCTCCCAGGGTTGTTGTGAGTATTAAATGAGAAATAATCTTGGTAAAGTATTTGTCAAAATGCTTTGCGCACAGTAGGCATTTAATAAATACTTGTTTCCTTCCCAGTACCAAATAGATTTGATGCTTACTTATTACACATCACTACCTTCTTTGCACTCTGTGGTCCAGCAAAACTAGCCATTTCATAAATGTCCTTCAATCCCCCACCATTATGCCTAGATCTGGCTGTCCTCCATGCCTAGATGGCACTTTCTCCTCAACCCCAACTCTCAGAATCTTTGGTTTCCTTCAAGGTCTAAGTCAAGTGTCTCCTACAACAAGAGAACATTCCTGATACCCCCTAATTGCTAGTTACTTCCCCATTCCCCATCATTTCTATTTTGTACACACTATATATATATATATAAATATTATATCCTCTAACTAAACTCTAAGTTCAGTACATATTATACTCTGCACCTAAACTGTAAACTCATGAGGTCAGGAACTCTTTTCACTTTTGTATATCCAGAACCTAACCCGGTGCCTGGAACTACAGTTATCCCCTTCCACATAACAATTTTCCCCATCATGGTTTCAATATATCACAGGTCAGCATAAGAATTTTTTTCATTTTTCAAATGCTTTATTAATTTCTAATTTACATCATTAATTTCTTCCAGATTTTGAGTTACAAAATTTTCTCCCCGGTTTTCCCCTACCCACCACCCTAGAATAGCGGTCCCACAGGATATCCCCTCCTCCCATCTGCTCTCCCCCATATCTTCTCCCATACCCCCTTAGACTTTTCCCGTAGGGCATGGTGGATCTCTATGCCCCAGTGCCTGTATATCTTCTTTCCCAATTACATGTAGGATAATATTAATAATAGTATATATTATATATAATTTTAAACATTTGATTTTAAAACTTTGAATTCCAGATACATTCCCTTCCTCCCTTGTCACCCACCCTTACTGGGAAGATAAGCAGTTCAGTATAGATTGTACAAGTGCAGCAAATGCAAAATATTAAGATAGTAGATATATTGTAAAAGACTGACTATATTTCCCTCCCTCCTATCCCACCACCTACTTGTTCTATTCTCTACTTTGATCCTGGCCCTTTTCAAAAATGAGTGCTTACAATTTACTTCTCCCCCGTAGCCTGCCCTCCCTTCCATCATACCCCCTCTCATCCCTTTCCCCCTACTCTCCTGTAGGGTGAGATACCCTATTTAGTGTGTATTTCATTCCCTTCCCAAGCCAAATTCAGTGAGCATAAGGTTGACCCATTCCCTTTTGCCTTCCTGTTCTTCCCCTCCATTGTAACCCTTTACACTTGCCTCTTCTTTATGAGATAGTTTACCCCATTCTGTCTCTCCCCATCTCCTCTCATTATATTACTCTCTCACCTCTTAATTTCCCCTTTTAAGTAGCATCCCTTCCTATTAAATTGGTCCTGTGCCCTCTATCTATGTACACCTGTAAGTATATATACACATGTATTCAAAAACCCGTATACCCTCATATATAGACATATATTTCTATTCCCTTCAACTATTTTCATACTGAAAAAAGTTTCATCAGTTACAATTATCATTTTTCCATGTAGGAATGTTAATAGTTCAACTTTGATCAATGGCTTATGATTTCTTTTCCCTGTTTACCTTCTCAAGTTTCTCTTGCTTCTTGTATCTGGATGTCAAATTTTCGATTCAACTCTGGTTTTTTCATCAAGAATGCTTCAAAGTCCTCTATTCCACTGAATGACCATATTTTCCCCTGAAACATGATACTCAGTTTTGCTGGGTAAGATGATTCTTGGTTTTAATCCCAGCTCCTCTGCCCTCGGGAATATCCTATTCCAGGCCCTTCGATCCCTCAGTGTAGAAGCTGCCAGATCCTGTGTTATCCTGATTGTGTTTCCACAATATTCAAATTGTTTCTTCCTGATATTTCACATTGCCTTCTATTCTTTCATTTCTTTGGATCTGTTTCATATCATCTTGATTTCTCTTAAAGTCATTAACTTCCCTTTGCTCCAATCTAAATCCGATGGAACAATTCTCCTCATTGAGCTTTTGAGATTCTTTTTTCATCTGGCAATTTGGCTTTTCAAAGTATTTCTCTCCTCGTTGCCTTTTTGAGCCTCTTTTGCCAATTGAGTCAGTCTGTTTTTTAAGGTGTGATTTTCCTCAGTCAGGCTGTTGACTCTCATTTCAAAATTTTCTTGCATTGTTCTCATTTCTCTTCCCAATTTTTCCTCCACTTCTCTTATCTGCTTCTTAAGGTCCTCTATGGCCTATAACCAGTTCGTATTTTCCTTTGAAGCTTTTGGTGCAGGAGTTCTGACTTCACTGTCTTTCTCCTGTTCCATGCTTTGCTCCTTTTTGTCCCCAAAATAGGAATCTGATGTTGGAATCTTCTATTTGTTTTGCTTCCTTTGTCTAGTCATGTCACCCCTCAGTCACTTGACCCCTGGCCTTTTTGCCACAGTAGGACTCTGCCACCAGACAAGGGAGCTTCTGTCCCAAATGCTGGGGTTTTCTCAGCTGCTGGAGCTATTTGTTGGGTGCCCTCTCTGAGGCCTCCACACGCTTTGGCAAGCTGGACACACCCCAGGACCTCCACCCTAGACCACAATCCAGATCCAAGCAGATTAAAGCAAGAGCGATTACCCCACAGAGCTTGGTCCCCCTACACTCTGCAGGCCAGGAGCTGAAGCTGCCTTGTGGTGCTGGCTGGCTGTGCCAGTGTCTCAGCAGCTTCTCATCCTTGGGGCAAAAGCTGATATGTTCCCACCTACTGGGTCCCACAGTCCATACTGCACTTACCTCTCACTTTGTCCTTTGCATCTATGTGTTGATGAATCTGGACACAGCCACAGCTGCTGGTGATTTGGAGCCCTTCAGGCTGGCAGCTGGTCAGGCCCACCCTGGGGCTAAAGCCTCTGACTCAAGGGGGCCTGGGCTCGGGGGCCTCTGATCGGCTCCCAGAGCACTGTGCTGGCCGATTCCTGCTGGCCTGCCGGGCTGTCCTCAGCGGGAGGTTAGCTTCTCTGTGTCATTTTGTGGGTTCTGCAGCTCCAAAGTTTGTTTAGAGTCCCCTTTTACATGGATTGGGGAAGGTGGAAGCTGGAGCCAAGGAGGTCCTGCTTCTACTCCGCCACCTTGACTCCGCCCCAGCATAAGAAATTAAATGCGAATTATTTTTGGAATTTTGTGAAAGCCACAGTTGACACAGAAACTCAGAAATGCATAAAATATATGTATGGTATTATATAATATCAACATATTTTATAATTTAATGTTATAACGATGCAGACTTCTTCTCTGGTTTGAAGGGAAAGCCAAAAATTTTATGTGCATTTTCCAGATAGTGGGGGCACTACGTCCCTAACCCCTCCAGATTTGGAAGGGATAACTATAGTACGTGTTTAATAAATGCTTGTTAGGAATTTTCATACAGGTGTTGACCTATACCCAGTAATACCTCAATCACTGCTCACCACTGAAAATAAAAATATTTTCCAAAAGTACGTGTTCCAGATTGACTTCTTTTTTTCTTTCTTTTTTTTTTCCAAAATTTTATTTTAAACTCAAACACCAGAACACAAATACAGACTAGAGAAAAGAAACATAAACATATCATAAACAAATATTTAAGCTTAAATACAAAGTTAGAAAAGAAAAAATGCATGTCATGTGCATAGCAGAACATAGGAAAGGATTCAAAATATGTAACAATTAATTTTCATTTCAAGAAAGCCTACATTATAAATAACACTCGTGTTGAGAATTGTTCATCTTTTCTTTGCTTCCTCGTGAGGTTTTTTTGTTCTTTGCTATGCACTTTTTTACTTTGTTCTTTTTTAGCCTCCCCCCCAAACCCACCTCCCCAAAGGCCACAATAAAGTTTAGATATGTTTCTCTATAGCCATAAATATATACATATACATACAGATTGACTTCCTTAAACACTAATATTCCCTTTTTTTCCACATTGGAGATGGTGATACTTCTATAATGTTTTCTAAACTTCTCTCCTTTCCTCATCAAAGATGTAATTTAACATTTTTCTTAATGGCTGAGCATCACCTTATGAATCTCTAAGGTATAAAGTCCCAATGACAGAGCTTCTAGTCCCTACACTAGATTTTATAAGGTTGGTAGGCTTTTATAGATTTCCTCTCTGCCTTTTACATTTCCCATGTCCCCTTTCTACTGTCATGTCTTTTTACTGTTTTCAGTGAAAAATGCCCCCTCCACCTCTAAGATTCTGCCTTATTTAATACACAGTTGTTGGGCCAACTGTACAACCCACTTACATGTGGCCTCCCCCATAGTCACCCCTTGTACATAAAAAGTCAAATATGTGGGCTTAGCTCTGGCTGTTTTCCTCACTGCTGAGAGATCCTTTCTGCTGACTTTAGAATTCCTTCCTACGTTTGGTCTTGTTGAAGTGATAAGAAGCCTACTTGCTATGCAGAGAAGTAATAAAGAATAGTACTGTGTGTGTGTGTGTGTATGTTTAGTGCAAAATCCCCTTTTATTTTTTGCAAACCCTACCAAACTTAGGACTGTAAGCACCCCAAGACACTTGGTAACATTGCCCTTTGGGGGATATCTGGGCTGAAAGTTCAGCTCCTCTGCCTCCAAACCCTATTAATTCACATTTTAGTGTGCCCTGTAACTGTCTCTCAGGCCTCATTAATGCAAAATATCTGTACATAGCTCTGCAAAAACAGCACAGCTTCCAACCTGTTTATCAAAGGAGGACAATTTCTGCTTCCGGATTTGGGCTATAAGAGACCTCGCTGAGATCATTTTATTTTTAAAGGCATAATCATTTGGCCTAATTAAGCTTAATAGGATTGTCATAGAAGTGGAAGGAATGTGGACCAATTTGGACAATAGGAAAGAGGTGTTGTTTTAAAAGGAAAATGGAAGAAGAGTTTAATTGGGCAGAAACATGCCACTTCTCAAATGCCAAACTATTATTTTTTACAAATATCTGATACTACTTTGTGAAGGGAGAGAGACAGGGAAAAAGAGGTAGAGGCTATGTATGGGCCTGAAAGTATTCCTTTTCTGCATCTGCAGAGAAAAGAGAACTCAGCATATTGTCCCCCCTCATTAAAATCTGACTAGAAGGAATAATTATATTTTTCAATCTTTATTATGAATAAAATTCCAAGTATAAAATAAAAGGCCTGGCAGCAATTATACACTAAACTACAAAAACTGAAATCCTTTTTGGTAAAGGGAGTGAAACAGTGAGCCCAGTTGAAAGGTACTGGAAAGTAGGATAAAGATTGCTTAAATGAGTGCCTAGGAGACCTGGGCCCAAATTCCAGCTCGAATAATGTACTAGCTGTGTGACCTTTGGCCAATTACTAAACTCTGGGTATTTCTCTGGGCCTCATTATCTACGACATGTGAATGATAAAAAAAAAAATCACATTATCTACCTCACAAGGTGAGATGAGAAAAGAGTTTAATAAAGTGTCAATAAGTGTAAATTATAAGGACTAATGTAGACCGGCAATTTTGAAAGGAAAGCCAGGGAAGGGATCCTTAGGCAAACAGTGGGATAAGTGGAAAAAACATGGACTTCAAATTGGAAGCCCTGAGTCCGAGCGGTCCCTTTGCCATTTACCAATCCTGTAGCCTCCTGAAACCTCATCCTTTCTCTGTGAAATGGGAGCAACGCTCTGAATATCTTCGAGGATGGAGAGGAATTGAAAAGCACTACATAAATATGAGTTGTTATTTCATTCCCCCAGCCCCATCCCCGTTAAGGCAACACAATGGCTATAGTGTTAGGAAGACCCAAGTTCAAATCTGGAAGCAGAAACGCACTTGCTGTGTAACCCTAGTCACTTCACCTTTGCCTGACTCAGTTTCCTCATCTATAAAATGAGGATAATAATAGATCCTCCCTCCCAAAGTTGTAAGGAAAAAATAATATTAATAAAGCGCTTTGTGATCCTTAAAGTGCTATGCTGTAATTATTGTTAATTATCCTTCCTCTTTTGAAGAATGAGTTTCTGCTTGTTTGTTTGTTTTTTTAAACTGCACTTGTGATTTCATTGATGTAGGGAACCACAAGTGAGACTGCAGTAACTGTCTTTTCTTTTTTTAGGCAATTGGGGTTAGATGACTTGCCCAGGGTTACACAGCTAGTTAGTGTATGAGGCAGGATTTGAACTCAGTCCTCTGGACTCCAGGATTGAACCACCTAGCTACCCCTCCAGACAGTCTTTTAGACTCGCTAGGGTATTAATGGGTTATATGTGTCACATAACTTGTCTTTCATGGGGAAGGGATTCATCCCCAAGTCTTCCCAACTCTAAGGTCAACTCTTTTTTTTAAAGCAATCAGGGTTAAGTAACTTGCTCAAGGTTACACGGCCAGTTATTTCTGGGTGTGGTGCTGAGTATCTGAGCCCGAATTTGATCCAGGTCATCCTGACACTGGAGCCGGTGCTGTTACTCACTCTGCTACCTGGGTGCCCCTTGGTCAACTCTTTATTGCCTGCACTTTGCTGCTTTTCCTAAGGGGAGTGTCTTTTCATTTTTTCACCCATTCATTTACTTGTTTATTTATCAGATCAGTGTAATATGTCCCCAAAAGGAACCGCTTCTATTGATGTAGCTTCTCTACATTTTCAAGAGTTTCCCAGTGCACTGAGAATATAAGTGACTTGCCTAGGGTCACACAGTCAAGTTAGGGGCAGAGGACAGACTTCAACCCGGGTCTTCCTGTCTCCAAGGACAACTCTCTATCCACTACTCTGCATTGCCTCTCCTATCTTTTTGTGAGCTGCAGTAAATCAAAGCAGTGTGTGAATAGTTGATGTTTATTTTTAAAATATCAGATGTAATTATTCTGACAATAACCTAGATTTAAGAGGCTAGAGGTAAGTGTCTCTGAGACAGGTGTCTTCAAAAACTGGGTATCTATAAAAATCACGAAATCACTTGGCATCCAAGCGATCTGCTGGTTGCTAAGGAACTGAACTTTTTCTGAGAATCCATGGCATATGGAGTAGAACTAAATTCAATGGCCTAGATTCTCATCCTACATAACACAGCTTTCCTGGAGCTTTCTGAGATAGAACTCGAGTTCAGAACCAACTGTCAATCTGGAAGTTGCTTCCTCAGCTATTCTTGCCTGATCTCCCTTTTAGAAATCATTTTGGGCTAGAAATACATCGTTATTTCAATGCCTACATCACGTACCACACCTTGGGTCACTTGGATTACCATAAGAGTTCATTCATTAGCTCTGGGGCATTTGAGTGGCATCCAAGTCTCAGCTATTGTCCACAGGCCTTATGGACCAGAAGTACAAATTCTGATGTATGTTAGTGCTAAATTAGTAAAATAAAGAAATATATTGAAAAGAAAAAAAATAAATAAAAATAGGAACAAAAGCACAGCCCAAGGGTGTATTTGGGGGCTGCCCACCATTTTGTTTTGTCCCCAAGCTTTGTTACTTCTCTTCTGATGAAGAGTCTGCAAGAGAAATTTTGCAGAAATTAGGGAGGTGATTCCAAATATCAACAAAAGGGAAAACCAGAAATAGCTGACTGGCTCTGCTCATTTCAAAAACTAGAAATTCTAAAGTTGAAACAAATAGATCTTTAAGCATCTCTCACAATAGGTTCATTTATAGTTATTAATATCTCTTTAGTTCATATTTTCATTGCATAAAACTTTCAATCAATCTATTTCCTTCCTTGTATGATATTCTCTCCAATCCTAGCCATTCTGAAGTGTTCCCAAGGTTTTACATCTTCAAAGACAAGGCTTTGCTCTAATGTCACTGTGGTTCATAGTGTGTACAAGTTGCTTTCACAAACTACTTAGCATGTAACACTATGTCTTAAGTTTAATGGAGAGGTAACAGGGGCATAATGGATAGTTACTGAATCGTGAAGACCTAAGTTCAAATATTACTTTTAACCCAGTAGTTAGTTACTCCCTGTGGGACTCAAGGCAAGTTTCTTTGCCCAAAGACTAACCTTTGGGTAAGTTAACCTCTTGAGAGCTCTTTCTAAGCCTCCAAGGTCCCTTCCATCTTTAAAATTATGATGGTGTGATACTGGAAACTGGCTTGGTTACCCCAGCCAAAACACTTAATATCTTCTCACTATTTTAAAGGAAATTAGATAGGAAAGTAGAGGCAGCTAGGTGGTACAGCAGATAGAGTGCTAGACCTGGAGTCAAGAAGACTGAGTTCAAATCTAGCCTCAGATACTTACCAGATTTGTAACCCTGGGCAAGTCACTTAACTGCCATCTGCCTATTTTCTACTATATAAAGTGAAGATGATAATATCACCTTTCTCCCAGGGTTGTAGTGAGGATCAAGCAAAATAACACAAGTAAAGAGCTCAGTGCATGTTTGGCATATTGTAGGCACTTAATAAATGTTTGTTCTCTCCCTCTCCCCCCCACCCCCCAGTGCCCTGAAGCAACTCTCTAAAACTATAAATTACATATCAGGTCACAATTTGCATTGGTAGAAGGAATTTCCTTACTCAGACTTTCTTGTTTCAAGGAAATAACAGATCTTGTGCCTTCTTGCCCACCCCAGTCACTCTTCTTATCTTAAAACACAACAAAATTATGTTTTATAATAATGCTTGTGCCAAAAAAAAATCATGTTATGAAAGCTATAATTTATTTCTTCTCCTTTAGGTACTAAGATTTGTTTTAATTCATGCTTCCCAGCTTATCAACAAGCACCTATTGATTATATGAGCAATGTGGGTTGACACAAGTAAAAATACTAAAAGAAAAAGCATTGATTACTTATGACACAAATATATATTTCATGCATGTAGATGCATCATCCTAGTAATGTGTATACAACACTAGCCTAATTCCTTAGTCGTGCCATTCAGGCATATCAAACAACAATCTATTGTCTATATTATGAATTGGAATGATCTATAGACATGTGCACTTGAGGACATCTTTCACATAAAGAAAACTGTTCATTCAATAAGGGCTTTTTGAAATGCATGCACTCTTCCCCAGCTTGAAATATGTCTTTATTATAAGCCTGTGAGGAGTTTGGTGCTTAAAAGTGAGCACTAGCATATACACTATCAGAATCATCTCTTGACCAAAGACACTTGTGAAATTTTTCCATAGTCTATTCATATACATCCCTTGAAACTCCCAACCTCCCAATCCACATCTGTCATAACATCTACCTATGAAGTCATCTTTTTATTGGAAATGACCCTTTGCTCTGCACTCCTTGGCACATCTCCTTTTCTCTCTGCCCACCAACCTACCTACATAAAGGGACACCCCTTTCTTTTAAAAGCACTAAAGTGGCATACTGTCCATGTGACCTTTGTTCATCATGGTATGATGAAAATGAAAGACAAATATATGTAGTTTCTAACCCCCCCTTTACTCTAGAAGCAAGTTTTAAGAAAAGGGCTAGTTTTGAGCAATAAAACTCTATCTAGTACAAGCTGTGGAATTACAGAAAACCACACATATCTGACTGTAGGATGCCTAACAGCAAAAACCTTATCATAGCAACCAGCCGAGGACACGGTGTTCCCAGAGATTATACAACCCACATAAAAAAGAAAGACTGTGAGAAAGTGGCAATAGGAATTGCTGGCTGCATAGAATTCATGTCAATAAACATTAATCCTACTGTGTACAGATTCTTAAAGTTTTATCCAGTCCTACTCATGAATTTATTGGGGCACAGAGGTGACTCTGGGTTCCCAAAAGCTAAGTCCATGAAACATAATCTTTCATAGGTGCTAACAACTTGGAAGGGCTTTGCACATGAGTACATTTGTCAACTCTGTGGGCTAGCCAAGTTACGTTTGGAAAGGCTCATTGACAGAAGGTTAGCTACCAGGTGAATTGGCAAGAGGGCAGAAGGAGTGTCTTAGAAATTCATGGGGACTATCTACTTAAATCTATATCACTGGAGACAAGATCTACATTACTGAGATCAAAGATCATTTGAAGTTTGAAGTTGACAATACATGCAAAAAAAACTAAGTGCTGGAGAGAAATGTAAATTTTATGTAACACATAGTCCTTACCCAAATGGAGTTTAAAATATCTCCATTAAAAGAGGAAAAAAAACCTATCTCCTACCAATCCTGTGAGCTATTGTGCTACATCTCTCCTCCATTTCTTAACCAAATATCCTGAAAAAGCCATCTAATCCCCTTTGCCTCCATTTCCTCTCCTCTTACTCCTTAAACCTTCTGCAATTTGGCTTCTGACCTTATCACTCAAATGAAACTGTACTCTTCAAAGTTACCAGTGATCTCAATTGTCAATTGAATGACTTTTTCTCAGTTCTCATACTTCCTGATCTCTGCAATATGTGGCACTTTGGACTTCCCTTCTCCTAGATTCTCTCTGGGTTTTCATTACACTGCTCTCACATGATTCTCCTCCCAACTGTCTAACCACTCTTTTTTACATAACCGTTTACTTGATTATCATTTATATCTTGCCCTAACTTTGAGGGTGTGCCCAGTTTTCTCGCTGGGTTCTCTTTCTCTATATACCTTCACTTCATGGGGCTTCTTGTCCCTATATCCTCTCGCTTGATGGCCTCATCAGCTCCCATGGATTCAATTATCACTGCTCTGCAGGTGACTCAGATCTGTATATACAGCTCTTCCCTTGCCTGAGATCCAGGCCCACATCAGCAACTGCCTATTGGATATTGTGTATTGGATGTCCTGTGTACATCTCAAACTCAACACATTCAAAGAAGAATTTATTTTCTTTCCCTCAAAATCTACCCCATGTTCTAAACATTGCCATGTTTTCAATGGTATCACCATCTCTCTAGTCACCCAGGTTCGCAGTTTTGTTGTCAGTCTTAACTTCTCACTCTCACTCACCTCACACATTTGCCCATCTCCAGAGCATCTCTCCAGGCATCTCTCTTCTCTACCAACATAGCTAGCCTCCCCCCACCCAATTCAGGCCCTCATTATCTCTCAACTGAACTTTTTCATGGCCTCCTAAATGATCTCCCAGCCACTAGTCTCCACTCCACTACAAACCTCAAAAAAGTCTTCCATAGAACCACCAAAGTAATTCTCCTAAAACTTAGGTCTGACCATGCCATTCTCACATTCATAACATCCCAATGGCTCCCTATTACCTCTAGGATCAAATATAAATGTCTCTTTGAGGTACTTAAGTTCTGCCATTTAAAGGTACTATCCTATCTTTTCAACCTTCTTATACATTATTCTACAGAGCAATCACATTGGCTTTCTTCCTGTTTCTCATTTGGCATTACCTCTCCCATCTCCCCGCCCTTGAATTGACTGTCCCCCAAACCTGGAATATTCTCTCACATCACCACCTCTAAGAATCCCCAATCTACATACAAATTCAGCTCAAATGCCACCTTGTGTGTGATGTTTCTTGCCGATAGCTACTAGTACCTCTTCCCACATTCACCTCCTTCAAGGTTACCATGTCTCTGTTTTGTATGTATTGTGTGTGTGCACATGTTGCTTACCCACAAGAATGTAAGCTTCTGGGGCGGCCAGGTAGCACAGCGAGTAAGAGCACTGGCTTCAGTGTTGGGATGACCTGGGGATCAAATCTGGGCTCAGACACTTAGCACCCACCCAAAAACACCTGGCCGTGGAACCTTGAGCAAGTTACTTAACCCCAATTGCTTAGGGGCGGCCAGGTGGCTCAGCAAGTAAGAGCACTGGCTCCAGTGTTGGGATGACCTGGGGATCAAATCTGGGCTCAGATACTTAGCACCACACCCAGAAATAACTGGCTGTGTAACTTTGAACAAGTTACTTAACCTCAATTGCTTTAAAAAAAAAAATGTAAGCTTCTAGTGGGCAGGTACTATTTTGTTTTTGTCTTTGCATCCATAACCCTGCAAAGTGCCAAGTACATAGTAGGCACTTAATAAATGCTTATTGAAGAAATCATTACCCTAGAGAAGGTTGTGAGAAAAGTGGCATGATGGAATTAGAGAGTGGGTAAGTTATATAAACTAATTGTTATTCTTTCATTTCAATTTGGAAGTGTTGAAAGCAGTTTGTTAACTCAAATGATAGAGAGATCAATAATGCAAAAATGTAATCATAAAACAGTATAGGTAGTATATTTAAACATTTTATCTATATGTAGCAAACTTTTTAAACAAAAAAAAATTTTAAATAAAATTATGTGATAAAGATGATTGGACAATGGATCAATACTATGACACAGTGCTCAATACAGAATGACAAATAACTACATAAATACAACCTGTTACATTTTCATTAAAGTTTGGTCTATCTTAACAGGACCAAAGGTGGGGTTAGTTAGTGGACAGAATGCCACCCTCAAAATTAGGGAGACTTGGATTCACATCCTGTCTCTGACAAATACTGACATGGCACAAATTACTTAATCTCCAAGGAGTCTACATTGCAGAAAAGACATAGACCTGAACTGATAGAAGAAATATCTTTACCCTGGATTCCTCTAAGGTTTCTTAAACTTTTTTTCCTCTCAAGTCCCCTCTTAAACTGTGGGTTGCAACCTATGGTTTAAGAAGCAGGGTGACTAGTTCCTATTCTCTATCCAGCCCCTATTATTAAGTTAGTAACTACTAAGAATGCACCTCTCTGAAAAAGAAGGATTCTCATGTCTGTGTATCTGGCAACAGTTCTTGGATGAAGTGTTCTAATTTCTCAGAGGGTGAAGGTGACCTTTAGGTTCTTGAAGGCTATGCTAGCAGAGCATAAACTCTGCTGGTTCCTAAGGTGGAAAGAGATCAAACATGGACTTAATGATGGAAATATCTCTGATTGCCAAACCAGACCGGACTATCCATAAAGTACTGACGTGTTCAGCCACCTCAACTCTCAAAGTCCATCTACTAAGTGATGGAGTTGATACCCATTCCACTGGAAGAGTACCCATAATAACAATACTGTGCTTATAAATTAAGAATTGTAGGAACAGCCTAAACAACTGGAATCTGACAATGATATAAAATGCTAGCCATTAATTTCCCCCTACCTCACTATCTTTTATCATGGCTTCTGATCAAAGTATCTAGTTCTTCATGTCCATTCCCCTTTGTTCTACCTTCTTTCTGGTTTAGGAGCTAACACTGGGGTAGTAAAGAGATGAAAGTGAAAAAGAAATGGACCTATGTAACCCAAAGTCTAAGCTTAGAGGTCCTGAATAATTAAGTTTATTGCAAATTCCACTTTGGAAATAACAATAGAATTAAGAAGTGTGAGAAAAGGCTAATTATAGAAAATGGGATTTTAGCTGGGAAGGGATGGGAATTAGAGTAGGAAGGCCTGAGGCAGAGATGGAGAGGTAGAAAATTCCAGAGGGGGGGGAAATGGGGTAATGGATGAAAATGCTATTTAAGACATGGAATGTCATGTGGGAGGAACAAGGAAGCTAGTGTAACTGTATTTTAGAGTACATGGAGAAAAGTAAGGTTTAAGAAAACTAGCAAGGTAGGAAGGTGTCAGGTTATGAAAGGCTTTTAAAATCCAGAAAATTCTATATTTGGTCCTGAAAGCAATGAGGAAACACTGGAGTTCATTGAATAGGGGAATTACATGATCAGACCTACAATTTAGGAAGATCATTCTGTCAAGTGAGTGGAAGTAGAAAGACATCAAGAAGAAGACTATTTCAATAATCCAGGCATGAGGTGAGAAGGGTATGTACCATGGTGCTGATAGTGTTATAGGAAGGAAGGATATATATACAAAAGATGTTGTGAAGGTACACTTGACATGAGTTGGCAATGTGAGGAAAGGAGGATGATGCCTAGGTTTTGAGCCTGAGTGACCAGGAGGCTTGTGGTGCCCTCGACAATGATAAGGAAGTTAGAAAAAGGGAGAAAGTTATTTTAGACATGTTAGGTAATGTTTATAGGATATCAAGTTTAAGATGTTCAGTAGTCAGTTGGAGATGTGAAACTGGTAGTCACAGAGAGGTTAAGGTTGAATAAAGGAGAATCATCTGCATTGAGACAATTGAATCCATGGAAGCTGATGAGATCATCAAGTAAAATAGTATAGAAGAAGAAGAAAAGAGGATACAGGACAAGAGTGTTGGGGGACACCCACATTTAGCTGATGTGACCTGGTAAAGATACAGCAAAAGGGCCTAAGAAAGAACAGTCAGGCAGAACCAAGAGAACACAATGTCACAGAAGAGAGTGATTAACAGTGTCAAAGGCTGCAGAGGTCAAGAAAGATAAAGACTCAGAAAAAGCCATTAGATCTGGTAATTAAGATGCTGTTGGTAACTTTGAAGCAGGCAGTTTCAGTCAGATGATGATAGGGTCCAAAGGTAGACTGAAGAGTTAGGAGTGGGAAGAAAAGAAGCAGAAGGATTAATTGTAGATGACCTTATCAAGGAGTTTACCCACAAAAGGAAAGAGAGATATCAGGTAGTAAGGATGGAGTGATAAAAAGTAAGGTTTTTTTAAAAGATGAAAAATACATGGGTATGCTTGTAGGTAGCAGGAAAACAGTTAGTAGACTGACTGAAGATTAGTGAAAGAAGGGGGGTGATAGAAGAAACAACTTGCTATTTAAAAAGAAAAAAAAAGACAGAATGGAATCAAGTATGCGTTTAAAGAGGTTTGCCCTGGCAAGAAGGACAAGTATTTCATGCAAGACTGAGGTGAAGGACATAGTGGTGAAGACATCTGAGTGATGTGGCGAGAGAGAAGAGAGGACTCCCAGCAAAGAGCCTCATTTTTTTTGTGTGTGCGAAATATGAATCATGTTCCTAGCAGAGATTGTAGGGGAGCTATCAGAGGTAGAAGGGATGAAAAGGTTTGGGAAAACATCTGTGAGAGAGATAGTGAGTCAATTATGGAGATATAAAAGGATTGCCTTGTTACAGTGAAGGCCCCCAGTTAATATTACAAAGTGCACATTTGTAGATTAAGTATAAATTTGTAGTCAGCATTGATTTCTCTCACAAGAATTTCAGCATATTTTATATATATATATATATATATATATATATATATATATATATCAAAGTTTTTTTTTCTGAAATGAAGGTACAGATACCATCAACTCATAGTTTCAAATAAATTTACTATTTAGTTGACTAAAAACTTTATAAAATCATTATCTATGTCATGTAATATATAAAGCATAATGTGTTCATCAATTCCATTTTATTGTCGCATAAAAACACTGTACAAAATTGGAAAGATCACTGATTTCAAGAACAATCATTTTCACATTTTAAAACAATTTTTAATGTGACATGGGAGTGTGAATTATCCTACACACATATACAAAATACAGAATTAAAATCATTTAAGCCAATTCACCAGTAGCATTAATTTTCTAACTGAATGGACAGATTGGTCTCTGCCATATCTTTATCACAATGTAGAAAAAAAAATAACCTGAGTTATTTTGTATTGAGGTACTTAAACTATAAAGGAAAAAAAATATCAATTAACAACAAAAAATGCAATTTTCCAAAGATCAGGTAGTCTCCCATAAGGAAACTGTGACTGCATTCCTCCATTAAACCTTTACTTATACCAACAGTCCAGCTGTTTTTTTACACATTTATAAAAACCTTGCTGAACCAACATTTGCCCTTCTTTAGAATTGTCTAAAATGTTACTGGGTTTTTTTTTCATGAACAATCCCTCAAGGAAAGAAATATTATCATATATGGATACTGAGCATTATCATCTCCTTGAATGCTGATCTACCACTCAGTAACAATACAAGCCAAAATAAAACTTGTGAATGCCATAAAGGCAATTCTAGCTTTAGAATAAAATCTTCTGGCCAAATCTAAGTGACACTGACCCTTTCGGGTAAAATATTGATAAAATTCAGAGCGCATGTGGTTAATTGAACTTTTTGGAATGTCTAGAATGTTCAGATTTTTTGTTTTTTTCAATTTTAAAAGGGGCTTTCAAAATAAATCTACAAGTCCTTGAGCCACATAAAAAGAGAGCAGATCAAAAGCTGAAAATGGTCTCTTTCTTATTTGCATTAATTAATAATTGAGATCTCAGAATCTCTTATATGTGTGCTGAAATGGTTTTGATTCTCTTCCATGGTTTGATGGGTTTGCCCATAAAATCACTGCAACAAATTAATGAGAATTAACCTGCCTTGAAACCACTTGTGCCTTTGCTCCCATACCAACATTATTAAGGCTTCAAAAACCTGTAATAAATTTTCTTCATCTTCATGACTTATTTACCAGTCATGGAATGCATGGGGTTCAACTGCCTGGTGGTTCTCTGTTACATATAATATGCAATACTTTTTACCAAGGACTAGTAAGCTGCATTTAATGGGAAAAGAGAATCCAACTTTGGATTTTTAATAGTATTTTATTTTTTTCCCCAATTACATGTCAAGACAATTTTTAGAATTCAATTTTTCCAAGATTTTGAATTCCTAATTTTTCCTGGTTTTATTTTTGTAACATATGATTGATGAGCAATTTTGCAGACCTGGAACCATTAGCTAACTGGTCTTCTGTGACTTGCAAAAGAAAACAAGGTTATCTTTTAACTCAGCAGATCAACTGAAAGCCCCGTACAGACTAAAAGAATTCTTCATATTTTTATCTGTTAATTGTCTTCATTAACTATGCCATCTTCAAAGTCAGATTACTCCAACTCAATATCTCCTGCAAATAGGGTAATGATAAGTATAGCTGTGAATCCTGTTAGCAGACCAGCATTCTGAATAATGAAGAAGGTTAAATCTGTTTTTCTTCCAGTTACTTTTTCTCTTAGCATATCATTCATCTCCGGGAACTAGGGAAAAAAGAAAGATAGATTTTTAGAGAACTGTTGCCATCTTGTGGTGAAACAAGACTGTAGTCTGAAAGTCACAGAACCAGAGAATTAAGACTGAAAAGGACCTCAGATGTTATCTAGTAAAATCGCCTCATCTTACACACAAGGAAAGTGAGGTCCAGGATTTGTGCAAAGACACACAGAAGAGAGTCAGGTCACAAACCTGTGCCTTCTAATTACAAATTCAGAGACTTTTCCCATCATATCAAATGATGAATCGTTGGTTCAATGGGCTAATTCAGCTGTTAAAATGCACCAGAACAAATGAAACTGCAGAAGAAAATGTCCTTATCAACAGGACTGGAAAAACTGAAATCATCTTGAATGGGATAAGGTTAGTCAACCATCAGAAGGCTCATAATAAGATCCTGAGATCCCTCTATATCTTTTGTCTTCATTTCTACCCTTCCTTACATACTAACCCTTTACTTCCTTTCCCTCTATTGCATTAGAAAAGAATGTTTTTGTTTCTATTTATCACTGCCAAGGTGGAAATATACAACACTTCATTACAAGTGAATCAATTAAAATTAGGTGCAGTGGTTCCAGTCAAATTTCTGTGGTAATATCTGAAAATGGCATCTATTCAGACAGTTCCCGCAAAATGGTGGTTAAATGCCATAATCTATTTGTGAATACCCACCAGTACAAAGATTCAGAGAATCTTCAAGCAATCACAATAAAGATAGGTACCCTCATAAGGTCATGGCAAGAAAAAAAAATGATGAGGTGGCTAGATGGAGCAGTGAGTAGAGCACCAACCCTGGAGTCAGGAGGACCTGCGTTCGGATCCGGCATCAGACACTTAACACAAAAAAACTAGCCATGTAACCTTGGGCAAGTCACTTAACCCCAACTGCCCTCCAGAAAAGCAAAAAAAAATGATATAACAAATGAGGAGAAATTTTGCAAAGCAAAATCATCATATAAGGTTAAAAGCATCATACATGGTGGTCTATTACTTTTAGAGATAGTATGGCATTGTCAATAGAGAGCTGACTCAGAGCTGAGAAGATCCATATCCATGCCCTGGATGGTCCAACAAGGTAAATAAAAGAATTTTGTGGACCATGATGTAAAAATCTCCTTTTGCCTGCTAGGGTTCACATAAGAGAAACCTCACAATGTTTGACACTGGAGAATATGGACACTGAAGAAGAGAGGCTCAAATTAGAGGCATGAAGGTGTAGATGAGATTATTAAAAATCATTATGGGCCAAGCACCTCTAAAAATAGAGTCCTTAATGTTGGCAAATTGAGCAGTTTCATCCTCTAGAAAGCTGCCTATGACCCATTGAATTGGCCAGCTAGCCTTCCAATAGCGTAGCTTTAAAACCATACACACACACACACACACAAACACACACATACACACACACTCACACACACACACAACTTCAAAGACCCATGATTTCACGAGTCCTCCTTCCACTAATGAGGGTCGCAATCTTTCTGTTCTCTTCATAGTGGAAAAATCCATACCATGAAAGTTCCTCTGGCCAAACATGTCCTCTACAAGAAGCCAAGTTGATAAGCCTTTCTATGCTTAGATGGGCTGACCATCAGACAACAGATACAAAGGTATGGCATTATCCAATGACCATTTACTAATCACTTAATATGTGCTGGCACTCTGCTAAGTTCTGTGGATGCAAAGACCAAAAAACAAAAAAAAAAAGTCCCTGCTTTCAAGATATTCGTCGTCTAATGGAGTCAGCAGCCCACATTTAAAGTCTTACTAATCTTGCAAGACTTCTCAGCATTCCTTTGAAAACTCAGGTTCACCTCCACTCCAATGAAATATGTAAGATTTATTGAAGTGTCTGTGTCCATGTGTGAGTGTGTGGATGTGGTACACACCCAGTTTGTGGTCACTTAGAGATACTGGTACACAGATTCTCCAAGCTGTTATGAGAAGACAGATTTTAACCTCTGCAGTTAGTTTTAATTGATACCCTGGTAATAAGGCATAGGTGTTCATTTCAAGGATCTATGATCTTCCTCAATTTCTTCCAACACAGATCATATCACCTCAGAAAATGATCTTCAGATGTTATGGTGGTGATGGTGATGGTGGTGATGGTGATGATGGTGATGGTGGTGATGATGGTGATGGTGATGATGGTGGTGGTAGTAATAACAACCCTGTAGCTACCTTAGGGCTGAGTCTCCCTTTATTTAGCTAGGTCTTCAGATGAGCAAACCACAGCAGGGTCCTAACCCTTTCCAAGACTGATTGTCAAATTTTGCACTCCAGTGGCATGTCACTCAAGGACCCAGAACTGGCTCTACACCAAGATTGAGACATCAGAAGACATCATGGAGTGGGTCTAGCACTGGACTTGGAGAACCTCAGCTTTGCTGCTTATTTCCTATGTGATCTTCAAAAATTCAGTTAACCCCTCTGCGCCTAGGTTCCTCATCTATAAATTGACAGAGCTGGACTAAATGATCTCTATGGTTTCTTCCAGCTTGAACTGCTGTAATCATTTTTATGTCTGATTCTTCATTACCTTGTGCCTACTGTCCATGATGTTTTCTTGGCAAAGATGCTGAAGTGGTTTGCCATTTTCTTTTCCAGTAGGTTAAGAAAAATAGAGGTTAAGTAACTTGCCCAGGGTCACTGAGCTACTTAAGTATTTGAAGTCACATTTGACCTTGGGTCTACCTGACTCCTGGCCTAGCACTCTATCCACTGAACCATCTAGCCACCTTTCTTTCTATAATCACACACACACACACTCAAAAAGACACAACCTCAACTTTTCAGGAAATGTCTCCTATGTTACTCCATTTGAAATTCCAAGTTGCTATATTTAGTTCAAGTATGGAGCTGGCTAAGATTTTCACTACACAGAAATAGAAATATACCATTCATAATATTAATCATCAAACTGTGCATCACCACAAAAGCAAGATACAAACAAAAACCAACTCTTTGGCCATAACTATAACAATACAAAATGAACAAAAAGGGATGGGGGAAGAATCTCTACAATTCAGGCAAAAAAATTCATGGGTAATGTCTGATACTTTCTAGTGCAGAGGTATCAGACTTGTAGACAGCAAAACTCCCAAGGGCTGCTGAACCAAGAAATGTTTTAACATAATGTTCATTTGTGGTTTTCAGAGTCAATATGTGGATTGGAATTTGACACTAATTGCCTAGATTATCAATGACTTTAAGAGTACCTGACACAGGTTTTAAGTCCAGTCGTCTATCCATCATACCACCCTGCCTTCACAAGTTTTCTGACTACTATCCCCAAGACCATTCCAAGAAGACCCCTAAAAACGCTCTCTCTCTCTCTCTCTCTCTCTCTCTCTCTCTCTCTCTCTCTCTCCTGAAATTTAATGTATAATTAAAATGAGAGCAAAAAACCTTCTTACCATGTCTGCCAAAGAGATATAGAGGAACATGCCACCAGCTAGTGCAAAAATAATATTTGGGGCAAAGTTGTTGCCCACCAAAATGCCAAAGGCTAGCCCAACATAGCAGGAGCATGCTGAAAGAAAGTTGAACAATAAAGCTTGTCGGGTACTCATTCCTGCATTGAGCAGGATCACAAAGTCGCCTGGAAGAAGAGAAAAGGAAAATGCAAAATTAATTACATTGTAGAAGGACGTTGCTTCAAGAAGAAATGATCACCAGGGTCTCACAGTTTTTCTTTCATTTGAATATAGAACACAGGATTTCAAGTCCCTGGCATTTCAATGATGCATTTAATTAAAATCACACCAGAGCAAATAGATTCTTATCCTGAGTAGAAGTCTCTTACCTAACTCATGAGGAAACTCCTCACACAGGATTGCTATGGAGGTGCTAAGTCCCTGAAGAAGAGATAGGGTGCAGGAAGCACCAATGGCTAGACCATCAATGAAGTTATGGAGGGCATCACTGAGAGTGATCATCCAGGCAATGGTGCCTATTTCTGAAAGTTTCGGTCCCTTTAAACAAGTACATGAACTTGATTCCTTTTTTTCATCCTATGGAGAGAAACAAAAGATAGTCAATTACCAAATAATTACTAAATAGTACACACCACATACAAGACACTGTTTTAGGCATCACAAGAAGTACAAAAGCAAAATCCTTGACTTGAAGAGTTCTATAACTGAGTTGGAAAAGCAAAGAATACATGATATATAGATAAATATACAAATATATATTATCATACAAAAGCAAAACCACCATCCAGATGAATAAAAGAAGAGATATTACAAATCATACATATACAATTTGAGAAGCATCATTATTATATATAGGATAGTCAGGGAGACCTGCCTCTGCCACAGATTAAACCTCTCTTTGCCCCCAGAAAATTCTAAGACTCTAAATCATGGAGAATCTTTGATCTGCACTGGGACAGTTCCTCAAGGGACATTCTTTACAAGGAAGAAATCATAGGTCCCACCCAAAAAAATATTTAAGGGATATAGTTCATTATCAGATAAGTAGTGTAAACAGACAGTAAGTTCTATGATTGCAGAGGAGGGGAGGTCCCTATGGAGGACTAGAGTCATTTGGGAATGCTTTGTAGGTAAGGAAAGATGAGCTGAGTATTGAAGGGAGGATTTGGATAAACAGAAAGGATCTGGAAAGGCATTCCAGGTAGAGAGAACACCAAGTCATATAAAGACAGAGTGTCCAGGGGAATGTGATCAGGATGATAAAGGGCCTCCAAGTCATAGCACATGAGAATCAGGAGAAGTGAATGGGGATCTGAACCTGGAGAAGACTGGCAGCTGACTCTCTTCAGGAATGTACAAGAGGGATAGGTTAGTCTTGGTCTGCCTGGTCCCAGAGAGCAGAAATGCAGCAGGTGGGAGCTAGAGAGGAAGATTTAGGCCCCATGTTGAGAAAAAAACCTCCCAATTCCTAGAGCTATGGAAAAGTAGAACAGAGCTCCTTAGAAAGTAGTGGGGTCTCCTTATTCAAGGTTTTCAAACAGAGGCTGAATGGCCAATTGTTAGCAATGCCATATGGGGATTCTCATTCAGGGACAGATTACACAACTGGGCCTCTGATGTCCCTTCCAATTCAGATTCTAAGAAATATATTATGAAGTCAGAATCAACAGGGCATGGCCAACGACATATTAGAAAAGGGCATGAGATGAATCAATCTCACTAAGGATGTAAAGAAATGTGTATATAGACTCCCCAGATTTCCTAGAGCTATCTCTTTCTGAAATCACCAAACCTGCCATATATAAAGGAGAGGGAACCAGAAGGAGACTGCCAACTCATTCACTCCACATGACCCAACAGACAGTTCAACACCACCAACTGAAACTGTATTTGCACCAATGACTATTAAGGATCTCGTTGTCTTTGGTTTCAATTGTGTTCATTTCTGGCTTTCCTTTCAACAAACAAATTTGGCCATTAGGTTGGAAACTGGAGAATTAGCACATTTACCATCTTTGAACATTCATAAATTTCTAAATGTTGATGAATAATGGTTCAAGCTTATAGAAAAATGTGATAATGTGATTGAGTCAGTCAAGGAGCATTTAAGAGATAACCATGTCCCACACTGTGCTAACCTCTGGCAATGTAAAGAAAGAAAAAAAGAATCTTTGCCCTCAAGGGTTTCATGTTCTAATGGGATTGATGATGAAGGAGTTTTACAAGAAAGAATCCCTTCTTGATCTGGTGCCATAATACAGTGAAGAGGGGCATTAATGGTATTAGTCTTCTGGATACATGTATATGCATTTGCATTATTCAATTTGCCAAATATTTATAAGCTTCATGTGTAAAGTACTTCACATTGGGCACTGAAGAGAGCTATAAAGATTACAAGATAGTCTTTGTCTTCACGACACTTATATTTTAGTATATATCACTTATCACAGAAGTTAGGTAGTTCTCCCTTTACCTAAGGGTGGCAAAGAAACATCAAATTAGTGATACATAGATGAGATCAAAATGCACAGGGCCTCAGTTTCCCATTTAAGATGTCTGGCAATGAAAAGACACCAAAGCATCTTCTCCTTTTACTTCAGTTTATCTTTTCTCAGAAATCCCAGACCTTCCTGTTTCATGTCATTTTATAAGATCATTCTAACTGAGATTCTAATTTCAAAGAAATCAGTTATAGATGGTTTCTGTGCCACTACAATGAAACTATTGCTAAAAACTGCTTTCAAAGACTTCCTAAGGTTTTTAAAAGGCAATCCAGTCCAGTCCCTGAATGCACACACTAAAAATAAAGCATTGCCTTCAAATTGTCTAATGTTGCCTAGACTCAAAACATTTCTAATTTGACCTCAGGGTGCTACATTTTTCAAAAATGCAAATCAGATCTAAAAACCTTAGAGGGAAAGGGAGGGAATAGGGAAGAAGCAAGGAGAAAAGATGAGAGGAATTAGAAATTAGATTCTAAATGTCTACCTTGTAAGTAACCTCATCTTCAAAAATTCTTCCTTGCTTTTGAAAGTACATTTTAATTACAAATATTTACAGATTTCATGGTTATAAACTTGACAAATTTTTCAAATGGTTCATTCTCAATAATAATTATTTTCTAAGCAGAGGGTATCTTTATGTTTATCAAGTGCTTTATTAGATGTATTATGTAACATCAGCTTCAACAGCCCCTCCCACAAAGAATACAAATGCTATTACTTGATCTTCAAAAGGGTCTAGAATCTGGGTGGGGAAAGGGCAGCTTAACTGTCTTCTTTAGGCTGATTGTTGCCATGATTGGTAAATAGTAAGAAAAATTTCAACAGAATCTCTTTCCTTGAAAGACTGGGAGAGTTAGCGTCATCTTTGACAAAGACTAAACAGATACGTCCTGAGAGAACTGGATTTAATTCTTATGGTGTGGAGAATGTGCCTTAAAGAGAATCCCTGAGAGACTGACTGACACCCAGAAAGAACTGAATGTTAGGACTATATTTCCAGAGTTGCAGAGAAGTCGTACCAGATGGTTAGAGGTGGCTTTGACTGTGATCTTTCTCACTACAATATTTTGATGAATTGATTAAAATACATCTTTGTATTATTTGTTATAATATGAATAAATTATACATCCAGTTAACACTGTTATTTAGCCTATGAGATTAAGGGGTTTCAGAAAGAGAAGAGAAAGCTTATGGAAATAGATGTTTCTCCATTTTACTTTACAAACAAGGGGCTCAGATACTGTTAATTAACAGAAGAGATTTTACATTGCTATCATCTTATGAGGAAATGTCAAAACATACCCCTTGACTGCCTTAGAATATGAGAGGAGAATTATAAGGCAATAAATCAAGTAACAAGATGAGACATGAGGGTTTGGTATGGACATTGACAAGAAATAATGCACCTGATATATGAAGCAGTCACCTCTAAAGCCTTTTATAATTATATATATTTTCATGTGAGACTTAGCAAACTCAGAATTATATCAGCATCACTATTTTACAAATGAGGGAGCCTAGAGATGTTCAGTGACTTTTCCACACACATGGTAGACCCGGGACTTGAACTCAAGTCTTCTCACTCAAAGTCTCACAGTCTACCACTCAACACTGATCCCTTTATATTTGTACCTGCTCAGGGTCTCTAGCCATTTTTTCCCTCATCAAAGATCAGCAGATGCTAGTGAGAAGTCATGCAGTCATAGCAGACCAGCAGACAAGAAAACAGATATGTGTATATGTTACATGTACACACATACACACACACACATACACACTTCCTTTGGCAAGGGGAGGGGTTACAGGAACAGCCTTTTAAAAAAAAAAACAATAGGGGTTAAGTAACTTGCTCAAGGTTACACGGCCAGTTATTTCTGGGTGTGGTGCTGAGTATCTGAGCCCGGATTTGATCCAGGTCATCCCGACACTGGAGCCAGTGCTTTTACTCGCTGAGAGGAACAGCCTTTTAAAAAGCTTCCCAATGGGCAAAAGATCTTTGGTATTCTTTCCTTCACCTTGTGAAAGTCTACAGGTACACTAGTTACAACACATATACACAACCTGAACAGTGGTATATGGACCAAGAGTTTGGATCTACCAAAGTACTGGTTAGCATGGTGAGGAAAGGAGGTATGGAGGAGATGGGACTTGAAATAGACCTTGAAAGAATTTATTTCCAAAACAAGCACATTTAGCGGAACCATTTGAAATCAAAATAGTGATTTTGATTTTTCAAATGATTTACACATTCACAGCAGTTTATCTTCTTGTAGTGATATAAGAAAAGATGCCAAGACTAACCCTAAATTACTTAATGGCTCACAGTTTTGGAATGCCTATAATTCTGAAAAAGAAATTAAATTAATATTTCAGGCATGAGTTCTCTTAATGACACAGATATTATTGAGTCAATTTATCATCTCTCTCATTAACTCCAAGAGCACAGAATGCTAATGGACATCTTAGAACAACTTAGCAGCTATAAATTTTCAACAGGTTTGGAACAATCCACTGTAAGAAAACTTTCACGGAGAGAAGTTTTATAACTCACTGGCAACTATGTCACTGGTACTGAGTAAATAGGCCCTAACTCACTCCATCAATCTCATAAATCCTTACCTTGGAGTTCTGGTCTCCTTATCCCTCTCCCACATAATGCAACAAGGTGTGTGTGATATTGTGAAAGGGGTAGTCACAGGATTGGGATTGAAAAGAATATTTCTAACTCTGCCACTGAGCTGTTACTTGTTTTGACACGTCAGTAAACCTTGTTGCTGTTCTTCGGTTTCCTGACCTCATTAGTACAGTGGGAAGAAAGCTAGATTTTAGAGTGTGTACATGGGGTAGAATTTATGGCATATGTGACCTTGAGTAAGTCACTTAAATCCTCTGGGTTTCAGTTTCTTCATCTATAAAATACGGAAGTGCGAACTGGATTAGATATCCTCTAAGGTCCAATTCTAGTTCTATGTGAAACAAGAATCAACAACAAGTGAATAGTCATAGAAATGGGGTTAGAGGAAAGGAAATAAAGATGGGTATAAAGATGTACATAAGGTAAGAATTCTGAACATCCGCTTGAGACGGAAGAGGCCAAAGGGAACTAGAAAAGGAAACACGATGATGGAGGAAGGACAACGCTGTGAACTTTATTATTTTACAACAGGTGGAGACCATTTGAGCAATTTATGCTGCTGATGTTTCTTACATAAAAGAATTTCTTTTGTTGTCCTATGGAATAACACAAACACACTCAGAACACAATTCTGTGCCAGAAGGAGGATGGACAGGGCATAAAATGCATAAATGTCCTGATGCGTTAATGCCTTTGTGTTCTACGGAGAAGAAATCAGAAGGGGATGAGATGGAGGACACACTTCAAAGTTCTACTCACCAAAGGGTTGGTAGGAAAGGCGCAAGGACAACTAGAAAAAAAAAAATCTTTGGGCAAGCAAAAGACGTAGCCCAGGGAAAGGTAAGGAAAATGGATGAAGACTGAGAAATGAAACCAAGGAAATTAAAACAAAGAATTGTCCACGGAGACTGATATGTACCCATAAAATAGAAATTGATTAGGAGATCAAAGATAGATAGCAACAAAATTTATAGAGAAATGACAGGAAGCAGAAAATGTAAGGAAAAATGGATTTCACCTGGAACATTTTAAAGAAAACTATCAAAGTTCTAGGGCAAGGGAGTTGGAAGGCAAAGAAAGACAGTCATACCTCTTCTCTGATAAGGATATGGAAGAATTTGGGAACTAGTCATCCAAAATTATAAGAAAGGAAAAGTAGGAAAAGCTCTAGCTAAGCTGGGGGAAAGGGTGTTGAAATGGGAGAGGTGAGAGAAATTGTGGAAGAGAAAGGGAAGAAGACAAAGCATATAATCTATTAACTACTTTCTCAGGGAGTAGATTCCAAATAAGAATTAAGATTAGGGAATAACTAGCTCGAAGGGTAAAACATACTATGAAAAATGGGAGAGGAGAATATTAAAAGTTAATAAAAATAAAGAAAATCTCCTTAGAGCATGCTTATAAGAAAAGAGACTGTGATAAAGTGAATGTTGGTAGAAAATCTGAGTGTAATTTAGTGATGAGAAAAATGATAAACTTGTACATTAGTCTGTAAGTTTCACGAAAGCAAGGAGTTTCTTCTTCTTTGTAAGTCCTTAGTTCCTAGTAGTCAATGAATATTTATCAAATGAATGAATAAATATTGTCTAAGTATAGCTTTTAATACATACAATACATATATATGTATATACACATAGGTAGATAGATGATAGACAGAGACAGGAAGGAAGGAAGGAAGGAAGGAAGGAAGGAAGGAAGGAAGGAAGGAAGACACTTTGAAGAGTTACAGTCATCAAGTGATTTTCAAAGTTGGTCCAGGAAATCATTTAAGGGAGTCCTGAAGGTCAAAACTATTTTCATAATAATGCTAAAATGTTTTTGTTTCTAATCCAGTAAATATTACTAGATGCCCATGGCTATGCTGGAGCTAGTTTGACCTGGTTCTCTGAATTGTTCAATTTTCAGTGTAAGCATTTACATCCCTGAAATCAGCAAACATTACAAACCAGGGCTTGATTTACTGTTTTTATTGCCTAGACTTAAGGAAAGTAATAGAAAAAATGTTAATGATGCAGATTAAACTTAAAAGTGTGTCATTTCCTCCCAGATAACCAGTTGTTAATCATTTACCAGCACACCCCTAGACATAAACCATACAAACAAAAGCTCTTTGGGTGAGTCCTCAGTTTTTAGGAGTACAGCTGTATGGTCCTGAAGCCAAGAATTTTGAGAACTTCTGGTGTATGGTATTATCATGATGTTGTCTTACTTCCTGAGCCAGGAGAAGATAATGGTACTAAAGCAACATTTTTCATGTTGCCCTCAAGATGAATCAGTGATGTGTCCATGAATGCAACAAGTTAAATACAGATTTAAGACTGGTAATAAGCCTCTCCGTGTCACATATTTTCCATTATTTATACTTGTACTTAATTTCTAAACGTAGATTTACCAGTAAATACGAATGATTGATGCTTTACTGTTGTTATGTGTCCTTCCCAGTCTGAAACAAAAATTCTACATGGGCATGGGGCACAAGTTGACAGAACTAAGCTGGAAGGGAACTCAGCGTTCATATATTCCAATGGCCTCAATTGATAAATGAGGAAACTGACAACCAAGGAGATTAAGGAACTTGCCCAGATCACCTAGATAGCAGGAAAGGAAAATGTGGCCAAAAGGAAATTTTAAAAAGAAAAAATCTTTCCTCTGAATCTATGTAATCTCATTCAAGTCAATTGTACATAGTTTCCACTCATTTGGTTCCAAGAGGAGCCCACATTCATTTCCAAAACTCTTACTAATGAACATCATTATTAACAAGAAAAGAATCATTAAGAGAAGGCTGGCAAATGGTTTCCTTTCCGAAATGTGAGAGGAGTCATCTTGAGAATGAAGGATGTAAAACAACTAGGCTCCATTTTCACTTGGGGACCATGCAATTTTGCTGCCCTGATACAAATGAACTCTTGGGAAACCTGAGGAGTCCTCACAGTTTAAATTAACACTGTCGGTGGAATTTAAAAGTACAAAACAAATTAAATATTTACAGTTGTCCTAATGGACCATCTCTTTGAACTACTTTGAAAAGAAACCTGTACTCTCTGCAGATGAAAATAATGAGTACTCTGGCACACACAGGAAACAGAATATTACTCCCTATAAAAACCTATTTCCAAGCTCCCCTTCTCATACAACTCATGTTGGCACTGAGAGATCAGACCTTCAAGAACTTATGAAGACTGTATTCATTGAGTTATAAAAGAGTTCCTAATAAAGCTCAAAAGTATTCAAAGCAAATGCTACACGTGCCTTCTAAAACCCTGCCCAGGCTTAATTAATTAAGTCCTGAGAGCCCACAGTATACTTTCAGTTATGCCAGGGAGAACTACATGAAAGGTTATAGTGACATCCAGCTCCCCTGAGAGATTCTCCAGGCAAAATTAAAAGAAGAGCCAGAAGAAGCAATCAACCTAAAAGGTAACACCAGCAAACTCTTCCATCAACACCAAGGGATTAATCTGGGAATACTGAAGTCACCAAGATCTCTTGATATTCCTTAGAAGATGAAGGGAATTCCCAGGTGGTGATTGTCTAAGGAGGAGACTGAGAAGGATCCAAGGACTTCTAGATTGGTCTACCAGAAGACAGAGAATGCAAAAGACAGAGACTGTAGCATGTGGTGGTGGTTCTTGCTCCCAATCCAGGCCAGAGCTGTGAGAGAGGGTAAGAGAGAACCAGGAATCAAATAGCTCATTTCAGAACTGTGACAAGGTAGCAGTAGAAGCTTCCAAGATGCAGCAGGGATAGGACCAGGGATTCACCTAAACCGGGTACGAGGGCACAGAGCTTGGAGACTGTTATTGGAATGGGAATTTAAGATCTTCCCTGCCCCTATGCCCTTTGATAGGCTTAAGTGCCCCAGGAGCCTGTGGTGGGAGGCTTGGTTTTCAGGAATGCCCACACCTTGGTGCTCTCTGATTGGGCAGTGGGTCAAGAGGATTGTGATATTCTCGGAGCTAGGAGAAGGCTATATATACCCTGATGTGAAACTTTGCTTTGGAGCTCACTTTGAGAAGTGTTGTATGATGGTATTTGACCAGATGAGACTCTGGGCAGACATTGAGCCCCCCGGCTTTGGAAATCCAGATGTTGGTGCTTCCCTCTCTGGTAATTGACTAGGTATGGATGTAATGGTCAAGACAGTTGGAAGCCTGTCTGCTGAACTGTTTCTCTGTCTGTTTGTAACTTCTGCTTGTAACTGCTGTATTCTCTGAAGTTCAGGGTACTAACCATTTTCCCCTGAACTACGAAAATGGCATATGTTTGATTAATGCAAGATTGTTAACCCATTTTGAGTTGCTTTCCTTTAGAAAAGCAGATCTAAGAATCTGTGTTGGCAGCCACCCTGCGGATGCTGGGGTGCTTGCTGCTACAGAGACAAGGTAAGAGATACAAGTAAACAGAAGAAAACCCCCAAGTGCAATGGAGAAATCCTATGGGTTAAGAGAAGACCCAAAGCTGAAACTAGAAGAAGAGACTAACTCTACAAGAAATAAAATCCTCATTAAAGAGAAAAGTTTGGTCACAAGGACTCCCAGAGTACATGAAAGAAATGAAGCAATTTATAAAAATGAAATTAGAACTCAAGGGAAAAAAACAGAATATTAAAAATAAAATATGGGGGGAAATGACCCCAGAAGTGGATACCTAAAAAAAAACAGAATGGAGCAAAAATAATTTAATGACTCAAGAAGAAATATTAGAACAAAGTTGTTTTTTTTGTGTATTGGAATTTTTTTTAACTGAAAAAATCAGAGGGGTGAGGCAGTTAGGTACTACCATGGCTAGCAAGACCTGAGTTGAAACCCAGCCTCAGACACTTATTACCTATGTGACCCTGGGCAAGTCACTTACCTCTATCTGCCTGTTTCCTATGCTGTAAAATGAGGATGAAAATAGCACCCACCCCCAGGACTGTTGTGAGGATGAGATAATATTTTAAAGAGCTTTGCAAATTTTAAACTACTATATAAATAGTAGCTATTATTATCAAAAACAAATGACCTGGAAAACAGGTCACAGAGAAAGAATTTAAGGCCCATCAGACTCCCTGAAAATTATGTGCTGTGAGGAGTTATAATCTGTGCCCCCTGAGGAGATTACCCCAGAGAAGAAATATAAACATAACATACAGCATGCCAGCAACAGAACTAGGCTCAAGATGAGCAAGGATGATTTTATTTTTGCCTTTCTAGCCCAAATGCCTAGCACAGGGCCACAAAGGGGGTGCTTAATAAATGTTTGTTTCTTGATTAATTGATTCAGCATGACAATCTCACACTTTATCTATATCATTTGTTCTGGATAAATCCCTTCTTTGGGGCAGCTAGGTGACACAGTGAATAGAGCACTGACCCCAAAGTCAGAAGGACCTGCGTTCAAATCTAGACTCAGACACTTAATATTTACTAGCCATGTGACCTTGGCCATTCACTTAATTCCAATTGCCCTGCCCTCCCCCCTCCAAAAAAAGACCCTTCTTTTTGGAACCAGAGAGGTACTGGTGATACAATTCACCCTATAGGAGAAGGAAGCACACAAAGCAAGCATTTATTAATTCCTTACTGTGTGCCAGACACTGTACTAAGTGCACACAATTATCATCTCATTTGCTACTTTTAACAACCCCAAGACATAGATCTATGTCTATCCCCATTTTACAGTTGAGAAAACGGCAGACAGTGGTTAAGTCTAGGTTCAAACAGCTAGTAAATATCTGAAGCTAGATTTGAACTTTGGTCTTTCTGACTCCAGAAACTGGGCTCTAATCACTGCATCTGCTATAGTTGCCCCAAGGTTTTACAATGATTATTCCAGTTTGGATTTTCATATCTGGATTGTACCTAGTCCCAACTGATGCCACTATACAAGACAACTATGCATGTATCAATAAGGTAGAGTCAGAATGATGCTGGTAAGAATATCGATGAGGAAAAGGTTCATGAAGCAATCAAATCTTTTGTGGATACTGCAACAGTATAAAGCAGAGGAGAGAAATACAGGAAGAAGGAATAGTAAATGTGAAGAAACTTTAGGGGTCTAGGCCCATCCTTCTACAAATGAGGAAACTACAGTCGGGAGAGATAAGAAATTTGTCTATGGTCATACAATAGCAAAGCTGGGATTTGAATCCAGGTCCTCTGATCCTATGTACAAGTGTAAGTAGGTTAACCTTACTTAAAAGGAATCTGTAAGCCAAAGGGCAGTTTTCATTTGGTTTCTTTACTAGGAACAATTGAGGTATTTCAAGAGGGAAGTGATACTATAAAAATAGAGTAAAACTTTAGCTCTCTGGAAGCTAGTCATGCAAAAGAGAGCTCCAGACCGAAGAGTGACTAGGAAGAAGAGGTTCAAGGTTGGGGCTGGGAGTAGAGAAGGCATCTTGTAGTCCATAAGGCAGCAGCCTATGGGCAGTCAGGAACGAATGATTACTGCCGAGGAGAACGCAGACCCAGAGATTCCACATGATGCTCTGTGGTTAGTTTGGTCCACAAGGAGTGTTACAATTACTGAGAATGTCAAAGGAAGATGAGCCTTTTCCAATAAAAGTTGAGACACACAGGAAAAGTCAACTATAAATTAGATACAAGAAAACGAAAAAGGAAGAGAAAAAAAGGGGGAAAGTCAGAGAGATTAAAAATGAAATAGAAGCAGCATCTGTAATAAGAAACAATGATGAGGATAGCAAGTAAGTGATACTCTGACAGAAGGCAAGAGGCAGCAACAAAAATACAGGAGATAGAACAGACTGTCAGTCTTCAGGGACAAATCCATCTCTAGTCTACATGTTAATAGAGGCTAGCTATGTCTGGGTCCCTTGTACTGTGTCAAGGGAGACTGAAAAAGAAAAAACAGTGTCAAGGACATTCAGTATTCCTCAGGATGACCACGAGCTATCAATGAAAACCCAAATTATGGTCAATTACATTTAAAAAGTTAGAAAAGTGCCTCTTGGACGTACATTTTAGACAGAATTCCATCTAACATTCACCTGTCTGGAAGTCTCAGCTAGCCAGAATGGCTGAAACCAAGACTTCTACAAAACCAGATTTTTACTGATAAAGATGACTTTTTTTTCTTTTTCTCAATAAGGCATGTTGAAGTATGGGAATGACTTAAAGAAATGCAACTAAGAAAGGTCTAGAATGCCTGGGACTGGTTAAACTGCCACATTAATGAGGCCAAAGTTCATAGATCCAATTGTCCTATGCACCAATTAACTTCAGTTTTTGTTGTTCTGTCATGTCTGACTTTAGATTTTCATGGAGCAATTCACTTCATTCTTTGTTGCTGTGGTTCCGTTGTGTCCGACCCTTTGAGATTCTTCTGGCAAAGATACTGGTGTAGTTTGCCATTTCCTTCTCCAGCTCATTTGATAGGTGAGGAGACTGAAGCAAGTAAGGTTAAATGACTTGCCCAGGGTCACACAGTGTCTGAGGTCAGATGTGAACTCTGGAAGATGAGTCTTCCTGACTTCAGTCCTGGCACTCTATCCACTATGCCAGCTAGCTGCCCATTCTAGTCTCTCTGAAATGACCAAAGACTGCATCTCAAATAATAGTCAGACATCCCAAATACATTTCACATAAGGATATAATGCAAGAGTATAAAATCATCACCACTGCTATTAAGTTATCTCCAAGCACAACTGTGTCATTGTGAGTCAGTAACATGATCTTTGTGTGTGCACATGTATATGTAGCTATAAATGTAGATATCATCTTATGTACATAAGATGATATATACACACCCATACATACATAAATCTACACGGAGCCGTATGTAATAATAGAGAGGGAGCAGAAGAAAGCAAGTGACAGATCATTAACAACTAGCTCAAAGTTTTGTAGGAAGAAACATTAGCACCTAGCAATGGGATCAAGAAGAAAAAGAAAGAAAATAGCACTAGCAATAACAGGCAAGAGAATAGTGGCAGTTTGTTAACAATAGTTTGAGGAAGGCAAGGAGAACATAGGATTGAGGAGGACAGAATGAGTTTTGGGGAGAGAGATTATAGGACAGAGTCGGAAATCCGGCCCATCCTAAGGTTCCTATATCATATCGGACTTGTGAAATGAATTCCCAATTCATAATAAAGTCTAGCAGTTATTGTTGGAATTTGGGGGTGTTTTTGTTTTGTTTCTCTTAATGAGTTGACCTGTGATTTCTTTTGTTTGTTTGTTTGTTTGTTTGTTTTGCTTTTTAGAGGGAGGAGGGAAGAGCAGTTGGGGTTAAGTGACTTGCCCAAGGTCACATGGCTAGTAAGTGTTAAGTGTCTAAGGCCGGATTTGAACTCAGATCCTCCTGACTCCAGGGCCAGTGCTCTATTCACTGTGCCACCTATCCACCCCTTGACCTGTGATTTCTTTGGAGGAGGGTAATGTGGTGGAGTGCCACTACAGGGGAGTTCTGTTAACCTATCTACTGAAGATGGTTTGCTGAAAGCTGAGTATCTGTATACAGAGTTGTTATCTCTCTCTTCCTCTGCTGGGGATATTACATTGGGAAATATTCATGGTGATTTAACAGTACACAGCAAAATGAGTAACATCACAATAGATTCATTAAATGGATACCTAAAAGCTTCAACTCATGAGGGTGCTGTAGATGTTTATATCAGCCAAATGAGGAATCTGGACTTGAAATCCTAGAAAGGGTCTATTGCAATCAAAGTCCTGCCCTCTCTCAAAGCTCATTTGCAATTGTCAGGGAGCAAAGTTGATGTAAATCCAGAAATCACATTACAAGAAATGACACAAGTTCCAAAATACAATGGTATAACAATCAGTGATTTTAATATCAGGACATCAGGGATTAGCAGTGTAAAGGTGCAGGAAGCTGAATGTGATGATCCCAGAATAGAAACTGAACAAGGGGTAGGCATTGTGCAGTCAATTAAGAGTAAAAAATCACATATTAAAAACAAAAGGAGGCAAAGTGATTGTTTGGGAACTATTCTTGGAAATATATGCATTCATGCATCAGAAAAAAGTACTGTGACTATAAATATTAAATGATGTTCAATCGCAAAATAGACCAGATCCTCCAGGTAGAGGACAGAATTGAAACATTTATTTAGACACCAGAAAACTGATTCCCAAAACCAGTAAGCCAATTCCATCATAGTACCAAAGATCTTAAAAAGCCATAATAACACTGAGAGCCATAAGATCCTTTAGCCTTCCCACAAACCAATACAAGATCAATATTTACTCACAAAACTCCCTATCTCCTTAATGAGCTCCCTCTTTCCCCCACCATCTCCTAACTCTGACCAGCTTCCTATGGGCTCTGCTTCCCTTCAGCAAACTCCTCCCACCACAGGCTTCATGTGACTATATTTAGCCTACTAGGGGGCAGTGTTTATCTTCAAAGCAGGGGAGGTCTTCAAACTCCCCCCTAGGTCCATTAAGGCACAGGGAAGATCTTCAAATTCCCACTCTCATTACATCTGGGTAAGGAAATTCTCTCCATCAATGCAGACTGGCACCTGCTCCAAATCATGCCATATTGTTGTCTGTCTCACTGAGAAGTTAAGTGACTTGCCTGGGGTCACAGAACAAGTATATGTCCAAAAAGGGACCTGAACCTAGATCTTTCCAACTCCAAAGTCAGCCCTCTATCCACCATGCTACACATCCTTTAAAGGAAGACAAGAAAGTGGAGTTGACTAAGTAATGCATTGTAAGCTGATATGAAGAGGCGGAAGTTGGGCGGATGGGGAATCTTCTCAAATACCAACTCTAACTGCCCACAAGAGTATGTGAAGCAGAGTTCTACTTCCTAAACCACAAACAATCCTTATGTGAATGTTAGGATTCCAATCCCCTGCAAGGCAATAATGTTCTGGACCATTCAGAGTCATTGCCTCACTTGGAGGCACACTTTGGCTCCAACTCACAGTTTCTTCTGTACCAGATCCATCTTATTTTTATGTGTTTTTATGGGCTCTGTCTTCACTGCTTCAGTACTTAGAGGGCACCATGATTTCCTTAAGTGAAAAAAACAATGACTTTGGTCTCAAAGATTCTGGGACTAAAATCTGGCTGTACCAATTAACTGTGTGACCTTGGGTGAGTCATTTTACTTTCTGAGCTTCATCTGTAAAATAAAAATTAAATTAAATCAAAATCTAAGATCTGTGATCACTGTGGGTGCTCCCTCATCCAACACTGCCCTTTAGTAAAAAGTCTCATAACTTGTATCCAATGGGGTTTAGGGGAGAGAAGAATATTCTGGTGTCCGGTATTCTGGTAATCAATCACCCTATCAATAAATCAACAGGCATTTATTAGGCATGTACTACATTCCAGGCACTTTTATTAGCCTAGAGTCAAAATCTCATGTATAAAGATACTCCTCACACCCATACTATCTCCCTTCCTCATCTCTGCTTCCTGTCTTCCCTCAAATCCCAGCAAAAATACCACCTTCTCCAGGAAGCCTTTCCTGATCCTCCACCCTAGCAACTTTTTCAAATTTATCCTGTCTATAGCTCATTTAATACTCAGATGTTTGCATGGAGTCTCCCCTGTTAGGCTGCAAGCTCCTTAAGAATAGGCACTCTTTTTCCTTTCTCTTTATCCCAGGTACTTAGCATAGTGCTTAATAAACATTTACTAAGAATCATTAGTTCACCTTTGAGCAATACAAGTACCCAGAGAAGGAAGTTATTTCACAACATGAAGAACCACAAAACACTGGGAAGCCAGAGTGGAGACTGCAGTCATCCAGTGACCTTGGAAAAAAACAATCTTCTAAGTTTTCCAAGCTATAAAATAGTTCATCAGTAGAGTTGCTACATAGGTGTTATGAGGTGATATTAACAAAAATGCTTTGGATTTATACCCGAAAGAAAGATGCTCAGTAATACATACACACTTACATATATATTTTACATACATAACCTACATTACATATACATACACAGACATATCTCAAAAGCACACATTTTCAGACATGGCCAATGTGTTGTGCTTGACTGGCTTAACCATATTTACTAAGGTAGAGTTCGATTTGGAATAGACAGGTGGGGCTGAGGTAAACTGGGAAGTGGTAAGGAAAAGTAGCATAAATAAAATGTTTCTGAACAATTCAATTGCATTCTTTTTTAAATTTAATGTAGTGATGACCTCATAACAACAACAATGAGCAAAAATGAAGACTCAGAGAGGGAAAAGAGTCTGTAAACAAGGTCCTTTCCCTTGATCAATGAGCATCCAAGCCACTGATTAAATATGGAGAAGAGCTTAAAAGGCACCTATACTTTGCCACTTAATTAAAACAATTTTGTATTCATTCAGATAATTGGATAGAGAGTCTCGCAGAAGACTCTCTCTAAAAGCAGGTCAATGTGGTGAATGTTAATATAAATTTCACCAGCCAATCAATGATCCCAGTGCTAATCTATAGGAACATTTATTAAGAGTAAGCAATTAATTTAGTGTCCAAGTACTCTGAATCCTTAGTATAGTCACTAATACTACCAACCAAAGCACTCCAGCTATGAAAAGGGGTGTGTGTGTGTGTGTGTGTGTGTGTGTGTGTGTGTGTGTGTGTGTG